>NC_000079.6:80723767-81467517 GCF_000001635.26 Mus musculus
CATTTACTGATAAGGTTCTTCATAGGCCAATGACCAACGTCTTTTCTGTTATCACTCAACTTCCCCTTGATTCACGCATCTTTACAACTCTAGTCCACTGTCCTAGACTCTCTGACTTTGCCTCTTACTACAGACTCATGATAAGTTTGAAACTCTGACTGCATCTTCTTCTTGTTTGTTCCATCCCCCTGTTCTCTTTTGGTGTGTGTTGGTTCTTCTGACATAACAGATTTTCAAAGTTCCTAAAAGAAAACATGGAAACTTTACTGCAATTGACTGAAACTGAAAGTTATTTTGAGGATTGGCAGCTTTACAGTTGCCTTCTAATTATATACAAGATATTTCTATATTTTAGCTCTCTTTATACCTGTTGGTAATGTTTGTAATTTTCCTCTAAGGCTTGCACATCATTTGCAATATATTTATAAATATTTTAGAATTTTGCTTCTTCTGTAAATGGCCTTTTTAAAATTACATTTTCTATAGATGTGGATCAGTGGTAGAGTGCCTATAGTAATAATTCAATCCCAGCATGACAAAAAAATATTAAATTTTTGTATTGTTATTGTATAAATACGTTTATCAACTTACTTGTTAAGTAGTATGCAGTTTCTAGCAATGCCTTACATCAGCTATAAACAGAATTTTTTAGTTCTTTCCCAGTAATGAGAAATGATCCACTTCATCCAATTACCCTGATTATCACCTTCAGCCTGTGCTAAGGAGAAGCAAAAGCCAGCTCTCACGGTTTGGCTTCAACATTTCACTATCATTTCTGTTGTAAAATTTGGCATAAAGTCTTGTTCAGGTTAATGAATTTCCCCTGTTTCAAACTGTTACATGTTTTTATTTAGAATCAAAGCCAATTCTTAATATTTAAATTTACTTTATATATGCCTGAGATGATCACATGGTTTTACTCTTTTTATATAATGTATCATCTAAATGAATTTTGTATATAGAAACATTACAGCTTTTTAAATAAGGACTGGAAAGGAGGCCAGGTGATTATTTTGAATGATACTACATATCTCTAGAAAATGGGAAAGATCCCGTTTAGGTAAACTTGTGCATAACATGAGCAATGAGGTCACTCAATGCCAAGTCAAGGACATAGTGATATGGCCCAAAGAAAAAAAATCAAAGATGACACTCACTGAGTTCAGCTGTGTCCAGGAAAAGAATTTTAACTGGGCAGTATGCAATACTTTCAACAAATGGAGCTGGTCAAACTGGGTAGCTCATGTAGAAGAAGAAATGTAGATCCTATTTTCTTGTGTTATAATATGTTATGATCATATGTGGGTATACAGCCAAAGATCTTCTGTAGCATTATGATTATTTTTTAGTTAAAAGTAGTTTCAATTACTAACAATTGTTATTATCTCAGCTTTTCATTTTGCCATAGAAATTAATAACTTATAAATTTATCCTTTGACAAATGTATATGCATGTGTAATACGTTCATGTGTAATACATTGTGGTCACACTCATCCTTCCCATTTCCCTTATCCTCTGCCCACAACTGCCAGCCTCTCATCCCACCTTCCTTCTTTAAACATTGTCTACTTTCACATCTTCTGTGTTGGGCTGTTTTCTTTGTTTTATGTCCCACTAGGTCTCACCAAGGCTACTTACATGCAGATAGATGGAGCACCATCCACTGGACCATAGGTAATTCACAGGAACTGCACCACTGGAAACTATCATGTCCTCTCATCCACCTTACACCACCATAAACTCCCTTTGGAGGAGCAGGAACCAAAGGACCACACTAATCTTTGATAGAATGTTTGCTGGCTGATATAGAGGCACCTGCAACTGCTATGAGTTCCATTGTACCACAGCACTGTCATATCCATAAAATAGCTTCCATGGCCCTCCTCACTCTCTTTCAACTTTTGTTACAATAATTTATTACTTAAAAAAAATCACTCTATGTATGCAAGGGTGGTCTTGGCATACCAAAACTTCAGCTTCCCAAGTGCTGGCATTATAGACATTTGTCACCATATCCACCACAAACTGCTCTTGTTTCTTAATGTCAAAATGTCCACAGGCAGAAAAAGATTCCTAAGGAGACTAACTTGAAAAATCAGCACTCTAAAACATTATGACAGGTGACAGGTTTGTGTCTGAAGACTTACATACTTTGACAACATGGGAACCTACTGTTTAAATAACAGATCTCTTTCTCTTAGATTTCCTCAAAATCAGCTTCAATAAAATATTTTAATTCTTTACTGCTGAGGCAATAAGACAGAGAACCACCTTTGGAGACCACTCAGAAGGCAAAGACAAGAAGCATTTGAGCCAACATAGAGAGCTGCAGGCCAGCTAAGGATACATAGTGAGACCCTGTCACAAAAACGAAAATTGAAAATAAACAAACAAAGAAAAATCATTTAAGGATAGAATTAACAACAAATATGGGGCTAGTAAGATATCTCAATAAGATACTTACTGTATGAATACATTTAATGGAATTGGAACCCACAGACAGACAGAAGCAAACCCCAACAGAAGCAATCTAGTACATGTGCACTCATACACACATTCCATACACCACAATAATAAATTAAATAGCTGGCATATGGGACAAGAGAGAGGTAGTTCAACAGTAAAGAGTACATGCTGCTCTTGCAGAGAAGTCCAGTTTGGCTCCCAGCACCCACACGGTTACATATAAATACCTGTAACTTCACTTTCAGGGAAGCCCAGTTTCTCTTCTGAACCCGGAAGATTCAACACATACACATAGTGCACAGACAAATATGCATCTACTCATGCATGTGCATCAAGTAATATAAATAAAACAAAATAACTCCATAAAGTTAGAAATTTTCCCTGCATCAAGTAATATAAATAAAACAAAATAACTCCATAAAGTTAGAAATTTTCCCTGCATTGTTTGAATTATTTTATTTAAGTCTGAGTGCTTTTGAAATTAAAATATAAAATTCCCAATAGGAGATAATTTAATATTATCTGAAAAATGCATGTCACACTTGTAGACCCCGTACCATCCCTTCCTCTCCCTCCTTAAATGAAGAGAAGGGTCTTTACATCTTTTAAAAAGGAAGGGGTAGTCTCTTCAAGTTCCATCTTCTCACTCTTGGGCATTTCGGCTAAGGTCACCCCCATTGAGTCCTGAGAGCTTCTCACCTTCCAGATCGTTGGGACTTGCGATGGTTTCCCCCTATCCTTGGAAGCTACATATTTCCATTCATTCTCCTACTTTTAGTCTCCTCCAATAACTGATCTTGCCCCTTTTCCTCTCCCGTCTCCTTCCTAGGTCCCTCTCTTCCTCTGCCTCCTCTGATTATTTTGTTCCCCCTTCTAAGTGGGATCAAAGCATCCACACTTGATAAACAGCACGCCCAATGGAAGGATGGGTGTCACCAACCTACCTTAAAAATTTTTGACTCAGAATTATTCCTGTCTAAAAGCAATGCAGGCACAAAAATGGAGAAGAGACTAACAGAAAGGCCATCCAGTGACTGGCCCAACTTGGGATCCATCCCATGGGTGGGCACCAAACTCTGACACTACTACTGATGCTATGTTGTACTTGCAGAGAGGAACCTAACATGGTTGTCCTCTAAGAGGTTCTACCAGCAGCTGATTGAGAAAGATGCAGATACTTATAACCAGCTATTGGACTGAGGACAGGGACCCCTATGGAAGAGTTAGGGGAAAGACTTAAGGAGCTGAAGGGGATTGCAACCCCAAAGGAAGAACACCAATGTCAACTAACCCAGACCCCTCAGAGCTCCCAGAGACTAAGTTACCAACCAAAGAGCATACATGGGCTTATCTGTGGCCCCCAGCACATATTGTAGCAGAGGATTACCTTGTTTAGCCTGAATGGGAGAGGATGTGCCTAACCCTGTAGAGACTTGATGCCCTGGGGAAGGAAGATGAGGGAGGTGGGGTGGATAAGGAATTACCCTCTCAGAGATAAAGAGGAGGGGGTATGGGGTAAAGAACTGTGGGAAGAGAATCGGGAAGGGGGGAACATTTGGAATGTAAATAAATAAGACAATTTTTAAAATAAAGATTAATAACAAATAAAAACCCCTACCATGGGGGAGAGGGGCGGGCGTGGCGGAATAGGGTTCTCATTCATGAGATATCAGAATTAAATTTTGGTTCATTATGTTTCCCAGGGAAGTTAGAGACAAACTTTTTACCATGCATCCTCTTCTCTCCTTGAAAGATCAAATAGTAAATATTTGCACACCTTTTTCTACTTTTAACGGATACCTTTCTACCTTATCTAATCAGAAAATGCAAATATATCATCATTGTTAATTAGAAAAAAAAATTTTAAACCCGTAATATATTCCAAACAATTTGCATTTGGTACAACGGAACAAAAGAGCACAACATTTACCATTAATGAAGGACTTCTACAAATTTACACAAGGTAAATGAACCCAAAAGAAAATAGTGAGTTAATGATTATAAAAGCAATTATCTCCCCATGCCAGAAGTGATTTGCTCTAATAGCTCTGTCAAATTTATTCCACTAATGCAGAGAAACAAATATATATGTGAGTGTATACATTGTGTATGTGTATCTGAACACACACATAAATGAATACGCAAGTGAGCAATAAAAAAGCCATCCACTAAATTTCTGCTATTGACAACTCAGGGAAGCAATGCGACTGCGAAGATGGAGCAGAACGTCCAGATTTACTGAGAGCTGTCCAGAAAGGTTTACATTTTATGAGATGTACACATGCTTTACCATGTTTTTGTATAACATATATTGCATTGATTCCATATGTACAATCGATAACACTGGTAACTAAAGCTAGGTTTTTCCTTAAAAATAGAAACTGGAAAGTCAACTTAGGATATGAAAATTTTCTATGGGAAATTAGTGTTTCAGAAATGAGGTGCTATTTAAAATATATCATTTAATTTGTCTGACATAGGTTACAGTCACATAAAATGTCAAGTTAATATGCCCTTATCCCAACAAAACAAGAAAAAACAGTAAAACAAGTGTAATTCCTATAATCTTACCATTTTGTAAATCCTACTTTATACTCAAGTTAGAAAACTGGAGGCTTGAAAATGATCTTAAGCCAATATGCCGTATGCTCTCTGGCCATGTTTATGATATGCTGGCTTTGGAGGGGGGTCTCTAATTTTCTTATTATCTCACTCTGTCTTCCTAAATAGTACAAAACTTAAGAGAAATGCTGAAAGTCTCCAGTCCGTTCACATTTCCCAAATCCATGCTCCGTTTCCTGAAACGTTGCTCATGGGCTCTCATGTGGAACATTTCCCATCAGTACCTAGAATTACCTATCGGAACCTCCACCATGTCTCAGAATTGTATGATGAATAATTAATGCAATTGCACTCACAGACCTTTGTAATGAGCACATATTTTATAAGTAAATAACTAACGTCTAATACCAAATGAATACCAATGGAATTGAGATTTCTGGGAAAAAGGCCTAGTGTTTTGTGTGAAGGCTAAAATGGGCACCAACAGGCTAAGAGTCGCAAACTTCCAGTTTTATTAGTGAGTTTTGAGACGCAGTTACTCAATGTGTCAGCTTAATTCTCATATCGGCAAATGAAAGTTGTTTGTGGGGTCATGAAAGAGAACGGAATTAGCTATATCAGGGAACCACAGGAAGCCACAAACGTTAACTGATTGGCTGCCCATAAATTTATTGTTTTTAACTGCTGAATTATGCATTCACTATTCTGCACCCAAAAGCAGTTTTCTTCTCCTTTCCTGTGTTTGTGTCAGTCTTTCTACCTTATGAATCATCTCTATATTCATAAAGGATATTGTAAGTCAACAGCCTACTTATATAGTCATATGTATAAATGTATATAATTATGTAGCCTCTTATATCTTCCCAGCCTTGAAGTCTTTTTCTATTTAATGTTTTTATTAAAATAATTTTGGTACTAATATAAAGGTCTTCTGCTGCATAAAAATGTATATATAAAGTGATATTCATGGAATAAATGTGTTTTATTTTTAGTAAAGACCCAGGAAGCCATTCTTTCTATATTGCCCCATTTCTAAGTATCTAAAAACTTATTTTCAAGTAAATTTTTATTGACCATTCATGAAGTTGTTAACTTTTCCATACTTATTTAAGATACCCAAATTTAGTCTAATTTTCTCTTTAGTTTCAAAGAGAGCTTTAAATGAAGAGCCACAGGCTACAATCCTGACATTCAGGAGCAGGAGGCAGGAAGACAAAAAAAAGGTCTCAGCTAATTAATGAGCTAAGGACAAGCCTGAGCTGCACTGTGGGAGACTCTGTCTCAAAGCACAAGACAGACAGACAGACAGACAAAGGTAAGAGAGGAGAGCATAAAGACAGAGTCTAAAGAATGCTCAGAGTTTTTCCTTGCCCATAAGAATCCACATAAGTGGATGCTCACAGTCAGCTATTGGATGGATCACAGGGCTCCCAATGGAGGAGCTAGAGAAAGTACCCAAGGAGCTAAAGGGATCTTCAACCCTATAGGTGGAACAACATTATGAACTAACCAGTACCCCTGAGCTCTTGACTCTAGCTGCATATGTATCAAAAGATGGCCTAGTCGGCCATCACTGGAAAGAGAGGCCCATTGGACACGCAGACTTTGTGTGCCCCGGTACAGGGGAACGCCAGGGCCAAAGGGGGGGAGTGGGTGGGTAGGGGAGTGGGGGTGGGTGGGTAAGGGGGACTTTTGGTATAGCATTGGAAATGTAAATGAGCTAAATACCTAATAAAAAATGGAAAAAAAAAAAGAATGGTTTTTATACACACTGAAACTCTATTGGAGAAAACTAAATGTTCCTTTCTAATTGGTCATCAATTAGACATAGATTCTCCAAAGAAATTATTGAAATTATCTTTTTAAAAAAACCCAAAATTGCAAACTTCATTTTCAATAATTTTTAAAGTTTTGACAACTACGAAGAAACCCTGATCATTGTACAACTGCAAAAGGACTATGTGGCTTAGAAATATTGGTATGTGTCACGCAATAACAGGAAGAGCTATTTATTTTTGAAGAAAATTGAATTACTATGAGTGAAGTATTTTGTGGAACTGGAGAGTGCCCTGTTCGCTGAAATAAGGGAGAAAAAGAAATATTGTCAATCCTCATACACAGGAAACCCAGATTTAAAAATTAAAAAACGAAAACAAACCATGGCTAGAAAGCAGAAGGTAGAAAGTTTTATGAAGAAAGGGGATGTGAGCATGTGTGAAGAAAGGGCGGAAGAGGATATAGACAAATGCAACTAAAGCACATGGTATGCATGTGTAAAACATCAGGGCAAAATAATGAATCCCACTATTTTGTCCACAAACAAATGCTGATTGAAAAGTGGTAGAAGATAGGAGATGGTTCAGTTGATCAAGAACTTGCCACTCAAGAATGACAGTGCAAGTCTGAATCCCTGAATCCACAGCCAGCTTGGATTTCCAGTGCTAAGAAGGCAGACATGTGGAATCGATGCCTGATTAAACTGATGAGCTTTGTCAGCCCTTCTCTGAGAGATCTGGGTTCAGCTGAGAAACTGTCTCAATGACAAAGATGCGGAGCAACTGAAAAAGACTCCAGAGATCCACATATGTCCACACATATGTGCATTTACCTTTACACACATGCAACCATTCTTTCACATTCACACCACACACACGAAAACACACACATACTGAATGAATGGCAACATTGAACTATTTTTAATCAGTTATTTTAATAATAAAATTCATCATATGACAGGCATTATTAGGAAACAAACATTCAGAACACTAGTTGTCAGCATGGCTGTGTGTAATCCCTCATGCCTAGTTCATGCCTCATGGAGACAGAATCTATTGAGAGTTGCCTCAGCATCTTTCAGTGTTCCAGTGGTCAATGATGAGAGATCTACTCTAGAGAAGGAAGCATTCCCTTTCCATTCCCAATAATCCTGAAAATTGACAAAATGTCTCTCAGATGACTATGTAACACATGACATAGATAACCTCAGTGACCTGGCCACCATCTTTGTCATGAGGATCCCTAGCACATGAATAATACCTTGTGTCAACGGCTCACCTCTGTGACAGTGAAATTCCCAGCTAGGTGCATTTGTCCTATCCTCAACCCACAGTCAGAGTCTTAAATGGATTTTCACTGTAATCAGTTGTATTTTACTGTGAAGTTTTACAATTATGTGTAGTTCTAATTTATTTACTACATAAAAGAGGGCAGACACAATGCAACACTTGGGTGGGACATTTTAAATCATTTTAACCATCTCAACTTTTTAAAAGAAAAAAGTTTGAGTTTAAAACAAACAAAATATACCAATTCTAAATCTGGGATCTAGGTTGTATCTTGTAAAATCTTTTATTTAAGTTATTCTTTTCATTACTCTAAAAAGAAATGATAGCAACATTTTTATCATCATCATCATCATGATTCTACCATGGACACTGTGAGAAACAGTACAGGTCCAATTCTTGCAAAGAATGATGGATCATCACAGCTGTTGGTGATAATACTGAATTCTTTTAAGGAAGGTGGGACAGGAATGCTGAACCAAGCACCAGGCTAGTCACTACATTGACAGTGCAGTAAGGGGACCAGTAAACCCTGATGCCAGTTTCTCCATACTTTTCAAGGTGCAGCTGTGCTGGGCTGAGAGAACATGGAGTATGTGCAAGCACTAGTAAGTGGGTCAAAGAGAAATATTGGAAAATGCCTGACTCTCCATTTCTCCTTCCCTGGCATCTTCAGTTTACTTAAATTCATCTTAAATATCAGTGTGTTTTTATTCCCAGTGAGTTGTCCTAAATTAGACTCTAAAAAGAGAATTCTAAATGAGAGAGAGTTCTAAGTGGAAATCAAAACAACCTGTTTCTCCTCATGAGTGTCCCCTTGAACACTGGCTAATTTTGATTATTGAACGCTTATTTCTCTATTGTTCTGCTATCATCTCCATTGAGATGCCTCAGCACATGTTTTGATTTGCTCTCACATTCTGATTTAGAAAAACTTCCAAGGTTCTGAGCCACCAAATATCCCACATGACAAATCACAAGTGAAACATAAAAAAGTCAAGTTTCAAACACATGGCATCCTTCTGCCTCAATATGTCATAGCATAGCATATTCTTTTCATAG
This sequence comes from Mus musculus, assembly GCF_000001635.26. NCBI lineage: Eukaryota > Metazoa > Chordata > Mammalia > Rodentia > Muridae > Mus > Mus musculus. The sequence continues at coordinate 80,732,920 of NC_000079.6, forward strand.
ATCTTTGCTTAAGAATGCACTTGTATTTCTGACAATGTTTTCTCATGTCAACATAAGCCATTAGAGGAGCACTGGAGGACCATGGAAATGCCTTCTCAGTTAGATGGAAGTTTTTTTCAACTTTATTGATTGTGAATTTCACATCATGCAATCCAGTCCCACTTACTCATCTCTCCATCCCTTCATATCCACCCTATGCCCTTACAACCTCTCCATCAAAAACAAAATTAAAAAAATAAAATAAACAAAAAAGGCATATCATAGAAAGCATCATCATGGAAGCTGTAGTGTGCTGCAGTGTGTGCCACAGTATACCTTTTTGTCCACACATTTTTCACTTGCAAATATTGATTGCAATGAGTCTTTGGTCCAGTTCCAGGCCTCTGGCTTCTGCTACACCAACAGTACTGGATCCTCACTGGGACTCTCTCAGTTGGCCTGTTGTTGCCCTGCATCCTGGAAACCTTGTAGCTCTAGATCAGCAGGATCAAATGCTCCAACAGCTCATAGATGAGGCAGATTTGGGGATGGACCAACTCAATGCCCTGGATCTGGGTCTGGGTGGCAGCTGAGATGGCTAACTGCCAGCTCTCCTGTATTTCCCGCTACCAAGATGAGCTCTCTAGCACTGCCCACATAGCTCACGCAATGCCACAACTGGCAGGAGCAGGTTAGCACACTCGAACTCACACCAACTGAGCCAGCTCCACTGTCCTGCACAGGTGAAGTGGAGGGCCTGTCTAATAAAGACACATATACATACATAGTACAACTTTTATGGTGGTATGAATATTATCCAATGCATTGACACTTGCCTATAAGTACAGTGCATATCAATCAGAGGCAGAAGGAGTGCCATGAGTTCAATGCCCACCTCACCTGGACAGGGCAATGGAGTTGGCTTAGGTGGTGTGAGATCAGGTACACGGATGCTGCCCCCTGACAGCTGTGGCATTGGTTGAGCTAGCTGGGCAATGCTGGAGAACTCCTCTGCCTAGTCTACATAGCAATTTCCAGACCAGTCAGAGCTACAGCGTAAGAACATAATTCAAAACAGGTAAACGGAACAGAAGTAAGAATACTAACACGCTTAAGGGTTGATGGTGCTACATTTCTGGTTCATTAAAATGGGATGATACAGGAGTGTCTACACTTTTGTCTAAAGAAAGTCTTCATAGTAAATGGTATGCTAGGGTTTGTTAAGGCAGTCGTTTTAGTTAGCTGGAGTTCTTTCAAAGGAAAGAGAGTTTTTCTTTCTTTTCCGGTTAATTAATTCTGTCTCTGTCTGTCTGTCTGTCTGTCTCTCTCTCTCTCTCTCTCTCTCTCTCTCTCTGTGTGTGTGTGTGTGTGTGTGTGTGTGTGTGTGTATGTGTGTGTACCACAGTCCACATGATGAATCTAAGAAGTCTGAGGACAGCTTACAAAAAAATATATCTATGAAAAGGTTCTAGACTTTTATTAGATTCTTTTAAAAATGAATATAGACAATAGCAAACAATTTCAATCAACTTTCTTCCTGAATCTAAGGAATTAAATATGTTCCTTTGTCTACATTAAATAAATGTTTCAAGCATCTGCTCTAGAGAACATAAATTTCTGGTTAAATTCTTCTCATGTTCTAAAATATTTTCATTCAATTATACATATGTTTACTTATCTAAGTAGCACACTGGAGAGTATATATGAAATACTATTTGGCTGTAAGTAAGGGAGTCTAAAACTTTAAATTAAATCCAAGGTCATACCTAGTACAGCATATTTGTAATCTAAACATATGGAAAGTTAAAGTAAGAGGACTGAGATTTCAAGGACATCCTGCGTTACAAAGTAAAACCCTATTGTAAAAATCAAAAATGTAAAACTGTAAAATTAAACAACCAGCAACATAGTCATCAGAGTGCCTAGCACTTGTTGAAACCCTCCCTAACAAATGTCTCAGATGTTTATTGTTCTATCTATCATGTCATCACTAGCATTACTGTTAATTGCCTCCACATTAAGTATTTCCTACTCTATAAGATGATGAGAGTGAAATGGAAAAGACAAACACAAGTAAAGACTGAGAGCACGCAGCTGTGGTCTCATCATTCGTGAGGTGCAGACGCAGAGAATCAGGGGTTTAAGGTCACACTTAGTTACATAGTGAATTTAAGGGCAGCTGACATGAGACTTTGAAGGAAAAAGGAAAAAAGAAGAGAAGAGGAGGGGAGAGGGGAGAGGGTTGAGGGGAGAGGGGAGGGGGAGAGGGGAGAGAAGAGAGAAGAGGGGAGGGGAGGGGAGGGGAGGGGAGGGGAGGGGAGGGGAGGGGAGGGGAGGGAAGGGAAGGGAAGGGAAGGGAAGGGAAGGGAAGGGAAGGGAGGGGAAGGAAGGGGAGGGGAAGGGAAGGGAAGGGAAGGGAAGGGAAGGGAAGGGAAGGGAAGGGAAGGGAAGGGAGGGGAGGGGAGGGGAGGGGAGGGGAGGGGAGGGGAGGGGAAGGGAAGGGAAGGGAAGGGAAGGGAAGGGAAGGGAAGGGAAGGGAAGGGAAGGGAAGGGAAGGGAAGGGAAGGGAAGGGAAGGGAAGAGAAGGGGCTACATCAGGAAGTCTAGATATAGATTCAAGAAGACAATAGCATTTAATTTAAAAGGAAAGCTGAAACTTAATTTAGTTCTATATTGAAGTTCTGCAAGAGAAAAGGATTATTGCTTTGCATTTCTGAGATGCTGACAGAGGATGCTAAGGGTATCTGGTCATTTAGTAAATAAGAGCTCCTTACCTTTCTGGTTCTGAAATCAGAAGAACTTTTGGCATATAGTTAGTGCCTAAAAATATTGAAGCAGGGAGCAAAAATAAATGAATGTATAAGAATAGTGTATCATAAAGTGAAAATACAGAAGCATCAAATTCATGTTTTATAAAGAAAGTTTCATTGCTAATATTAAAGGTGAGAATTAATGAGGAGAAGCTGAAACAAGAGAATCATAACATTATCACTAAGTCCAGGAGAGGCATGATGGCTTAAACCAATGCAGTGCTAGCTGGCACAGAAATACAGGAGACTGATTCAAACTTACCTCAGGACAGTCATACCATGCAGACACAGAGAGAGAAGGAAGACAGCAATGAGTCGGCATTTCAGTCTTACAAAATACTTGGAGAACTGAACAGTCAACACAGTGTAGAAGTGAGAACAAATTTGGAGACAGTGAGATTTAACTTGCCCTTACTAAACTGTTGAGAAATAAACATTGACTTAATATGCATGCAAGTGAGGTTGAAGTTGTGGAAATGGTGTCCAGGAAGAACATGAAGGTGTGGAGAAAAGGAAAGAATGAGTTTTAACCATATAGGTCATCAAATATCACAGTGTTTTCTGTAAGATGTTCCACAGTTGATCATTTCTGAAGATCAAAGGTCACTATTTGCTCAGATTGCTAGGAAATGGCCATACAAACTGTAAAAACATCCAAGAGTTCAAATGGCTCAGCATTAACTTCTTTCCAGAAGGCCCAGGTTCAGTTCCCAACACCCACCTGGCATCTCACAGACATTTATCACTCCAGTTTCAGGGAAACTGACACACTCTCTTCTGGTCTCCTTGGGGATCAGGCATGTGTGTGGTACATAGACATTCGGACAGACAAACACCCATACACATAGAATTTTTTTTTAAGTCATCAAAACAAAAACAGTTATTTTTTAAGGGGTAGAAGGAGAAATACCAACAATGTTAGAGTGATGTGTGAAGACATAAGGTAGAGAAATTGTCCATTGAACCAAACACTTGATGCATAGCAAGTCCACAGAGACTGTAGCTTATCAGTAATTCCAACATTATATGAAGAATGTCCTTTACAGTGTCTTCAGAGTCACACTATTAAGGCACAGAATTTTGCCAGTTACACATGGAACAAAAATGGTATCTCAGTGAAGTTGGAGTTATAGAATGAATGAAGTCCAATATCTTTTATATACTTAAAGTCCTTCATATGTTTATATAAACTACCTCTTAATGTGACTTATCAATTTTAATGAGTTTTCTCAATATTTTAATCTTCTCAAAGTTTAAGGCTATTTATATTAAGTATATATATAATATGTGTACTTGACTTTTGAGGTTGTTTTTCACATCATTTTTTAATGGCTTTAGTATCTTTTCTTCCTAATGCAATTGGGTTTGCAATCATGCTTAGAAAAACTTTCCCTAAAACCAGTGTCTTAGCTTCTTTTTCTGTTGCTATAACAAAACACCTAAGAAAAAAGGGGGCTTACGTTATTTCCCAGTTCAAGGTAAAATCTGTCATGCTGGGGGTGTCTGGGGACAGAAGTGCAAAACAGCTGCTCACTAACATCAGAAGAGAAAATTAAATGTCCTAGATGTCCTCTGCTCACTGTTTCTCAGCCTTAACTCAATTCAAGAGCCTAGGGAAGAGTGCCACCAACAGTTGATGAAGCTTTCCAATTCAGTGGAGCTCTGAGACAACCCACTGCAGACACAAACAGTGGAGCATCTCCCAGGTGACTCTAACTCATGTGCAGTTGACAGCCCTACCACTCATATTATTTTAATATATTTTAAGCTTTTTAAAAACTGCTACAAGAAAGAAATGTAATTTCATTTTTTTAAATAAAATACAAATGACTTAGTTGCCTCACTACTGTTTATTAAATATCCATTTCTCAGTGGTCAACTCCTTCACTAAAACTGGAGCTATGAGACTGGAAATGCCCCCTGCCTGTTAAGTCCATCCCACTGGCCTGATTGCCTGTCCTGTACCACATCGGCCCAGGAGGCAATAGGGTAAAGCTACTTCCCTCACATGCTTAACAGCTTTGTCCTGTTAAGTTCTCTTACAGTCTATTTTCCATATAAGATTTGCCTTCAATTTGTCTAAAGCCAAGCAAAGGATGCTGGTTCATCTGTTTTGGGGGCATATTAAACCTATAAATTAATGTAGGGAGAGTTGACACGATGGTATGATTGAAATATCCGACCAAGACAGAGAAATGTCTTCCATTCTGTCAGTACTGTTATTTAATAAACCTTCAAGGAGGTTTGGTACATTGCCATGAAGTTTATGACTAAATGATTGCCCTTTACTGTTTTGAACTCCACCATTAATGCACTTTTCTCATTACATTTTACAATAGGTGAATTTTAGATACAGCAATAGCTTTCTCCACTAGGAGGAAACTCTCAGTAGTTAGAACTACTGGTGCCCTTGGAATAAAGGCTTTACCCAAACTACTCATTAACTGCTGACAATCACAGGAAACATTTAGCGCCTTCCTAGAGACAAGCCAACTGTGTCTGAGCCACCGTGAATTACTCCCCGTGAGACTATGCTAATCTAGGATGCAAGATTGTCATACTTGGGGCTGCTCAGATCCAGAGTACCAAGGCTGCTGTGCAAACTACAGCCCAATGAGAGAACTAAGTACTTCTGAAAAGGTCTGTGACTCTGTTTCTTGAAGTCCAAACTGGGATAGCTCCCACTGTAAGTATCATCAATATCTGTCTGGCTCCTTCAGCTTTCCTCCAAAGTCCAGTCAGGAGGACAGACAACACACAATCCCTTCTGCCTTAATCAGCTTGATCATTCTTCTTCTCCAAGAATTCAATTACAAAAATATCTATTGTGTCCCTCAGTCTTCAGTGCTGACTCTGATTAAAAACTCGCATGTTAATTCAAAAAAAAATCTAAGGTGTCTTTTTATGACAAGTTCCACAGGCAAGGAGACTCTTCAATCTTGTTTAATAAAAATGAAACAAAGTAACTGCTTTTTCCATAGGTGCCTGCTATTTGCCATTTGACCCCAGTGATTTCCCCAAGTTAGGTAGTATTTATTATCCCATTATCCCATGAGTGATGAGGACTGGACATCCATGGACCAATCTGCCAGACACTGCATACTGCATGCATGTTCACAGCATGGTACACAGGTAGATAGCACCATGTGCTTGCCCAAAATACTGGAAGTTGTTGATACTTCCAGTCAGTTGGCAAAAACAGGTGTTTGCTTATACGTCCTGCTTCCCTAAACATTGAACCTAAATATCCCTTTTCTTAGGCCCCAAGTAGATCCAGCGGTAGGAATGACAAAGGAATATAGGCTGCGTTCTATATCTTCAAGTCATCTGGCAATTAGAGCCAATCTGCCAGTGAGGACTTCTGTCCATCACAGCTTTAAGAGGTGGAAGAGTGTTATCAGAAAACACTGGTTTTGGTGATTTTTGTTAGTATAAAATATCATTTTTACTATAAAAGCTGTAGGGTGTCTTTATTCTCAGACATATGCTTTTATAAATCATTAACCTGAAAGTGCTAGCCAGAAGTTGCATATGGCATCTTGGGAATTATTTGGGGGACGAGGTCTCATGTAGCTGAAGCTGCCCTGAAAGTTAGAAACTTTAGAACACACTAGGACACCCATCACTGATAGCCTTGAACTGATTCTCTCGCCTCCTCCACTGCAATGCTGGAGTTCTAGGTATGCAACAGCGTACCTTCTGTAAAATGTGCTGCAGGTCAAACCCGGGGCTCGGGGATGCTAGGTAAGTACCACACTAACTGAGCCCAATCTCCAGTCTAAAGAACAACTTTTACATTGCTCCTTTATTTAAAACATATACTATGTCCAGATCCAAAAAAAAATTTGATCCCTGAACGCATATTGCTAATGCTTACAACACTGGAATAAACGTACACAGACGGGGAAGTTGTTATGCACCTGAGCAGACTGAAGTCCTGAGCTTCCTGGCAGCCATGAGAATATGAGAAAACTAATGACCTATTTGCTTCTTAACCTTGAATAATTTCTCCTGTGGATATTTAGGCAGTTTGTAAGTTGTGGCTGGAAAGGCCAAGGGTACAAACCCACCTGTAACAATTAACAGGAAACAAGCCAACACTTCGCATAGCATAATTTAATTCAGTGAGACACATTTATGTTTCCAATCTGATTGCTAAAGGAAAGCAAATCCATGTTGTGTTAATATAGTATATGGTGGTTTGTATGTTGAAATCACAGGAAGCTAACCTAGAATTCAATTGGAAATACATACAGACTGAGAAGTTCAGTCCCTTGTCAGCAAGATAATGGCAAATGATGACAATAATGGATTGTTTCAGTTTTAATCATAGTTTTTAGAAATATGTTACTGGGTTGTATGGAAAGTCTAATTTTCAATCTCTTTGACCTATAAAAATGATCAGTTCATAGCTAGACCTACTATTGGCTCATGGGAGAGATATGTAGCTCCTGAAGTTTACCTGAGCTTCCTTAGAGCTGGTTGATTGGGCTCTTAAAGGACCGAGTGAGATAATTGTACAAGGACAGAATCTTGCCTTTGCTACACCAAAATGCATGCTGCCTGTGGGCTGCTCTTGAGTTAGCACCAGGAGAGTTTTCCTCTGCTTCCTCATCTCTACCCACTTGGCTCCTTGAACAGCCACTGGCACATTTATAGAGAGTTGAAACAGAAAGTAATCTGAACTTCTTTTAGCCTTCATCCATTTCAACTTTTTGTTTGCAATGTCACCTGTTCAAACTACGCTCAACCTGGACTTACAGCACAGTCTTGCCTACCACAAGGAAGCCTCTGGGTTCAATTCCCAACACTTGAGGGTGGGGGTAGTAGGCTTCAATCCTTTCATGGTGGTCTCATTTATCAAATGGTTTCCTTTGTGCCATCATTTTCCTCCATCTGTCGTTTCAACAATATTTTTTAATTTTTAAACTACTTTTAGGCTTGGGAGGCGGGGTGGGGGGGGACAAATGTTTTCACTTGGCTGAAGGCAGCAATGGAGTCCTTCAGCAGAGATGTGTCCTCACCTTCTCCCTCCAGGTTAAATCACACCCAGTCATCTGCGTCTGTTTAGATTGTGGCAAGAAGGGTGCAACTGAAATGGAAATTCAAAGTCACCAGAAATAGTGCGACTGACAGTGCCCACCACATACATATGTGCTTCACTGCATGTCCCTGCCCCTTCTCATTAGGGTGTGGCCATATGAGTAGTTAAGGCTCATGCTCTGTGACAAGTAGCTTGTACTCCTTCTTGAGCAAAGCACTTCAGAGGTAAGAAGGCGTTCATCCACCCTCTGTACTTGTCAAAGAAGCATGTGTTGCAGACAACACAGCTATAGGAGGAGAACTTCCTGGAATGGTGTCCCCTGTGTCTTTGAGGAGCAAAGGCCCCCCACACCCACATTAAACTCAGAGAGAGTCTGTTAAGCCTCTGAGATTTTGAAACTGTTGCCGACACTTGGCCTTTCTCCCCCTAAGGGCTGAACAGAAAACACATGTAATGATTTAGTGCTCTGAGCTGATCATGGCTTGATTCGTAATTGGTTGTTCTTACCCTCCTGAAAGCAAATATTGGCAAAACAACTTTTAAAAAGAAATTGGTTCTGAGGGAAGATCAAGTATATAATAAAATAGCAAAACAAAAAAAGAGGAGAAACTAAAGCATTAGATATGATAAATGAAAGAACAGCCATCAGAGATAAAGTTAGACAAAAATTGAGATTTATGCTACTGGTTCATAATACACACAGAAAGAAAAGCAATATTCTAGGCTTCATAATGCCAGAGAACAAACACCCTTGTTCAACACTAATGGATACTGTATGTTATTACACAGTATTATTGCTTGTATTAGAATTCGAGACAGATGTTCACCAGCTGTCAACATAACTCCTTGAGAATTTCAAATAGAAAGCAACCATCTGAGATATTAGACTGTGAAAACAGCATTCTACATCAGTGTTTCTCCAACTCCAGAATGACGAAGAGTCGGCTAGGTATTGGACTTAACCACTGTAGCTACAGAAAGACTGGAGACACCTATAGACTGGCCATCTCAGAAGGCAGACCAGCAGCTATTGTGCACCTACCTGTGTCCCCTGCTTTCAGATAGTCAGCGGCACTGGCGTAGATCCTAAGCATCCCTCTCATGCATGCTTCCATAAATATCCCTCTCATGCATGCTGCCAGGCTTTCTTTCACCTACAATTTGTTTTACTGGAATCAGTCTTGACATCATACTGAATATTTCCCCCATTATTTAAAATACACATATGCTATAGAAAATGGATTTTCTTACGAGTAAACTGTTATCTATAAATAAATCTTCCAGTAGCTTAAATAGTTACTGTACGTAAAATTTAATTTTTCTTATAAGTAGATATTTCCATAAGCATATATTTTATTTTCTTATATTTTGTATATCACGTTCTTGTAGCTTATTTAAAAAATTAGAGTAGCCTATAAAAAGTCATGGACTAGAGAATTATCTCATTATTCATGGAAGCTTTGAAGACTGGAGTTCAAATCTCTAGGACCTGCTTAAAGCACTGGGGGGTTGGAAACAGGATTGCTATAGTTTGATGGCAGCCAGCCTAACTCCAGAGATCAGTGAGAAACACTTATTCAAAGTAACAGAGTGAAACAGAGCAGAGTGCTCAAAGCCCTACTCTGGCATCTGTGTAGAGGCACACATGCAAGCCCACACACAAACACACATGTATCCAAATACCACACATACATAGGATACGATAATTCTCAGCAATGTCAGGTATTGTGTATTAGAATATAAGCTTCACCAGAGCAGACTTTCTGCATGCTCTTGAATGTAACTCCCACTCTGTCCTGTAGGAGACATCAAATAAGAAGTGGTTGTGAGATGGGAGATAGATGAGTAGTTGGAGAGCAGGTTGTAAATGTGTAGGTATGTGAATTGATGAGCAGGTGGGACTATGACATTTGGGGGTTGTTTTTCTCCTTGGGTTTACACCAGTCAACACCTCGGAGGCTGGAAGGCCCATAGCTGTGGTATTTAGAATTAAATTCAGCATTCCAATCGTCTTGCCTTCCTTGCCTTCATAATAAATGCTCACACCCTGAGTCTTGTCATTCAGTGCTGTTATCTGGTACTTCTAAAACAGCATTGCTTTAGAGTTAGCTCTAAAAGTAAAAGTCTAGAGTTCTCTGAAAGTAGAAAGACCGCTTCATAACACAGAGCATTGTTGAGTGAGACAAAACCTGTGTGCACAAAGCTGAGCACAGTGGATTAAGTTTACCCCACTGAAGAATGTCAAGGATCTACAGGCTACCTGATGGCCACACTCCAGCCCCTGTTCAGGATTCACAGACGTGAGCTATTAAAACATAATTTGTAAACACACAGATGCATCACTACCTGGCAAAGAGATGAGCTCACAGAAACAAATCGGACACAGGAGAATGTCACAAATACCTCTGTGCTCATAAGGTAGCAATAAATGTGTTAGCAAAAGGAAAATAGTAGTTAACTTATAAGGTTTTCTGTCAGCTGGGTGTCTGTGTATCTATGTCTGTACTGCATAAAAATACAAAACCTTCAAAAATCATATCAAACATGTACTATCAAACGTCCTATCCTCCATGTGCTGACAAGAAAATTTTGACTTCCAGCACAAGCTACAACACATCTGTTAGTAATTATTACGACGATTTCATTCCCTAATTTTGAATAATGTTTGTGTTCCTACCTTTTACACCACACAGACATACATTGTACATGACATTAATGTTACATTTGTTTCTCATTATGTGCATTTCTCATTAACAACTAATTAGTCTTGATTTCCCCTCTTAAATTATGTAGTATTAAAAGAAATAGACCTTAAAAATGTCAACAGCAGTCAGAGTTAAGTCAATATGAAAGAAGCAAACAGTTCTGGCCTACAGTTAACCTTACAGGCAAAGGAAAAAATTGGCCACTCATATTGCATGTTTAAATTAACTAAAACAGACTAGGCAGGGCATGTATTAAGCTATGTTTTCCTTTGTGGAGAGAAAAAAAAAGAGTAAGTGTGCTACAATGGGAATAAAATGAGATGGCCACCAATATGGTTTCTTTCTGTCCACTGCTGGAGGTCTAGAGGGTGTGTGATCATGAACAAACACCGCTGTATTTATAATGTCCTTCCTGACATCTGAAATGGCAATAGCCAGACAAAAAGGCCTCCGTGGAGTCTGGCGATTCTGAACCACATTCAGGTAAAATTGGAGACAGGGGTCTAATTTGCCCCACCCCATGTTTGTAAATTGTAAAATGTTTCGTGTCACCTGTTAGAAATAAATACGATATTCTTTACGTGATTGACATTTATACACAGCCATATCAAATTCAAAAGCCAAACGAGTCCTCATGCTGTTATGTATGCTCAATTTGTAATTTAATGTGCTTTAAAATCTCCCGGTTTTGGACTGGAAGCAGACAGATCAAACTGTCACCGAGCCAGAGTGCTGCACCACTGCAGACATGAGGTGATCACAGTTCGTCTTGTCCCCAGATTTACCCTGACCATCAAATTGTCAAAGTATTGACCCTTGAGATTCTCGAAGGTCCACAGCCAGCACAGCCTTAACAAGGAGTAAGAGCAGCACATGCCTTCCCCACTGTTGCCAGCTAAACACCACTGCAACTTAGAGGTGCGTCAGGAAGAAAGTCGGCTCATTTCATGGCTAAAAGAAGGAGAAGAAAGCAAAATCAAAGGCTGCTAAGTTTCTGGGTGCGTGGAACTGTTCGGCTGGGACTGAGTCAGACACAGAGCCTAGGCAGCGGGAGTGTCCTGCTCCTCTCACCGCAAAAGCTAACTCTGGACTCCTCTCCACTGCCCTGGGATTTGGGCTGAGAAACAATAATGAGCCGATTTCTCTGTTGTCCCAAAAAGTCCTTACTTAATAATAGTCTCCAAGTGCTCTGTGCAAAGGAAGCAGAAGGGGAAGAAGAGGGTCTCTTCAAATGTTAATCAGGTCAAATAGTCTTCATTTTAACCATAACCTAAATCAATGTTTCTCAAACGATAATATACACAAAAAGTCACTTGCAGATCTTGGTAAATAGAACTTTGTCTCAATAGGTCTTATCTGGAACCTGAAAGTTTATATTATCAGTAAGGCTGAGTGTATAACTATAATCCCTGCACTACACACATATACACAAACACAAATCAATCAATCAATCAATCAATATATACAATTAATAAATGTTTCAAAGAAGCCAATGAGAATGTATAGACTGCATTCTATATACTGAACCTGGATTCCACTCACTGTGGCTCAACCAAAGTGTCTGGTAGATAGATTCATTCAAAGAAACATTAAAACCAATTTGTTTTCCTTTCAGACCCTTAAAATCAACTTTATACTCAGCGTAACTTCATAACTCTACAGTTCTTTTCCTTCATGCAATCTGCATCATATTTTGTTCATGGTCATAATTACATGTCATTGAAACAATAGAGTATATACTAATTAGAAACTGGTTATTGGACCTCATATGCCTTAATTATCATGTATATTCATTATTTGATATCGACAAGACACTCAAAGTTTAACTCCTGTTGACAAAAATCAGCTCAAGGCTGGCTGGTCAGATATAGATGGCAAACCCTGATAACAAGCTTGCCTCAAGATGTACAAGGGTGTGGTAAAGTCTCAGGGCCTTCAGAGAATAAGCAGTGTGTCATTACATTAGAGAGAGGTATTCCTACTGTATCAATACTGATGGTAGCCAAATGCCAGCATGTATGTACTGTGTCCTTTAGAAAGACCATGTAGTTCAGAAGGTAGGGCGTTTACCTGCCATGCACAAATCCCTGAGCTCAGTCCCTTGCATCGCAGAAACTTGTCATGTTATTGTATCCTTGTAATTCCAATGTGCTCCCCAGGCACAGGCTGGAGAGTCATAATTGGTTTATACATAATGTCAATGCAAGAAAGAAAAGAAGGAAGGAAGGACAGAAGAAAAGGAAACAGGTGTAAGTTACATACTGTAGTAATATATCACATCTTCATAAAGCTCCCCAGTATGCAATACATAGGGGGAAATGTTTGTAATCCTACTGTCCTGCACAAACTGAAGTTCAAATAATTAAAAGAAAGGGGATGCCAAGCATGGTATCTCCTATCTCTAATCCAGAACCCAGAAATCCGGAGCCAGACGCCAGGGGATGGAGGCCACCCTGAGCTAGATAGTGAATTCCCCAGCTACAGTATAAGACACTTTCGTTTTAAAATGAATGAATAAATGAATGAATGAATGAATGAATGAATAGTTCTACCTATATGACATCACAGAAATGTCACTTTCTCCCCTATGTTGTCTTGTACAGAGGAGAAAACTATTTTAGTGGATGTTGAGAAACTCGAACCCAGTGAGAATCACTGCTCTGTATCTGTATAGGCCTCAAGACTGAGAAGGTAAAAGAGAGTGGGAGGAGGTGGCTGGGGAGAAATCAGTGAACCAGAAGAAACTGGATGAGACAAAGTCTATGTCTGCTTGACAGTACTCGCCCTTCCCTTGAGAACAAATGGTGATCCAGATGAGTGTATGACAGGGAACAGAAGGACTTGATGATCTTCTAACTTAGGCTTTGAGCCAGCTATTAAGGTTTAGAAAGCTGAGTTGTGGGAAATTATTGTTTTCATCTCCAAAGCTGCTGCTAAATTCACCTTCCAAAAATGCATAAAGAAGAGTGGAAGAGGACACAAGGAAGGAAGCTTCCTGAAGCCTGACAAAGTAGCGTTTCAGCACTCACCCTAACACACAGCAGGGAGAGGACACAGGAGCCATGGGCATGTGGAACCTATATCAGCCTTCTGAACTCATAACTAAAATCAGAAACCCAACATCCCACACATTTTCTGTAAAGTTTATTTACATTATTCTCTAATAAAAGTTTATTTCATTATAAAACAGGGATATTCTTTCTTTGAAATTTTTTCATCTCACAGTTTGGGAAATACAGCTGTCCATTTTAACAAAGCTAAGATATTTTTGTAAAGGTGACATTTATAAAACTACTTACATTAAATTCATTGGGACTATAGATTTAAAATGTATCTTACCATTTTTCCATGTCAATAAACTGATAAATGCAGCTATTAATAGTCACAGAACACAGTCATAGGTATCCTTTCTTTTAATTAAAACTACAATTTAAACTTCATGGAAACCCAAAACCCAGATCTCAACTGCCCCTACTTTTCAACAGACCAGTGGATGAATGGCTACACTGCTGAGCCCAAACTCATTGAAAATTGGACAGTACAATTTTTGTTAATGGTAACGAGGCAAAATAAAATGTATTTAGAATAAAAGCACTATTTTCAAAAATCCTCCCAAAATGTTTTTATTTTTTCACTTGCTATAGATAATACACACACACAAACACACACACACACACACACACACACACACACACACACACACACACACACACACACACACATGCGCGCGCGCGCGCACACAAGATGCAGTGCAAAGCAAGGCAATAACAACTTAATGTTAATCTTCTGGTGCCATCTAGTGGTACAATGAGGCAACATTAATAATCTATTTCTCCAAAGTATAAAAGTGAAAACTTTTACTGTGTTGTATTTGTATTTGTATTTGTATTTGTATTTGTATTTGTATTTGTATTTGTATTTGTATTTGTATTTGTATTTGTATTTGTATTTGACAGATACAACTCGTGACTCTGCTTCTACTCTACTGCGTGTCCCCTAGGAGACTTGATCTTACAAGCTTAATGCCTACTTAGGAGACCATTTCTCTTGCCTGTACGAAGCCGCACACATTCAGGGCGTCTATTCACCTTCATCACTGATTTCTTACATTCTAAGTGCCAAACAACCATTCAATATTCGACCAAGTTCTTTAAAGTAACAAGTATACTCAAAGCCTTCCAAGAGGCATTGGTTTTGCTTCTTCCTCCTCTGTAGCAGCTGACTATTACACTGTCGTTAGTCTATGGAGTTTTTGTTTGTGAGAGAAAGAGCATGCGCTCTGCTTCCCCCAAAAGGAGGTTTAATGTGTTTGCTAGTTTGCCTTGGTGACATTTTGCAATGAGTTCACCACCAGCCAAACACCTTATCAATTCTCCAACACTGATACAGTCCAAGCTCCTTTCATGCCATTGCCTTTGTTTGGAATTTCTTTCTTCTGGACCTGGCTCAAGAGCATCCTGTTCATGAAGTCAGACTACCTTGGTAGTACCTCCTTTCCAATTCTGCCTTCTCTTGGCTCACCTGTGATGTCTCAGCCTTGTTTTATTAACATGTATTTTCCCCTAAGCTCGGAGTCCAGCATAGCAATCTTGCGTCATAGGTACTGAGCAAACACCAGCTGTTTATAGCCTCGAGGCTGAGAAGCTGAGAAATTCAGATGTGTAGCAGTCCTTAACCAACTTCAGGCCAACATCCACTTTCCTGAACACCTTGTCTCCTGGAGATGTGGCATTTTAACATTGGAGATGAAAAGGAGTAGGTGTTTTCCACTCATACTCAGTGCAGACATCGCTTCCTGGCCCCGCTTCCTTAGACCTCCCTGTGGTACTGCTCTTACACATGTGATGCCTTTTCATCAGTGAGTTAGGAGTGTTGATTTGTTGGTTATGTGTTGCTGGTTTATCAAAATCCATGGGGAATGGAGATCATAGTTTTTTTTCCTTTCTTCCCTGAACCTTTACAAATCAGGGACCCAGCAAATGGCACTTTCCTGATCCTTGAACTTCACAGCCCATGGACTGTTATGAGCACCAGTCTTTTTTTAAAAGACTATTAATTTGCCTTGAATTCTGAATTTTTTTAACATCTTATAATGTGCTGCTGAGTGCACCGCTCTCTTAATAACTTGTGCTGATCTAGCAAAGTAACAATAGTAGATTCTTTTCTAAGGGCTGTGGCCATACCAGTTCTAGCTTAGCTTTCTAATATGAGGTACAATTTCCCTCCTGTTGAGTGGACCATACATCTAGTTAGGCAGCTCTTGGTTGCCACCAGCATAAAAATGCTACTGATTGCACCTTTGTGGATGTCTTGCTATGCTGGTCATTGTCATAGTTCATAGATATTGCACTTGGGTGGGAGTGTTTAAGTGTTCCCTTCCCTTGGCAGCTTACATATAGTATTTTTGGGAATCTGCTTAGAAGCCTGTATTTACAGCAAGTGGAGACCATCAAAAAAAAACAACTGAGCATAATGCAGAGACAGATGGATCATTGAGAGCCCAGCCCCAATATATCAATATATATTAATAATCTTTTTTATTTACTATTGTTCATGTATATGCATATGCGTATGTGTGAGTGTGTGTTACAGTTCCTTCATGTATGGCTCAGGAAAAATTACAGAAGAGGAAGTGAAAAGATCTTAAGAATCAGAGTACCAGGAAGTCTGCTTTGATGCAGTTTCTACTAGAATGGCTTCATACACAAAACCAGAACAATGACAATATCAATAGACTTGTAGAAGCAAGGTGGATTTCATGGTATCCCCACCTCTAGCCAAAGAACTATAGACAATTAATGACTATTGGGAGAAGAATTGGCATGTCCCAGTGATGAGTCCTTTTATTGGTTGGCCAATGTAAAGTGGTCACCCTGAAAGTTCAAGTATATACATACAAACAACAAAAAATTATTTCATATATAGATATGTGTGTATGTGCATGCATATGCATATATATGTAACAATAGTTAAGAAAAATATTATTAATTGGAAAGGTGAAAGGTGGACTTGCAAGGGCCTGAAAGGAGGAAAAGGAAGAGGGAAATTAATGTAATCTATTTTTTAAAAAAGAAAAAGAGAGAGAAAGAGAGGGAGGGAAGCACTGAGCAGAGGAATGAAAGAAGGAAGGAAGGAAGGAAGGAAGGAAGGAAGGAGGGAGGGAGGGAGGGAGGGAGGGGGAAGGGGAAGGGGAAGGCGGGAAAGGGAAGGGAAGGAAGGAAGGAAGGGAGGGAGGGAGGGAGGGAGGGAGGGAAGGAAGGAAGGAAGGAAGGAAGGAAGGAAGGAAGGAAGGAAGGAAGGAAGGAAGGAAGGATGGGAAGGAAGGAAGGAAGGAAGGAAAGTTAACTCCTGGCTAGCCATGTGGGCACAGGATATAGGGAAGACAAGAGACTTTCCTTTGAAGTGGGCCTACAAGATGAAGTTCCCTCCTGGCCGAGGTTGCCACCAAGTAGGTTCTTAGACTTCCAGGTGTGCCCTTGAATACCATCTAAAAGGGCTTGTGAGCAGAAACACTTCCATCACAAACCACTGGACTTAGCATCTAGAGAGAGTCTGGGTGCTTAACTCCCATTGGCATCAGAAGTCCTCATTCCTCCAGTAGTTCTGGCTTCTCCATCTGCTCAAGGTCACTGATAATAGATTCTGTCATCTTTGCTGAAAGGAATCTTGAGCAGCTTCAGGAACCTGTGATTAAAATTCTTTGGTGTCTATTTTTATTAGGTAAAAAAAAATCTCTAAATTGTTTGGATGGTTTGACTCTCCATGAACCTTGAGTTTCATTATGATAAATATTCCTGCAAAAAATGAGTGGGAACATGGGAAAGGGGAGTGTGTGGGAAAACTGCTACATCCACTCCAGTAGTGACTGGCATGACAGGCCTAGAAACCTGGACGCAGTCCCAAGGTGAAAAGTTCCTGAAAACTTAGTCTCCTGGAACTGTGGTATCCTATAAAACAAATGTTCCAATTCTTTCCGGGCGTTAGTAGGGTGTATGGATCTGTGGGCTTTCTCTCAATATTGTTTTATTATAAGTGCCTTTAAGGATTGATTTTGACATACAGCTAAGTTAGATTAGCCTCCACCAGTGTTCCAATGTCCTAGGCAGTCCTTGAGTGGACCGTGGGCTTGGAATTCAGTAAGAATGTTACCTACTCAGTATCATTCAGAATTACCTCTAGTATTGTAAGGGAGACAGTGAAAGAAATTAGGCATTACAATTTCTCTGAATAGAGCTAGCAATCTCCGAGCTAGTCTACATAGTAAATACTTAGAACAACAGTCGAGTCACTCCCATACACAGGAATTTACAATGGCCTAGGAGGAAGGTGGGTTGTGGTTTTGGGAGGAACTGAAGTATTATTCATGAAAGGGTTAGTAGAACAGAATCCCCCTGGTACATGTTTTTCACCAGACTCAGAGTAATAGCATAATCAGGTATTTACTAAGGGACCCCTGGTGGTGGGTTTAACAATAGACTAGTATTACATCAGACCATTCACCTGGCTCCTGTGTTTAGCTGATGTTAGAGCTGTTCCTAACTCAGTTGTGAACACTGCCTGGCTCCCCCTAGCTTTTTATGTATGCATTTTCTTTGTTTTGTGTAAAGAACCATTACAGATGTACCTTGGCGGATGTATTCGCCTCGCTTTCTTGTTTTTCTTTTGTATTATAAGACGGGTGCTCGCTTTGAGACATTACGTTCAGATACCACACTCCTTTGTGTCCCTGTCTGTTTGTCACCATTTTCTCACCGACTCCTGCCAACCCTGTAACAGGAACCCTCAATTTCTCCCGCAGATTGAGGGGGGCCAATTGAGGCTGGTCCATGGCAAAAAAAAAAACCATCCTAGAGCTGGGCATCCTAGAGCTGAGTAAACTGATAAAGTGCTCGATATTCAAAGCAAGGTTAGCAACGATTGCCTATCACCCCAATGTATGGGCAGATATCTGAGCCTGGCCAGGTAGTATATACAGTTCTCAGGCTCCAAGGTCAGTAAGAGCCCTTGCTTCAAAGTGGAAAGTAATAGAAGAAGATGACACCTAATATCAACCTCTGGCCTCCATGAATGTATAAACTGCTACACAAACAAACAAACACACACGAGAGAGAGAGAGAGAGAGAGAGAGAGAGAGAGATGCCATAAGCCAATTCATGTATTGTGACATTCCATAAGCATGGTAGTTCATTTAATGGTGTAGTGTGCTGTGGTGGTGGTGGTGGTGGTGGTGGCGGTGGTGGTAGTGGTGATCATGCTGGTGTGTGTTACTAGAAATCAAACCTACAGTTTTGAAAATGCTAAACATAAATTTTATTACTAAGTCAAACCCCTATTATTAGGCCAAATGTCTGGAACATCTTAATGGATAATCTTGAATATACAGTTATCTAACAACTTTTTAAAAATTTGTATAAAAAAGCATAGTGGATAATGTCACCAACACATCCCAGTAGAGCAGGTTCCAGGACAGTTGTAACAGTTGCCCTATTGTTATAATACAGTCCTAGAGCCTCCATAGGCACAGGATGAGCTATGTTCACAGGATTGAGCAAATAAATGTTTAAGGGTGAGACTGGAAGATAGAACTTAGTCCTCAAAGGTGTGAATGAAGGAGTGCTGCTGTGTGTAGACTTAGTACCAATCTATACAGAGAGGCTTTCTTTTTTAAGTTTGTTTGTTTTCTTAATAGGGTTTGTGGAGGTGAGCACGGGCATGCTAGTATCCAGGCTCAAGTGTAAGTCAGAGAGCAGTTTTCTGGAATCAGTTTTCTCCTTTCATAAATATATAAATGAGTTCTGGGGTGAAATTAAAATTATCAAAGGCTTTCAAGAAAAGTGCCTTTACCTACCCACTTAGTCAGCTGTCTGTCTGTTTATCATGTGTATCTGTCTATCAATCATCTATCTTTCTCTTATTTGTTGGTTGTTTGCTTGTTGTGTTGTATTGTGTTGTAAGTCATTGAGACAAGATCTCCTGTAGCCCAGGCTTAGTTCCAATTTGAGATCTTTTGCTGCCTCCAAGTACTGAGATTATGGGCATACACTAGCATGTTATGGTTTTGGTTTTGTGCTTTGTTTGGTTTGGTTTTTTGTTGGTTGTTGTCAGAATTTTATAATTTTCATAGTATAATTTGATTATATTTCTCCCTTCTGTTTTCTTCCTCTAAATCCTCTTATATATCCCTTCCCACTCTTCAAATTCATGGCCCCCGTTTTCATTCGTTATTATTGTATGCATATATGTATTTGCATGCATACATACATACATACATACATACCACCCTAAATACCTGTAAGGTCTCACAGACATGTTTTGTTAATATAATTCTATAATTTCTAAGCAGAGTCTTTCTCATTGTTCTGTCCAGTGGAGGCAGCTTTTTGCTATTTGCCTAAACAATAAGTAGGCTGGCCTGGATGAGTCCCAAGCATGACTAGCCATGTAGCTGGAGTTTCAAAGCACAAGGAGCAGGGATTTCATGTCCAATGTGGACCAACTAAGGATTTGGAACTTGAAGGAACAAGTGGAAAAGCTAAATAGCTGATAAAGTAAGCTGAGCTCTGATAACAAATCAAACTGATAAATAAGTCACTTGTGACTGAATAATTTCCTTCCAACTGCACTCAGAACCAGTGAGTAGTTTAAATGACATAGAAATGGAAAATTGCAGTTGTATATCAAATCAAGTTTCCTGATCGGCTGAAAATTAAGAAGATTGGCTTTTCCAGCCGAATCCAAAGTAACTACAGAATTGTTGAAAGTGGGAGTACATGAAGGAAGAGGTTAAAGAGAGGCACAGTGTGCTGAGGAGGATTCATCACACTACTGAGGCCACTGGGAATATAAAGAGGGAATCCAGAACATCCTCTCCAGGAGATCAGGACCGCCACCATCTTCCTGCTTCCTTGACCAGGAAGGAAGGCACACACCTGCTTTAGAAGCTGAGAAAGGAAATGGGGCTCCCAGAGCTTCCAGAAGGCAGTGCTGCCACCCAGCACCTTGATGTTAGTCCAGTGAGTCTTGCATCAAGCTCCAGACCTACAGAGCTGCAAAGTAAGTATCAATGATTCTGAGTCACTGGCTTCATGATCACTTGTTACAGGAGCACAGGAACCCAATCCTTTATTATTAGCAAGTTTGTGTCATTAATGTGACCTAACTCTACATGTAGTTAAAATTGAAAATACCTGACTTCAGAGCTTGGGAAGTGTCACAGTAATCACTCCAGGCATGGGGAAAGCCATGCAGTAATGGATTGCTCAGAAAACCTCCCCAGGTAGATGGTGATGCCTCTTGAGACAATTCACAAACCATGTGATGAGTCCCTGACACCTCTCATTTCTGCAGTAGAGCTGGCTGAAACACTGATGAAAAGTGTTTCTTTTAAAAACAAATCCCAGTTCCCATGACACTCAAACCACTCGTTTTGTCTTTGAAACTATTTTCAATGAGTTCGTCTTCTGAACAACAAATGGATAGAGCCGATTCCGAGGATTCACACTGATAGCACGGTTGAAGCCTGTGAGCTCCTAGCTTTTATTCTCATAGCAGCTCTGAGGGAACTCAGCACCCAGCTGCAGTAGATAATAGTTACCCCAACCATATTTAATAATCCATAACTAACCAGGTGAGATAGCTTGCAGAATAAATAAGCTTCTTAAAACAGCCCTAATAATATGTGTATGCATGTATACATATGCATATGTACATATATACATATATGTTAGAACTAAAGAGTAAGAAATGCATATTTAAAAAACAGAAAGATTAGGTAAGGTCATTAGAAGCATATACCTTGAGAACCCCAACTATCATGAAAATAATTGTAATATGTCTACATTAAAAGAAATTAAAGTATCTTCAGTGTAGCAATTTTACTTCGAAACACCTACAAAATATTTATTTTTATTATTATTTCGAACTGCTTGGAAATGAAAGGTATTGATAGTTATCTGTAACTTATTTAGAGCGTGTGTGTGTGTGTGTGTGTGTGTGTGTGTGTGTGTGTAAAACATAAGAAATATAGATAGGACTGGTTAATAAATACATGAAAACCCAAATGTAGAAAGTTCAGCCTCAAAACTGTCTCAGTTCCATAAAGTAACAATTAATGATATCAAGCATCCACAATCAAGTAGGCTGTTTGTTCTGTTAGCATCAGTATTCACCATCCTGTCTGTCCTTAACACTGCTTTTGGTAGACCAATGTTATCACACACCTTGTATGGATGAAGACACTCAATAAGTTGCATGTGGCATTTCCCTTGCTCTATTGCTTTTCAACTCAGTCTTTTGAGGGTCAAGAGCAATCCCAGGTCAAGCAGCGTGGTGGCGTATAATGAATATGCATCAAACTAGTGAGATCAGTTTTAAACTTTGAGCATGAAAGTCCTCTGAGTCCTTTAGAAGTAATTTTTAAAACAAAGGTCCAGCTCATAAACAGTAATGAGGATATTATAATGATCTTCTTTCTCTTCTCAGATGTGCTCGAGACTTCCTTTGCAAATGCTAACAGTCCTGAGCCCTTGGAGGATGAGTCTAAGACATCCTTTAGAGGACATTTCAAATAGGATTTTCACATTCCAAGTGTGATATACAATTTTCCTATTTATAGGATCTTCCTTAAAATTTTTAACTTCTAATTATTCTCTTTTGCATGAATAAGGATTGTAAGCTTCTCTTGGCATTGTGTCCTATAGAATTTTTTCACTTTCAGGAAAAAAAATAGATTTCCCATCAAATGCAAAAAACTCCATAGTGAAGAGTAAGTAACTGCTCTGACCTTCCACATTCCTTAAAATGCTATAAAATAGAGAAATATTGAAGACTTTTTATTTTCTCCAGTCCAACGTCTCAATAAAGTCTCAGTAATCATCACCATTCCCAGAAGCCCTCTCATGGTAAATTTAGACTTGTGAAATTTCGGGGAAAATAAAGCCAAGCCCTCAATATACTCCATGATTCAGATCCAACTCCGAACTAAAGATTGTCTGTATAACTCCGGAGAAAAGCCCACACGAACATGAGAGCCAGCCTCTGGCTTTGAAGGATTTCTCACATGGGAAAAATCTAACTGCAGGTTCAGATGAACATGGGTAGCAGAAGGAGCTTCGACACCACTGTCTTAACAGAGGTGCTTGAAATCAAGAAGTTCCTGCATTCAGTTAATTGTTCCTCCTGTGAAACACTTTGCTCAATAGACATGTAATATTTCCTTGAGACATAAGTTCTGATTTATTCAAAATATTCATTACCCTCTGATATTCAAGAACTGGAGAGCGTGCTGAGAAGACCCTGTGAATTACTGTGGGGTCAAAGAGCTTTGCTTCAGACTAACCTTCCTTATCCTTGAATCAGAAAATGTTCCAGAACACAAAACCTTTTCCATTTTTAATCCATGAATCTAGGCAAGTGTGGAGACCTAACTGTAAATTAGCCAGAAACTGTCATTGCCCCATTGCCCATGCAATTTGTGAACCCCAAATGCCAGACTAGAGCAATGAATTTTCCAGCACCAATTTTGATGGTTATAAAACCTCCTTAATCCACTGACATTCCTAATGACAAGAGATCGATAGCTCATTGTTGGCTTTTTTCCACTTTTCTATTACCTGTATAAAGTAAAGACAACATGTTAACAAAATAAATTAGATTATGC
This sequence comes from Mus musculus, assembly GCF_000001635.26. Taxonomy (NCBI): domain Eukaryota; kingdom Metazoa; phylum Chordata; class Mammalia; order Rodentia; family Muridae; genus Mus; species Mus musculus. The sequence continues at coordinate 80,756,116 of NC_000079.6, forward strand.
TAAAAAAGAGTCACATTTTATTTTTGTTATATACTTGCTCTTAAATAGTTACAATTAACCAGTTCTCAGGGGGGAAAACTACACTATTAAATACTGTAAGATTTTTAGCATCACTCATTGCTCAAAGCCTGGACTTAGCTATCACTTTATCTGACACTGAAGAAGCAGCAGCCTCAGACACCCGTGGTCCTAAGAAGCTGAAGAAGGCAGAATCTGCTCACCTGGTGAAGCTAGCAAAGGCACTTAACACCATCATCCTCTACAGCTTTGAAATGCTGCATTATAAATAAAAAGGGTATGTTGGCAAGATGCCTAAGTTCTCCAATAAAATTCTAATTGAGTGATATTTTGGCTTCATTATGTTTTTTAATGTGCCAGACTTTAGGGAGTTTAGGTAAGAATGAGAAACCCATTTTAACAAAGTTAATGTTTGTCTCTTGTTAGGTTACATAGAGAAGTGCAGAACAAGATCATGATTTTTCAAGAGCTTTGTTCTACAAACCCAGCCACCTGTAGCATCAGGACATAGTTTCTGAGTGGCCGAATCTCAACTGCTTCAGTTTCTTAGTTATCTACTTTGCTTGCTACCACTTCTCTGGCATGTGACTATTCCATGTGGTGGTTTGGTGCCCTTCAGGACTCTCAATTGTCTTCTATCTGTCTGTGATTCCCTGTGCTTCTGAGCTGCTTTCTGTTGGACGTCTTACATTTGAATGTCTTGAAATTGTCTATGCAAGTCCTGTTTTCTGTAAAGAGCATCCACCCCGCCTTCCTCACGACATTAAGTGCCACCCAACAGATTACGGATTAGTATATTATTTCCCTCTTTTGACTTAGGTGACAATCTTTGGGACAGTTATTGGTGCTTCTCCAGAGACACACTCAGAAAGCTAGAGTTCCTCTAGGCCAACAGTGAAATAGGAACACTTCCATTTCTACACTGTAAATACTACCTCAAAAACCCCACACTTAAACATCAGAAGTTAAGAAGAATAAAATTTCAAAGCCCACATGCTGCTTTTTCAAATCATAAGCTTAACATTATTAATATAATAAAACTATAGAAGTAGTTTCTGATGAAAAATCTAAGTATTAAAAAAAAAAGTCTAGACCCAAAGATTAGAAACATTTATCAGAGGGGCTTATGTTTCTGATAAATATTTAAGTGTGTAAGGCAGAACCACTGAGAACAATAAATATTTTATAGCTGGCACTTTGTCAAGCCTATAAGTGGCTCTGCCTTAGACTTTTACATCATCACTGAATTTACAGTCGTTTGATAAGTGGAACAGGACAAGAATTACTTCTTTCTAAATCTAAACCAGGTAATAAATCTAACATCAGGAATCTTCTTATTGTCTCCTATCATCTGATGACAATGCCTTTTGCCTTCATTGTCTTGGCAGAATTATGGTATGTAAAATCATAATGTCATATCACTCACAGTGATTTAACACTATGCAGCCCATACCATTTTAATCAATCAAAATTGTCGCTTTTTAGTGTAATGATTTTGTGGTGAGTTCCCTGTGTTTAATATGATATATGGTGCTATCTATCCATTGATTTACTATTCCTTTTCAAAGTCGTGCTGCTCAGAGGGCTGTTCTTGCTTTGGGAGATCTTTGAAATTAGCAAACAAAATTAATTTGTGATAATACAAATTTAATTTTGTATTAATTTAATTTCTGTGGAAAATGAAAGATACAAATTAACAGGTGTTAAGAGCTAAAACTACTTTTAGGTGAGAATAAAAAGTAGTTTTAGGAATTAAAATCACAGAAGCCTTTGAATTTTCCACTCTGTGTTTACATAGGATCAGGTGTCTGTATCATGATACACAGGTATTCAGTGGATTGCTTTGTTTCAAATTAACACAATTAAGAAAACTCAGGACAGTATTCCCCCCACACACACACACACAAAAGCACAACATATATTGCACAAATTACATCTGTAAAAAAAATAATATATATATTTTTATGGAGGCAGTTTGAAGTGTCTTTAAATGTTTATAAATCTATCCTACTAGAGATGAGTTAATAAAAACACAAAGCAGTTTCCATTTCCCAACTATATTACACATTTAGGTTTGAAAATAATATGGTAACATCAGACCACAAAATATAAGGGACCAAACACCATCATTTCTCACTCACTCATGCCAGCAGTCATTTAAGGGCACAGTTCTTCAGAAGCCAGTGCTACGCATTCCATACAGACCACTTAGAGTCACTGAGGCAGCTTGTGTATGGAGGCTCTCCCACCTTATCTCTGTGTCATCTGCAGTATGTACCCTCCTGAGACACTGGGGAAGCTCTCTTACTTAGATGGCTACATCATGTGTTGTGTACATTGCCTCCTGAAACACTGAAGATGAGGCAAAGAAATCTTCAGAGTCCTGTGACTATGATTCCATGATAAAATTATGCACTTCCTCTGTTCACATCCATAGACAAGAATGAATTACAATTCTGCCCAAGTGGAGACTGGAGGAGAAGTATATGTCTCCTGCATGTTTGCAAAGTAGGAAAAGGGTGAGTCTTGACACCTCTAGTCCAGGTATATTTGGGGGGGTTACATATTCACATGGGTAGGTGTTCAGACAGATGTATGTACATGTGGGAAACATAGATCAATCCCAACTGTCATTTTCTATCTAACTTGATTTTTTATTTTTTTGCTGTCATTTGTTTTTTTTGCTTTTGGGTTTTGTTTTTTTGAGACAGAGTTTCTCTGTGTAACAGACCCCTGGCTGTCCAGAGCTCATCTTGTAGACCAGACTGGTCTTGAACTCAGAGATCTTCCTTCCTCTGCTTTCGCATCTTAATTTTTGAAAAAGTTTTCTTACTGCAACCCAGAGCTCACTGATTAAGCTGGCTTGACTAGTAGGCCTAGGCAGTCCACCAGTCTCTGCCTCCCCAGCACAGGCACACACCATTACACCTGGCTTGCTGGCATGGCTTCTGGGATGTAACTGCAGATCTTCATGCTTTCATAGCAAATACTTTAACAACTGAGTTCTCTCTCTCTCTCTCTCTCTATCTCTCTCTCTCTCTCTCTCTCTCTCACACACACACACACACACACACACATTGTTGTTTGATTTTTTTTAAATTAAATATCTTATTTGTTTACATTTCAAATCCCCTTTCCTGGTTTCCCCTCTGCAACCCCCCTATCCCATACCCTGCTTACCTTGCTTCAGTATGGGTACTCCCCTACCCACCCACCAACTCCCACCTCACTGCCCTAGCATTCCTCTATACTGGGGCATCAAGCCTTCACAGGACCAAGGGCCTTCCCTTCCATTGATGCCTCTTCAGCATCAGTAAGACCTCTTCGGCTCCTTCAGTCCTATCCCTAACTCCTCTATTGGGGTCCCCATGCTCAGTGCGATGGTTGGCTGCGAACATCCACATCTGTATTGGTCAGTATCTGGCAAAGCCTCTCAGACGACAGCTGTATCAGGTTCCTGTCAGCAAGCACTTCTTGGCCTCAGCAAGAGTGTCTGGGTTTGGTGTCTACATGTGAGATCCAGTGGAGCAGTCTCTGGATGGCCTTTCCTTCAGTCTCTATTCCACGCTTTGTCCCTGTATTTCCTTCAGACAAGAGCAATTCTGGGTTAAAATTTTGGAGGTAGGTAGGTGGCCCCATTGCTTGACCAGAGTGGGGAGGCATGCCTAACCTCTAAATATGGCCTCTACAGGTTCTTCTTCCCCTTTGTGGGGTATTTCAGCAAATGTCATCCCTGTGGGGTCCTGGAAGGCCCTTGCTTTTCTGGCATCTGGGACTTTCTGGTTGCTACCCCCAGTTCCCCATCCCCCATTGCTACACACCTCTGTTCAATTTCTTCACCCTTTGTACATCTCCTCTACCTCATCCCATACCTGATTCTGCCCCTCTTTTTCTGCTACCCCTCCTCTCTTCCTTCCAAGTCCTCCCATTGCAACTTCCCTTATATTGTTCCCCCTTCTAAGTAGGACTGAAACATCCAATCTTTGGTCTTCCTTCCCTCTTGAACTTCATATGCTCCATGAGTTGTATCATGGGTATTCCATGCTCTTTGCCTAATATCCAGTTATCAGTGGATACATACCATGTGTATTCTTTTGTGACTGAGTTACCTCACTCAGGATAATATTTTCTACCACCATCCATTTGCCAGCAAATTTCCTGAAGTCATTTTTAGTAGATGAGTAGTACTCCATTGTGTAAATGTACCACAATTTCTGTATCCATTCCTCTGTTAAGGGACATCTGGGTTGTTTCCAGCTTCTTGCTGTTATAAATATGGCTGCTATGAATATAGTGGAGCATGTGTCCTCATTACATGTTGGAGCATCTTCTGGGTATATGCCCAGGAGTGATATAGCTGGGTCCTCAGGTCAAATTTTCTAAGGAACCAACCGGACTGACTTCCAGAGTGGTTGTATAAGCTTGCAATCCCACCAGCAATGGAGGAGTGTTCTTCTTTCTCCTCACCGGAATCTGCTGTTATCTGAGTTTTTTATCTTAGCCATTCTGACTAGTGTAAGGTGGAATCTCAGGGTTGTTTTGATTTGCATTTCCCTGATAACTAAGGATGTTGAACATTTCTTTAGGTGTTTCCTGGCCATTCAAGTTTCCTCAGTTGAGAATTCTCTGTTTAGCTCTGTTCCCCATTTTTTTGATAGAGTTATTTGATTCTCTGTAGTCTAACTTCTTGAGTTCTCTGTATATATTGGGTATTAGCCCTCTATCAGATGTATGATTGGTACTCTAAAATAGTGTCTGTCTTTGTCATTGAGGTGTAATTCCTGTATACAGCAAAATTCTGGGTCTTGTTTATGTATCATCCTGTCTGTTATTCTATGTCTTTTTATTGGAATATTTAGTCCATTGATGTTAAGATTATATTAAGGAAAAGATTGTTGATTCCTCTTATTTTTGTTGTTAGAGATAGAATTATGTTTGTGTGGCTATCTTCTTTTGGGTTTGTTGAAAGATTACTTTCTTAGCTTTTCTAGGGTGCAGTTTCCCTCCTTGTGTTGGAGTTTTCCATCTATTATCCTTTGCAGGGCTAGATTTGAGGAGAAATATTATGCAAATTTGGTTTTGTCATGGAATACTTTGATTTCTCCATCTATGGTAATCGAGAGTTTTGCTGGGAATAGTATCCTGGGCTTGCATTGTGCTCTCTTAGGGTTTGTATGACATCTGCCCAGGATCTTCTATCTTTCATTGTCTACGGTGAGAAGTCTGGTACAATTCGGATAGGTCTGCCTGTATATGATAATTGACGTTTTTCCCTTACTGCTATTAATATTCCTTCATTGTTTTGTCCATTTGGTGTTTTGACTATTATGTGATGGCAGGAATTTCTTGTCTAGTCCAAACTATTTGGAGTTCTGTAGGCTTCTTGTATATTCATGGGCATCTCTTCCTTGAGGTTAGGGAAGTTTTCTTCTATAATCTTGTTGAATATATTTACTGGAAGTTAAGAATCTTCACTCTCAGATTGTTGTTCCACCTATAGGGCGGCAGACCCCTTTAGCTCCTTGGGTACTTTCTCTAGCTCCTCCATTGGGGGCTCTGTGTTCTATCCAATAGCTGACTGTGAGCATACACTTCTGTGTTTGCCAGGCCCCGGCATAGCCTCACAAGAGACAGCTATATCAGGGTCCTTTCAGCAAAATCTTGCTGGTGTATGCAATGGTGTCAGCGTTTGGAGGCTGATTATGGGATGGATCCCTGGGTATGGCAGTCTCTAGATGGTCCACCCCTGGAAATCATGCCTCTAGCTGGATATGTATCAGAAGATGGCCTAATCAGACAACATTGGAAAGAGAGTCCCCTTGGTCTTACAAACTTTATATGCCTCAGTACGGGGGAATGCTAGGGCCAAGAAGAGGGAGTGGGTGGACAGGGGATTGAGGGGAGGGTCTGGGGGACTTTGGGATAGCATTTGAAATGTAAATGAAGAAAATACCTAATTTAAAAAAATAAATTAAAAAAAGAATCTTCGCTCTCTTCTATACCTATTATTCTTAGATTTGCTCTTCGCATTCTGTCCTGGATTTTCTGGATGTTTTAGGTTAGAAGCTTTTTGCATTTTCATTTTCTTTGACTGTTGTGTCAACGTTTTCTATGGTATCTTCTGTACCTGAGATTCTCTCTTCTGTCTCTTGTATTCTGTTGGCAATGCTCACATCTACAACTCCTGACCTCTTTCCTAGGTTTTCTATTTACAGAATTGTCTCCCTTTGTGATTTCTTTATTCTTTCTACTTCCATTTTTAGATCCTGGATGGTTTTGTTAAATTCCTTCACCTGTTTGGTTGTGTTTTCCTGTAATTCTTTAAGGAAACTTTGTTTTTCCTCTTTAAGGACTTCTACATGTTTACCTGTGTTCACCTGTATTTCTTTAAGGAAGTTACATATGTCCTTCTTAAAGTCCTCTATCATCATCATCAGATGTGATTTTATTAAACCAAAGTCTTGCTTTTCCAATGTGTTGGGGTATCCAGTACTTGCTGTGGTGGGAGGACTGGGTTCTAATGATGCCAAGTAGCCTTGGTTTCTGTTGCTTTTGTTCTTGCACTTGTCTCTAGCCATCTGCTTATCTGTGGTGTTAGCTGGTCTTGCTGTCTCTGACTGTGGATTGTCCCTCCTATGGGTCAGCACTCCTGGGAGAACAGCTCTCTATGGACAGGATTTGGGTATGCAGAGCTGTGGCATATGTTTAGCTCTGGGGCGCAGACAGAAACTAGAAGAATCTTGTCCCTGGCTATTCCTTCATTCCTGTGTTCTGATGGCTCTGGGTAGGTCCTTCTTGGGCCAGAAACTAGGACAGAAGTGTTGGTCTCACCTGTGCTCTCAGGTGTGTCAACACTCCTGGGAGACCAGCTCTCTCCCAGTGGGATTAGGGTATGGAGAACTGTGACACAGAGTCAGTTCCAGGTGCAGATGGAAACCAGAAGACTCTCTCTCTTTTTTTTAAATGCTGTGTTTAAACTCATCTCTAAGATTTCACTGAGTACGGGTGTTCTTACCAGTGTCATTATAGAACCAAGTATAGGTCTCAAGACTTGTAATCCTAGCATTGGGGGCCTATATAGAAAAACCACAAGTTCAAATCCAGCTTGGGAAATATAATGAGAACCTAAATTAAAACAAAAGCCTCATAAGATTCTGCATTGTTAGTAATCCATTGTTTGTACTAGCCTTGTATATTAGTCAAAGGAACAGAAATGCTAGAATGACTGTACTACAAAAGAGGTTCTATCAGATTCCCTGTGTGCCATGGGCTGGATAGTTCAGCAAAGGCTGTTGGTATACTAGAGAGAACCTGTTATCTGCTCATTCAGAGAGCCTTAAAACTCAGCAGTCCCAACCTAGTACTGAAGCTAAAGTATTCCTGGAGAGTCACCGGTCTTCAGTCCATGCTTGAAGGTCAAAGAAACCAAGCTCTGATGTCAGCAAAGGGCATTCAATGGAAGCAGAGGCAAGTAGGAAATTAATCAATGTGGGAAGGTCAGAATAAGCCCTGTTTGTCTCTCAGATGTCTTCATATCTGGGCCATTAATAGAAACTGCTGCCCAATTCAAAGAAGGTACCTTCTTCTTAAGTTAACCCTCCTAGAAAAATCCTTACAGATCCAATCAGCAATATATCTCTTGGGTGTTTTTAAAGCCAATATAGTTGTAAACCAAGCCCATCCCTTGTCTATCTTTTTTAAAGTTAGATAGCAAGATAAACTGCATTTTCCCTTTTAAAAGCTATCATTTGTCTATTTCTCATTAAAAGTACAGAATGACATTAACTTAGTCACAAAATCTCTCACTAAGTTCATGTGATTCAGTAATTCACAGTGCTAGACACAGGTTGTCCCAGCACAGAAGAAAAATACACATAGAGTGGGAAGGAGTTGACACCTTTCAATTCTTACTTCATGATGTTTGCACTGAGTCTGTCACTGTAAGTTGACTAAATATAGTGAAATAACCGCCATTCACAGATTTAAACTGCACACATAGAAAAATAATGCACCAATTCACATTGTTACAGAAATTAGATGATTAATTATAACTCTCAAGCTCCTTACATGTTTGGCACTTTCATTAGAAACTGGGGTGAAGAATGGATGTTCTAAATTTGGTTTTGCCCATGAAACCCTCTTCCTCCACACAAATATGGCAGTATGGACAGCAGTTCTGTGTTAAACATATTCATGTTAGTCATCTTATTTGGTTGGGTTTTTTTCCTCTTGTTTGTTAATTTAAATAATGCTTTGCTAATTTTTTGAGAATTTCATACAATGTAATTTCATCCTATTCATCCCTTCCCCAGCCCCTCTCCGGTCTACCCCAGCCTCCCATTCTACCAAAGGTGTTGTCCTCTAGCTTTTAACCCATCAATTTCAACCTGTGTTGTCCAAATACTTGTTAATTGGCCTTGCCATGAATGGGATTCACCCACTAAGGGTCACATCCATAAAGAAAACTTACTTTCCCACTCCTAGCAATTGCCAATCAGCAATAGCTCCTCATGTAGCCCACTTCTTGTTAACATTCTGGGAATTTGTCAAGTTTGAGGTCTTGGGCATGCTGTCACCTTCATGGGTTCATATGTGTAACGTCCAAGTTCATGAGCATTCAGAGAGATCATCGCAAATCTGGATTATTGAAGCATAAAGACATTCTCTTTTTAACTTTTACCAGGTTTGATGTTTTACAATGTCACACATGTACAGCATGCATTCTCATTATTATCACCCACTACTACTCCCCTCTGTCTTTACAAGTTCTTTTCAACATTCATGGCTTGTTGTTGATTTTGTGGAGTTGTGCTGTATGGTCCATTGAGTTTATCCAGAAACATCTGTGTGGCATGTGTTTGCAACTCTTTGCTAGAGTCTAGTTGGCTCCTCAGAAAAGAAGTAACTGAAGCAATATTACCCCCCACCCACCCAGAATTCATCACTAACCAAGAATTCATCAGGGAGAAGTAAAAGTTCTATAAGTTCCTCCTGGATCCATGATTGACTATTGATACCTATTTAGAACTGTTAAAGATAGTTACCAATGTTTTGACCAGTAAGCACAAAAATAATTTTAAAAATCTAAGATTTCAGTACATTTTATAACTGAGTTAAGGTTTTTCCAAATTTACAGTTATTTCACATAGTACAGGAGCTTCCAGCCTGTGTTAGCCTGGATATAAGCCAATACTATGCCAAGTTCACATATCAAGAGCTGCTGAGGTGAGCTGGTTTCCCATGATAATGAAAGAAGTGTATGAGAATCCAGCCACTTGTCAGCTGAGTGTGTAATCATACTGCTCTGGTTCTAGCAGTGTGATACTCTGCCATAGACTATGAATGTGAAAATTAGTGGAAGAAAGAATAAGAAAATTTTTGGGGGGGACTTTATATATGAGTTAAGAATGCAAATAAAAAATAAAGAGAAATATAGTATAAATAAATTAGAGTAATATTCTAAATCATTGAGAAGAAAATAAATTCAAATGATAGAATAATGACAAAAGTAGAGTGTGGAGCTTCCTTGGAATAGATATTAGAGATGGTTCAAAGAAATGGCATGTATGCCATTGTGAATATGATGAGTCAGGCCTCTGTGGTATGCAAAAGAGAAGGTCTTAATCCATCAGTCTCTGGGCATATTGGAAAAACTACCAAAGTCACAGGCAGAAGAAAATGGGACCAACAAAGTCTATGTCATCAAGAGATAATTTTTTTAATAAAACAGACAAAAGACAATCAATGACTTTCATATCCACAAGACTTAGAAGATAGCCACATGGTCATTATTAGCTAATATTAAACAAACACAGTTATGTTTATAAGGCAACAAAGAATATGAGCACTTGTACTTCACACTTAAATAGTATTCTAGAACTGATTTAAGTAACTAAAATTGTTAAGTGATTTGTGTGTGTGTGTCTCTCTCTGTGTGTGTCTGTGTGTGAGTGTGTGTGTGTGTGTGTGTGTGTGTGTGTGTGTGTGTACTTAGGACTGTGATTGGATCTAAGTAGACCATGCAAGATACTAAAGATCTCACAAAATTTACAACTTAATGAAAAACAAAAACAAAACAGGATCTACTCCTTGAAATTGAAAGTTTGAGAGAAAACAAGATAAATGTCAAATAACAAGAGACAGATGATATCTCAAATTCAGAGAAGATAGATGAGCAGCAAATAATATTAATCTGAGAAGAGTACATTTTACTTGAAATTCTGAAATGAACATCAAAAACTTCTTTGAGGGATGCTAGAAAAATGTCAAATCAAGAAGCTCCATGTGAAGGAAAGAAACAGGAAAGGGACAAAGGGGGTCATTGTTTCCACCAATCATATGTCCATTAAGAAACCCCCATGATATCTGCACACCAGTGAGCATTAAATGATATCAGTGGGATATTCTGCTCTACTGAAGAAAGAGGAGGACATGAAGTTAGGAGAGAACTATATTAGAAAGTCTGAAGGTTGTAGGGAGAAATGGGGATAAATTTGATTAAAATATATTATGTACATGCATGAAAAGTTTTTTATAGTTTCTTCACATTATTTTAAGTTAAACAACATGTCACACATGATAAAAAGAAGACAAAGGATATCAGTACCTGCCTCTTAGACTTGACCTTGCTGTTATGGTACCACTAACTTCACCCGCATTTTCTCAGAAAGATACTGAAGATAAGAAACAATTTTCATTTTAAACACAAAATATCCTTATTTTTTTATCTCCCATAATTTTGTTTTAAAACTATTCCTTACATTTTTCTTAATCTTGTTCAAAAATATTGTTTGGAGTATGAAGACGAACATCCTTCTCACATCTTTGTTACAAAAGTTTTTTTTTTATTATTTTTTATTTTTTTTAATTTTATTTATTTTTTTATTACATATTTTCCTCAACTACATTTCCAATGCTATCCCAAAAGTCCCCCATACCCTTCCCCCCCACTTCCCTACCCACTCATTCCCATTTTTTTTGGCCCTGGCGTTCCCCTGTACTGGGGCATATACAGTTTGCGTGTCCAATAGGCCTCTCTTTCCAGTGACGGCCGACTAAGCCATCTTTTGATACATATGCAGCTAGAGACAAAAGTTATTTTTAAATTATTTAGCCATGTCTGAATCTTTTCAGCTCCGTGTATTCCTTAGGTCCACTTTCTGCTTGCCCTGTTACTGCTCGTGACATAAGACCATCCTTTCTCTCTAGCCTTTACCAGGGTTTCTCTAATGTGCTCCTCACTTTTGTTCAAGCTCTTAACAATGGACCACTCAAGGTTCTTCCAATCAAGTGAACGATCTCTGTGCTGATGATATCAACTTTATCGTTATTCTCTTTATTCTACATCTTCAATTTTGGTTTTATAAAAACGTCTTATTCTGTAACTCAAGCTGACCTGAAGTCATAGAAATCCATCTGTCTCGGTATGCTGAATACTGGGATTACAAGAAGGAGTCACTATGCCAAGATTTCTCAAGACTCTCCTGGCTTCTATAACCTAGTATCAAAACCAATGCCTTATAATTGATGTTTTCTCATGGGGAGATGTCCAGTTTGAGAAAGAAAAATCTATAACAGAAATCATTCAGAAAGTAAGAGCCTTTATGAAAATGTGGGGAAGAGGATTTACTGTGGGAATTAGATTTTATGTAATAATTTATACTTCTTCCTCTTTTTCCATGGTTTGTCTTGCTAGTTCACCTTCCTATAAAACATCCTTTCTCCACCAAAGTAATAAATAATATTAAAAATTTAGATATAGTTCCTGTGGCTTTCATTTTGAGAAGGAGGTTGTGGCTTACTCCCTTAGTTAATTTTACATTGCTGTAAGGGACCATGATCAATGTAATTTATAAAATAAAATGTTTAATTGGAACTTATCGTTTTAGAGGGTAAGTCCATGACCATCGTGATTGGGAGCATGACAGTAAGCAGGCAGGCATGGTGCTAGAGCCATAACTGAGAGCTTTACATCTTGATTCATATGCACAGGGCAGAGAGAGATAACTGAGAATAGCATGGGCTTTGTAAACTTCAGAGCCACACAGACATACAATAGTACACCCCAAACAAAGCCACATCTCACTATCCTTACTAAACAGTTCCACAACTGGAAATCACCATGCATACCATGATTTCACTTCAAGCTTTGAAAGTATCTCTAAATTGGGCCTGTGATTATATCTCTGTTGTAGAGTGCTTGCTTAAAATGAAAGGTCCTGTTTTCAATATCAGCACCACATAAGGAGGGAAAACATAAATAAAATGTCTGACAGTAAAGGTAGAAACCTGGTAACACCTTCCAGGAGTTAATAATGTATGCAACCTTAGTGCTATTAGAACTTATTTTCGTCTAGGATAACAAGAGCTGAAGGGACTAATTTTAACTTCCTTCCAAATGAATGAATGACTGTGTTAACAGTGTTTTGTTAAATGAAACACTTATTACCAGATAAATATCACATATTAAATCCTTTGCATACTAGCTTGAGCATTCTACATTACTCTTGTGGTACTATAATAATGTCAAGGCAAACATGATACATTACTCAGGAAGCAGAAGCAGGACAGGGAAACTCTAATTTATGCACAGAACTAAAACGATAGTATTTTCTGATAGTTTTTATTTTTAATGCTGTATATAATATCTACATAGATAAATAATTCTCTCTGTTCATCTTTCCTACCTTTTGAGTAACTCTTTGGGGCTCATGTTTTAATGTCTGATTCATATAATCCAGCTTATTTTTAAATGTTTATACTGGTGATAATTGGAATTCAATTACATATATGTATTAATTTGGTACAATTAATATTTTATACTATTAACTCATGCTTTCAAGATTATAACATGCTTCAAACTGTCTAATAGGCTTCGATAGATTTTATGATGTTCCTCCCATAAATACAGCTTCCTTCTGTATAAGTTTATATCTAATGATTTATAGCTTTCCTATTACTTTAGAGATGGGATCTCACCATGTAGTCCTCTGCTCCTCTAGTGCTGGGAATAAAGGTATGTGACACCTCTTAATGTTACTAAAGACTAAGTAAGCCAAATGAAAAGTTTGGAGATGGTTTCTGGATAATGGCAGGATCCACAAACAAGTATTCACTTTGAATCAAAGTGAGGAGCTGAGTATTGGATCACCACATTGATGAAGGCAAGATCATAGGCTAGTCTCAGTTTGTGGTCAGTTATAACATCAGCACTGAAAAGTAGGAGTGTCATAGCAAGATCATAGTGACTAACAGACAAAAAAATGAGAATCTAGAACATGGAATATTTTTTAAGTAGATTACAGAAAAATGTTGTTTGCATGGTTCAATGGCTTAAAATACTAACTGGAAGCAAAGGCAGGAAAATTGAATGTGACATTTATAAGCACTCTTTGCTCACAGTTTACCCTGTTTCTTTCATGATCTGCTTCTGTCTGAGGTTATAAATAGCACTGGCAGTGAAAGAAATTCTCCACTCATCTTCACTCAGCTTCATCATTTTTTATCTCATCCAGAAAAGTAAAAATGCAACCATTGTCATTGGGAACAGTCTGTAATTAAGGTTCAGAGGTTAAAAGCTTTTGTTTTCTTTTAGAGGACCAGAGTTCATGTCTAAGCACCTACATCGGGTGGATCACACCTGGTGTCATTCACGCTTCAAAGAATCTGATGCCCTACTGTGGCCTCCACGGGCATCCTCACAAATGTGTGCATGCACATAAGAGAATAAATATGAATACATAATAAAATAACTCATCTAAGCTACAAGTTAAATTCAGTGAAACAGCACTGGGATGACATTTGCAAGGTCATTTGCTTTATACATAAAAGTGAAAGAAAAATAAGAAAGGAGAGGGGAAGAAAAATTAATCTTCTAAAACAATAGCAATATTCAAACTAGAAAGATCCTAATTCTTGTTCTGATAGCTATAACTATTGTGTCTAACTTCCAAGTACATTTAACAATGGACAATGAACATCTTATCAGTTTCAGTCAAGTTAATTTTGTATACTTCATAGCATCAGAATTTTATTTTCTATTATAACATTTTACTGATTGAAGAAATTTGGGAGGCCAAGGCCTTGGATGTATAAGTTCTACTTGATTTTGGGATGTTAATAATGCTTAGGACTGAAGTGCTCTGACTCCCAGGCTCAGAGTGACTATCTAAGGTGGGAACAGCCAGGAGCACACAGAGCACAGAAGTGGTGAGCAGCTGTGACTCTTCCACAGCCCTCTGTGCACATGTGTTGCGGGCCTTCCAGCGGCTTGCATGCAACATTGAATGGCTGAAGCGGCAGACTCGGGCTGAAAGAGAGGGAACTAGATGGATGAGAGAAAGAACAGAGCTAAGACAAGATCCTGATCAAAGCTCAATTTTAATATTTGGAAACACGGGGTTATAAAGAAGGGGGAGGGGCCCATTCCCACCAAATCATCTTTGGAGTCTAGCTGCAGGTGACCACGTGAATACTCTGGAACAGATAGGCGGCAAGTAGCAACAGTGGGAGTGGCAGAACAATAAGGTGGCAGACTCTACACCCCCCCACACACACCCCGCCCCCCCCCCCCGTGATCTCCTAGTGATAACTAACAGTCAAGCCTGTTCAGCCAGATTTCAGGCTGGGGGGAGGGGGGGGGGTAGGTTACACACAGGTACTGCCAAGGGAGAGCTGGTCTGCCAGGAGTTCTGACACAGGGGCCCACAGGAGGAATAAGCTCAAGCCACAGACAGCAAAACCAACTAACACCAGAAATATCCAGATGACAAAGGCAAGCACAAGAACCTTACCAACAGAAACCAAGGCTACTTGGCATCATCAGAACCAAGTTCTCACACAACAGCAAGTCCTAGACACCACCAACATACTGGAAAATTAAGACTTGAATTTAAAATCACACTTCATGATGCTGGTAGTGGACATCAAGATGGACATAAATAACTCCCTTAAAAAATATAGGAGAACACAGGTAAACAGGTAGAAGCTCTTAAAGAGGGAACACAAAAATTCCTAGAAGAATTATAGGAAAACACAAACAAACAGATGAAAGAATCGAACAAAAGCATCCAGGATCCAAAAATGGAAGTAGAAACAATAAAAAAAAATCACAAAGGAAGACAACTCTGGAGATAGAAAACCTAGGAAAGAGATCAGGAGTCATAGATACCAGCATCTCCAACAGAATACAAGAAATAGAAGAGAGAATCTCAGGTACAGACGATACCATAGAAAACATTGAAACAACAGTCAAAGAAAATGTAAAATGCAAAAATCTCCTAACCCAAAACATCCAGAAAATCCAGGACACAATGAAAAGACCAAACCTAAGGATAATAGGTATAGAAGAGAGTGAAGATTCCCAACTTAAAGGGCCAGTAAATATCTTCAACGCTAACCTAAAGAGATGCCCATGAACATACAAGTAGCCTACAGAACTCCAAATAGTTTGAACCAGAAAAGAAATTCTTCCCATCACATAATAGTCAAAACACCAAATGCACAAAACAAGGAATATTAATAGCAGTAAGGGAAAAAGGTCAAGTAACATATAAAGGCAGACCTATCAGAATTACAGCTGATTTCTAACCAGAGACTATGAAAGCCAGAAGATCCTGGGCCGATGTTATACAAACCATAAAAGAACACAAATGCAAGCCCAGGCTACTATACCCAACAAAACTCTCTCAATTACTATAAATGGAGAAATGAAAGTATTACATGACAAAAACCAAATTTACATAATATCTTTCCAAAAATCCAGCCCTTCAAAGGATAATAAATGGAAAACTACAACACAAGGAGGGAAACTACAACATAGAAATAGCAAGTAAATAATGATTTTTTTAACAAGCCAAAGGGAAGACAGCCACATAAACATAATTTCACCTCTAACAAGAAAAATAACAGGAAGCAACACTTTTCCTTAATCACTTTTCCTTAATATCACTTAGGATCAATGGACTCAATTCCATAATAAAAAGACATAGACTAACAGACTGGATATGAAAAAAGAACCCAATATTTTGCTGCATACATGAAACCCACCTCAGTGACAAAGACAGACACTACCTCAGAGTAAAAGACTGGAAAATAATTTTTCAAGCAAATGGTTCCAAGAAATAAGATGGAGTAACCATTCTAATAGTGAATAAAGTTGACTTTCAACCTAAAGTTATCAAAAAAAAATAATAATAATAAGGACAAACAGTTCATATTCATCAAAGATAAAAATCTACCTAGATTAACTCTCAATTTTAAACATCTATGCTCCAAATGCAAAAGCACCCACATTCATAAAAGAAACTTTGCTAAAGCTCAAAGCACACATTGCATTTCACACAATAATAATGGGAGACTTCAACACCCTACTCATTAATGGACAGATCATGGAAACAGAAACTAAACAGAGACACAATGAAACTAACAGAAGTTATGAAGGAAATGGATTTAACAGATATCTATAGAATATTTTATCCTTAAACAAAAAAATTATACCTTCTTCTCAGCACCTCATGGTACCTTCTCCAAAACTGACTATATAATTGGTCACAAAACAGGCCTCAGCAGATACAAGAAGATTGAAATAATACCAGGCATCCTATCAGATCATCACGGACTAAGGCTGGTCTTCAATAACAACAAAAATAGTAAAAGCCTACATATACATGGAAGCTGAAGAACACTCTACTTAATGATAACTTGGTTGAGGAAGAAATAAAGAAAGAAATTAAAGACTTTTTTAGAACTTAATGAAAATGAAGGTAAAACATACCCAAACTTATGGGACACAATGAAAGAAATCCTAAGGAAAACTCATATCACTGAGGGCCTCCAAAAAGAAAGTGGGAAGATCATACACTTGCAGCTTGAGAGCATAACTGAAAGCTCTAGAACAAAAAAAAGAAAAAAAGAAAAAGAAAATAGACCCAAGAGGAGTAGAAGGCAGAGAATAATCAAACTCAGGGCTGAAATCAACAACATAGAAAAAAGCAAACAAACAAAACTATACAAAGAATCAACCAAACCAGGAGCTGGTTCTCTGAGAAAATCAATAAAATAGATAAACCCTTAGCCAGACTAACCAGAGGGCACATACACAGTATCCAAATCAATAAAATCAAAAATGAAAATGGAGACATAACAACATAAACTGAGGAAATCCAAAAAATCATATGATCCTACTACAAAAACCTATACTCAACAAAACTGGAAAATCGGAATGAAATGGACAACTTTCTAGACAGATATCAAATACCAACTTAAATCAAGATCAGATAAATAATCTAAACAGTCCCATAACCCCTAAAGAAATAGAAGCAGTCGTTAATAATCTCTCAACCAAAAAAGTTCAGCACCAGAAGGGTTTAGTGCAGAGATCCATCAGACCTTCAAAGAAAACCTAATACCAATATACTTCAAACTTTTTCACAATATAGAAACAGAAGGAACAGTACCCAGTTTGTTCTATGAAGCCATAATTACTCTGATACTTAAACCACACAAAGACCCAACAAAGGAAGAGAACTTCCCACCAATTACTCAATAAAATTCTCACAAACCAAATCCAAGAACACATCAAAACGATCATCCATCATGATCAAGTAGGCTTCATCCCAAGGAGGCAGGGTTGGTTCAATATAGAGAAATCCATCAACATAACTCAAAGGAAAAAAATAAAACACACAAGATCATTTCATTAGATGCAGAGAAAGGATTTATCAATATCCACCACCTTTTTATGATAAAAGTTTTGGGAAGATCAGGAATTCAAGGCCCATATCTAAACACAGTAAAAACAATATACAGCAAGCCAGTAGACAACATCAAACTAAATGGAGAGAAACTTGAAGCAATCCCACTAAAATCAGGGAATAGACAAGGCTATCCACTCTCTCCCTACCTCTTCAATATAGTACTCAAAGTCCTAGCCAGAGCAATTCGACAACAAAAGGATGTCAAAGAGTTACAAATTGGAAAGCAAGAAGTCAAAGAATCACTATTTGCAAATGATATGATAGTATATTTAAGTGAACCCCAAAATTCCACCAGAGAACTCCTAAAGCTGATAAACAACTTCAGCAAAGTGACTGAACATAAAATTAACTTAAACAAATCAGTGTCCTTCTTATACTCAAAGGATAAACAGGTTGAGAAAGAAATTAGAGAAACAACAACTTTTGCAATAGTCGCAAATAAATAGAAAATATCTTGGTGTAACTCTAACGAAGCAAGTGAAAGATCTGTATGATAAGAACTTCAAGTCTCTGAAGAAAGAGATCAAAGAAGATCTCAGAAGGTTGAAAGATCTCCCATGCTCATGGGTTGGTAGGATTAATGTAGTAAAAATGGCCATCTTCCCAAAAACAATCTACAGATTCAACGTAATCTCCATCAAAATACCAACTCAATTCTTCATCGAGTTAGAAAGAGCAATTTCCAAATTCATGTGGAATAACAAAAACCCAGGATATTGAAAAATATTCTCAACAATAAATTAACTTTTGGGGAAATCACCATCCCTGACCCCAAGCTGTACAACGGAGCAATTGTGATAAAAAAAAAAAAACTGCATGGTATTGGTACAGCAACAGACAGGTAGATCAATGGAATAGAATTGAAGACCCAGAAATGAACCCACACACCTACGGTCACTTGATCTTTGACAAGTGAGCTAACATCATCCAGTGTAAAAAGACAGCATTTTCAACAAATGGTGCTGGTTCAACTGGCAATTAGCTTGTAGAAGAATGTGAATTGATCCATTCATATCTCCTTGTACAAAGCTCAAGTCCAAGTGGATCAAGGACCTCCACATAAAACCAGACACACAAAAACTAATAAAAAAGAAAGTAGGGAAGAGCCTCAAGCACATGGGCACAGGGGACAATTTCCTGAACAGAAACACCAATAGCGTATGCTCTAAGACCAAGAATTGACAAATGAGACCTCATAAGATTGCAAAACTTCTGTAAGGCAAAGGACTCTGTCAATAGGACAAAATGGCAATCAACAGATTGGAAAAAGATATTTATCAACCTTATGTCCGATAGAGGACTAAATCCAATATATTCAAAGAACACAAGAAGTTAGACTGCAGAGAAGCAAATAACCCTATTAATAAATGGGGTACAGAGCTGAACAAAGAATTCTCAACTGAGGAATACTGAATGGCTGAGAAGCACCTAAAGAAATGTTCAACATCCTTAATCATCAGGGAAATGCAAATCAAAACATCCCTGAGATTCCACCTCACACCAGTCAGAATGGCGAAGATCAAAAATCAGGTGACAACAGATTTTGGTGAGGGTGTGAAGAAAGAGGAACAGTCCTCTATTGCTGGTGGGATTGCAAGCTGGTACAACCACTCTGGAAATCAGTTTGGCGGTTCCTCAGAAAACTGGACATAGTACTACCTGAGGAACCAGCTATACCACTCCTGAGCATATACCCAGAAGATGCTCCAACATGTAACAAGGACACATGCTCCACTATTTTCATAGCAGCCTTATTTATAATAGCCAGAAGCTGGAAAGAACACAGATGTCCTTCAACAGGAATGGATACAGAAAATGTTGTATATTTACACAATGGAATACTACTCAGCTATTAAAAACAATGAGTTCATGAAATTCTTAGGCAAATGGATGGAACTAGAAAATATCCTGAGTGAGGTAACCCAGTCACAAAAAAACACACACATGGTATGCACTCACTGATAAATGCATATTAGCCCAGATGTTCAGAATACTCAAGATACAATTCACAGACTACATGAAGCTCAAGAAGAAGGAAGATCAAAGTGTGGATACTTAGGTCCTTCTTAGAAGGGAGATCAAAACACCCATTGGAGTAGGTACAGAGACAAAGTGTGGTGCAGAAACTGAAGAAAAGGCCATCCAGTTAGAGCCCCACCTGTGGATCCATCCATATATAGTTAACAAACCCAGACACTATTGTGAATGCCAACAAGTGCTTGCTGACAGGAGCCTGGTATAGCTGTCTCCTGGGAGGCTCTGCCAGTGCCTGACAAATACAGAAGTGGGTGCTCACAGCCATCCATTGGACTGAGCACATGGTCCCCAATGAAGGAGCTAGAGAAAGTACCCAAAGAGCTGAAGGGGTTTGCAGCTCCATAGGAGGAACAACAATATGAACCAACCAGTACCCTCAGAGCTCCTGGAACTAATCCACCAACCAAAGAGTACACATGGAGAGACTCATGGCTCCAGCTACATATGTAGCAGAGGATGACCTTGTGGGACATCAATGAGAGGAGAGCGCTCGGTCCTGTGAAGGATAGATGTCCCAGTGTAGGGGAATGCCAGGAAAGGGAAGTGGGAGTGGGTGGGTTTATTAAGCAGGAGGAGGGGGATGGAATATGTGGGTTTTCAGAAGGGAAATGAGGAATGGGGATAACATTTGAAAGGCAATAAAAAATAAAATAAAATAATAAAAAGAAAAAGAGAAAAAAGAATGCTTAGGCTCAAAGGGAGGAACCTTCGATGAGATGCCCAACAGTGGAAAAAGGTCATTTGTAGAGTCCACCTCCAGTAGAAAGACAAGGCATCAAGTGGAGGGATGTGGTTGCCATGCTACAGTCAAAAACCTCTGACCCAGAATTGTTCCTGTCTAAAAGAACAGCAGGGATAAAAATGGACAAGATACCACATGAAAGGAGTTCCAGTGACTGGCCCAAATTGGGATCTAGCTCAAGGGGAGGCTCTAAGGCCTGACAACTATTACTGATACTGTTTTGTGGTTACAGACAGGACCCTAGCTTGGATGCCCTCCGAGAAGACCAACAAGCAGCTGAAAGAGTCAGACACAGATATTTACACCCAACCAATGGACAGAAGCCAGAGACTCCTGTGGTTGAATTAGGAAAAGGCTGGAAGAAGCTGAGGAGGAGGGCGATCCCATAGGAAGACCAGCATTCTCAACTAACTCAGACCTGCAAGATCTCCCAGACACTGAGTCACTAACCAGGAAGCATATATTAGCCAATATGAGGCCTGCATCACACAGCAGATGGCAGCCTGGTATGGCCTCAGTGAGAGAAGATGCATCTAACCCTTGAGAGACTTGAAGCCCCAGAGAGTGGGGAGGCTTGCTGGAGTGTTGTGGGGGGTGGGGACATCCTTTTGGAATTGGGGCAGGAGGAATGGAATGAGGAACTGTTGGAGGGGGAGCCAGGAGGAGGGATAATGACTGGACTATAAAACAAAGATTAAAGATAATTAATAATAATTAATAATAAAAGAATGTCTCCAGTAAATTTAATACTCAACAAAACTGTATTTAAAAGAAATTAAAGTTGCATCTGAATCCAAGTCTGTGAGTCATGATGTCAGATAAAGTTGTGTATATGTATACCTTTTGCAGTTGGGGACCATGTTGATGTCCATGGCCTGTGCTGCAGCAGAGGCCCATGTTGATGTTTGTAGTCTGTTTAAAACCTGAGACCACATGGAAATTCGTGATGTGTGCTGTTATCAGAAACCATGTGGACGTCCATGATCTGTGCTCCCACTTACTGTAAACAACAAGGCAGCTACTTTGCACTTGCATCTATGACTGCAGACTCATAGTTGAGAAAAGGGGACACAAAAGGCTTCAGTGATGAGAACTACCCCTATCCAACCCCACATCCAAAAAGAAATTAACATCCTAGACAGGAAGCCATCCAAGAGAACTCTTAAAATTAGTGATAAGGACTCTGAAATGTGGCTTTCCTTAGTTGAGAGCTTCTGGAAGAATGCAGGTGGAAAGAGACTCAATTGTCTTTAAGGGTCTGGCTACTGGGAGTTTGACCATGCTCCAGTGAGTATATGGGCAACACAAATTTGACTTGTGATGTTTCTTTCTTCTGCTGCTTTTTTTTTTTTTGAGGGGGAATCACAAGAGCAAGTGGACTGGGAGGCACTAGGAAAGTGAGTGTGATTGAGGCACATGATGTGAAATTCCCAAATAATCAGTAAAAATATTATGAAAAAATAAAATGGATAACTGTATTTGTGTGTGTGTGTGTGTGTGTGTGTGTGTGTGTGTGTGTGTGTGTGTGTGTGTGTGTGTGTTTTGTGGGGTATCCACCAGAGAAGAATACTCAAACATGGGTTTAGAAAGTCTTTATTAGCTCTTATCTGGTTAGTAACTACACTGGGCATTCAGAATCCCAATGTAGCCCGTGTAGCCCTGAGCCTTTCTCAGGGTGAGCTTTTAAGCACAAAAACCATGATCTGAGTCGATAGACTTTAGTTAACAAGAACAGTTAGCCAGAAGCAAAACGACAGAAGCCAAAAAGCAGAGTTAGTACATTTTGAGATGTACTAACTACGGACTTGGATGGATTAGGCTTTTGTTTTAGTTGTGGTGGTGGTAGTTTAGTGGTGGAGTTTTTCACGTGCTGTTTTATAACCTAAGTGGTACTTCCATCATGGAGTCAGTTGTGCTGAAAGGTCTGGGAGCCTACAAAGGTCTGTGGCTCTTGTGTGTGTGTGTATGTGTGTGTGTGTGTGTGTGTGTGTGTGTGTGTGTGTGTGTGTACATGTGCCCAGGCCAGAAGAAGGAATCAGATCTATTAAAGCTGGGATTACAAGCAGATGTGAGCCACCCTATGCTGGTGCTTCAGAGTCAGCTCCTGTCCTCTAGAAATGCTGTGAATCACCAGCTCATTACTTCAGCTCCAAAAAAATCTCTTCCAAAAACTGAGAGCATGGAGGTAGTCAACTACAGCTTTACATATGATATTTTCTATAATGTGAGATATGTTCTTATTTAGCTCTTGATTTTATAGATGAACCTGCACACACACACACACACACACACACACACACACACACACCACTATTATAATTCTTAATGCTCATTTCTTATAGATAATGGATTTAAATAGGTCTTATGGTAGCTTTATTTTAAAAATAAAAACTGTCACTCATTACAGCCTTTGATTACTTTGAAACAGAAAATATTCCACAATAGATAAAGATGGTGATAAAATCTCAAATATATAACTAACCCATACAGTAAGAACAGCAACTTGCCCTAGCCTTTTTCAGGAAAATAAAATAAAATAAAAAGTAAAGAGGAGCTTGACCATCTATCCATGCCTTTGCCTCTTCAGATTGAATGTCCCTAAGATGTTAGACTGGCTTCACTCTCATAGCACTGCCCTTGCCCCAATGCTGGGAGCTACCCACTATCGCTGAATCCCTTGTGGGTAAAGGCAGTTTCCACATGTGTGTCCACCAACTGGAAGTACAGAAACACCAGCTCTTCTCTCTCTCTCTTTACAGCATACCCTCAAAACCAGTCAAGTGTTATTCCAGGCACGGAGAGATGGCTCTGTTCTTCATAGGATCTAGGTTTGGTTTCCAACACCCACATGACAGCTCATAACTGTCTGTCACTCCACAGATGTGGAGTGATGTGCTCTTCTGGCCCCTGTGGTCACCAGGATACATGTGGTATATAGATATACATGCAGGCCAAACACCCATACACATAAAATAAAAAAATAATTTAAAAAACAAGTTAAATTTTAAAAGTATGCTAGTGTTTTCAATCAGTTTCTTCTTTCTATTCACATGTAGATTAGTTCATAAATGATGTTTTATTGCATTGTAATATTCAAATTTTATATCAAATTACTTAATTTGGGAAAGACCTCTATTTGACAATCCTACAGGAGGGTATGCCAAAGTCATTTTCCTTTAACCTAAAGATACTGCCTAAATTGAAAGTTGTTAAGGGGGTTTTATACTTATCAATTTAACTAACATTTACACGCCTGCGAGAAGCATCTTTTATGTCAATGTTTAATTCACACTTCAGTAGGCACTAATGATAAGTACATTACCTTATCATCTTCTAGCAGTTAGGTACATTTGTGACACGCATCATCAAATTAAATAGATAAGTAATGTTCAATGCTACTGCAATAAAAAAATTATTGTGGTAATTACCAATGTTGAAAGTGAAAAGTTTTAATCAAATTGCTTTCTTGACTTCCTATATTTTCATTAAAAATGACTGAGAAATTGCAGAGAAGTGTGCTGCTTTCTCACTCAATGCAAATCTAATTATATTTTACTACAATTAATAACTACTACACTTAGCATTTTAAAATCAGAATAAATATATTCTCTCTTTGTCACACTTGCCTGTTGTTTCTTACTAATGTTTGACAACAAAGAATGGATGCTTACTTGGGTAAGCCATTTGCAATTCCTAGGGGTACCACTGACTTCAGAGCTGATACTTGAAGAGAGTTCAAGCTCCCTGCAGTACTAATGCTGTGGCTGTTAACAGATTCCAAAAGGTGCCATTCATTTTATGGTGGCTCACAGTGTAACCTCAGATCAGTCCTCTTTTCCTTCAGCCCTCCATTGATTTGATAATACAAATTTCCTTCTGGCCTCTCAATAAAATTGGATTTTCAGAAACAAATAGTTTTTGTTGAATGGTACCTCATTATTTTCTTGCTGTATTTACGTTCTTTGGTATTTGCTAAGGGTAATAGCTCAATTCTTACACAAGTGTTAAATCAGCATACACTTAACCAGAGTAATAAAGCAGAATCCGTATGCGCAGTCTGATATCTCAAACAGTATACGAACAAGTATAAACAAAGAAGTCTATACTAGAAGTCAGACTTAAACTGGAATCTGTCACTCCCACTCACATGTAGTAGGGGTTTGTGCATTTGACTATGGGCCTTGATATATGTACCAAATCATGTAATTTTGCTATTTCAATGACTGATGAGACTTTGAGAAAATAATATATTACAATGCTCCTTTACATTGTTCTAGAATACTAACAATGTTACCTTGATAGTAAAATGTATCATTTCTAAATAAAAATAAAAAAGAAACAGAATTCCATAATACATTCATTTTTTAAAATGTCTTCTACTGTAGTATCTTTGCTTATCTGACTATGTTTTTTTCTTTGTAAATACAATTTCATGTTTACTTTTTATTTGTTTGTATATGTGTGAGTGTATGATGTGTTTGTGTGCGTATTCAGGTTTCTAGCAACAACATACAAAGTGAGCAATGGCACCTGACTGTGATCCCAGTACTGGGAAGTGGATGGTAAGAAGGGGAGGGTCTCTGGGTGCTCCCCAGCCAGTCTACCCAGATCAGTGAGTGTGAGGTTCCATGGAGGACATTCTCAAACAATAACACGGAGATCAGAAGAAGAAGGCACATAAAATTCAGGCCATACATACATTCACGTATACACATACACATACACACACACACACACACACACACACACACACACACACACACACACACATACACACAAGACACTACTTTTTGAGCTAATTATTCATGTATTCTTTATTCTTTACAGATTGGGAGAACTCTAAATTTTTATTAAACATTACTAACAATTAAAAGGATAGGTGAGGTTTCTTCTGGTCGGCGCCATTGCCGGACCACCTTGGGCCGGAACTCAGCAGGCAGTCCCACGGTCTCCAGAGGACTTTCCATCCCCAGTCACCCTAGCACACACAGGATCTTAAGATCACTTGTGAGTAGAACACAACATCTGTTCCAACAGAACCAGGAGTGCCTGGAGCCAGCTGGAGCACAGACACAGGCACCCCGCCCAACCAGTGGCTCAGGTTCCTTCCACTTGGTGCCATCTGTGGGACACCTTGGGCCCAAACTCTACAGACAGCCCCATGATCCCCAGAAGAGGTTCCACTTCCAGGTGCCCTAACACACCCAGGATCCCAGGAACTTGGTCACACCAGGATCTCAGGTTCTCAGAGGAAGATTGACTGCCTAGAACCCTGGCACACCCAGAATCTCAGCATCACAGGATCCCAGAATCACAGCATCACAAAGAAAGCTGGACTCTGAGAGGTCCTGATCTCAACTGGGATTACAGGAAGGACAGGCTCCAATCAGATATATCGAGGTCAGGGATCACTTGTGATAATCAGATGGTGGGAGGCAAGCATAAGAACAGAAGCAACAGAAACCAAGGTTATTTGGCATCATCAGAACCCAACTTCCCCACCATAGCAAGTCCTGGATGCACCATCACACCAGAAAACCAAGATAAAGATCTAAAGTCACTTCTCATGATGATGATGGAGGACTATAAGAAGGACATAAATAACTCTAAAAAAATTCAAGCAAACACATCCAAACAGGGAAAAGAATTGAACAAAATCATCCAGGATCTAAAAGTGGAAGTAGAAACAATAAAGAAATTACAAAGGGAGACAACTCTGGAAATAGAAAACCTAAGAAAGAAGTCAGAAGCCATAGATGCAAGCATAACAAACAGAATACAAGAGATAGAAGAGAGAATCTCAGGTGCAAAAGATACCATAGAAAAATTTGACACAACAATCAAAGAAAATGCAAAATGCAAAAATACCCTAACCCAAAACATCCAGGGAATCGAGGACACAATGAAAAGACCAAACCTAATGATAATAGGTATAGACAAGAAGGAAGATTTCCACCTTAAAGGGCCAATAAATTTGTCTTCGACAAAATTATAGAAGAAAACTTCCCTAACCTAAAGAAAGAGATGCCCATGAACATACAAGAAGCCTACAGAACACCAAATAGTTTGGACCAGAAAAGAAATTCCTCCTGTCACATAATCAAAACACCAAATGCACAAAACAAAGAAAGAATATTAAAAGCAGTAAGGAAAAAAGGTCAAGTAACATATAAATGCAGACCTATCAGAATTAGAGCTGACTTCTCACCAGAGACTATGAAAGCCAGAAGATCCTGGGCAGAGGTCATACAGACTCTAAGAGACCACAAATGCCAGCCCAGGCTACTATACCCAGCAAAACTCTCAATTACCATAGATGGAGAAACCAAGGTATTCCATGACAAAGCAAAATTTACACAATATATTTCCAAAAATCAAGCCCTTCAAAGGATAATAAAGGGAAAACTCCAAAACAAGGAGGGAAACTATGCTCTAGAAAAAGCAAGAAAGTAATCTTTCAACAAACCTAAAAGAAGATAGCCACAGGAACAAAATTCCTCTAACAACAACAAAAAAAAAAAAAAAAAAAAAATAACAAAAAAAACAAACAAAAAAAAAAAAAAACAGGAAGCAGCAATGTCTTTTCCTTCATATCTCTTAATAGCAATGGACTCAATTCCCCAATAAAAAGACACAGACTAACTGGTTATGTAAACAGGACCCAGCATTTTGCTGCGTACATGGAACCCACCTCAGTGACCACGACAGACACGACCTCAGAACAAATGGCTGGAAAACCATTCTCCAAGCAAAATGGTCCCAATTTTGTTCATGTGGCTGGAGTACCCATTCTAATATCGAACAAAATAGATTTTCAACCTAAAGTTATCAAAAAAGATAAGGAGGGCCACTTCATACTCATCAAAGGTAACATTTACCAAGATGATCTCTCAATTCTGAACATGAATGCTACAAATGCAAGGACATTCACATTCATTAAAGAAACTTTAGTAAAGCTCAAAGCATACACAACTAGAAAACCTGGATGAAGTGGACAATTTTCTAGACAGATACTAGGTACAAAAGCTAAATCAGTATCATATTAAAGATCTAAGCAGTCCCATATCCTCTAAAGAAATAGAAACATCATTAATAGTCGCACTTGGAGAGAGAGAGGTATAGTAAAGATATTCCATTAATGACTACATCTCTGTTTTGTTATTTCAAAAATGCTGCTGTGAAATTACTGAACATATCTCCTAGTATATTATTCAAAAGCTGATCTAATCTATCTACCACCAACGCTTGTAATCATGAGTTATATTAATACTTTAATATTTTAAAATTCTTGGACAAATGTCAAATCACCTTCCAAAATGGGTGTCAAAAGTATATATATATATGTATATTTATATACATACATATATATACACATACACACACATATATATATACACATATATATGCTTTGACCAGTCCTTAGATATTCATATACTTCCACACATGACAAATAGCATTTAATAAATCTATTGAGAGTCCCTCTGTGGTCCGTATGGCAACAAGAATACCAAAACTATCCTAGTTTCATAAGACTGAGAATGTTTCTGAGACATATGCCAAGTAGTTTTAACTCAGGAAAGTTTCTGGTAAACTAGGACAAGGTCACCCTAAGTCAGCATCCTCACCACCAGAGACTTTCCCAAAACTTAGTACCTAATGTCTTCCTGCCTGACATAGTGCTTAAACATTGTGAATATTGCCCTGTTGTTGCACATGGTGATACTCCCTCCAATAACTTATAAATTTCATTGCTCCCTGTATGTAATATCTACTATCTAGTGAGTATAAACTATCTCATTATGATGGTAGTTTTTATTTTACTGATGGGTTTGATCATGATTTCATGATTATAATTAGCTATTCACATGACTTCATGAAATTTTTTCATAACACCAGAGAGAGACTGATGTGACTACCTAGGCAAGAAGACTGCAAGCTATTCAATCACTCCTTTCATAAGAGTCATTAAAAGAACACAGCTTAGACAAATGTCCCTGCCAGTGTTCTTCACTGTAAGAGGAGTCTTATACTTCCAAATGAACCATCCAGGAACATCTGTAACAATTAGTGGATAAAAAAAGCCTTCCTTCACTTTCTATGTGAGACACTTGAGTTTCCTGTATCATATCAAATAAGAAAATAGCAAATGTATTATGACTGGTATTCAATATCTGAATAAAAGTTTGTCAATTAAGTATATTTTAATGTTCCTTCATTGTAAAACCATAACAATAGATAATGCTCGCACCTCCATGTTGTGGACACAAATATGTATATGCCCTACACTAGACTATTCTGATGACTAAATTGAACATAAAACAATTTGCACTATTTCGTATACATTATGTACATTATATATTTCTATAATCTGTACATATTATATATTTGCATAATCTGTGTAAATTATCATCAGTGCAAAATCTGGATGAAACTAGTGCAGCCTTAAAAGTCATAACAAATTGAGACGGGGTTCGAGGTTTAAAATGAAGACTCAGAACTGGCTCTAGTTTTCCTTTTAAGATGTTTTACTTGTGTCCTGGGGAAAGGTGGGCTGATTGAAAGCAGCAGAGAAAGAGCTCTGTGTGCCCTGACTGAAACTTGTGAGCTGCTAATGTAACTGTACACCAGTGGTTCAAAAGAGTGTGTCCATCTTCCATGGTTGATGTGGAAAAGCAAGAATTTTAACTGTAATTAGCAATGTTGTTACAGGTTTTATACCCCACTAAAAGCATGCATGGTCCTTTCAAAACCTGAGCATCCTTTTGTCTCAGCTCCAAACTTTGTCTCTGTAACTCCTTCCATGGGTGTTTTGTTCCCAATTCTAAGAAGGGGCAAAGTGTCCACACTTTGGTCTTCGTTCTTCTTCAGTTTCATGTGTTTTGCAAATTGTAACTTATATCTTGGGACCATCTAGAGACTGCCATATCCAGGGATCCATCCCATAATCAGTCTCCAAACGCTGACACCATTGCATACACTAGCAAGATTGTGCTGACAGGACCCTGATATAGCAGTCTCTAGTGAGACTATGCCAGGGCCTAGCAAACACATAAGTGGATGCTCACAGTCAGCTATTGGATGGATCACAGGGCCCCCAATGGAGGAGCTAGAGAAAGTACCCAAGGAGCTAAAGGGATCTACAACCCTATAGGTGGAACAACATTATGAACTAACCAGTACCCTGGAGCTCTTGACTCTAGCTGCATATGTATCAAAAGATGGCCTAGTCGGCCATCACTGGAAAGAGAGGCCCATTGGACTTGCAAACTTTATATGCCCCAGTACAGGGGAACGCCAGGGAGTGGGTGGGTAGGGAGGTTTGGGGGGGGTATGGGGGACTTTTGGGATAGCATTGGAAATGTAAATGAGGAAAATACCTAATTAAAAAAAAACCTGAGCATCTAATAGCAATATTTTGTTTGCTCTCATGATTCTCTGATTGTGAGTAAAAGAATTTCTGTGGAAATTCATGGTATGGTATTCATAAATGTTTTAGTATCTGAGTAACCCAAGTAAAGGCAGGAGGACAGACAAAATGGGGAAATGAGGAAAATGTGAAAATTGGAATTTTTTTTTTAATCATGGAATGTCCATGTACAATGACAATGTAAACAATAATGAAGAAATACAATTTTCCAACTCCATTCTTATAGATTTGTTAAACATCCACAAAATTGAGAAATAGATCAAGGGTACATCTTCTAGTAACAAAGAGCAAGTCTTTGAAACTGGGGACTGAAATGTAACTTTGTTGTCTGGCCACACAGTCCAGTCAGAGGGCCTGGAGCACTGATGCATAAGTATTCCATGTAGGCCCCCAGCACTGGCTGCTTAGATTGGGGTGGTATAAAGCCACTCATAATACAGTTATTCCTGAATATTATAACCTACTTACAAATTCAAGGACGTACCATCGAATCCCAGAAGGCTTAAAGTGTCATAATAAAGTTTTGAAAGTTTTGAATAAAGAGAACTTATACATTTTATTAAAAGAAACCATTTTTCAGAATACATGGGTCAAAAATAGCACAATGATAAATGGAGAGACTACATCATGTAATAGATAAATAAGTTCAAATATTCAATTGACTGATAAAGAGTCTGAAGGAATTAAGGACAAATCTTATCTTCTTAACTTATGACCACCCAGGTCCACACTGGTGCGCTTGTTTTCATAATAGGCTATGTGAAGCCCAGATGCCTCAAATTCACAATCCTCCTGCTTCAGCCTTCTGAGCGTCAAGATTCAACCATGTTGCACCATGCATAGCTTCATTTATAGTACTAAAGGGCTGCTTCTTATTAGCCCTCTATCTTCCTGTCACAGGAAATGGTATCCTGCTCCCCCAACATTATCACACCCCTGCAAGGACAGCACACCTAGTATCTCGCATTCATTTTCTGAGCCAGGAAGATAGAATTTCAGCCTTCGACTTTTGCAGAAAACCATAGCTGTTAACTTAACAAAAATATCCACATTTTTTAATAATCTAATATTGTTTTGGTTTTGTTGGTGGTGGTGATTTTGATTCTTCTATAAGCAAAGGTCTAGAAGAAATTCAGGAATGCAGAAAGTAGAAGTAATCTTTTTCTCAAGAGAAAAGAATAGTACACTGTCCAATATTAGCATTTGGGTGTAGGGGTATTTTCCGAGACAGGATCTCTCTATGTAGTGATGGCTGTCTTGGAGCTCACTCTGTAGGCCAGGATATCCTAAAACCTCACCTGCTTCTGCCTCCCAGGCAGTTTAAGGTATTCACCACCACCAGTTTAATCTAATACCTTAATGATAGGTATTAATAATAAAGCTCAGAGATAGGACACTTGCCTAGAATGTTCAAAACTCCAAGTCTTGATTCCTAGTACATAAAAATAAATTTAATTAAAAATTGTGAACATAGAGCAACAGAAAATGAAAGTCTGATACTTAAGAATTAAGTAATCTGGGAATATAAATGACCCAGAGGTTAAGAGAACTTGCTTTCTTACTGAAGACCTGGGTTTGGTTCCTAGAATCCATGTGGCAGCTCAAAACCATCTATAATCCAGTTCCAAAGGATCTAATTGCCTCTTCTGGCTTCCTCAGGCACGAGGCACACCACAATTTCAAAACAAAAATAAAAATAATTGATATTTTTATAGAATTAAATTACCACTTGTGTATAAAAAAACTTTAACCATTAGTTAAAATATCTGACTATTTTAATAAATACCTTGAATGAAATATTCATATATACTTTATTTTATTTATTATTTTACTTATTATTTTATATATTGTCTATTCTTGAATGAATAATACATTGTTTTAGAGATTTTTATAAGCTGTATCCTTTAACTTAAGTAGTCAGGTTCAAGTCATACAGCACTAGGATCAAAAGGACCCATGTATAATTCCTGAAAGCATAGGACCATAGGAATTCTTTGCTAGAAATGTAATTCTTTCTCTCTTGATAGGCTCCATACACATCAGTCCTCAGTGACACTACATGGGAAAAAATGTTCATGATCTATAAGGATTGTAAAACTATTGTTATATGAGGTTACACATAAAAGGGGGATGTGTACCCATGGATAATACAGAAAATAAATGTTCTTCTATGAAAGGAAGAAAAAAGTAAGAAACTTGTACCTTTAAAAACTGAAAAATTTGACAAAATACCATACAAAGATTAACACTAAGAAACTAAATGGGATTTGGCATGTCTTATTAGCTGTATCAACAGAGAGATTTGAGTTGGTCTGGGCAAACATAGGATGCTTTTTGAGGGGAAAGCAAACAAGTGCATTGAGGTACTATACCAACCACATTTGTTCTAACATTGACCTTATAATAATTAAAAATTGATGCTTGCAACATAATACAGCTGTGCAATCATATTTAAACCTAATCATTTCATAGACAGCAGAAAGTTGTACAAAAAGGTCAAAAACACTTTAATTTCATGACAGTAAATTTACTCTTTATTCCCAAAGTGAAAATGTCTAATTTCTAAAAGAGCAAACCAATAATTACTTATTATAAAGCTATTTTAGTCAATACTTAATTTCGCTATATTGATTAGTATTTAGACATTTAAAATGTACCCTACAGCAAGAATATGTGTTTACAATACTGTTCTCCCTACTGATATTTGTAAGTATTACCAGTATTGATTTGAGACATGTTTCAAAAATGTCAAACTTAATAGTAATCATATAAAGGGAGTTTGACTCTTTTAAAACTGGAATTTAAATTTAAAATATTTGAATAGCAGTATCTTCAAAGATATCATTATATCATGATAATTATTTCTGCCACTATATACTTTAACAAGTGTTTGGTTAAACTGCATTGTAAATTCTACCTCCTCCCAAAACTAACATGAAAGAAGACATAAAAATTATCAACTCCACCATTCAGAACTAGAATACAATGACTTTTCCTTATTGCATGTGCTTCTGATTATAAAATAATGGCTGGGATATGATCTCCCCCTTAACTTGCATTCAGTGTAACTTTGAGCTCTTTGCAATAAAACAAAATGATGCTTCATCAGGATGTGTCTGGGACTACCAAGGCAATTTACAAACTTTCCATCATTAAGTCTGAAAACATCACTGTGAGACAGGTATTAATATAACACTTCTCTCTTGAGAAGTCCAATGCACTTTGCATAATGCTACTTTATTAACTTTGCCTTGAGCTGAGAACAAAGGCTGAAATGTCTAACCATGTCCCTCACTTGCAGAGATGCATAAAACAAATAGAAAACGTGATTGCATGTGGTTTATTGCTTTCATTTGGGTTTTGATTTTGTTTGGCTTTGGGGTGGGGAGTCCTTGTGATTTGTTTTTGTTTGTTTGTTTTTTAATACAGAATTTGCTTTATGGAGCTCACTGCAAAACTCAGGCTCTCCTAGAACTCACAGCAATCCGTTTGTCTCCCAAGTACTTGAATTACAAGCATGAGCCACTATGTCTTGCTTAGTTAAATGTTTTAGATTCACTTTTCCTTCTAATCTGAGGCCACTCCTAAAGAAAAGGTCAACTGGAACCTTTAATATATTATGCCTACATGAATATTTTCAAAAGGTTTAAATTTTGTAAAAGTAACATGTATATATTTTGGTCTTGACCTTACAATTAGCTCTCTAAATACAGCATCATGGCATTTCCAAACAATTCATTACTTAGCAGGTTTCTTCTCGTCTGCTGGGACATGTCATCAACATGTCTGTTTTGTTACAAATATTCTGATTCTCCCTTTCTAAACAGACTAAGATGCTGCAAATGTACACCAAATTGCCTTCAGTCTTACCTTCTATCTCCCTGGGCTCCAACCAAGTCATTGCTGACCCTCTGTAAACATTGCCTCATTCCTGGTATCCCTTTTTCCTATAACACCATTTTCCCTTCCAGAAATACCAGCACCCCCCCACACACACACACACATGCAAACACACAAGAATGAAGTATCAGACCATATTCAAAACAATTAACATTCTAAACTATTAAAAAATTAGTATTCAACCACAATAATAAATTCATTTTTAGTAACACTAATAGACAAAATTTGAAGTTTTTACTTAAAACCACTTGTATATCAAGTATAAACTAATACTTAAATATTTAATATAATATATCAATCTGTACCAAAAGTGACAGGTTCATAAAAAATGTTCTTATTGTGCCCATGAGTACTAAAATATATACTTCAGATTTAATGATAACAGATAGGAGGAATTTAAAAATTTCTCAGTAACATTGCAATGAACCTTCCTTCTCTATGAGCTATGTCCTCATCTTGCTTTGTTCAACTATGTGTCATAGGAGTTCTCTGGCAGAATTTTGGGGTGCTTATCATATTGTCCACAAATAGTGTTACCTTGACTTCTTCCTTTTCCATTTGTATCCCTTGGCCTCCTTTTGTTGTCTAATTGCTCTAGCTAGAACTCAGAGTACTATGTTGCATAAGTCGGGAGAGAGTGGGCAGCCTTATCTTGCCCTTGATTTAAGTGGGATTGCTTCCAGTTTCTCTCCATTTAATTTGATGTTGCCTGTTGGTTTGCTGTATATTGCTTTTATTGAGACATGCCTACAATCTTACACACACATATAATTTCTCAATTAAGACATCTTTTCCATAATAATTTTGGGCAGTATCAAGTTGACAGTTATGGCTAACCAGGATATTCCACCCTTGTCAACTTGACACAAAAACATATCACTGTTAAAGTATAACCATTTCTGGGTTTGGTGATTGTTTATGGGATGGATCCCTAAGTGGGACAGTCCCTGGATGGTCATTCCTTCAGTCTCTGCTCTGAACTTTGTCACTGTAACTCCTTCCATGGGTATTTTGTTCCCCCTTCTAAGAAGGATTCTGAGCTTCTGGCCTAATATCCATTTATCAGTAAGTGCATTCCATGTGTGGGTTTTGTGTGTGTGTGTGTGTGTGTGTGTGTGTGTGTGTGTGTGTGTGTGTGAGAGAGAGAGAGAGAGAGAGAGATTGGGTTACCTCACTCAGGATATTTTCTAGTTCCATCCATTTCTCTAAGAATTCCATAAATTAATTGTTTTTAATAGCTGCTTAATACTCCATTGTGTAAATGTATTACATTTTCTGTATCCTTTCTTTTTCTGGGTTCTTTCCAGCTTCTGGCTATTATAAATAAGGCTGCTATGAACATAGGGGAGCATGTGTTCCTATTACAAGTTGGAGCATCTTCTGGGTAAATGCCCAGGAGTGGTATTGCTGGATCTTCCAGTAGCACTATGTCTTATTTTCTGAGGAATCACCAAACTGATTTCCAGAGGGGTTGTACCAGCTTGCAATCCCACCAGCAATTGAGGAGTGTTCATCTTTCTCCACATCTTTGCCAGCATCTGCTGTCACCTGAGTTTTTGATCTTAGCCATTCTGACTGGTGTGAGAGAGCTTGCTGATAGGAGCCTGATATAGCTGTCTCCTGAGGGGCTCTGCCAGTGCCTGGCAAATACAAAAGTGGATGCTCACAATCATCCATTGGACGGAGCACAAGGTCCCCAATGAAGGAGCTAGAGAAAGTACCCAAGTATCTGAAAGAGTTTGAAGCCCCATAGGAGGAACATCAATATGAACTAACCAGTAACCCCCAGAGTTCCTTGGAGATAAACCACCAAAGAAAACACATGGTAGAACTTGTGGCTCTAGCTGTATATGTAGCAGAGGATGGCCTAGTCAGTCATCAATGGCAGGAGAGGCCCTAAGTCCTATGAAGGCTCTATGCCCAGTATAGGGGAATGCCAGGATCAGGTATGGGAGTGGGTGGGTTAGGGAGCAGGGAAAGGGGGAGGGGATAGGGAATTTTCAGAGGGGAAACTAGGAAAGGGCATAACATTTGAAACGTAAATAAAGAAAATATCTAATAAAAAAATAAAGTTAAAACAATTATAACCATTTCTTTCTTGCTTGTCCCCAAGATCTTATAGTAATCTTAAAATATACAACACAATACAACTTTTTTATTTTCAGGTATTCTCATGTGTTTGTTACTGTGAAAGAGTTGCTTTTAACAAAACTCAGAAGTAGAAGTTCTCAGTAGTACAGCCTACATCTCTCAACAATTTGCTCCTAGTGTTTTCTTTGACTCCTTCATTCTCTTGCTCAAAAGTTTACCT
Organism: Mus musculus; assembly: GCF_000001635.26. Taxonomy (NCBI): domain Eukaryota; kingdom Metazoa; phylum Chordata; class Mammalia; order Rodentia; family Muridae; genus Mus; species Mus musculus. Next base: position 80,792,307 of record NC_000079.6, read on the forward strand.
TATTCTGCAACCTTCTCCTTATTTTTCTTATTGAATTGTTTTCTTAAGAACAACACATTAACATTGAAAGACATTAAGAGCAACTATTCACTAAAACATGAATGCTTTAACCCTGAGCTGATTGCCTTCCTTGTTTCAGGGCTCTCTGACAACATATTCATAAACATCATCTTCTTTAGAGTCAATGAAAAACATTAAGAGTCTGAGAGCTCTTTTGAGCCCTTTCTGGAAAGGCACTATATTATCTGTCAGCCCAGGGATTTCCTTCTATACTTTTGTTTAAGTTACCAATTTGAGAACACTCAGATTGGCATCCATAGTGCATTCCCAGACAGACATCTACTTTCTCTCTCTAGTTCCATTTGTTCTATAAGAAGAATTTCCCCTACTCAAAGGCAAGAACACTCTGAGTTTAGTCAACACCTTCCTTCATGGCAAACTCTTGTTTGTCATACCCACCACTGTTTCAGAACACATACCCTTCCATTCCTCACCCAGAACATCATCAGCTAATTCTGTGACTATGAATTTTATAAAGTGTGGTGGTTTGGATAGGTATCCCCACTACAGACTCATGTATTTGAATGCTTGGCATAGGGAGTGGCACTATTAGGAGGTGTGGCCATGCTGGAGTGGGTGTGATATTGTTGGAGGAAGTATGTAACTGTGGAAGAGGGCTTTGATGTCTTCTTTGCCCATAGTACCAAGAGGGTACTCCTGCTGCCTGCAGATCAACATACAAAACTCCCAGCTGCTTCAGCACCATATATGCCTACATGCTGCATGCTGTATGCTTCCCCCAATTGATGACAATGGACTAAGTCTCTGAAGCTGTAAGTCAGCCCCAATTAAATGTTTTTCTTTGTAAGAGTTACTGTGGTCATGGTGACTCTTCACAGCAATAAAACCCTAACTAAGACAGAAGTACCAGAAGAGGGATATTGCTGTGATCGGTCTGACCATACTTTTGTGGATTTTAGAACTTTGGGTTAGAAAAGCAACAGAATGCTTTACACGGGGCTTAATGGGCCATATGAGTCGGAGTATGTAAGACAGTGGTGCTGAGGATGATTTGAATTGTGTGGGTCTTGCTCACTAGGTTTCAGAGGAGAAGAATTTTAGTATGTTGCCTAGAGATTGTGCTTGTGTACTTTTTCGAAGAATGTGGATGCTCTTTGCCCTTGTCTGAAGAGTCTGCCAGAGGCTGAAGTGAAGAGATTTAGATTAATTGCATTGGCAAAGGAAATCTCAAAAGAGCTTAGAATGTATGCTGTCATAAGGTTCACTCTTATGATGAGTGTTTTCATGAAACACAACAAGCTAAGCAAGAAAAAAAAAAAAAAAACATATGAACCAAGGATTAAAGGGGCATCAGGAAGTAGAATTGCTCAAGGAGATAAACCAAGTACAGATATTAAATATAATTAAAGGAGTGGCAACCTTGGAGTAAGATTCAACCCAGTTAAAATTCCATCTTGTAAAAAGGAATTAAAGAAACACTTACTTCTAAGTATGGTGGTATATACCTTGAATCCCAGTACTTAGGAGACAGAGGTATTCAGGTATCTGAATTCAAGGCCAGCCTGGTCTACTGACCAAGTTCCAGAATAACCAAATTTAGCCATTGAAAACAAACAAACAAACAAACAAACAAAAAAACAAAAACAAAAAAGAAAAAGAAAGAAAGAAAGAAAGAAAGAAAGAAAGAAAGAAAGAAAGAAAGAAAAGAAAAGAAAAGAAAAGAAAAGAAAAGAAAAGAAAAGAAAAGAAAAGAAAAGAAAAGAAAAGAAAAGAAAAGAAAAACTGATGAAGATGTAATTCACCAAGGGGTTCCAGACCAAACAAACAGCATGTAAGCTTCAGCCACATGGTTCTGTATTTAGAGTCAAGGATAGATGAAGGGGGTTATGGAATCTCCCACAAAGACTAGAGAAAGCTGCTGAGGACAGGCATGTGGCAGAGGTGTTCTTGTATAAGGCCCCAGGGACACTATTGTATGAAGCTGTGTAAAGCCATTGTGTGAAGCTGTTGAAGTTGAAATATGTATTGCTTTGGAGAGCCCAACATGTTAGATATGCCAGAGTCATGGGATACCTGTAGAGAGAATAGGACCAGCCCAAGACATAGAAGTGTATTACAGTCATCAATGCTGAAAGGAGATGGATCTCTGCAAAATATTTTGACATTACACATGGAAATACAGAGTTTGACGGTTTGCCCAACTGGTTTTCAGTCTCGCTTTCATCCAATACTTCCTCACTATGCTCCGTTTTAGGATAGTAATATATATCATATACTGTATATAGTATATATAACACATATATGTGTGTGTATATAGAGATAGATAGATACAGATGTGTGTGTTAGAACATGTGATCTATTTTTTATTATTTTCATGGGGATTAAAGATAAGAGATTGTATGAAATTCAAAAGAGACATTGAACATTGGATATTTAAACATTGTTGAGACTCTGATTGATTATAGGGAGTTTGAAGTTGGATTAATTGCATTTGACATTATGTTATGGCTACAAGACTACGGGGACCAGAGAATGGAACATTGTGGTTTGAATAGGCACAGCTCCATAACTTCCTGTGTTTGAATGCTTGGCCATAGAGAATGGGACTATTAGGAGATGTGGCCTTGTTGGAGGAAATGAGTCAGTGTGGTGCTGGGTTTTGAAATCTTATATATGTTCAAGCTATGCTCAATGTAGCACAGTTTCCTTTTGTTGGTCATGGATCCAGATGTACAAATCTCATCTTTTCCAGCAGACTGCCTACCTCCTGCCATGCTTCCCACCATGATGATAACAGACTAAACCTCTGAAAATGTAAGGCAGACCCAAATAAATGTATTCCTTTGTAAAAGTTACTTTGGTCATGATGTCCCTTCACAGCAATAAAACCTTAATGGAGGCACATGGAAAGAACAAAGTTTGCTTTCATTATACATGTCAATATTTTCTGGCTGGAAAGTAGATATTCAGTTTCATCTTGACACACAGTTAACCACCTAGGAGCTGACATTTGAAGGTGCTATGAGAAAGAGCCACAACAAAACTTTTTAAAGTCCCACAATCTTTAAAATTCCCCAAATCTAAAAGTTTAATATATCTTTAAAATATCCAGTGTCGCTTAAGTGTGGGATACTCAAGAACAAAGAATAAATCAAATGTTTTTTGTTTGTTTGTTTGTTTTTGTTTTTGTTTTTGTTTTGGAAAAGAGAATGATCAGCACAGACCATAGGAACCATCATATCACAGCAAAAACAAGTCCAACAGGGTAAATATCTCAAAGCCCAATGTCTAGAACTTAGCCATGATCAGAAAGGGCTCCAAATGGCTTAAATACTCCCACCTCTGCCACTCTACAATCTAAAGTAGACATTATTATTCGGGTGACTCTACTTCAAACCAATTAGTGTCCTTGATGGAATGTCCCTCAGTTCTAGTATCTTTAATATCCTGGGGTATCCACTGCAACTAAGGCTTCACCTTTACAAAGACATCCCAGGGTCTTCTACAGGGATCCAGCTCTTCAACAAAGTAAAGCCATGACTTTTTTCCATGACTCCTTCAATCCTGAACTTTTTATACCTTCAAAAGCATGAGGATGACTCTCACTTATCTCATCTTGAGATTAGGCTGCCATCTTGAGATGAAGACGTCCTCCCCCCCCCCCTTGAATAATGCTGACCATCATCCACTGCCCCAGTGAAGAACAAAGGCCGTACTAGTTTCTCTTTAAACACAGCTAATTCTTCAGCCCCAGCTGAGCAACAACCAGAGATTCTCTTTTATTATTTTTTATTCACTTTACATCCCGAACACATCCCTCCTCTCCTCACCTCCTCCAAGTCCCACCCTTACAAATCTCTCCCCACCATTGCCCCTCCCCCTCTCCTCAGAGAAGGTGAAGCCATATTGGTTACCATCCCACACTGGGATATTTAGTCCCAGCAGGACTATATACATTCTCTCACTGAGGCCCAACAAGGCAGTCCAAGTAGGAGGAAGGGGATCCAGTGACAGTAAATAGAGACTGAAGCAGAGTCCATTCCATTTATTAGAAGACCCACATGAAGACCAAGCTGAACATTTTCTGCAAATATGTAGAGGGTGTGTAGGTCCAGCTCCTGCATGCTCCCTGATTGGTGGCCCAGGTTCTGTGAGCCCCCATGGTCCCAGGTTAGGTGACTCTGTAGGCCTTCTTGTAGTGTCCTTGACCCCTCCATAGGCTTACATTTTTCAAAACTTACTCTAATAAGGGTTCTCAAACACTTCAACTCCCATTCTAGTCCACTCTCCAGAGGTAGGGGAGAAAAGATGGTAAATAGGACAATGGGGATCGAGATCTATGTAGAAGTAGTTCTTTGGGGGCAATTGCAATATCCATTTGTCAGGATACCAGCAGTCCAGGTCAGTAGTATCAGGATACCAACAGGCCAGGTCAAAAAGTATCACCAAATACAAATCAACAGCAGTGCCACAATTCAGCAGAAACAGCCATATGTACTTAATCTAAAATAAGGGGCAACAACCATGCCACACTTAGAGTGTTTGGCTAAGACATAAGTAGGACTTTAAAAGTAAACAGAATTTCTTAGCACTGGCAGATGAAAAAATATAATGTTGAAAATTATTCAAAAAAATGTGGAGGAATTTCAAGTTTTCCTGTCCTGCTTTTTTAAAATTACTATTAACAATTTTGTAATCCACAGATTAGCTTGTTTACCCCTGAGACAAGCTACTCTACAAATTCATTTCATTGTTTAACTTGTGCAGGTTTTTTGAGCCAAAGAACATAACTATAGCTGTGTCCCAAGCTGCTGTCCTCTACCAGCTACATGGCACACTGGTCATTTCAATAAATAGTCATAATGGCCAACATGGGACAAGAAAGAAGAATCTCCCTAACTCACATTCTTTGGGAATTCTAAGGAGAAAACAAGTAATTACTAAAATTTGGCTGGCACATTGAACTGGGTACATAAAGAGAAACCATGGGACTTTTAATGAAGAAAATGATCTAGACTTCGGGTTTATATGCCATCAAATCAAAATAAATCCTTCAGAAAAGTACTGTAATGATGATGTGTTTCACTTCTGGGCATACTTTAGTCATTTTATCTGAAAAAATAGTTATTCTCCATAATTATAGTGGTTTTTGTTTCTTGGCTGTATAATCGGTGTTAACCAGGCAATAACCTGAATGAGGACATTCTCCACCCAGAGAGCCTGCCCTTCCTTTCATCCTCCTTTGCTCCTCCTTTCCTGTCTCTAAAAAATATTTCAAGATAATGGTTGTTCTGGCTAGTTTTATGTCTATTAGACCCAAGTTTGCTTCATTTTGGAAAAGGTACCCCTGTTCAGAAAATCCTCCCTCCCAAGATTTGCCTGTTGGCAAGTCTGTAGTATGTATTTTTGATTGATGATGATTGATTGATTGATTGATTTGGGAGATCCAGCTCACTGTGGGTGGTGTCCCTTCTGGGATGGTGGTACTGAATGCTATTCAACGGAAGTCTGGGCAAACCATGATGTGCATGCCAGTAAGCAGCACTCCTCCACGACCTCTGCATCAGCTTCTGCATTCTGCCCTGTTTGAATTCTCATTTTGATTTCCTGAAAAGAAAAAGTGATATGAAAGTGGAAGCGAAATAAACCCTTTTCTCCCCAAGTTACTTTTGAAAACGGTGTTCATCTCAGCAATAAGTAAGTCTAATTAAAACAATGGCATTCACTATGTAAGTCCTAAAGTTACAAAATCACCTCTTGTCATGAAACAGATCACATAGTGGGAAAATACTCAACTGCTGGAGTATGTAGCTCATTGGTAGCATGCTTAAATAGAATGCATGATAGACTAAGCTTAGTCCTGATTAACTATGGCTTGAACTTGATCTTCTACATAAGCACTTGTCTTGAATAATTAGTTCCCTGCTGAGGATGCCATTTTGAGGAGGTCCTGCAAATGTTGCAATGTGGAATACAAATGGCAAAATAGGTCACTCGTAGTGGGCCTTTGAATGTTATATGTGTGACATGTGATTCCTGCATCACCATCCATGTATCCTGGTTCACCAGAATAGAATATTCTCTGAACATGTTGCTGCCACCATGAAGTGAAGAGTGCCACCATGTCTTTCCCTCTCTGAACTGTGTACTTTTAAAAATGGTTAAAATGGCCAATTTTGTGTTAGTTCCCACCGAGGCATCTTGATGCTTTGGTCTCAGGTACAATAAGCTCTAATGCCATGGATTATGACATATTAAAGGAGATTCATGAAGGTATTATAAAAAAGAATGCCATCTACTACCCATTTTGGATAGTGATGTGTAACAATTGTCCCAAAATAAAATAGCGTTTTTTATTACATCTCTCCTGATGTCATATGAGGAGAAATTCTGCAGGACTTGAATATTTAGAAAGTAAGATTTTTAACTCACTTCTCCAGGAAAAAAAATAATCTACAAAAAAATGCAAAACATAACTCAATCTTTTATTTGATACATAGTCATGATTTTGTGTTACAATACTATATTTCTACTCACCTATTAATTGGTGTCCTTGAATTTGACTATTTTTTTAAAAAATCAACCTATTCCTAATTGTGAGAGTTTAAACACATCATGACATGATCCCAAGAACTTGGCAAGCACACGAGTGACTTTACATCTGGCATCGCACACCAGCTGCATGTTGATGGAATGAAAGGCTTTCTGTTGCTTTACCTTGCTTCATTAGTGAGTATGTGGTGATGCATGAATTACCACATGTGTGCAGGCTCTGCTCTCCATATGGAGTAGGACACAGTGATGCCACAAAAAAAAAAAGACATCATTGACTGCCATGCTGAACTTTCAGAAAATAATGTGATTTTATTTTTCCAAAATGCTTTCTTCTGTAAATGGATATATGGGGGATTTTTATCCACAGAGCTAAATGATTAACAGATATAGGTAGAACCTGTTGCAAAATTTTCTAGGGAAGAAATGACTTCAGCTGTCACATGAACATATGTACAGTATGGTACCCATCTTCAAGTCATCATACAGTAAAAAAAAAATCAATAAATTCCTTGCCAAATCCATGTCCAACACGTTTTCTATTTAGTTTTTGACAACTATACTACTTACTGGGAAAATATCTGTGCTGTGAGCTTTATATTTATCTAATTAAAGAAATCTTCCTGGTGCCCTCACTCTCATCATAACTCTGTGCCTTACATGAATTTTGTAAATTTAGATGACATCTCTTCACATATGTTATCTGTTGCTGTGTAACAAGTTGCCCAAAATTGAGAGGTGTGAACAACAGTAGCAATTATGATATCATGGTTTAAGGCATCAGAGTAGTGGTATATCTAGGAACTCAACGCTAAAGAGCTCTCAGTCACAGTGTAATGCCATGGGCATGGTCATGCAAAGAATTCATGGTGGCTGCACGATCAGCTTCTAAGGTAACTCCCTAAAGTTGATTCTGGCTATTTCCTAAAGAAGTGTCCATCCCTTTTTGTGAAAACCCTCTAAAAAGCTCTTTGAAGATAATTTCATAAAACTCGAGTTCTTACCAAAAGCCAAAAGGCTAAGACCACAACTAGAGGTAGACAAATTCAGGGTTTCACAGAATGCAAAATTATAGGAACTTACAGTCAAAATAATGTCTTTAGTGACTACAAGTCAATAGAATGCCATTGCCTATAGCCTAAGGAAAGAGAAAGGATGTGCATGCTGAGCTATCTGTGCTGGTACTCTCAGGAAAGAAAAATGGATGTGCGTGCTGAGGTGCACAAAGAAAGCCTGCAACTAAGCGGAGTGTACTTAAGTTTTTTCAAACCATTTTTTCCCTTTGTTAGTGTGTATGCATGTGTGTGCATGAACACATGTGCATATCAAATCCATGGGAATTGATGCAATATTAGCAAGTTTGTAATGGGTGTAACCAACTCTTTCTGGTTGCTGTGAAGCCTTCTTGACATCAGGAAATTCATATCTGACCAAAGTAAAGTGGGTAGGAAGGTCATAAGCTCTAGTGGACTGCTTTTCAGTTCCTAACTATATATGAGGTGCTTGTCAAATTCTCTTTTAAATATGTTTGCTTATACCCATACATCAGTGTTGCTTCCAGATTGGGCAGGACACTTATTTTTGCAGTGAACAGCAGTTACTACAAAGACTCGAAATTTATCATTGTTGCAATAATAAATGGCAAGCTAAATGGGACACCTGCAGCGCCCTCTGCAGGTCAAGGAGCATCATGGAGAAGGAAAGTGGACATTAAAACCAGAGGAGGGGCTAAGCATTGTGGAGAACTTTCTTCCAGGTTCTTGCATTCTTGAGCACTCAGCCACTGTAGTCATCAGCATAAGATGTATGCAGTAGTAGGCCCAACAGCAGTTGTTCATGGGTGGGAGAGAAGGGGGATCATGATGCTATATCCCTCCCTGAGAATATCGGTGTACTTAATGATTTCTGGAAGAGGAAAAAGACTTTTTCTTCAGTAATGTAGCTGCTGATAGATGCCCATGCTCCTACAAATGACCCTTCACCCACTGTGGGCCTGGCACTGCTTCTGCCCTCAGGGTATTCAGGCACTGTGGAGAGTTGGCCTGAAAGAACGGAACAAAGCCTTGCCTGGTGTATGACTTTGCAGGATCTCTCAGTCAAGCCTAGTTAGTATGGGGTCAGGGTAGGGGTGAGGCCATCTCCAAGATGGTTTTCAATGTTACAGCTTTCCTTTATCAGCGGAAAGTGAAACAATGCTCTTATATGATAGTTCATGAAACAGCAGTTCTCTTTATTTGCGGGTAACAAGGGCTATGTAATCCTTGCAGAGTTGGTAGGGGTTTTCAATGAAAATGCACAATATTGGCTGGGGCTGAGGTGCTGGGAATGCTTTTGAAGAAGAACTCTGGGTGCTTAAACCTGCAATTTGGCCAAGAGGCTATATGACTTCCTAAGGACAGATGTGGAAGTCATGGGGCTACATGCCCCAGGGCATATAGGCTGAGAATAAGGGGAAATGAATCCTTATTGCTGCTGCTCTAAAGATAAGATTTTGGTCTCAATATGAAATTTTCAGGGTTTAAACACTTCTCTACCACACTCATGCTCCAGGCCCGTTCTCCCCAGTTGTACTTGCCTCACAACCCATGACCCTATAGGCAACTCTAGTTAAACTTTGAGCTCACAAGAGAAGATGGGAGGGTTAGAGATGGAAAAAGAGCAGACAGCAATGAATTCATACATTCATGCCTCTGTTTAGGTCACCTTCTTCACTCCTAAACAGTCCTAAATCCCTTTCTTAGGAATGATGCCACCCCAAATGGCCAGCTGTTTCTATCACAATAAAGTTAAGATAATCCCTCATAGATGACCCCACAGGCAAACCTACCATAAATAATCCCTCATTAGCAATCTCTACCTTGCCATCAGTTTGTGGCAACTGATACTCTTGGCAGCAGCCTGGGTTGTTTGAGGGTTCCCATGCGATATTGGCCAACAACTCAATTAAATGTAGCCCAATTCCTTTACTGGAAGCTTCATTTGGTGACAAGAGATGGCCAGTGCTGAAGACAACACATATAACAATTCATTGAACATGAAGAAGTCAAGTTGGTGACTACAAAGAACTTTCACCCATCTTTAGTACAGGAAGGTACTCTGCCTGATACCAAAGGAGAAAGGCAAACACAACCCAGTCACAAATGCTTTCATCTACAATTGTGTCTTGCCTGCAAGTTCTGTTAGACAATGAAGGCACAAAGCCTATGAGAGTAACTGAACAGTATCTGATTGGGTTTAAGACCCACTGCTTGAGAGAGACCCATATCTGATAATGCTTGGGCAACCAAGTACTGGAGATTAGAGAGCCCAGAAATATAGAAGAAAACCAAATATTACTGTCCAAGGAAAAAGGAAGAAAACAGAAAGAAACAATAAAATTACAGCTAATGGCATTCTGACATTTTATTATACTCATCAACCAATGCCTTGATCAGCTATCAACATAAAAGATTCTTAATGCAACAGATAAGAACTAGTATAGAGATCCACAGCCAGTCAATAGCACTCAGCTCTAAATTGTATATCCCCCACTCAAATCCCTTCCCTAAGGACTCATGGAATTCCCATGAAAGAGGATACAGATAGAGTGTAAAATCCAGACAAGATGGAGGACATCAAGAAAATAAAGCCCTCTAAATCAACAAAGTCAACACACATATGAACTCATACGGATTGGAGCAGCTTGCAGAGGGCCTGCATGGGACTGCCCCAAATATCATCCTAGAGGCTAGAAAAGTGGATACATGCCCCATCCCAAATCCCAAAGCTGTGTCCAATTGATAACATGGGTAGAGAGTTCTCTTCTCAAGCACAGGCCACATCAGCCAGAAAAAAAAAACAGTGAAGAAACAGAAACCAAGCAACAAAACACCCATCTAACAAACACAAATTTAGACAGTTCATTTAGACCTAAAATCACCCAAACCCCAGATGCCTAGATCCTAGCTTAAGAATACAATCAACACCATCGAATGCAATATGTCATGACCAGAACCCAGCTATCCTACAAAGCAAGTGCTGAATGTTTCAACACGGCTGAAGCATAAAAAAAAAGACCTTAAAACCAAATTGATAAGATGATAGGGATCATTAAAAAGGAAAGGAATAAATCACTTAAAGAAAGCTGAGAAAAACAACCAACCAGCTGAAGAAAAGAAATAAAACTGTCCAAGATATGAAAATAGAAATAGAAGAAATAAATAAAATACAAATCGAAGAAAATCTGGAAATGAAATATTTAGTTAAGCAATTGAAGCTACAGACACAAGTATCACCAACAAAATACAAGATATTGAAGAAAGAATCTCAGGTGTTAAAGAAAACAAGGAAGAAATAAATGCACCAGCAAAAGAAAATGTTAAATCTAGAGAAACTCTTGGCATAATAATCAGGAAATCTCAGACACTATGGAAAGAACAAACATAAGAATAATATAAATAAGAAGAAAATTTCAGCTCAAAGAGATAAAAAAATGTTTTCAACAAAATAGTAGACAAAATCTCAAAAAGGATATGCTTATAAAGGTACAAAGATTGCAGAACACCCAATAGATTAGACCAGAAAGAAACACTCCTTATTACATAATAATTAAAATGCTAAACATACAAAAAAATTAAAAGCTGCAAGGAAAACATATTAGAATTACACCTGACTTCTCAACAGAGAGAAAAAAAAAAAAGCCTGAAGGGCCTGGACAGATGTCTTGCAGGCTCTAAAAGACCACCGACGCCATCCCAAACTACTATACCTAGCAAAATTTTCAGTCACAATAGATGAAAAAAAAAGATTTTTCATAATAAAGCCAAATTTAAACAATATCTATCTACAAATACATCCTAGTAGAAGATACTAAAGGAAAACTCCTATCCAAAGAGGTAAACTACACCCAAGAAAACACAGGAAATAAATAATCTCAAACAAGTAAAACCAAAAGAAGGAAACACATACACATATATACAAAAGAGTTGACAACAATTGGTCATTGATATCTCTCAATATCAATGAACTAAATTTCCCAGTAAAAAGACATGGACTAACATGAATAAAGGATACATCTGTATAGGGGGTTAGCCTGATGCTGTTTATATTTTAATGTTCATATTGTTTCCTCAAGATCTGGTTGCCACAGTGTCTAGAAAGTCCACACGTAGACCCAAGTGATGCTATGTGACCTTGCTCTCCAGTTATTTCTGATTGGTGAATAAAGATGTCAATAGCTAGTAGCTGGGCAGAAGAGATATAGGCAAGATTTTTGGGTTCCCAAGCCTGGGGTGTCAGAGGAAAACGATGACTGGGAGTAGGTGAAGGAGGAAAGGGAAGCTGTCACACATTAGGTAAATTTGTGAAAACATGGTCCTGAGGGCTGACCTATTGGTGTTCAGAGCAGTTCAGATAAAATGTAGTAAGCAATACCTCAGGGTTATAGATAGAAAATTGGATTTTAATATAATGAAAGGTAGATATCTGCCCAGCTCTTGTGCCAATTAAGGTTTTCTGTAAATATAAGGTTGTGTGTGCCTCTTATCCCAGAACTAAACGGTTAAAGGTAGTGTAGAAATCCTGGATTGGATTAATACTTTCTGCAACATATCTGTCTGCTGCATACTAGAAACACACCTCAACATTAAAGATAAATATTACATCAGAGTAAAGGTTTGGAAAAAGGTGTTCTAACCAAATGGACCTAAGAAGCAAGATGATGCAGCCATTCATTGTCAAACCATGATCAAGCAGGGTTCATCCCAGAGATGTAGGAATGGTTCAACATACAAAAATGTGCCAATGTAATTAAACATATAAAAAACTAAAAGAAAAATACCACAGTGTTATCTTATTAGATACCAAGAAAGGTTTTGACAAAATTAAACACTCCTTCTTGAAAAAAAAAATTCTGGACAGAGTAGGATTGAAGAAACACCTTAACATAATGCAGAAAATTTACATCAAGACTATAGCCAACATCAAATTAAATGAAGAGAAATGCAAAGTGATTACATTAAAATCAGGGATAAAGCTGCCTACTCTCTCCACATCTATTCAATATAGGATTTGAAGTTCTAACTACATCAATAAGACCACTGAAGGAGATCAAGGCTATATAAATTGGAAAAGAAAACATCAAAATATTTCTATTGAGAGATAATATGATAGCATATATAAGCAACCTCAAAAATTCTATCAAGTAATTTATACAGCTAAAGTTCACCTTCAGTAAAGTGGCTCAATACAAGATTAACTCATAAAACTCAATAGCCCTTCTATATAGGAATGACAAATGGACTGAGAACAAAATCAGGGAAACAACACCTTTCCCAACAGACTCAAATAATATAAAATATCCTGGGCTAACTCTAATCAAGCAAGTAAAAGACTCATATCATAAAAAAAAAAAACCACATCTTTGAAGAAAGAAATTGAAGAAGATATCAGAAGATGGAAAGATCTCCCACACCCATAGATTGGTAAGATTAACATAGTAAAAACGACCATCCTGCCAAAAATTCCCAGACAACTTTTTACAAACTTTGAAAATCTCAATTTTACAAGGAAAAAAAAAAAAAAACCCTAAGATAGCCGAGCCCATGCTGCACAATAAAAGAACCTTCAAAGTTATCACCATCACTGAGCCCAAGCTGTACTGCAGAGATATATTAATAAATTTTCCATGGTTATTGGCATAAAAACAAACAGGCTGATTGATGGAATTGAATCAAAGATCAAGACAAAAATCCACACAACTATGGACACCTGATATTTTACTTAAAAAACAAAAGGAAAAACGATATAATGGAAAAAAAGAAAGCATCTTCAAAAATGGTGCTGGTTTTACTGGATATCTGCATGTAGAATACAAATAGATCCATATCTATCACCCTGCACAAAACTCAAATCCAAGTAGATCAAAGACCTCAACATAAACCCAGATACACTGAAGCTAACAGAAGAGAAATTGAGAAATAGCCTGAGTACATTGGCACAGGAGACAACTTCCTGAACCAACTGCAAAGGCAACAAGATTGACAATTAATAGATGGGACCTCATGAAACTGAAAAGCTTCTGTAAGGCAAAGCTTTATTGACACCATCAATAAGACAAAATGGCACCCCACACAATGAGAAAATATTTACCAACTCCACATCTGATAGAGAAATAACCTAAACTATATAAAGAACTCAAGAAACTAGACATAAACAAACAAAATAATCCAACTTAAAAGTGGAGTACAGTTCTAAATAAAGAATTCACAGTGAAGAATCTCAAGTGGCTGAGAAATGTTCAACATTCTACTCCATTAGGGAAAAGCAAATCAAAACTAAAGGACATTCTGCCCTACCACAAGATCCCGCCACACTTACTCAACCATCTTCATAGTGGCTAATTTACAATAACCAGAACATCATTAGGAATCATTTTCTTTACTTTATTCTCTCATAGCTCTCTGGGCTATGCAGCCTTCAATGCCTAGTCATGCTGGCAATGTTGTGCATTGGCTCCCTCTTGTGGCCTGGGCCTCAAATTAAACCAGTCATTTGTTGGCCATTCCCACCTTCATTGCCCCAGCCCATCTTGCAGGCAGGAAAGGAAGAATTGCTGGAGCCAGAGGAATCAAGGACACCAGAAGAACAGGGCCTACAGAATCAGCTAAGCAGGGGCTCATAGAGAATGAACTCGCAGTTAAGAAACATAAATGGTCTGCATTATGTCCTCCACATATATGTTATGGCTGTTTGCTTGGTGTTTTTGTCAAACTCCTAACAGTGGGAATGCAGGTATCTCTAATTCTTTTGATTGCTTTTGGGATCCTTTTTTCTCCTAAAGGGTTGCCTTGCCCAGCCCTACAATGAGGGTTTGTGAGTAGTCTTATTTTATCATTATTCTGTATTTGGTTAATATCCCTGGGAGGAGGTCTATTCTTTTCTGAAAAGAAACAGAGGAGCACTCTATCTGGGGGAGAAAAGAATTGGGGGATGAGGGGGGCGCTTAAAGGAGTGGATGGAGGGGAAACTATTAGAAAAATAAAAAATAAATAAAGGCACACACACAATTAAAGAAAACAATGCACAGTGGCATTTTTTTAAAATGTACTTTTACTCCAAAGAATACTAAGTCCCATTTAGAAAGAGGTGCCCGGTTCCTATTAAGTTATTTGTATGAGGGGGGAAAAAAGCCCTTTCTACCCAGATGATTTTACATTGTGACAAGTTGAGAACCAAATCTAACCATCACAGGGATAATTATTATCAAAACATATTATATGCATGTATGTGGATTTCAAAATAAAATCCATTATTATATGTAACTAACATATACTAATAAAAATCTAAATAAATTATGCACTGGATAAACACTCCGTTTTCCATCAGGCAGCCATCTTGAGTGATTAGTTCCAAGTAACTTGGACTCAGTGACCCTCACCCAAAAATACACAACCATGGCTATTTACTTGTTGTGATAGGCTTAATTCCTTGTTTCGCTTCTGTAACTTACTTACACAGATATCCAAAGACTCCTTCGAGCTACCCTAACCATTTAACTTGACAGGACAATGAAGTTTTTGCTTGCTTCTGTAGGTATTGAAAGTCTTCATGTAGTTTTGCCTTTATAACACCCTTTTTTAGCCAGGAAGTGATGACACATGCCGTAAATTCCAGAACTTGGGATGCAGAGGCAGGCAGATCTCTGAGTTTGAGGCCATCCTGATCTATAAAGCTGGTTCCAGGACAGCCAGAACTAAACCGTGTCTCAAAACAAACAAACAAAAATATTACTTCTCTTTCAAAACATACTTGAGATTTAGCTTTAAGCCTGGCATCCTGCTAGCAGATAATAAATCTTTTAATCGAAAATTGCATTGAGTCTATGGTTATTGCACAGAGGTCACAAACTCCATAACAAATAAAATCTACCAATATCTGGAATGAGGTGCTTAGCTGGCTATTGGTCCTTTTTTTATAATTTTTATAATTTTAAATGTAATTAATAAAACTAATACTAAAATTATTTCTTTTATTTTCTGAGATTGTAAAATTTTCTCCCTCCCATTCCTCCCTCAAAAGTCCTCCCTATACCACTCCTTGCTCTCTTTCAAATAATTAATTGTTGTTACATATGTGTTTGTGTATACATATATATTAAATCTAGGGAAATCATGCTGCCTGGTACTTGAAAGATAGCTAACCATTCAAGGCCAGTGAAGTCGTGGATCTCAAGAAAAATCTACAACCATCACTTTACTAAACCAATAGAAGCCATAAGTAAATTTTAAATATTTGATGTTATGCCCATAGATAAGTATAGCCCTCACCCCTTATGGTAGTGTAATAAGAGTGAGTCCCATGTGCTCATATATTTTAATACATTTTGGGAAACTGTGTGTGATGGGTTACAAGACCTTGTTAAAGAATATGTGTCACTGGGAGTGGGCTTCAAGATTTTCAAAAAAAATTCATGTCCATTTCAGTTAGCACTCTCTGGTTCCCATATGTGAATCTAGATATGGGCCCTCAGTTCCTTCTCCAGCTCCATGCCTGTCTACCTCTGCTATGCTTCTGACCATGATGGTCACAGACTATAAACCTCTTGAACCTTGGGCCTTAAATTAAATATGTTCTTTTCTAAGTTGCCTTAGCCATGGTGTCTTATCAAAATGATGGAAAAACTAAGACACCTCTCATCAAAAATAAAATATGTTTTTGGCAAAACAAGGACCATTACAAAAAAAACTACAACAAATCAAATGGTATAGATGTGGAGCCTATTCCCATTGGATACTTCCTAACATTCTTGCCATATCGTGTTTGCAATACTTACCAGGAAGTTACCTAGCAGAACAAGTAGATATGCTTATAACCTAAATGGCTATGATCATATCAGGTTGGCTCCTACAAGTATCTATAGAAAACTGCCTTCGCGTTCTTCAGATGACTTAAAACTAGGTCAACAAAGGCAATGCAATGCTTAGTCTACTTAGCAGTCACATATAAAAATTGCTTGTGCCATATACTACTTGTCATACACCAGGTATTGTGTATGTATGTGTGGTATGTATATTACAGACCAACATTATATAATATAAAAGTGACACAAGAGCTTGAAAATCAAAGAGGAAGGTCACCAGTGCCTATCTTACAGCACATCTCCTGCAGAATGTATCTCTAAACTATTCACTAAATCTGTAACTTAGTACCCAACTGTATTCCTTCAAAACATGTCTGAACAACGGTTGCCTTAAGATACTCTGGAAATAATGTATGCTAACCAAAGCCTTTACCTTCAGGGCATGCATACCTTGTTAGAGTAATAGGATAAGGCTAATATGTTCTCTAGTACTAATCACTAAGCAGATTCACAAAAGCAGAGAAAAGAAAGTTAGAAAGAATGAGAAATAAATTCAATCGGCAGCTCAGCAAAGCATTATAGAATAGTGGCATTTAAGATGACTCTACTGGGATGAATAGATTCCAATAACAGGAGATGAGAAAAGTTATTATACTAAACAAAACAGCAGAACAAAAGGGCAAACAAATATCAGCAACCATGAGATTCTATTACAGATAGCTACCACAGCCTTGGTCCAAATGAGAAAGGACAACCTATGGTGGTTTGAAAAGGTCTGACCCCCATAGACTCATGTGTTTAAATACTAGGTCCATAAGAGATATGGCCTTGTTGGATGAAATCTGTCCCACTGGAGGCGAGCTTTGAGGCTTCCTATGCTCAAGCTACACACAGTATGGCCCACAGCCTCCTTCTGCTGTCTTCTGATCAAGTTTTAGGACTCTTGGCTCTTCAGCAACATGTCTGCCTTCATACTTCATAGTCATTATTCCCACCAGGGTGATAATGGACTAAACTTCTGAAACTCTAAGTCAACCCGGGGTCTGGTACTATTTGCATTTTGATGCTAATTCCGCTCTCCTGAGAAGGGCTACAGAAAAAGAGTGAGTCACATACTCAGGTGACTTTTTGTGAAGCAATCCCCTAATGAAAAAAGGAGCCAATCACTGGGCAAGTAGGAGGTATTTCCAGGTAGGATAGGGGAAGAGAGGAGGAAAGGAGAGAGAGAGGGTCGCTTTGGACCAGGATATAGCATGAGGACAAGATGTCGATACGAGTGTCTCCCAGTTTCAGTAACAGATCCAACAGGACTCTTTACTGGAGGGTTTAGATTTAATAAGGCTTACAAGTTAGGATTTTAATTGTTGTGCCCAGCAATTGAGTTACTGTTGTTTCAGAACTAAGTTTGTGCTGTATCACCAGTGGCTTGTCTGATTTCAATAAGAAAGATATAGTAGCAAAGCATGGGTTCACCTGATGTGCCCCACAAAGACCTTGGGGGCACTAAAGCAGGGGTCTGGTGTGGTAACGAGCCTCCAGTGGGAACCTAGCAAGCTGGATGAAGACATTTTGGAGCTCTGAGTCAGAGTCTCCATGAGATAAAAATAGGTCGGCCATTGCCCTTTAGTGCATGGCCAGCCAGGCTGCTGGGGAAAAGAGTTGCTAGCACAAGCACAGGAACGTGATGGGTCATTTTTAATATTTCCCACAATACACCTAAATGTTTTATTTTATAAGAGTTGCTGTGTTCATGGTGTCTCTTTTTTTTTATTAGATATTTTCTTTATTTATATTTAAATGTTATCCTCTTAGTTACTAGTTTCCCCTCCGAAAACCCCCTAATCCCCTCCCACCTCCTGCTGCTCACCAACTCCTGATTCCTGGTGCTGGCATTCCCCTACACTGGAGCATAGAGCCTTAACATAACCAAGGGTCTCTCCTCCCATTAGTGACTGACTAGGCCATCCTCCGCTACATATGCAGCTGGATCCACGAGTCCCTCCATGTGTTTTCTTTGGCTGGTGGTTTAGTCCCAGGAGCTCTGAGGGTACTAGTTGGTTCATATTGTTATTCCTCCTATGGGGTTGCAAACCCCTTCAGATCCTTGGGTCCTTCCTCTAGCTGTTCCATTGGGGACCCTGTGAACAGCCCAATGGATGGTTGTGAACATCCATCTCTGTATTTGTCAGGCACTGATAGAGCCTCTCAGGAGATAGCAATATCAGGCTTCTACCAGCAAGTACTTGTTGGCATCCACAAAAGTGTCTGGGTTTGGTGATTGTATATGGGATGGAACCCCAGGTGGGGCAGTCTCTGGATGGTCATTCCTTCAGTCTGTGCTCCACTCTTTGTATCTGTAAGTCCTTCCACCGGTATGTTCTTTCCCCTTCTAAGAAGGATCTAAGTGTCCACACTTTGGTCTTGAATCTTCTTGAGTTTCGTGTGGTTTATGAATAGTGTGTTAAGTATTCCAAGCTTCTGGGGTAATATCCACTTATCAGTGAGTGCATACCATGTGTGTTCTTTGAGATTAAGTTATCTCACTCAGGATATTTTCTAGTTCCATCCATTGGCCTAAGAATTTCCTAAATTCATTGTTTTTAATAGCTGAGTAGTACTCCATTCTGTAAATGTACCACATTTTTTGTATCCATTCCTCTGTTGAGGGACATCTGGGTTCTTTCCAGCTGATAGCTATTATAAACAAGGCTGTAATGAACATAGAGGAGCATGTGTCCTTATTACATGTTGGAACTTCTGGGTATATACCCAGGAGTGGTATTTCTGGGTCCTCAGTACTATGTCCAATTTTCTGAGGAACCGCCAAACTGATTTCCAGAGTGGTTGTACCAGCTTGTAATCCTACAAGCAATGGAGGACTGTTCCTTTTTATCCACAACCTCGCCAGCATCTGCTGTCAACTGACTTTTTGATCTTAGCCATTCTGACTGGTGTGAGGTGGAATCTCAGGGTTTGTTGGTTTGCATTTCCATGATGATTAAGGATGTTGAACATTTGTTTAAGTGCTTCTCAGCTATTCAGTATTCCTCAGTTGAGAATTCTTTGTTTAGCTCTGTAGTCCATTTTTCATATGGTTATTTACTTCTCTGGAGTCTTCTTGAGTTCTTTGTATATATTGGATATTAGCCCTCTATCAGATGTAGGATTGGTAAAGATCTTTTTCCAATCCCTGGGTTGCCATTTTATACTATTGGCAGTGTCCTTTGCCTTACAGAAGCTTTGCAATTTTATAAGGTCCTATTTGTCAATTCATGATCTTAGAGCATAAGCTTAATGGTGTTCTGTTCAGGAAATTTTCCCAATTGTCCATGTGCTTGAGGCTCTTCCCTACTTTCTCCTCTAGAAGTTTCAGTGTCTCTGGTTTTATGTTAAGTTCCTTGATCCACTTGGACTTGACCTTTTACAAAGAGATATGAATGGATCAATTTGCATTCTTCTCCATGCTAACTGCCAGTCGAACTAGCACCATTTGTTGAAAATGCTGTCTTTTGCAGGGGCATGGTTGTAGGGAAAAGGAAGGAAGAAGAGAGCCAGCGTTCTGCCAGAGATCCTGTGCTCTGGGCAGGTGGACGTGGGAGGACTGCCGGATGCTTTCCGGGGTGGGCATATGGCTGTGTGAAGCCACTGACCCCACACAGCGGGATGGTGGGTGTGGACAAGGAGCAGCCCCCAGTATCAGGTTCTCAGTCTCTGGCATCCCACGCTGGATACAGCAGAGGAGCTGAGAACAGAATAGGGGCCCTGGGCAGCACTAGGCTCTGGAGATACAGGAAGAGGGCAGAGGGAGAGAGGGGGCGCTGGGTGGTTCCCACTCAGGTGAGAGTCTTCAGTTCGGTCTATGACTGGAGCACAGGAAGCCCTTCTGATAGGAGGTTAGAAGTGGCTGTTAGAAGAAAGCTTATCCCATCTCCCAAGCACAGCCGTGATGAACAGATTCAGTCTATGGTTTTAGAGCTTTATTGTAGGAAGGCAGGGGAAATAAGAGAGAGAGAGAGAGAGAGAGAGAGAGAGAGAGAGAGAGAGAGAGAGAAACTGGCCATGGCCAAGAGGAGAGAAGGGGAAACAAGAGAGAGAGAAGAAAGGCTAGAGAGTAAGAAAGCTTAAAGAGAGAGGTAAAGGCTTAGAGAGAGAGAGAGAGAGAGAGAGAGAGAGAGAGAGAGAGAGTAAGGAAAGTAAAAGCTTAAGAGTAAGAGAGCTTAGAGAGTGAGGAGGGGCCAAGAAGCCCCTCTTATAGAGGGCTGTGTTATTTTGCTGTTGTTAGGTAACTGTGAAGAGGAGTCTAGCCAGAGGCCAGAAGCTTAGGACATTGTCTATGTGATTGCTAGCCACATGCTTTGCTTGTGGGGGCTATGGGGGCAGTAACTTCAACAGGAGCCAGGAGTTCAGGAGACATGAGGAAACCCATTCTGTCCCATGTAGGTGGGAATTACCACCACCAGGTCCTACCTGGGTTCGAAACATCAGCTCAACTAGAGACCAGGTGGTCTGTGAATAGCCCATTGCCTCACAGTCTTTTTTCCACTAGATGGTTTTAGCTCCTTTGTCAAAGGTCAATTGGGTTCATTTCTGGGTCTTCAGTTCTATTCCATTGATCTACCTACCTGTCACTGTACAAATACCACGCAGGTTTTATCACAATTGCTCTGTAGTACAGCTTGAGGTCCGGGTGATGATTCCAGAAGATGTTCTATTATTGTTGAGAATATTTTTCACTATCATGGGTTTTTTGTTATTCCAGATGAATTTTCAAATTACTCTTTCTAACTCTGTAAGGAACTGAGTTGGAATTTTGGTAGGGATGGAACTGAATCTGAAGATTACTTTCGGCAAAATGGCCATTTTTATTATGTTAATCCTACCAATCCGTGAGTATGGGAGATCTTTCCATCTTCTGAGATCTTCTTAGATTTCTTTCTTCACAGACTTGAAGTTCTTATCATACAGATCTTTCACTACCTTAGATAGAGTCACACCAAGGTATTTTATATTATTTTTTACTATTGTGAAGGGTGTTGTTTGCCTAATTTCTTTCTCAGCCTGTTTATCCTTTGTGTAAAGGAAGGCCACTGATGTTTGTGTTAATTTTATATCCAGGTACTTTACTGAAGTTTTTTATAAGGTTCAGGAGATCTCTAGTGAGATTTTTGGGGTCACTTAAGTATACTATCATATCATCTGCAAATAGTGATATTTTGACTTCTTCCTTTCTGATTTGTATCCCCTTGACCTCCTTTTGTTGTAGAGCTAAGTATAGAGTAAGTATAGTAGAGTTAAGTATTATATTGAATATGTAGAGAAACAGTGGGCAACCTTGTCTAGTCCCTGATTTTAGTGGGATTGCTTCAAGTTTCTCTCCATTTAGTTTGATGTTGGCTACTGTTTTGCTATATATTGCTTTTACTATGTGGCTAAATAGAATAAATTGGGTAGAGTACCTTCTGTTTCTATTTTGTAGAATACTTTGAGGAGTATTGGAATTATGTCTTCTTTGAAGGTCTGATAGAACTCTGCACTAAACCCATCTGGTCCTGGGCATTTTCTTTTTTTTTTTTTTTTTTTTGGTTGGTAGACTATTAATGACTGTATCTATTTCTTTAGGGGATATGAGACTGTTTAGATCATTAATCTGATCTTGATTTAACTTTGGTAGCTGATATCTGTCTAGAAATTTGTCCATTTCATCCAGGTTTTCCAGTTTTGTTGAGTATAGGCTTTTGTAGTAGGATCTGATAATTTTTTGGATTTCCTTGGTTTCTGTTGTTATGTCTCCCTTTTCATTTCCGATTTTGTTAATTAGGATACTGTCATTGTGCCCTCTAGTTAGTCTGACTAAGGGTTTATCTATTTTATTGATTTTCTCAGAGAACCAGCTCATTTGGTTGATTCTTTGTACAGTTATTGTTGTTTCAATTTGGTTGATTTCAGTACTTGGTTTGATTATTTCCTGCCATCTACTCTCCCTGGGTAAATTTGCTTCTATTTGTTCTAGAGCGTGCAGATGTGCTATCAAGCTGCTAGTGTATGCTCTCTCCAGTTTGTTTTTGGAGTCACTCAGAGCCATGAGTTTTCCTCTTAGCACTGCTGTTTTGAGTTAGGATATTTTTGCATTTTCATTTTCTTTGACTGTTGTGTCAATGTTTTCTATAGTATCTTCTGTGTCTGAGATCCTACCTTCTATTTCTTTTATTATGTTTGTGATGCTTGCATTGATGGCTCCTGATCTCTTTTCTAGGTTTTCTATATCCAGAGTTGTCTCCCTTTGTGATTTCTTTATTTCTACTTACACTTTTACATCCTGAATGGTTTTGTTCAATTCCTTCCCCTGATTGGTTGTGTTTTTCTGTAATTCTTTAAGGGATTTTTGTGTTTCCTCTTTAAGGGCTTCTACCTCTTTACCTGTGTTCTCCTGTATTTCTTTAAGGGAGTTATTTATGTCCTTCTTAATATCCTCTATTACCATCATGAGATATGATGTTATATCCAAGTTTTGCTTTTCCAGTGTGTTGGGGAATCCCAAACTTGTTTTGGTCAGAGAACTGGCTTCTGATGGTGCTAAGTAGTCTTTGTTTCTGTTGGTAAGATTCTTGTGTTTGCCTTTCTCCATCTGGTTATCTCTGGTGTAAGATGATCTTGCTGCATCTGGCTGGAGCTTGTTCTTCCTGTGGGTGTGTAAGCCTGTATCAGCACTCCTGGGAGACAAGCTCTCTCCTGGTGGAACTTGTTTACAGAGGGCTCTGGAACAGCCCAGACTCTGGGTGCAGATGGTGACTGGAAGGATTCTGTCCCAACTCTTCCACTGTTCTTGTGCCCTGTGTGCTCCTTGCCACCCAGCTCCAGTCAGTTGTTGGAGAGAAAGTGGCTATCTCACCTCTGAGTCCAGGAGTGAAAATACTCCTGGGAGAACAGGTATCCCCTGGCAGGACCCAGGCACAGTGGGCTGTGGAATAGCCTCAGCTCACGGGCACACATGGCAGTGGGCTGTGGAACAGCCTCAGCTCACAGGCACAGATGGAATAGCCTCAGCTCACAGGCACAGATGGAATAGCCTCAGCTCACAGGCACAGATGGCAGATGTGAAGATATGTTGTCTCTTCACAGCAATAAAACCCTTTCTAAGAGAGAAGTTGGTACCAGCAGTGGGATATAGCTGTGACAGACCTGACCATTCTTTTGTTTGGAGGAATATAGACTTTGTATTTTAGGGTAGGAAGGTAGTGAATGCTTTAAATGGCACTTAATAAACTATGCTAGTGGAAGCATGGAAGATGCTGTTCCTGGGAATGATTTAAACTGTGAGTGTCTGGCTCTAGAGGTTTCAGAGGAGAAGAAATTTAGTATTTTACTTAGAGATCATTCTTCCGATATTTTGGTGAAGAATGTGGCTGCTCTTTGCTGTTATCTAAAGAGTCTTCCTGATGCTAAAATTGAGAGATTTTTAGATAAATTACATTGGCAAAGGAAATCTCAAGATAGTCTAGCATAGACTATGTCCTATGGTTCACTCTTATGAAGAGTGTTTTGATGAAAAAGAGCAGACTGGAGAAGGAAAAATATTAATTGTATGTTTCAAGGGTTAAAGGGGTACAATAAAGTAGATTGGAGATAAATCTTGTGTTTAAAGATATGAAGAGATTAAAGATATTGAATGGAGTTAAGGAAGTGATGACCTCAAAGCAAGATCCCACCCAGCTAAGGTTCTATCTTGTGAAAAAGAATTAAAGAAAAGCTTAGGTTTAGGCATGGTGGCACATGCATTTAATCCTAGCATTCAGGAGACAAGAGGCATGTAGGTCTCTGAGTTCAAAGTCAGTCTACAGAGCAAGTTCCAGGACATCCAAACTTAGTCAGTGAAGGAAATCATTGAAAACAGAAAGTTGATGAAGATGTAACTGAAAAAGGAGGCCATATTCCAGCTCCAGCAAGCAACAGAACTTAGAATATTCTACCTCATGACTCTGTCTTTAGAGTCAAGAACAAAAGAAAGGAATTATGGAATCTCCCTCTGAGACTAACAAAAACCACAGAGGCTAGACATGTCGCAAGGGTGTCCCTGCATGGAGACCCAGAGAGGCAATTGTGTGAAGCTGTGAAAGGCCATTGTGGGATTCTTTGAGGGTGAAGAATTGCCTTGGGAACCCCAAGATGTTAGAAATGCCAGAGCCATGGAATACCTGCCAAGGGAAATTGCTAATAGGGAAGAGAACCAGTCTAAGAGAAAGAATTGTGTTACAGTCAGTAAATCTGAAAGGAGTTAGAAATCTGAAGAGCATTTTGACATCAGACAGAAATGCAGAGTTTAGAGTCTGTCCAGCTGATTTTTCAGCCTAGCTTTTAGTCCAGTATTTCTTCACTATGTTCCCTTTCCTATGTTTTGAAATAGTATATCCTATATCGTTATATGCTGGGAATAGGTGATCTTTTTATTTTCTATTTGATTTAAAATTGGATTATAGTTAAGAGATTGCAAGAATCTCTGAAGAGACTGAACTTTGGGCTTTTAAACATTGTTCAGACTGTTATAGACTATGGGAACCTTTGAAGTTTGACTACATGAATTTTGCATTACGTTATGGCTACAAGCCTATGGGAGACAGGGAGTGGAATGTGGTGGTTTGAATAGATATACCCCCACCCCACCCCCACCCCTGTAGACTTACATGTTTGAATACATAGAGGACCATAAGAGAGTGGCACTATTAGGAGGTGTGGTCCTGTTGGAGTAGATGTGGCCTTGTTGAAGGAAGTGAGTCTCTGCGATATCAAGTTTTAAGGTTTCCTATGCTCAAGATATGCCCAATATGGCCCACAATCTCCTTCTGCTGCCTGCTGATCAAGATGTAGAACTCTCAGATCCTCCAGCATCACATCTGCCTGCATGCTTCCATGCTTCCCACTATGATAGTAATGGACTAAACCCCTGAAACTGTAAGCCAGCCCAAATTAAATATTTCCTTTATAAGAGTTTCCATAGTCATGGTGTTTCTTCATAGCAATAAAATCCTAACTCTCTACCTGAGCCCAACAGACTTCAAAACCATGATGGCTGAAAATGAGCCTAGAGTAGCCTTCTTCAGCTGTTGTATCTTAGGGTTGTTTGTCTCTTAACAGTAGACACTGGCTGTGGCCATGGCTTCTGAAGAGTGGACTGGGCCTCAGACGCTAGTATTCCTCTTTAGGGTGTAATAGTGAAAGAAAGCTTCAGGCACATGGAAGAAAGACACTGCTGTATGAAAAATCCTTAAGGTAAGCCACACTGTCCTTGGGACACAGGGGTAAGCAAAAATGAAGAAATATTGAGAAGTCTGTTGGTAGAGCTTAATGAGCTTCCAGAAAAATATCAAGGGAACTGAGGGTACCTAAGGGGGCATCAGACAATGCGCACAGAAACTACAGGACATGGGATGGGAAATGAGAAAACAAGGTGCACTTGGATGGTGAGGCATAAAACCTGACAACACAATAAGCTACAGCAATGTGGACCAGAGGATGTGGATCTGATTGTCAGAAGCTCTAGCTGAGGTGTGAGGCAAACTACTGAAGTGGTGTCTGCTTCTCCATGGCTTATGATAAATGGCCAGAGGCAAAAGTCAAGCAAAAGAATGAGCTTCGAAAAACACAGCAAATAAAAGGACTTCTCACTCCCAGCCTTTTAAAATAAAGTATTAATAAATAATTCACATAGCATGAAGTTTTACCCATTTACATAATTCAGTGGGTTTTAGAATAGCATATTCATACCATTGTGAAACTATTACCAATTTTGTTGTCATTGTTTAATATTTTTATTTTTTGAGAATTTACATCTTATGTAAATATTGAATTGACACAATTCACCCCCTCCAACCTTTCTCCTTACCCAAACTCCTGCTCCCCTTCCCTGAGCCTTCTCACTTTTATGGGTTCTTTAAACAATTAGCGATTCAAAATTTAAAGTAGCATCGGGGACAGAGATGATAGCCCATTCACCATCAGGAAAATGATCATAAAATGCAACAGAGTGCAGAAATGTTAAAAGCTGTAGAAGGATTTGAAGTGGCAGCGTCTGGAACTGTCGAGTCACACTGAAAGCTCTTCAGGAATAAGAGTGGGTACTTTGAAGATCCTCTCAGTTAAACAACTATACTGTAAAGAATCCTAAAGATGAGTACCCAATAGTCTCATATTGAGTCCATGTTTCAGAAAGACTTAGAATGAAGAAATAGTAGGGTGCATGTGTCTTAGACTTATAGTATGATACAGTAAAACACAAATTCAGAGCCCTGTAAGAAAATTAGAGTTGTGCTTTGCTTAACTGTGGGGACACTGCGTTATTAGGTGAATTCATCATGAGTTAATTTCACCCCTATGCAAACAGCAGCAAAAGCTAAACCTAGATGATGAAGCTTAATGCATATCTAGGCTACATGATATAATAAACAGTTCAGCCTATTGTTCCTAAGATGTGGTGAACAGCACTTGATTCATTAACTCAAGTAGAGAGGACATGATTTAATCAAGAGATGTAGGACTGGACCTAGAGCTCCATGATACAGCACCTACTTAGTATTTGTGAGGTCCTTAGTTCCATCCCTAGGACCTCAAAGGAATCCAAACGTAGTATGAGACTAGGGGTGACATAATACATTGTACTTGTTTACAGCAAGTTTTCTAATTATAAGTAGAAGGAAAATGTTCTTAAATCACCTAAGTAAGTATTTTGTCATTATCAAATATCATAAACTATGCAATCCCCATAAACTATACTTTTATACCACTGGCAGGACAGCAAGGCTATTTGCAATGTCATTACCACAAACACATTGTTCTATAATATTACAACAAATATGAGTTCCTAAGCAGTAGGATTATTTTAGTTCTATCACAAGCATAGAATCAGCAACATAAATGCAGTCCTGTCGGGCAGTGGGCTGCGCACAGACAGCCTGGTCTCCAGTCAAGCATAGGTCTTGAACTCCCGAGCCCCCGGTGGGGGAAGATTTCCACCTGAATGGATCAGCAGGAATTCTGCCACGCCTCCTGGGCACCTGGCTCCTGTCAAGTAGCTACAGTCTCCCACAGCCCCCCTGTAGAGGTATGGAGCATCAATCTCTAGGTAGCTGCACCAAGCCCTCCCATATGTAAATAAGGTTTCCCCAAACTCTCAATCCACACCAATGGAAAGTACCTGCTGTCAAACCCTAAATTATCCCCAAAACTGTATATAAGTCCCATCCAGGGAATAAAGGTGTGCGAGCCTTTGTCCTAAGAGCTGTAAAACTTGGGGAAAGAAACACTCTCCCTAAGAGCTGCCTGAGGCCCTGCCGTACTCCTTACTGGCTATTTGGCTTCTCATTGGCCCAGCCCAACCGGACACAGTGCAGGGTCCCACAGAATTATGGCACGGCAGAGATGGAGGTGGAGCCAACCAGCACAGCACAAGTGGGGAAGTGACTTCCCCTCCCAGCCTGCATTCACTTCACTGGAACCATCTCACCAGGCCTGGCCAGAGATCTCCGTTGAAAACCTCTGGTACCCAGGCCCACACAGTCCAGTGTTAAACAAAATGTCAACCTTTAGAGCATGAATTCTGGCAAAGCCACTGCCATCTTAGATTTAAAACATCAGGTAAGTATTTAATAAAAGATGGCTCAGAACTTCTACCGTTGTATAGACAGGAAGTACAGTGAATGGGCTAATGAATGGCAAGGCTAAGTTTCCTTGAGGATTGGAAAACTGAATGCAGAGTAAGAGCCTAGAACATGTTACTGTCAGATGTGCTCGAGTCTTCATCTAAGATGGAGAAACACTTGCCCTTCAATGATGGCAGTACCCTTGATATTCTTCTTTGTGTGTTGTACCACTATTGTATTCTGGGGATGTAGGAGGAAGACCCGTCGTATTTCCTATGTTTTTATTAGTGTATGTTAATTACACACAATAATGTGGTTTATTATTATATTTTCATACAGTCTATAATGTATCTCTACCAAGCCTCTCTCCCTGTTACTTTCTCTCCCTCTGCCCTTTCAAACTCTTGCTACTTCCCTTCCTATCTCCAGGAAGTCCTCTCTAATTTCATGTATTTGTGTGTGTGTGTGTGTGTGTGTGAGAGAGAGAGAGAGAGAGAGAGAGAGAGAGAGAGAGAGAGAGAGAGAGAGAAACCCCATCGGTTTCAGTTGTACAGGTAACAGCTTGTTTACAGAAACATGAGTACCTTATCAGTGGCTTCATTCAAAATATTTCTCCCTTCCCTGTCCACCACTAACAGCATAAAAGTCCTCAGAGAGGATTGGGTTTCAAGATACATTGTGGCCAGAAGTCAGCATCTCAAACCTTTCTCCAACTGTTCCTTCAGCCCTTGCATTTGTCCTGCCCCTTCTTTGATGATGTTCCCTGAGCCTTGCAGGGGGTTATACAGATGTTCCATTTTAGCGAAACATTCAGCAGTCATTTGGATCTTAGCACATCAACCAATTGCCTATCTCTGTAGTAGACTGCAAAGAGAAGCTTCTCTGCCCAAGGTTGACAGCAGTACTGATGAATGGGTGTAAATATGGTATTTACAGGGTGATTTATTAGGTATAGTGAGTCTATCTACCAAAAACAACAGCAACGACAACCCCTAGTGCCTGTGATCTCTCAAGTATGGGATGTTTTTAAAATGTTTAAGTTTTTGATATTTTAATATGATTATATCATTGCCTCTTCTTTTTCCTTCCCCCAAACACTCCCATGTAATTCCCCTTTCAAATCCATGACCTCATTTTCTTTAACTATTGGAGAGAGAGAGAGAGAGAGAGAGAGAGAGAGAGTTGTCCTAAATGTGTAGGTTATATCTATAACCTGATCAATCTATATAATGTTACTTGTAGATCTATGTCTGTAGGGCTGACAATTTGGTATTGGATAACCAATTGGTGTGCTCTTCCCTGAGGTAAACTATTTCTCCAGCCTTTCTTTCATGAATTTTCTCCTATGGAGCAGGCATCAAATCTCCTTAGAAAGGAAAAAGTTTGCTATCTGTATTATTCAGATAAAATAATAAGACTTAAAGAATATATATGTGGAGAAAGAGATTATATATGCATATACACATATTCCATATATACACAGAGAGAAAGAGAGAGACTAAAACTGAAGTGGGGGGCAGTATTAGAATGGTTTACAGGCTGTGAGCCAGGGAATCCAACAATGACTGGATAATGAATGGAAAATCCAATCCAGAAGTTGCTCAGTCCTCGAGGCTGGATGTCTCAGCTGGTCTTTCCTACATCCTGAAATTGCAAAGAAGTAGGATCAAATGCCAGTGAAGGAATGGACTTGCTAACAAGGCAAGAGCAAAAGCATATGTCTTCCATGTCCTTACATAGGCTTCCAGCAAAAGTATGGCAAAGATTAAAGGTGTGTCTTCATACCTCAAGAACCTAGTTAAAAGTGTGTGTCTTTCTATCTCAAAAGTCCATACTAAAAGTGGATAAACACCACACACACACACACACACACACACACACACACACACACCCAAGTCTCACAGGTATCCCTTCTATTTCCAGATTCTAGATATAGTAAAGTTGACAACCAATAGATCATCATGCTACCCAATAAGTGACTAAGAAATTTGCCACTTTTACAACAATAGACCATCTTTAATGACCTGTAAGTATTTTACACAGGATTCATAGCTGAATAACAATATTGATTACAAATCTTGCCCTAGAAATCTCACAGGAAGTTTCTGGTCCAGTTCTCATGATTTCTTTATGGCCTATGACCAAAGCCTTTGGCATCTTTGGCAAAGAACGCCTGAGCCATGAGTGTTGTTAAGCAGTCAACAGCAGTGGCAACTGCCTATATTGCTTTGGGAGCCTTGGGGACACCCTACTATCCATTTGTTCAGTTAATGGAGTTTCACTGAAAGAATTTCACCTCCAACTGGGCCTGATTTCAATAACAAGGTCCTGAAAATTTAGAATAGGACTTTGCAGAATAGGAGAAGAGAGCACATCCCTTCTAGCAGGCACTGTCCTGGGCCAACAATGGATGATGAGAGACACTGATTGACAACAGAGCTACAAATAGCCCTGTAACCCTAATAAGTAGTTACAGTAAGATGAAAGAAGCTTTCCTATATACCCAAGATGCTATCTGATGACATTTTTAGCTTCTGAAATGGTGAAAGTTAGTACTTTATTAACTTAATAGATTTTTTAAAAATAAACAAAAAACGGGAGAGGAAAAGACTCACATCCCATATGTGCTCTTGGATCAAGCCCGTGGTGCTTTTACACATGAAGACACACCTCGCACACATGCTCAAATGCAAGCAGGCTCTTATCATGCCAACAATTAAATGACACGACTCTGGAAGACAGTTTCTGAAAATCATTGCTAGGTCATTTCCATGTCCTCGGTGGTTAATAACAATGGCTGCTGTTCCACAAGACCAGTTAAAATCCAAGTACTCACATGATAGCTTGTAATCATCTGCAACTCTAGTTCTATAGAATCCAATGCCCTCTTCTGGTTTCTGTGGGTATCAAGCATACAAGTAGGGCACAAACATATATGCAGTCAAAACATGCATACACATAAAAATGTTTGAAAGAAAGCTTTAATGAATACAATTTCTACTTTGATGTCTTTGGACAGTACCTTCTACAAATGAAGAAAAATGTAGAGTACACTCTAAAGACATACAGTTTTGGGTCAACATCCCCTGCTAAGTCTGTATCAACCTCCACTTCCACACAGGAGAAGGAATGATGTAGACATGTCCAGTCACAGTTTCATCTCACCACCACTGCAGAGAGTTTCCAGGTATGAGACACCTAACTGAATTCAATTTAGCTCCAAAATTGTTCAATAAAACCTACAATAATCCCTGTTTGGCTGGTCTTTTATGCCACTAAATATGTTACATGGTACTATACAATGAAAAGTTATCTACTAAAATAACTACTCCTTAGATTGGGTAGGACTAAGTTGCCTTTAGAAGCTATAGCTTTCATACCATGGTTTTCAAGCGGTATCTTTCTCCTTTGGTATACATTGTCAGGAATATCTGCTTCCATTTGCTTGCCTACTTTGTCCTTTCTAGCTGTTGTGATTATAAAAAGATAAAGGGGTTTTAATATATGTTCTAAGGTGTGGTGAGGTATGCGGGAAGGTAATGTCTCAGCGGGCATATGCCAAGGCATCCCTTCCCCCTGAGGGACTAGCCTCATGATGGTATAGCTTAGAATAGAGTTTATTTAGGGCTTGGGGAGGGGAGTTAAGAGGGTAGTAGAGGCAGAAAAAGGCAAAGAGAAGAAGAGAGTAGGGAAGTAGAGGCTGGCCATGACCATGTGGAGAGAGGGGGGAAGGGAATGGGACAAGAGGCCAGGTAGAGAGCAGAAGTAAGAGTAAGAGAGAGAGAGGAGGGGGCAAGCATCACCTTTTATTGTGGGCCAGGCCTGCCTGGCTTTTACCAGTAGCTGTGGGGGTGGAGTCCAGACAGAATACCAACAACAGTCAAGGGGGAGGTTCTAGAATTTAGTGGATTTCATGTGACCCACTAAGGTGAAACAGTCTACGTAATGAAGGATGAGTCACTGGAGAAGTATAAGGGAATCACTCACAAAAGTTATCAAATATAGTTGCAAAAGTAAAGCAGAAGTTTTTCATTTATTAACAATCCAAGGGAAAACACTTCAAGATTGGCAAAGTCACTGTATCCTAAAATATTATATGGGAACACAGAGTCTCTTTGTATTGCTCCTTATCCTCTCTGCTCATGGCCTATCTTCATCTGTAGGATCAGCACTACTCACTACACCATAGTCACACTGTGGCTTGCATGGACAGAAGGAAGTAGAAAGAATGTTTAATTTTTTCTTAATTTTTTTATAAAATAGAGCCTATAATTTCTGTCCATTATGTCACAGTCAACTCATTGGCCAAACCTATGAGTTACTACTGGTTACCAGACCTGGAAAAGTCTTCTCCAACTAAACAGATATGTTACAAATTTTGATTCACAGAAATAGCCCAGCTATCTCTGCATTCCTGGGTTTACACACTTGCATGTTTTATGAATGAATCTGATTTTAAAACTCTTTTTTCTCTACTCTAGTTTATGGTGTCAACAAGGAAAGGCATAGACTAGCATACTCTGAGTAGAAATAAATAAATATGTGAGACTTCAGTAAATTGTAGAGTTGGGATCAGACCTTCAGAGTCATCTGAAGTTAAATAATGTATATAAAGATTTGTCTCAAGTAATGAAAATCCTGCCACTGTCAGTGTTTAATCAGAGGAGTTCTGTATCAGAGGCCACGGATCCAAGAGTATACAGCACTTGTTATGTAAATACTCAGTGAACAAGACCTGAAGAAATGACACTGCATACTGTGAAATATAAAGTTCTTTCATTCTTCTAAATGTCCATTTAAAAGAAAGTCATGCGCAGTCCTTGATATTTCTGAATTTCAGTATTTATCAACAAAGATATTATTGCTTTTTAGGAAGAGTTTCCAACAGTCAAGAATATCATTCTCTAAGAAATCACAGTAAATATTTTATTATTGTTTTATGCACCTCCCTAAATGAGGAAGTTTCATTCCTACATTAAAAATGGAAAAATTAAGGCTCGCCATGCTTAATTAATATATGCAAGGTCACAATCCTAATAATATATAAAATCAAAATTTATCCTAAATCTTGCCTCTCAAGTCAGATTTTATTCAATATACCAGTTCAAAGAACAAAGTGGCTGCTTATCTTTTGGAAATAAAATATCAGGTTCAAAAAATTTTCTAAGTGAACTCAAAGATATATATTCCTCAGTTGGCCCAAGGAATACTCCTTTTATTTTATTCTCAAAAAACAAAAAACAAAAACAAACAAACAAACAAAAAAAAAAAAACGAGTCCTTGCGATTAGATCAGAAAAGACTCTTATTCTTCTGAGCCTTAGCCTTGAATACAAACGGTATAAAGGGAGGAAAGTGGTGTGGTGTGTGGGGGCAGAGAAGCAGGTTGCTCACTTTAACACCAGAGCAGGAGGCTTAGTGAGGAAAGCAAAGATGAACTACTTTCCCTTTGGTGAAAACATATAGAAGAGGAACATCAGTGGCCAAAATCCTTGAAGCAAAAAGAAAGCAGAGGCGATCCTGGGCAACAGGGAGCAGGTTGGGACTTCCTCAGTAAGAAATAGAACTTTCAGTCTCTCCTAGGAGACAGGAGAGCAAATCATTGTCCCTGCGACAGTCGTGAGATTCTTGAAACGTGATTAAACACCAATAACGTTTTTATCACATGCAAATTCATCAAATGTGCAGATTTCCAGGTCTATGCAGAGCCTACGGAATCAAAACTTATGAAGCTGGGACCCAGCACTCTGCAATTCAACATGTCTCCAGATGAGTCTAATGCATTCTAAACTTTACAAAGTGCTGCACTGGGGAATGGGATTTGGTTCATTACAGCATTCGCCTGGGGAGTCAGTATTCCCCTGACAAAAGGTGGAAACAAAAACAAGTTGATTAGAAAGTAACTGTGCTGGGAAAGCTAGAGATAATGATTCGTTTCTTCAATTTTCAGCAACAGAAAACATCACAAAAGAAGACAGAAAAACAAACTATGGAAGGACCATTGCTCTTAGCATCTCTCCCACCTGTGTGTATTGCTGTACAACCAACAATTGATTGCTGATGGTCAGACTTGTGAATCAGTCAAAAGTATTTTAAGTACTATAAAATTAGTATTTAAAATGTGTGAAACTTACCATATCAACTAGCAACCAATTTGGCCAAACACAAATATGAGTAATATAAATACATATAATTCACTGCAATCAGACACATCAAACAAAATGAGACCTGGTTATCAACAAAATATAAGGTGCTGGTATCCTCATAAAATGGCTTATTTTTTAAATATGCAACATGAAAAGTCTGGCTGTCTTTGATCTTTAGGTAAATTAAATTTGTAAATAACTGGATAAAGTAGTGGACAGTGTCATGACACCACACCCATCTAAAATCAATTTTTTTTTTTTTAGGATTTAACACTTGTTTAAATTTCTTGTAATGAGATCATCCTTTTTCTAACCAGAAAGACTTCAAACTCCTAAAGGCAGGGATTATAGACAGGTACCACCACACCCAGCAGCAATGCATTTACTCTTTTAAGTTTATAGGTCTTATAACAACAGCCAATTTCCTTATCATCGTATAGAACATATTTCCTCTCTTTTCTTCTCTTTAAACACTGATTATACCAAAACAAGAAGAAATGGCACTAAAGGCCTTTCTGACAACTGACAGACAACAACCCTTTGGGTTGCATGAAGCAAGGTAGCTAGTGTATGAATAAGGGCAGACTGTCTGCTATAGATCATTACACAAACACCAGTGGAGCTGGAGTGATGCCAGCACTCCTCCAAGAGGCTGGGCACAGAAGTCTCAGAGTTGTACAAAGAGCAGAGGAAGGAAAGCTGTATGGTGGGTGATGACAGATGTTTCTCATCCTTGAGTACTTAGAACTGTCTTTATGAAGACAATGATAATGCAGGGAAAATATGATCTGGAGATACTTCTACAGCAAATCCCTTCATGGTGTTTTCTTTTCAAGCTTGCTATATTCAGAGACACCTAATTATATCACCATATGCTTTGAAAAGAACATTTTCCACTGCATTTAAACAAGCATATGGTGGAGTATCATTCAGTGTTATCTGTTAAATGAAGTACAGAAGAATTGAAGCAGACTATAACACTTCCAATGTATAAGTAACTTGAAGAATTTTATATATAACAGCAGAATAGGTAGATTAATAATTGCCTTGACATATTTCTGCATATTTGATTAACTGAACAGTATCTTGAGACAATGTCATTTTATATCAAGATTTGAGTGTACATGGGTTAATTTGGTAATGGATACCATTTTAATTGGATTTAAAATTGGGGTATATTTCTCTAAGGATCTTTACTGGTCAGAGTAGTCAGAAGTATTAATTAATACATTTTAGAACACTAACTTATTTTCTGAATGTCTTGTGATTCTTCTGAGTTGACAGATCGGCAAAAGTCCCACACCCTGATACTAACTCATGCCATGCATTTTTGTGTAATAAAAAAGTCAAATATAAAATTATGGAAAAATGTTTTAAAATATCATATGCCTTCTGTTGGTGACTTTTAAATTAGTTTATGAAAATATGCATGTAGTATCCAGGAAATTTTAATTTTGTGTTATTTCAATGCATAGGCCCACATTCTTTACTCTAGTAGAGAAGGAACACAGATTCTTATAAATTCAAGGAAATTACTCTTCCTTTGAGCTACATCCCCAAGGCCTTGTTTTGGTTTTGGTTTTAGTTTGAGCCAGGATATCTATATGAAACTTAGACCAACTACTATCTCATTAGATGATCCAGATTGGTCTCAAATTGACAGTCACTGCTTCAAGATCCTGGGTGACAAACGTACAACTGAGTTCAACCAGACCCACCCAGGTCAATTTTCTGAAAGATACAATTTAAACCTGAAAGATTTTACCAATTCAAACTACTTAAAAGATGTGTAAGGATCTCACTGAACAGGATGTATGTCAAAGTCATGAGAGAATCAATTATGGCTTCTCTATTCTGAATCTTTGCAAATCAAGCCAAGGAAACATGCCTTGTGGGTTTGGTGCCATATTGTGGGTATGATGTAACACTATACAAGTGCCATGGTCCATTGCAGCCTATCTGTGAATCCAGTCTTCAACATCTTCAAGAAGGAGGCGCTTATGTCTGTTTGCTGACTTTCTTGTATTTATTGAGCCTCCAACAATTTTAAAAAGGCTCAGAGTGTAAGCATTATAATCTTTAGCTTTGGAGGGTATGACACTTTAAATTTTTATTCTTTTACAATTTCTCATGAATATATAGTTGGATTATATTTTCCCATTATTTTTTTCTTTTCATCTTCTTCATCCCATGATACCCCATTTTCCAAAAGAGATTTCACTTCCTTTCTTGTCTTGTGCATATATACATTTATGTATGTATACACATGTGCATGCATGTATGGGCATGTGTGTACATGTGTGTGCATGTGGCATATGTGTATGTATGTGTGAGTATATATACATGTGTGTTTGTATATATGTTTGTGTATGTGCATGTGTGTACATGTGTGTGCATGTGG
Source organism: Mus musculus (assembly GCF_000001635.26). Taxonomy (NCBI): domain Eukaryota; kingdom Metazoa; phylum Chordata; class Mammalia; order Rodentia; family Muridae; genus Mus; species Mus musculus. Next base: position 80,828,894 of record NC_000079.6, read on the forward strand.
CATATGTGTATGTGTGTGTGAGTATATATACATGTGTATTTGTATATATGTTTGTGTCTGTGTATATGTGTCTGTATGTATATGTATCAGTATGTATATGTGTGTGTTTGTGTATTCATGCAGCCCCTTCCTTTAAAAAATTATAAACATGTATGTATGTATTTCTATGTAAGTATAGGATCCCCTGGAACTGGAATTAAAGACATTTGTGAGCTACTGTGTGGATTCTTAGAATCAAACCTAAGTCACCAGAAGAGAGCAATTGCTCTTATCCCATAGCCTTCTCTCTAGCTGCCTGGCCCACTGAGTTTAAATGAGATTGCCTGCATAAACATGAGTGGGAAATTATTTAATTAATTACTGAGTAAGAGCTAATTACCAATGGCTTAATCCCTGAGGACTAGGATTCCCCTACCCAGGTAACTTACTTTACCTCCTCAGAGAGCAGGGTACTCCCCATCCATAATGGACTGTTGGTGAATCCAGTCTGCTACAGTACTGTGAGGATAGCCACTGCTGCTGTGAGTTCATGCATGAACATGAAATCAATTAAAAAAAAAAGTCATTTGAAATGTCAGTCCTCACAATGAGCATAACTTAACCCATCATTCTTCAATGCATATCATGTGGATCCCAATGACCCCTTGAAATTACACATGTCCTCCAAGAATCCCTTCCATGAAACTTCTGTATGAGAGAATATTGGCCTACAACTTTCCAATCATGGTCCCCGAGACATCAGAAGAAAGCACTCAATGAAAATGCAACCTTCTTCTTCTTCTTTCGAGTTCTTCCTTTCTGTTGGCGAGAGAAGATACTGGACCATTATCTAGAGTCATATACGGCAAACCCTAGGAGTGCCTATAAAGTAGTACATGATTTGGACACCTTCTGTCTTCCTAGCTCCATCAACCTTTGTACGTAAAGCAGCTTCCCTTGTCATTGATACCCTTAGAGGGGGCATCTTGGCTCATTCCTCAAGGCTGTGGTAACTGAGATCCCTATAGAAGACACTTGCTTTGTGATGCAGACAACCTCTAAAGCCTTGCCGCACTGGACCAGCATTATTCCACATGCTACACAATCCCATGATACACTCAACAACAAGTTTCACTTTCTTACAGTAAACTTTAGTGGCCTGTCCCTAGTCTGGCTGAAGTTCCTCTATGAAGAATTCTAGAAGGTGTGACCCTTCCTTCATATCCCTGCATTCAATCTTACATTCACTGATAAGGTCATGTGAATGATTTGTCTCCCCAACTCATCTTCATTATCTATGACTATGTACTTTGAAAATCTTTAGCTTATTAATACATCATTCAACTTCAGTTACAAAAAAAACAGAATCCACTCAAAATTCAAACCTATGGCCCAAGTCAGTTTCCTAGAAAAAAAGGCACCTTAATTCCAGATGCCAGATTTTACCACCTCAATCAAGACAAAGAATATAAGAATCCAATCTTGTCATTCAAGGGCATTGCTTGAAGTGAACCCTGGAAGCTGGATATTGATACTTCCATAGCAATCAGTTGCCTAGAGTCAGAAAGAGTTTCTTTCTATGACTTCTTTGAGTTAAAGATGTCAAATCAAAGACTTGGGAAGATGCAAAATATTGACTGAGCCCAGATCACACTGAAGGACCTTAAGAAATTTTACAGTCCCATACACTCCTTAGAGCTTGCTCCTGCCACCTGGGGTCAAGGCTTGGTCAAATTCCATTCTCTGCCCACAGGAATATTCTTTTTATTTTCATTCTTTTATTAGATATTTTCTTCATTTACATTTCAAATGCTATCCCCAACCCCCCTATTCCCTCCCCACACCCTGCTCCCCAACCCACCCACTCCCCCTTCCTGGCCCTGGCATTCCCCTGTACTGGGGCATATGATCTTCACAAGACAAAAGGCCTCTCCTCCCATTGATGGCTGACTAGGCCATCCTCTGCTACATATGCAATTAGAGACATAGTTCTATGGGGTACTGGTTACTTCATGTTGTTGATCCTCCTATAGGGTTGCTGACCCCTTTATCTCCTTGGGTACTTTCTCTAGCTCCTTATTTAGGGGCCATGTGTTCCATCCAATAGATGACTGTGAGCATCCACTTCTGTTATTTGCCAGGCACTGGCATAGCTTCACAAGAGAAAGCTATGTCAGCAAAATCTTGCTGGCATATGAAATAGTGTCTGGGTTTGGTGGTTGTATATGGGATGGATCCCTGGGTGGGGCACTCTCTGGATGGTTCTTCCTTCTGTCTCAGCACCAAACTTTGTCTCTGTAACTCCTTCCATGGGTATTTTGTTCCCATTCTAAGAAGGAGCGAAGTATCGACACTTTGGTCTTCCTTCTTCTTGAGTTTCATGTGTTTTGCAAATTGTATCTTGGATATTCTAAGTTTCTGGGCTAATATCTACTTATCAGTGAGTGCATATCATGTGTGTTCTTTTGTGGTTGGGTTACCTCACTCAGGATGATATCCTCCAGATACATCCATTTGCCTAAGAGTTTCATGAATTCGATGTTTTTAATTGCTGAGTAGTACTCCATTGTGTAAATCTACCACATTTTCTGTATCCATTCCTCTGTTGAGGGACATCTGGGTTCTTTCCAGCTTCTGGCTATTATAAATAAGGCTGCTATAAACATAGTGGAGCATGTGTCCTTATTACCAGTCGGAACATCTTCTGGGTATATGCCCAGGAGAGGAATTACTGGATCTTCTAGTAGTAGTATGTCCAATTTTCTGAGGAACTGCCAGAATGATTTCCAGAGTGGTTGTACCAGCTTGCAATTCCACCAGTGGAGAAGTGTCCCTCTTTCTCCACATCCTCACCAGCATGTGCTATCACCTGAGTTTTTTGATCTTAGCCATTTTGACTGGTGTGAGGTGGAATCTCAGGGTTGTTTTGATTCAAATTTCCCTGATCATTAAGGATGTAGAATATTTTTTCAGGTGCTTCTTATCCCTTTGGTATTTCTAGGTTGAGAATTCTTTGTTTAGCTCTGTACCCCATTTTTAATAGGGTTATTTATTTTCTGGAGTCCATCTTCTCGAGTTATATATATATATATATATATTTATATATATATATATATATATAAATATATATATATATATTGGATATTAGTCCCCTCTCTGATTTAGGATTGATAAAGATCCTTTCTGAATCTGTTGGTGGCTATTTTTTTTTCTTATTGACAGTGTCCTTTGCCTTACAGAAGCTTTGCAATTTTATGAGGTCCCATTTGTTAATTCTTGATCTTACAGCCCCAGCCATTGCTGTTCTGTTCAGGAATTTTTCCCCCGTGCCCATATCTTTGAAGCTTTTCCCCACTTTCTCATCTATAAGTTAAGTCAGACATGGTGATTCCACCAGAGGTTCTCTGGTTTTATGTGGAGTTCCTTGATCCACTTAGACTTGAGCTTTGTACAAGGAGATAAGAATGGATCAATTTGCTTTCTTCTACATGCTAACCACCAATTGAACCAGCACCATTTGTTGAAGATGCTGCCTTCTTTCCACTGGATGGTTTTAGATCCTTTGTCGAAGTTTAAGTGACCAGAGGTGTGTGGGTTCATTTCTGGGTCTTCAGTTCTATTCCATTGATCTGTCACTGTACCAGTACCATGCAGTTTTTATCACAATTGCTCTGTAGTACAGCTTGAGGTCAGGCATGGTGATTCCACCAGAAGTTCTTGTATTGTTGAGAATAGTTTTTGCTATCCTAGGTTTTTTTTGTTATTCCACATGAATTTGCAAATTGCCCTTTCTAACTCAGTGAAGAATTGAGTTGGAATTTTGATGGGGATTGCATTGAATCTGTAGATTGCTTTTGGGAAGATAGCCATTTTGACTATGTTAATCCTGCCAATCCATGAGCATATGATATCTTTTCATCTTCTGAGATCTTCTTCCATTTCTTTCTTCAGAGACTTGAAGTTCTTCTCATACAGACCTTTTACTTCCTTAGAGTCACACCAACAAAAGAGAGAGAGAGGGGGGGAGAGAGAGAGAGAGAGAGAGAGAGAGAGAGAGAGAACTTCAGACCAATTTCCCTTATGAATATGCAAAAATACTCAATAAATTCTCGCAAACAGAATCCAAGAACACATCAAAATGATCATCCATCATGATCAAGTAGGCTTCATTCCAGGGATGCAGAGATGGTTTAATATACAGAAATCCATCAATGTAATCCATTATATAAGCAAACTCAAAGATAAAAACCACATGATCATCTCATTATATGCTGAGAAAGCATTTGACAAAATCCAACACCCATTTATGATAAAACTCTTGGAAAGCTCAGGAATTCAAGGGCCATACCTAAACAAAATAAAAGCAATATACTGCAAACCAGTAGCCAACATCAAACTAAATGGAGAGAAACTTGAAACAGTCCCATTAAAATCAGGGACTAGACAAGGCGGCCCACTTCCTACCTACCTATTCAATATAGTATTTGAAATCCTAGCTAGAGCAATTAGACAACAAAAAGAGATCAAGGTCAAGAAGTTACAAAATGGAAAGAAGTCAAAATATTACTATTTGCAGACGATATGATAGTATATATAAGTGATCCTAAAAATTCCACCAGGGAACTCCTAAACCTGATAAACAGCTTCAATGAAGTAGCTGGATATAAAATTAACTCAAACAAATCAGTGTCCTTTCTTTACACAAAGGATAAGCAGGCTGAGAAAGAATATAGGGAAACAACACCCTTCACAGTAATCACAAATAATATAAAATACCTTGGTGTGACTCTAACTAAGGAAGTGAAAGATCTGTATGAGAAGAACTTCAAGTCTCTGAAGAAAGAAATCAAAGATGATCTCAGAAGATGGAAAGATCTTCCATGCTCATGGATTATTAATTGCAGATGACATATTATACATAAGTGACCTTAAAAATTCTACTAGGGAACCCCTATATTAGATAAACACATTCAGCAAAGTAGCTGGTACAAAATTTACTCACAAAATCAGAGGCTACTCTATAGATAAAATATAACTGGACAGAGAAAGAAATCAGAGAAACAACATCTTTCACAATAGCCTCAAGTAATAAAAAATATCTTGGTGTAACATTAACCAAACAAGTACAAGAATTGCAGGACAAAAACTTCAAGGCTTTGAAGAAAGGAATTGAAGAAGCTATAAGAGTATGGAAATATCCCCTGTACTCATGTTTCAGTAGGATTACAAGATCAAAATGAACATTCTATCAAAAGCAATTTACAGATTCAATGCAATCCCCATCAAATTTCCAATACAAGTATTTACAGATCTTAAAAGACAGTTCTCAATTTCATATGGAAAAAAAATCGAACAAACAAAAAACCTGCAATAGATAAAACAATCCTGAACAATAAAAGGCTGCTGGAGGTATCACCATGCCTGATTTCAAGTTCTACTACAGAGCTATAGTGATGAAATGTCCATGGTATTGCATAAAAATAAAATTTATCAGTGAAATCAAACTGAAGAAACAGACAAATTTAAACACATATGAACACCTGATTTTTTTTATAAAGAAGCCAGAAATACCCCCTGAAAAACAGACAGCATCCTCAACAAATGATGCTAGTCAAAATGGACAGCTGGCCCTTCCGGTCCATGCCAGCACCGGGGTACCTTGGGCGCAGAGTCTGCGGACACTCGCTAGGTACCCACAGGAACCTCCACAGGATCTTAAGGCCTCTGGTGAGTGGAACACAGCCTCTGCTCCAATCCAATCGCACGGGACCTGAGACTGCATTAATTAGGGAAGCAGAAAACCCAGCCAAATCAGGGTCACAAGTCCCTTCCAGTCCACTACAGCACAGGTGTACCTTGGGTGCAGAGTCTGAAGACACACGCAAGGTACGCACAGAACCCTCAACGGGATCTTAAGACCTCTGGTGAGTGGATCACAACTTCTGCCAGAAGGCAGGTTAGAACACCAGTATCTGGGCACCTTCCCTGCAAGAGGAGAGCTTGCCTGCGGAGAGTACTCTGAACACTGAAACTCAGGAGAGAGCTAGTCTCCCAGGTCTGCTGATAGAGGCTAACATAATCACTTGAGGAACAAGCTCTAACCAGAGATAACTACAACAACTAACTCCAGAGATTACCAGATGATGAAAGGCAAACAAAAGAATCTTACTAACAGAACCAAGACCACTTACCATCATCAGAACGCAGCACTCCCACCCCACCCAGTCCTGGGCACCCCAACACAACCGAAAAGATGGTCCCTGATTCAAAAGCATATCTCGTGATGATGGTAGAGGACATCAAAAAGGACTTTAATAACTCACTTAAAGAAATACAGGAGAACACTACTAAACAGGTAGAAGACATTAAAGAGGAACCACAAAAATCCCTTAAAGAATTGCAAGAAAACACACCAAAAAGGTGATGGAATTGAATAAAACCATCCAAGACCTAAAAAGGGAAGTAGACACAATAAAGAAAACCCAAAGTGAGGCAACGCTGGAGATAGAAAGCCTAGGAAAGAAATCTGGAACCATAGATGCGAGCATCAGCAACAGAATACAAGAGATGGAAGAGAGAATCTCAGGTGCAGAAAATTCCATAGAGAATATCGACACAACAATCAAAGAAAATACAAAATCCAAAAAGATCCTAACTCAAAACATCCAGAAAATCCACAACACCATGAGAAAACTAAACCTACGGATAATATGAGTAGATGAGAATGAAGATTTTCAAATTGAAGGGCCAGCAAATATCTTCAACAAAATTATAGAAGAAAACTTCCCAAACCTAAAGAAAGAGATGCCCATAAACATACAAGAAGACTACAGAACTCCAAATAGACTGGACCAGAAAATAAATTTCTCCCGACACATAATGATCAAAACAACAAATGCACTAAATAAAGATAGAATATTAAAAGCAGTAAGGGAAAAGGGTCAAGTAACATATAAAGGCAGGCCTATCAGAATTACACCAGATTTTTCACCAGAGACTATGAAAGCCAGAAGAGCCTGGACAGATGTTATACAGACACTAAGAGAACACAAATGCCAGCCCAGGCTACTATACCCAGCCAAACTCTCAATTACCATAGATGGAGAAAACAAAGTATCTCATGACAAAACCAAATTCACACATTATCTTTCCACGAATCCAGCCCTTCAAAGGATAATAACAGAAAAAACCAATACAAGGACAGAAACCACACCCTAGAAGAAGCAAGAAAATAATTCCTCAACAAACCAAAAAGAAGACAGCCACAAGAACAGAATGCCAACTCTAACAACAAAAATAATAGGAAGCTACAATTACTTTTCCTTAATGTCTCTTAATATCAATGGACTCAATTCCCCAATAAAAAGACATAGACTAACAGTCTGGCTACACAAACAGGACCCAACATTCTGCTGCTTACAGGAAACCCATCTCAGGGAAAAAGACAGACACTACCTCAGAGTGAAAGGCTGGAAAACAATTTTCCAAGCAAATGGTATGAAGAAACAAGCTGGACTACCCATTCTAATATCGAATGAAATCGACTCCAACCCAAAGTTATCAAAAAAGACAAGGAGGGACACTTCATACTCATCAAGGGTAAAATCCTCCAAGAAAAACTCTCAATTCTGAATATCTACCCTCCAAATGCAAGGACAGCCACATTGATTAAAGAAACTTTAGTAAAGCTCAAAGCACACATTGTACCTCACACAATAATAGTGGGAGACTTCAGCACACCACTTTCAGCAATGGACAGAACGTGGAAACAGAAACTAAACAGGAACACAGTGAACTAACAGAAGATATGAAACAAATGGACTTAACAGATATCTACAGAACATTTTATCCTAAAACAAAAGAATATACTTTCTTCTCAGCACCTCATGGTACTTTCTCCAAAATTGACCATATAATTGCTCACAAAACAGGCCTCAAAAGATACAAAAATATTGAAATTGTCCCATGCATCCTATCAGACTACCATGGACTAAGGCTGATCCTCAATAACAACATAAATAATGGAAAGACAACATTCACGTGAAAAATGAACAACACTCTTCTCAATGATACCTTGGTCAAGGAAGGAATAAAGAAAGAAATTAAAGACTTTTTAGAGTTTAATGAAAATGAAACCACAACATACCCAAACCTATGGGACACAATGAAAGCATTTCTAAGAGGGAAACTCATAGCTGAGTGCCTCCAAGAAGAAACCAGAGAGAGCACACATTAGCAGCTTGACAACACACATAAAAGCTCTAGAACAAAAGGAAGCAAATTCACCCAAGAGGAGTAGATGGCAGGAAATAATCAAACTCAGGGGCGAAATCAACCAAGTGGAAACAAGAAGAACTATTCAAAGAATCAACCAAAGGAGGAGCTGGTTCTTTGAGAAAATCAACAAGATAGATAAATCCTTAGCCAGACTCACTAGAGGGCACAGGGACAGCATCCTAATTAACAAAATCAGAAATGAAAAGGGAGACATAACAACAGATCCTGAAGAAATCCAAAACACCATCAGATCCTTCTACAAAAGGCTATACTCAACAAAACTGGAAAACCTGGACGAAATGGACAAATTTCTAGACAGTTACCAGGTACCAAAGTTAAATCTGGATCGAGTTAACAATCTATACAATCCAATATCCCCTAAAGAAATAGAAGCAGTCATTAATAGTCTCCCAACCAAAAAAAGCCCAGGACCAGATGGGTTTAGTGCAGAGTTCTATCAGACCTTCAAAGAAGATCTAATTCCAGTTCTGCACAAACTATTCCACAAAATAAAAGTAGAAGGTAGTCTACCCAGCTCATTCTATGAAGCCACAATTACTCTGTTACCTAAACCACAGAAAGATCCAACAAAGATAGAGAACTTCAGACTAATTTCCCTTATGAATATCAATGCAAAAATACTCAATAAAATTCTCACTAAGCGAATCCAAGAACACATTAAAACAATCATCCATCCTGACCAAGTAGGTTTTATTCCAGGGATGCAGGGATGGTTTAATATACGGAAATCCATCAACATAATCCATTATATAAACAAACTCAAAGACAAAAACCACATGACCATTGCCTTAGATGTGGAGAAAGCATGCGACAAAATCCAACACCCATTCATGATAAAAGTCTTGGAAAGATCAGGAATTCAAGGCCCATACCTAAACATGATAAACGCAATCTACAGCAAACCAGTAGCCAACATCAAAGTAAATGGTGAGAAGCTGGAAGCAATCCCACTAAAATCAGCGACTAGACAAGGCTGCCCACTCTTTCCCTACCTATTCAACATTGTACTTGAAGTCCTAGCCATAGCAATTCGACAACAAAAGGAGATCAAGGGGATACAAATTGGAAAAGAAGAAGTCAAAATATCACTTTTTGCAGTTGATATGAGAGTATATATGTGACCCTAAAAATTCCACCAGAGAACTCCTAAACCTGATAAACAGCTTCGGTGAAGTAGCTGGATATAAAATTAACTCAAACAAGTCAATGGCCTTTCTCTACACAAGGAATAAACAGGCTGAGAAAGAAATTAGGGAAACAACACCCTTCTCAAAAGTCAAAAATAAAATAAAATACCTTGGCGTGACTCTAACTAAGGAAGTGAAAGATCTGTATGATAAGAACTTCAAGTTTCTGAAGAAAGAAATTAAAGAAGATCTCAGAAGATGGAAAGATCTCCCATGCTCATGGATTAGCAGGATCAACATTGTTAAAATGGCTATCTTGCCAAAAGCAATCTACAGATTCAATGCAGTCCCTATCAAAATTCCAACTCAATTCTTCAATGAATTAGAAAGAGCAATCTGCAAATTCATCTGGAATAACAAAAAACCTAGGATAGCAAAAACTATTCTCAAGGATAAAAGAACCTCTGGTGGAATCACCATGCCTGACCTAAAGCTGTACTACAGAGCAATTGTGATAAAAACTACATGGTACTGGTATAGCAACAGACAAGTAGACCAATGGAAGAGAATTGAAGACCCAGAAATGAACCCACACACCTATGGTCACTTGATCTTCGACCAGGGAGCTAAAACCATCCAGTGGAAAAAAGACAGCATTTTCAACAAATGGTGCTGGCACAACTGCTGGCTATCATGTAGAAGAATGCGAATTGATCCATTCCTATCTCCTTGTACTAAGTTCAAATCTAAGTGGATCAAGATGCTCCACATAAAACCAGAGACACTGAAACTTATGGAGGAGAAAGTGGGGAAAAACCTCGAAGATATGGGCACAGGGAAAAAATTCCTGAATAGAACAGCAATGGCTTGTGCTGTAAGATCGAGAATTGACAAATGGGACCTCATGACACTGCAAAGCTTCTGTAAGGCAAAAGACACCATCAATAAGACAAAAAGCCCACCAACAGATTGGGAAAGGATCTTTACCTATCCTAAATCAGATAGGGGACTAATATCCAATATATATAAAGAACTCAAAAAGGTGGACTCCAGAAAATCAAATAACCCCATTAAAAAATGGGGCTCAGAGCTAAACAAAGAATTGTCACCTGAGGAATACCGAATGGCTGAGAAACACCTGAAAAATTGTTCAGCATCCTTAATCGTCAGGGAAATGCAAATCAAAACAACCCTGAGATTCCATCTCACACCAGTCAGAATGACTAAGATCAAAAATTCAGGTGACAGCAGATGCTGGCGAGGATGTGGAGAAAGAGGAACACTCCTCCATTGTTGCTGGGATTGCAAGCTTGTACAACCACTCTGGAAATCATTCTGCTGGTTCCTCAGAAAATTGGACATAGTACTACCAGAGGATCCTGCAATACCTCTCCTGGGCATATATCCAGAAGATGTTCTAACTGGTAAGGAAGACACATGCTCCACTATGTTCATAACAGCCTTATTTATAATAGCCAGAAGCTGAAAAGATCCCAGATGCCCCTCAACAGAGGAATGGATACAAAAAATGTGGTACATTTACACAATGGAGTACTACTCAGCTATTAAAAAGAATGGATTTATGAAATTCCTAGCCAAATGGTTGGACCTGGAGGGTATTATCCTGAGTGAGGTAACACAATCACAAAAGAACTCAAATGATATGTACTCACTGATAAGTGGATATTAGCCCAGAAACTTAGAATACCCAAAGTATAAGTTACAATTTGCAAAACACATGAAACTCAAGAAGAATGAAGACTAAAGTGTGGACACTTTGCCCCTTCTTAGAATTGGGAACAAAACACCCATGGAAGGAGTTACAGAGACAAGGTTTGGAGCTGAGACAAAAGGATGGACCATATAGAGACTGCCATATCCAGGGATCCACCGCATAATCAGCCTCCAAACGCTGACACCATTGCATACACTAGCAAGAATTTGCTGAAAGGACTCTGATATAGCTGTCTCTTGTGAAACTATGCCGGGGCCTAGCAAACACAGAAGTGGATGCTCACAGTCAGCTATTGGATGGATCACAGGGCCCCCATTGGAGGAGCTAGAGAAAGTACCCAAGGAGCTAAAGGGATCTACAACCCTATAGGTGGAACAACATTATGAACTAACCAGTACCCCAGAGCTCTTGACTCCAGCTGCATATGTATCAAAAGGTGGCCTAGTCGGCCATCACTGGAAAGAGAGGCCCACTGGACATGCAAACTTTATATGCCCCAGTACAGGGGAACACCAGAGCCAAAAAATGGGAGTAGGTGTGTAGGGGAGGGTATGGGGGACTTTTGGGATAGCATTTGAAATGTAAATGAGGAAAATACCTAATAAAAAATATTTTTAAAAGGCACATGAAACAGATGTAGATGCATAGATCAAGTCTTCCATATACCGAGAAATCCCATTAAAAAAAAAAAAAAAACCTAAAGTGTACCACCCCCCCAAAAAATGGACAGCTGCATTCAGAAGAATCAAAATAAAACCATTTTATTGTGTATTTAAGATGTATTTAGAATGATAGATTCCATTTATCACCCTACACAAAGCTCAAGTCCAAATGTACCAAAGACCTCAACAGATAACCAGATACACTGAACATGATAGAAGATAATGTGAGGATAGTCTTGGACACATTGGCACAGAAGACAATTTTCTAAAAAGAACACCATTCGCACAGGCAATAAGACCAACAATTAATAAACAGAACCTCATAAAACTGAAAAGCTTCTGTAAGGCAAAAAATATCATCAATAGGACAAAAAAGCAACCTACAGAATGGGAAAAGATTTTTACCATCTCTACATCTGATAGAACACTAATATCCAAAATATATAAAGAACTCAATGAATTAGATATCTAAAAACAACTAATCCAATTTAAAAATGGGGAATGGATGTAAACAAAATGGAGAATTCTCAATAGAGGAAACTCAAATGACTGAGAAACACTTAAATAAGTGTTCAACATGCTTAGTCATCAGGGAAATGCAAATCAAAACTACTGAGATTCCATCTCACATCTGTCACATTGGCTAAGATCAATCAACTCAATTGGTGGCACATGCTGGCAAGGATATGCACAAGGGAAACATGCCTCTGAATGAGAACCAACTTGTACAGTCACTATGGAAATCAATATGGTGGCTCCTCTGAAAGTTGGGAATCAATCTACCTCAAGACCTAGCTATACCCTTGGGCATATACCTACAGAATGCTTCATCCTACTACAAAGACACTTGCTCAACCATGTTCATTGTGGTTTTATTCATAATAGCCAGAAACTGGAAACAACCTAGATATCCCTCAACTGAAGAATGGATAGAGAAAATATGCTGTATTTACACAATGGAGTATTACTAGGCTGTTTAAAAAACTGAGATCACAAAATTTTCAGATAATTTGATGGAACTAGAAAATAATCATCTTGAGTGAGGTAACACAAACAAGGAAAATAAATATGGTATGTATTTACTTATATATGGATATTAACCATTAAATAAATAGTAACCAACTTATATCCATATACACAGAGAGGTTAGGTATGAAGGGAAATGTTGCAGAAATTATTTTAAAAATAAATAAATTAGAAGAAGAAAACCCTCTCATTCCCATGCTTGTGCCTCTGTCCTGGAGGCCTGCCCGGCCATTCACTGGCCTGCAATGGCTGACTTGTTTTCATCTCAAGGAGACTCTCTGGCCCAGAGCTCCTGAAACATCTCCACCCAGCTCACTAAGTTTCTACTGGAGGGTTCCTACCATGCCAGCACCATGCTTCAAATCCCCCAGGGCCTTTGTGGAGCACATCTGGCAAACCCACGCTTTATGGCCTTACCTTTTTCTCTTGAACCCAGATGAACCACTGCTTGAAGGAAGACACAACACAAACTTAGTTCCAAGACAACTCAATCGCTGGGCACAACAACTAAAATCCTAACTTCTAAGGCTTTTTACATCTAAATCCTCTGGTGGCGAATCCTGACGGATCTGCCTTTGGAACGGGTAGACACTCTTAATTACATCTTGTCCTGATGCTATGCCCAGCCAAAAATACCTCACTCTCTCCTGCTTCCTCTCTTCCTCCATCTAACCTTGAAGTACCTGTATTCATTAGGGTATTGGTTAACAAGAAGTCACCTGTGTACTTGTGGCTCACTCTTTGTCTGCAGCCCCTCCCAGGAGAGGGGAATTCGATTACAAACAGCACCAGGCTCACCTACAACAGGAAAGGACTAAGGGAGACACTTGAATTTCCCTGGGAAAAGGAAACAGAATAGATTTCTGGATTGACTGGGGACAGGTGGGGATGGAAATGGGACAATCAGGTGGGAAGGGAGAAGGGAGAATAAATCTTTTTAAAAGAAAGTCAAATATGAAAGTAATTTACCGCCTATTTAAATGATAAACATTGGTAACACTCCCAGGATCATAGAATCAGAGACAAGGCAGACACAACATCTGCCCCAACACCAGAAGTAACTGGGACCAGCAGGACACAAGCACCCAGAAACTCCTCCTGACCAGTAGCAGGGGTTCCTTTCAGACTGGGCCGATGCCCTAAGCAGACCTTGGGCACAAACTCTGCAGCCAGTCCCACAGTACCCAGAGGAAGATCCACTCCCAGGCACTGTAACACTCAGAGGATCATAGGATCAGAGGTGCCCTGAACAGACCTTGGGCACTAACTCTGTAGCAAGTCCGACAACAATCAAATGAAGCTCCACTCCCAGTTGCTCTAACATGGACCACAGGATAACAGGAACCCAGGATCCAAAGAGCTTGGTCATACTAGGATCTCAGGGTCCCAGAGGTAGCTTGACACACCTAGGATCTCAGGATCACAAGATCCCAGAATCACAGGATCACAGAGACAACTGAACTCTGAGGAATACTGACACCACCAGGATCACAGAAAGTATAGGCTCCAGTCAGATATATCAAGGGCTGTTGGGGAAAAAATAGGGGGGGTGGGGGGCTGGGGAAGGCACTGGGGAAGAAGGGGAAGGGGAAAAAGGCCAAATGTCCGGCCAGAGTTCCTGTGCTCTGGGCAGGCTTATGCAGGCATTGGAGGGCTGGCTGCTGGGCACTTTCCCCTCGGCCCCTGGTGAGCATAGCCTCTGACCCACTCGGCAGGGGGTTGAGAAGGGGCAGCCCCCCGACCTAGGGACCCCAGGACCACACCCTGTAACCCTGGGGTTATAGGAGAGAGGGATCAGGGAAGAGGTTCCCAACACTGGCAAGAGTGGCACAGCGGATCTAGATGGAGCAGAGACTCTCTATGGTTTAAGAGCTTTATTATAGAAAGGCAGGGAGAAAGAGAGGAGAGAGAGAGAGAGAGAGAGAGAGAGAGAGAGAGAGAGAGAGAGAGAGAGAGGAGAGGAGAGGAGAGAGGAGAAAAGAAGACAGAAAAAGGGAAGAAGACAAAGAGAGGGGAGAGAGAGGGTAAGACTGAGGGGTAAGAAGTAAGAACTCAAGAGTAAGAGCAAGAGAGGAAGGTGGGGGCTGAACAGCCCTTTTTATGGTCTTCACTGTTGCTAGGTAACTGGGGAGGAGTTTAGCCTGAAGGTCAGAAGCTTGCTTACATGACTATTGACCATGCTTCTCTTGTGGGGGCTGTGGTGGGTGGTAACTTAGGGAGGGGCCAGAGTTCCAGGAGCATGAGGGAACACCTACCATGTAGGTGAATTATGACCTCAGGGTTCAGACCTCAACTCAACTGGAGACCAGCCTGCAATTCCCCACAAAGGGCAGGTAGCACTAGAGATAATCAGATAGCAGGAGTCAAGCATAAGAACATAAGCAACAGAAACCAAGATTACTTGGCATCATCAGAACCCATTCTCCCACCATAGCAATTCCTGGAATTCACCATTACACTGTAAAAGTAAAAATCGGGTCTAAAATCACTTCTCATGATAAAGGACTTTAAGGAGAACATAAATAACTCCTTTAAAGAAATACAGGAGAACACAGGTAAAAAGCTAGAAGCCCTTAATAAGGAAACACAAAAATCCCTTAAAGGATTACAGGAAAACACAATCGAACAGGGAAAGGAAATGGACAAAACCATCTAGAATCTAAAAATGAGAATAGAAGCAATAAGGAAATCACAAAAGGGGACAACCCTGGAGTTCCTTGGAAAGAGATCAGGAGTCATAGATAGGCTGAAGAGCCATCACCAACAGAATACAAGAGATAGAAGAAAGAATCTCAGGTGTAGAAGATACCATAGAAAACAATGACATTACAATCAAAGAAAATGCTAAAAGCCAAAAGCTCCTAACACAAAATATCCTGGAAATCCATGAAACAATGAGAAGACCAAACCTAAGGATAATAGGCATAGAAGAGAGTGAAGATTCCCAACATAAAGGGCCAGTGTTAGAAGAAAATTTCCCAAACCTAAAGAAAGAGATGCCCATGAACATACAAGAAGCCTACTCCAATCAGACTGGACCAGAAAAGAAATTCCCATCACATAATAATCAAAACACCAAATGCACAAACCAAAGAAAGAATACGAAAAGCAGTGAGGGGAAAAGGTCAAGTAACATATAAAGGCAGACCTATCAGAATTACACCAGACTTATAACCAGAGAAAATAAAAACTAGAAGATCCTAGGCAGATGTCATACAGACCCTAAGAGGGCACAAATGGCACCCCAGGCTACTATACCCAGCAAAACTCTCAATTACCACAGATGGAGAAAAAAAGATATTCAATGACAAAACCAAATTTGCACAGTATCTTTCCATAAATTCAGCTCTACAAAGATAATAAAGGGAAAACACCAACACAAGGATGGAAGCTATACCCTACAAAAAGCAAGAAAGTAATTTCAACAAACCCAAAAGAAGATAGCTACACAAACATAATTCCACCTCTAACAACAAAAATAACAGGAAGTAACAATCACTTTTCCTTAATATCTCTTAAAAAATCAATGGACTCAATTCCCCAATAAAAAGACAGACTAACAAACTAGATACGGAAACAGGACCCAGCATTTTACTGCATACAGGAAATGCACCTTAGTGACAAAGACAGACACTACCTCAGAGTAAAAGCATGGAAAACAATTTTCCAAGCAAACGATCCCAAGAAACAAGCTGGAGTAGGCATTCTAATATTGAATAGAATCAACTTTCAATTAAAAGTTATCAAAAAAGATAAGGAAAAGATACTTCATACTGGTCAAAGGAAAAATCTACCAAGATGAACTCTCAATTCTGAACGCCTATGCTCCAAATGCAAGGGCACCCACATTCATAAAAGAAACTTCACTAAAGCTCAAAGCACACATCATACCCTCACACAATAATAGTGGGAAACTTCAACACCCCACTCTCAACAATCGACGTATCATGGAAACAGAAACTAAACAGAAACACAGTGAAACTAACAGAAGTTATGAACCAAATAGACCTAACAAATATTTATAAACATTTCATCCTAAAGCATAAAGAATATACCTTCCTCTCAGAACTTAATGGTACATTCTCCAAAACTGACCATATAATTGGTCACAAAACAGCCCTCAACAGATACAAGCACCCTATCAGATCACCACGACTAAGGCTGGTCTTAAATACCAACAAAAACAAGGAAAAGCACACATACACATGGAAGCTGAAAAATGTTCTACTCATTGATAACGTGGTTCAGGAAGAAATAAAGAAAGAAATTAAAGGCTTTCTAGAAGATGAAGAAAATGAGGACACATCATACCAAAACTTATAGGACACAACGGAAGCAGTCCTAAGAGAAAAACTCATAACTCTAAGTGCCTCCAAAAAGAAACTGAAGAGAGTTTACACTAGCAGCTTCACAGCACACCAAATAAAGAATCGACAAAATCAGGAGCTGATTCTTTGAGAAAATCAATAAGATAATAAACCCTTAGCCACACTAACCAGAGGGCACAGAGATAGTATCCAAATTAATAAAATCAGAAATGAAAAGGGATACATAACAACAAAATATATCTTAAAATAATTATTCTGTTTGTTGAATAATAACAGTTGAAAATATTAAAATCATGTTCTACAAACATCATGGAAATGTTGATAATTTTTCTCATTGTGCTTGAAATTAGACTTTTCTTAATGTTTAACTTCAAAGAGTTTTTGCTATTTTG
Organism: Mus musculus; assembly: GCF_000001635.26. Lineage (NCBI taxonomy): Eukaryota > Metazoa > Chordata > Mammalia > Rodentia > Muridae > Mus > Mus musculus. The sequence goes on from NC_000079.6 coordinate 80,846,441, forward strand.
AAATTTTTAAAATATATTTACTGATAAAATAATTTCTCTCCTAGAAACACTGATAATCTTTTTTAAGTAAACTGATTGTTAGACAATGTACAAAGATATATAATGCATTTTAAATACTCTTTCATTGTGTCAAGTGGTATCATATAAGGGCTTTTAAATATATTTCTTAATGATTCATTTTTAATATTTTATGCTCTTTTACTATGCTTAATTCCCAAAGAATATTTTGTATGTTTTGAAACAATTTAGTATTCAACACTAGATATAGGATCCTCTGTTATGGATAGTATTAAATATTTATTAATGAATTTTTTATGGTATGAAGGGATATGAATATAAAAGTTGAACAAACTTTTATGTGTTATTTTATTCTCAAAATGCTCAATATTATTAATGTTTGATATATAAAATGTCTTTAAATGATAAAAAATGTAATAAATAAATGATAAACATTAATGTTGGCAAAACAAATAATATATTTTATTCCCTGGGTTTTTTCAAGTAACTCTTTTAAATACCTGTCCTATTCTCTATACAAGGTAAGGAGCATTAACTGTTATTCTCTCTATGCCATCAACAAAAATCGGTGCACCCACTATGAACATCTTTATGCACAACTCTCTTTTCCTAATAATCTTCTTTACCCTACCACTGGTCTGTGGAATAGAAGAGAAGATGAAGCATCTAAGAACCCTAAATGAAGTAGGTTTTGAAAAAAATATAAGCCTAGAGAGATCAGAGATACAAGGCACATAACTAAATATAACAAAAGCAATATACAGCAAGCTAATGGCCAACTTCAAATTAAATGGAGAGAAATTTAAAGCAATTTCACTAAAATCATGGACATGTCAAGGCTGATACACACACACACACACACACACACACATATATATATATATATATATATATATATATATATATATATATATATTCAGTATAGTACTTGAAGTTCCAGCCAGAGCAATAAAACCACTAAATAAGATCAAGAGGATACAAATTGGAAAGGAAGAAATCAAAGTATTGCTATTCACAGATATGATAGTATACATAAGCTATCTCCAAAATTCTACCAGAGAACTCCTACTGAAGATAAACACCTTCAGCAAAGTAGCTAGATACAACATTAACTCAAAAAATCAGTAACTCTCCTTTATATAAATGATAAATGGGCTGTGAGAGAAATTAGGGAATTAATACCCTTTACAATAGCCATGAATATTATAAAATATCTTGGTGTAACTCTAACCAAGTAATTGAAAGACTTTTTGACAAGAACTTCAAGTCCCTGAAGAAAGAAATTGAGAAAGATATCAAAAGATGGAAAGCTCTCCCATACTCAAGGATAGGTAGAATTAACATAGTGAAAATGCCCATCTTACCAAAAGCAATCTACAGAATCAAAACAATTCACCATCAAAAGTACAGCACAATTTTTATATGCCTTGAACAAGCAATTCTCACCTTCATATGAAAAGCAAAAAACCCAGGATAGCAAAAAAAAAAAAAAAAAAAAAAAATAAAATAAAATAAAATAAAATAAATAAACAAAAACAAAAAACAAAAAACAAAAAAACAAAACTCTGAACAATAAAAGAACTTCTGAAGGTATCACTGTCCGTGACTTCAGGCAATAGTATTATTTTATTACTATTAGGCAATAGTAATAAAAACTGCATGGTTTTGGTACAGAAACAAACAGCATTGAATTGAAGACCCACAAATAAACCCACACACATATGGACACTTGAAATTTGACAAAGAAGCCAAAACTACACAATGGAAAAAGAAAGTACCTTCAACAAATGGTGGTGGTCTAACTGGAAAGTCAGCATATAGAAAAATGCAAATAGATACATATTTACCACCCTGCACAAAATTCAAGTCCAACTGAATCAAAGATATCAATATAAAATCAGAATCACTAAATCTAATAAAACAGAAAGTGCGAAATAGCCTTGATCTCATTGGTACAGGAGACGAGTTTCTGAACAGAACACCAATGGCTCAGGTTCTAAGATCAATGATTGATAAATGGGACCTCAAAAACTGAAAAGTTTCTGTAAATAAAAGGACACTGTCAATAAGACAAAATGGCAGACTACAAACTGGGAAAGAATCTTAAACAACCCTATATCTAACAGAGGCCTAATAATTCAATATGCATAAAAACTCCAGAAATGGAAAAAAATCCAAATAATCCAACTTAAAAAGCAGGAAACATGGCTGGATATCAAGACTCAATTCCCCAATAAAAAGACATAAACTAACAGAAGGGATATGAAAGCAGGATCCATCATTTTGCTGCATACAAGAAACACACCTCAATGACAAAGACAGGCACTACCTCAGAGTAAAAGGCTGGAAAAAAGTCTTGCAAGCAAATGGTCCCAAGAAACAAGCCAGAATTGTCATTCTAATAGCCAATAAAATACACTTTCAACCAAAAGTTATCAAGCAAGATGGGGAAGGATACTTAATATTCATCAAAGGAAGAATTCAACAAGAGAAAGTCTCAATTCTGAGCATCTATGCACCAAATGCAAAGGCACTCACATTTGTAAAAGAAACTTTACTAAAGCGCAAAACACATACTGAACACACAATGATAGTGGGAGACTTCCACACACCACTCTTACCAATAGACAGGCCATTGAAACAGAAACTATACTCAATTTTAGCCAAAAGACAGAGAAGTGATTGAAACAGAAACTAAAAAGAGACACAGTAAAACTAATAGAGGTTATGAATCAAATGGATTTAACAGATATATGCAGAGCATATCAACCTAAAACAACAGAATAAGCCTGCTTCTCAGCAGCTCATGATAGCTCCATCACCAGAATTGACCATATAATCAGTCACAAAACAAGCCTCAACAGCTACAAGAAGATTGAAATAATCCCATGTATCCTATCAGATCACCATAAACTAAGACTAGACTTCAATAACAACAAAACAACAGAAAACTCACATACTGAAACTGAACAATTCTCTACTAAATGATAAGTTTGTCAGGGAAGATATAAAGAAAGAAATTTAAAACTTCCTAGAACTCAATGAAAAGGATGACAAAGCACACCCAAACTTATAGGACACAAGGAAAGCAGTGTTAAGAGGAAAATTCATAGCACCAAGTGACCTGGAAAAGAAATTGGAGAGATCCCATACTAAAACTTAACAGTACACCTGAAAGCCCTAGAACAAAAAGAAGAAAACACACCAAGGAGGAGTAAATGACAGAAAATAATCTATCTCAGAGCAGAAAACAATCAAGTAGAAAGAAAGAGAACTAACAGAATCAATAAAACTAGAAGCTGGTTTTTTTTGAGAAAATCGACAAGGTAAATAAACCCTTAGCCAAACTAACTAGAGGGTACAGAGATATTATCCAAATAAACAAAATCAAAAATAAAAAGGGAGACATCCCAACGGAAACTGAGGAAATTCAAAATATCATCAGACCCTACTACAAAAACCTATACTCAACAAAACTGGAAAATCTAGATGAAATGATTAGTTTTGTTTTGTTTTGTTTTGTTTTGTTTTGTTTTGTTTTGTTTTGTTTTGTTTTGTTTGAGACATGGTTTCTCTGTGTAGCCCTGGCTGTCCTGGAACTCACTGGAGACCAGGATGGCCTCGAACTCAGAAATCCGCCTGCCTCTGTCTCCCAAGTGCTGGGATTAAAGGTGTGCACCACCACCGCCCAGCCAATGATTTTATAGACAGATACAATGTACCAAAATTAAATCAAGAGCAGGTAAACTATCTAAATAGTCCCATATCCCCTAAGGAGATAGAAGTCATTAAAAACTCCCAACCAAAAAAAAAGCCCAGGGCCAGATGGCTTTAGTGCTGAATTCTGCCAGATCTTGAAAGAAGAGCTAATACTAATACTCCTCAAACTATTCCATAAAATAGAAACAGAAGGAACACTACTAATTCATGCTATGATCCCACAGTTACTCTGGTACCTAAACCATAACAAAACCTAACAAAGAAAAAAAAAATTCAGACCAATTTCACTTATGAATATTAATGCAAAATGTTTTAATAAAATTCTAGCAAACTGAATCCAAGAACACACCAAAATGATCATTCACCAAGATCAAGTAGGCTTCATCCCAGGGATGCCAGGTTGGTTCAATATATGAAAATCCATTAATGTAATCCGCTATATAATCAAACTCAAAAAAATATCACATGATCATCTCCTTAGATGCTGAAAAGGCATTTGACAAAATACAATACTCCTTCATGTTAAAAGTATGGGAGAGATTATGAATTCAAGACCCATATCTAAACATAATAAATGCAATATACAGCAAACCAACAGCCAATATCAAATTAAGTAGGGATATACTTGAAGCAATCCCACTAAAATCAGGGACAACGCACTTTCTCCATATCTATTTAATACAGTACTCAAAGTGCAAGCTAGAGCAATAATACAATGAAAGGAAATCAAAGGGCTACAATTTGTCAAAGAAGAAGTAAAGGTATCACTATTTGTAGATGATACGTTAGTAAACATAAGCGGGCTGGTGAGATGGCTCAGTGGGTAAGAGCACCCGACTGCTCTTCCAAAGGTCCGAAGTGCAAATCCCAGCAACCACATGGTGGCTCACAACCACCCGTAATGAGATCTGACTCCCTCTTCTGGAGTGTTTGATGACAGCTACAGTGTACTTATATATAACAAAAATAAATAAATCTTTAAAAAAAAAAAGTAAACATAAGCAACCTCAAAAATTCTACCAGAGAAATTCTACAGCTGATAAACAACTTCAGCAAAGTGGCTGTATATAAAATTAACTCAAACAAATCAGTAGCCTTCCTTTATATAAATTATAAATGGGCTGAGAAGGAAAATAAGGAAACAATAACCTTTGCAATAGTCACAAATAATATAAAATATTTTGGTGTAGCTCTAAACAAACTGAAAAATCTGTATAACAGTAACTTCAAGTCTCACAAGAAAGAAATCGAAGAAGACCTTAGAAAATTGAGAGATCTCCCGTGCTCATTGATTGGTAGGATTAAAATAGTAAAAATGACTATCCAACCAAAAGCAATCTACACAATCAATGATATCCCCTTCCAAATTCCAACACAATTCTTCACAGACATGGAAAGAGCGATTTTGAAGTTCATATGGAAAAAAAAATAAAACAGGATAGTGAAAACAATTCTTGACAACAAAAGATCTTCTAGGGGAATCACATTCCTGACCTCAAACTGTACTACAAAGCAACAGTGAGAAAAACTGCATGGTATTGGTGCAGAGACAGGCAGTTCAATCAATGGAATAGACCTGAAGAACCAGAAATAAAACCACATACTTATGGACACTTGATCTCTGTCAAAGAAGCCAAAAATATATGCTGGAAAAAAGAAAGCATCTTCAATAAATGGTGCTGTTATAACTGGCTGTCTGTATGTAGAACAATGAAAATAGATCCATTTTTTGTCACAGTGCACAAAGCGCAAGTCCAAGTGGATCAAGGACCTCAACATAAAATGAGATAGGCTAAATCTAATAGACGAGAAAGTGAGAAAGAGCTTTGAACTCATTGGCACAGGGAAAAATTTCCTAAACAGAACTCCAATGGCTTGAGCTCTAAGATCAAGAATTTATAAATGAGACCTCATGAAACTGGAAAGCTTCTGGAAGTCAAAAGACACAGTCAATTCAGGACATATTGATAACCTACAGATTGGAAAAAAAAAATCTTCACAAACCCGGCAGCTAATATCCAAAATATATAAAGAACTCAAGAAGCTAACCTCCAAAAAAAGGAGTGTAGAGCTAAACAGAGAATTCCCAACATCTAGAATAGCTAAGAGGCACTTAAAGAAATGTTCAGAGTCCTTAGTCACCAGGGAAATGCAAATCAAAACATCACTGAGGTCCCACCTTAGACCAATCAGAATGGCTAAAATCAAAACTCAGGTGATTGTACATGTTGGAGAGAATGTGGAGAAAGAGTAACACTCCTCCATTGCTGGTTGTATTGCAAACTGGGACAACCACTCTGGAAATCATTCTGGAGGTTCCCCAGAAAATTGGAAGTATGTCTACCTAAAGACCCAGCTATACCACTGTTGGGTATATACCCAAAAGATGCCCCACCATACCACAGGGACATGTGCTCCACTGTGTTCAGAGCAGTCTTATTTGTTGTAGCCAGAAACTGGAAACAACCCAGATATCCCACAAACCAAGAATGAATACAGAAAATGTGGTTCAGTTACACAATGAAATACTACTCAGCTATTATGAATGAGGACATCATGAGTTTTGCAAGCAAAAGAATGGAAGTAGAAAATATCAGTCTGAGTGAGGTAACCCAGACCCAAAATGATATCCATGGTATGTACTCACTAATGTACAGAATACCTAGCATACAATCCACAGAACTCAAGAAGGTTAACATAGAGAAGAACCCAAGTGAGGATTCTTCAATTACTCCTGGGAGGGAGAAGAAAATAGTCATGGGAGGCAGAGGGAAGGAGGAACTTGGGTGAGAGAGGAGAGGAGGGGGTAAAAGGGGGCACATGATCAGGTATTGGGGGGAGAGACAAAAGAAAAGCCCTGAGAGTCAGCAGAATGAGTGAAAATATGCAACTGTGGGGAGTGGGATTGGGGGAACCCTCTAAAAAGTACCAGAGACCTTGAGGTGAGAAACTCTCAGGACTCAAAGGGATGAACCCTAGATGAAATGCCCAACAGTGGAGAGAGGGAACTTGTAGAGTCCACCTCCAGTAGAAAGACAGTGCATCATGTGGAGGGATGGAGTTGCTATCACACAGTCAAAATCTCTGACCCAGAATTTTTCTTGTCTAAAAGAACTGCAGGGACAAAAATGGAGGAGACTGAGGGAAAGGCAGTCGTAACTGGCTCAACTTGGGATCCATCTCAAAGAGAGTCTCCAAGGCCTGACACTACTACTGATGTTATGGTGTGTTTACAGAGAGGAGTCTACCATAGCTGTCTGACTAAGACAGATGCAGATACCTTCATAGAACCATTGGACTGAAGTTGGAGACCTCTGCAGTTGAAGAGGTTGAGGAGGAAGGTGACCCTATAGGAAAACCAGCAGTCTCAACTAACCTGGACCCCTGAGATCTCTCAGGCACTGAGCCAAGAACCAGGCAGCATACACTAGCTGGTCCAAGGCCCCTGACACATATATAGCAGAAGACTGCCTGGTCTGGCCTCGGTGGGAAATGATGTGCCTAACCCTTGAGAGACTTGAGGCCCCAAGGAGTGGGGAAGCCTGGTGATGGGAGCATCCTCTTAGAGACAGGAAGAGGAATGGGATGAGTAATTGTGTGAGGGGGGACTGGGAGGGGGCAAAGGCTGGACTGTAAAAAAATAAATAAATAAAAGTAATAAATTAAAATTAGTGGATATTAGACATAAAATGCAGAAAAACTGTTATAGTCCACGGACCCAAAAGGCCTGGGTAATAAGTAGATCCCAAATGAGGATAAAGAAATTTCACTTGGAAGGGAAAACTAAATAATTATCTGAGGTGAATGAAAAGAAAGAACTGGGTAGGACAAGAAATGAAGAGGAAAATGGGAACAGTGGTACAGTGTGGGGAGAAAAGGGTATGAGAGAGGCTTGGGAGAGAGAATGGAAATGAGGGGAGGAGAGTCTCTGGTGACCCGTTAGAGACTTGGGATGGGAGAGGATATGGGGAGTCTATGGGGATGAGCCTAGCTTAGATTCCTACCAGAGGGGACATAGAGACTGAAATGGCCACCTCCTGAAGCCAAGCAAGATTTCCAGAGGAAGGGGTAAGGCACATCGATCCAAGGGAAAAAAAACAAAAACAAAAACAAACAAACAAAACAAAAAAAAAAACAAAAAAAAAAACCTTTAACTCAAAATTTGTCTTGCCTACAAGATGTGCATGAATAAAGATGGAGCAAACCCTGAGGGAATGGTCAACCAGTGTGACTGCTCCAACTTGAGACCAATTCTATGTGAGAAAGCCAACCCCTGATACTATTAAGAATACTCTGCTATGCTTGCAGTCAGTCACCTAGTATAACTGTATCCTGAAAGGTTTTATCCAGCAGTGGATGGAAGAAGATGGATACAGAGACCCACAGCCAAATATCAGGCAGAGCTCGGGGAGTCTTATGGAAGAGTGGGGGATAGAAGTGAGCAAACCAGAGGAGTCAAGGACACCATTATAAGACCCACAGAGACAACTAACCTGGGAGCATGGGGGCTCACTGAGCCTGGACCACCAACCAGGGAGCATGCAGGAGCTGAACCAAGAACCCCTAAACATTTATAGCAAATGTGCAGTTTGGTGTTCATGTGGGTCCCCTAACAAATGGAGTGGGGGCTGTCTCTGACTCTTCTGTGCCACTGGATTCCCCTCCCCCCCTACTTGGGCTGACTGGTTCAGCTTTAGTGGGAGATGATATGCCTAGATCTGCTAGGTCTAGATCACCCAGGGTGTAGTAATATCAAAGAGGGGCTTCCCTTATCTGAAGAAAAAGAGATGGGGTAATGGAGGAAGGTTTTGTAAGGTGGGACTGAGAAGAGAGTGAAAGGCAGGCTGTGATCCAGGTGTAATGTAAATGAATGAACAAATGAATGAATAAATAAATAAATAAATAAATAAATAAATAAAGCAAGCATGAATGCTTTTTATGGCGTTCTGAGATACTCTTAATTATTAAGAAACTATAGATAACTAGCATATGGTAATGTTATCTTAGTTACCTCTTATTATTCTGGGCTTCATTCCCCATCTATTATTGATGCAAAGTAAAATTTGAGCAGAAATTTTCTGAAGAGACGGATAAAAAAATCTTTTTCTGGTATGAAATAAGAAAATATAAATCTTACAAAAGATGAAAGGTTGATTTTACAGTGTGAAAGATTGATTCAATACTTCAAGAATCATTCTCCTGGAATAAGCACTTATGTTCAAAATATAAAAAATATATCAAACTACATCTTTTGTGATAAATTTGGCTAATAAATGTCATACAGAATAAAACTATCAATTAATAAAACCTGTCTTTCCTATAGTAGTCAGGAAAAGTGGTCCAATGTTTGGTTTTAAATGTTTCATCATACTTGGGTAGCTTATACATCAAAGTGACACTTTAAATAATTGATATGGGAATAACCCATATTTATCTGAGCTTGGACTTTCCACAGCAGCACACTATCCAACCTAGATTTCAATGGCAATAGCTTCTAGGGAATAGATCCAAGGCAGGTCACAAAGGAAAAAATCAGATTTTGTGTGCTCAAGGAAGTCACTACTGACATTCAGACTTAATACTAGATACAGTGTTGGAATTGCCTAGAGGAAAGATGGCTGAAGTATCTGACCACGGATCCATTGAGGGTTACTCACTAATTCATTCATGATCCTTTTTCTCTCAGAGAACACAAGGAGCTCAGAGAAAGCATTAGAGGTGGGACCTGATGGGGTATGAGCCATCATTGCCAGCCTTTTTTTTCCCCCAATTTTTATTAGGTATTTTCTTCATTTACATTTCAAATGCTATCCCAAAAGTCCCCCATACCCCCCCTCTCCTACCCACCCACTCGCACTTCTTGGCCCTAGTGTTCCCCTGTACTGGGGCATATAAAGTTTGCAAGACCAATTGGCCTCTCTTCCCAATGATGGCCTATTAGGCCATCTTCTGCTACATATGCAGCTAGAGACACGAGCTCTGGGGATACTGGTTAGTGCATATTGTTGTTCCACCTATAGGGTTGCAGACCCTTTTAGCTCCTTGGGTATTTTCTCTAGCTCCTCCATTGGGGGCCCTGTGTTCCATCCAATAGCTGACTGTGAGCATCCACTTCTGTGTTTGCCAGGCACTGGCTGTACTAGCTGGTTTTGTGTCAACTTGACACAGCTGGAGTTATCACAGAGAAAGGAGCTTCAGTTGAGGAAATGCCTCCATGAGATACAACTGCAAGGCATTTTCTCAATCAGTGATCAAGAGGGAAAGGCCCCTTGTGGGTGGGACCATCTCTGGGCTGGTAGCCTTGGTTCTATAAGAGAACAGGCTGAGCAAGCCAGGAGAAGCAAGCCAGTAAGTAACATCCTTCCATGGCCTCTGCATCAGCTCCTGATTCCTGACCTGCTTGAGATCCAGTCCTGACTTCCTTGGTGATAAACAGCAGTATGGAATTGTAAGCTGAATAAACCCTTTCCTCCCCAACTTGCTTCTTGGTCATGATGTTTGTGCAGGAATAGAAACCCTGACTAAGACATCGGCATAGCCTCACAAGAGACAGCTATATCAGGGTCCTTTCAGCAAAATCTTGCTGGCATATGCAATGGTGTCTACATTTAGAGGCTGATTATGGGATGGATCCCCGGGTACGGCAGTCTCTATATGGTTCATTGTTTCACCTCAGCTCCAAACTTTGTCTCTGTAACTCCTTCCATGGGTGTTTTGTTCCCAATTCTAAGAAGGGGTGATGTGCCCACACTTTGGTCTTCATTCTTCTTGAGTTTCATGTGTTTTGCAACTTGTATCTTGGGTATTCTAAGTTTCTGGGTTAATATCTGCTTACCAGTGACTACAGATCATGTGAGTTCTTTTGTGATTGGGTTACCTCACTAAGGATGATACCCTCCAGATCCATCCATTTGTCTAGGAATTTCATAAATTCATTCTTTTTAATAGCTGAGTAGTACTCCATTGTGTAAATGTATCACATTTTCTGTATCCATTCCTCTGTTGAGGGACATTTGGGTTCTTTCCAGCTTCTTATTGCCAGCCTTTTTTAGACCAGGATTTGACAAAGATTCTCTATAAAGGTGCAGAGCTAAATATGTCAGGATTAGCCATGAACAGTGCCACTATATTTCAAACCCAACCTTAGGCAATACAGAAAGGAAGAAGAACAGCTATTTCACTAACTTTTTCTGCACACCAAAATATCAACTTTATGCAATCTTGTATTGTATGTTACTGTTTTTTAAACTTTCTTTTTCCAACAGTTTAAAACTGAAAATAGTAAGTATAAAATTAATAACCATACAGATACAGGGGATTGGTTGACTCTGGCCCTTGGGTCATATGGTCGCTTATATATGCTTGGCCCAGGCAATGGCACTATTAGGAGGTGTGGTGCTGTTGGAGTAGGTATGCCCTTGTTGGAGTAGGTGTGTGGGTGTGGGCTTTAAGACCTTCATCCTAGCTCCCTGGAAGCCTTCTGCTAGCAACCTTCACATGAAGATGTAGAACTCTCAGATCCTCCTGCACCATTCCTGATTAGATGCCACCATGTTCCTGCCTTGATGATAATGAACTGAACCTCTGATCCTGTAAGCCAGACCCAGTTAAATGTTGTCCTTATAAGAGTTGCCTTGGTTATGGTGTCTGTTTACAGCAGTAAAACCCTAACTAAATCAAAAGTTGGTACCAGGAGTTGGGTATTGCTGTGATAGGTATGAATGACCATGGTTTTGTTTGCAAGAACGTGGATTTGGGGTCTTTGGATTCAGAAAGCAGTGGAATGCTTTAAATAGAGCTTAATCCTAGTAGGAATATGGAAGACTTTGTTACTGAGAGTGATTTGAATTGTGCAGACATGGCCCAAGAGGTTTCCGTGGAAAATTTCAATATGTGGCCTAGAGACTGTCTTTCTGATATTTTGGTGAAGAATGTGGCTACTTGATACCCTTGTATGAAGAGTCTACCTGAGGCTAAGGTGAAGAGACTCAGATTAATTGCATTGACAAAGGAAGTCTCAGAAAAGATCATCATAGACTTTGTTCTCTGGTTAAGTCTCATGAAGAGCATTTTAAACAAGCATAGCAAGCTGAGAAAGGAAAAATATAAAATATATGATTCAAGTATGAAAGGGACACCAGGAAGTAAAGTGGAGCTGAATCCTGTGTTCATGAATACTAAATTAAATTAAGGGAGTGGTAACTTGTGGGGCAATGGGCTATACACAGACAGTCTGGTCTTCAGTCAAGCTGAGGTCTGAACCCTGGGACCCGGTGGTGATAATTCACCTACATGGCACAGTAGGTGTTCCCTCATGCTCCTGGAACTCTTGCTCCTGTTGAAGTTACCGCCCCCACAGCCCCACAAGAGTATGTGGCTAGTAGTCATATAGGCAATGTCCCAGGCTTCTAACCTTCAGGCTAAACTCCTCTTCAGTTACCTAGCAACAGCAAACCATAAGAGGGGCTGTTTGGCCCCTCCTCACTTGCTCTCCTACCCTTACTCCCCTTACTCTACTCTACTCTCTCCTCTCCTCTCTCCACTCACTCGTTTCCCCTCTCTCTTTCTTTCTCTCTAGTCTTTCTTCTCTCTCTCTTTCTCTTTCCCCCTTCTCTCCTCCTGGCCTTGGCCGGTCTCTCTCTCTCTCTCTCTCTCTCTCTCTCTCTCTCTCTCTCTCTCTCTCTCTCTTCTCTCTTTCCCACTGGCTTTCTATAATAAAGCTCTAAAACCATAGACTGTCTCTGTTCATCAAGACCAGCTGCACAGACTCTTGCCTGTGTGGGAACCTCTCTCCCATAACCCCGGGGCTACAGGGTATCACCCCAGGACCCCTTGGTTTCAGGGGCTGCCCCTTGTCCACCCCCTGCCGAGTGGGGTCAGTGGCTTAGATGCTCACCAGGGGCCAAGTGGAAAGCATCTGCCTACCCAGAGCATAGGAGGAACTCTGGCCGGTCATGGGCTATCCTTCCTTCCCACTTTTTCCCCCACCCCCTTTAGTTCCCACAGTAAAGTTGTGGCAAGATCCCACCTAGCTAACTTTAGGTCCAGGTACAATAGTGCAAGCCTTTAATCCCAGGAGGCAAAGGTGGTAACTTGTGGGGCAATGGGCTATACACAGACATGGCGCACACCTTTAATCCCAGCACTTGGGAGGCAGAGGCAGGTGGATTTCTGAGTTTGAGGCCTGCCTGGTCTACAGAGTGAGTTGCAGGACAGCCAGGGCTATACAGAGAAACCCTTTCTTGGGGGGGGAAGAAGAAGAAGAAGAAGAAGAAGAAGAAGAAGAAGAAGAAGAAGAAGAAGAAGAAGAAGAAGAAGAAGAAGAAGAAGAAGAAGAAGAAGAAGAAGAAGAGAGGAGGGGGAGATCAGCCTCATTGAGGTAAATCTTCTGGAAGTGTTTGCTGAAAGCACAAAGAAGCTGTGTTCCAGATATAGCCAAGGTTTTACCCCCAGCAGCAACTGTACTTGGTAATGTATAAGAGTCACCCAGATAGTATCAGTTTAAAGGCATGAAGGGGTCATGAAGAGCAGTTGAGGCTTGGCACTGTGAGAGGCCAGGGAAGGCCAATGGTGAAGGAGCAGCTTCAGTTGCAGTGATAGTCCAGGACTGAAGGGGTCATGCAAAGGATTTGAGGCTTGGCACCATGAAGAGAGCCTTTGAGAGGCTATTGGTGAAGCCTAATTGCAGTGGAAGACCCCAGTATACTGAATATGCCAATACCATGAAATGATCACCAAGAACTACAGCAGCAATAGAGTGGATCAACCTGAGCTTAGAGTGCTACAGAGGGCAGAGCTGGAGAAGTGACACCAGCCAACCCTTTGAAGGAGCCCAGATCATCTGTGGATCCCAGACACTAGAACAAGAAGCTGTAACACTGAAGCTGCCTTGGAGACATCAAGATGTTTGAGATACCAGAGCCATGGGCTATCTGCTGAAGAAAGCTGCTAACAGTGAGTGGAACCAGCCCAGGAGAAAGAAGTTTGTTGCTGTCAAGAAAGATGAAAAAAGGAGTTGAAGATCTGAAGACTGCTTTGACATCATCCATGGAGATGCAGAGTTTGGAGTTTGCCCAGCTGGTTTCCTGTCTTGCTTTGGGGGTTACAGTTAAGTGATTGGATGAATCTCAGAAGACATTTTAAACTTTGGACTTTTAGCATTGTTGAGACTGCTAAAGACTATGGGGACTTTTGAAGTTGGGCTAAATATATTTTGCATTATGCTATGTTTAGGTAAGTACACCATAGACTCATATGTTTGAGCAAGCTTATGGGAGCCATGGAGTGGAATGTGATAGTTTTATATGCTTGGTTCAGGGAGTGGCACTATTAGAAGGTGTGGCCCTGTTTGGGTCGGTGTGGCCTTATTGGAGTAGGTGTGTCACTGTGGATGTGGGCTTTAAGACCCTTATCCTAGTTCCCTGTAAGCCAGTTTTCTGCTAGCAGCCTTAAGATGAAGATATAGAAATCTCAGCTCCTTCTGCACCATGCCTGCCTAGATGCTGCCATGCTCCCATCTTGATAATAATGGACTGAAACTCTGAATATGTAAACCAGCACCAATTAAATGTTGTCCTTTATAAGACTTGCCTTGGTCATGATATCTGTTCACAGCAGTAAAAAAAAAAAAAATCTAAGACAGGCTACAATAGTTGAAACTCTGTTTTAATTTATGAAATTATTTACCAAACATTTTAAAAAATCACAAGAGAAAAAAGATTCAATTTTAAGCATATGTATAAGATGATAGATAACATTCAATAACTAGTCTAACACACACACAAAATGACCTTGGTGTTTTGAAAAATAGTTTGTTCCCGCATTAATCTACTGTTTGCTGGAGTTATATGAGCAATGGCATGTGCATCTACAAATCCAAATAAACCAATTACCCCAGACTTCCTTAACAACATATTAATTTCATCTTAAAAATCTGTTCTTGTGGATGCCCTGTCTTTCTATTAGAGGTGGACTCTACAAGTCCCTAATGTGCTAACCTTGCCATTTTAACTTCCCTAGTTGCACTTCTGACTAACTGTTCTTGTTTAGTGAAGAATGTCAACCCATAGCACAGTGTTTGTGCTTAAAAACCCACCTGAGAAATTCTTGCTACTACATTGGGATCCCAAACACCCAGTGTAGTTGCAAGCTGACTAATAAACACTTTCTATTGACTATAAATAAATAAATAAATAAATAAATAAATAAATAAATAAACAAACAAACAAACAATTAGGATGATGAGGGAATTAAAGAGAGGGTAATGTGGTGAATAACTTCTTAATACATTATATAACATGTATGAAATTGTCATAAAAATAAAATTTAAACTTTCAAAACAAAACCTTTAGATGTAGAGCAATCAGAAAGAGTTTAATTTAGGAGTCTTGGCTTCTGGTAACTGCATCATGCCAAAAACAAAAGACCTACCTATTCTAGCTAATACCTATATAACAACTCATGCTACAGCAAACCTTGAGCCACAGCTACAGTTCTAATACCCTCCGTGTTTTTTTTTCCTAAAATGTTAGTGTTAATGTCTTCAATGTCTCAGCATTTCTTCGGTTCCTGAGCTGGGACAGGAGTGCACAGTTTGGAGGGTTGTTGTGGAAGCTGATAGAGCAGCTGCTGAAAGTACGGAATTTTGGTCTGGGTACAAGATGTCCACCCACTTTATCCCATGGTGCATTTAATTTAACTGACAAAATCGTCTCTGGTGATGCTACAGTATACACGTAGGACCAGGTTGCTAGCACTCTGTGATCTTGGCTCCGAGGAGGGCAGAGCAGAGCATTGAGAGATCCAGGCCAACCTGAGCTAGAATGCGAAGATTCTATTAGCTTAACTGATTAGTTAAATGTTCACATATGTACATAAATCCCCTCACTCAGCCTCATAAATGTTCCTTATTTAACAAACAAGTGTCTCTTTTATTAAGAAGTACTCTTCTATATTAAAGACAAAGGTGTCGCTTTTGTGTGTTCCATTCTCAAGAATGAAAAACAAATATTGAATCTGTCATGTAACTATATTTTCCTTAATAACTATGTTTTGGGATTTGTAAAAGTTCCTGAGAGTGATATTTTGATAGTTTCAGTTGTTTACTTAATGATGTTCATTAGAACTTATGACTAAGAAGTAATATTTCCATTGTTAAATCAAAGGGGGGAAAAAAACAATAAGCCTCCAAAGGAAAACTTGATGTGGAGCCAGCAGATGGCGCCATGTCCTCAGAAATGCTTAGGCAGGCGCCATAGCACAGTCCAGAAGGGCCAGATGTAGTTTGAATCATTTGTTTGCTTGGTTTTTTTTGTTTGTTTGTTTGTTTTGTCTTGTTTAATGGATGCGAGTGCTTTGCCTGAACGTATGTACCACAGACATGCCTGGTGCCTGCGGAAGTCAGAAGAGGGTGTCAGATCTAGAACTGGAGTTTCAGACTTTGACTTTCAGAGTTTCAGGTTTTGACTTTGAATTTACCTGTACAGTGAATCATGAGAAATAATTTCCTGTGTGCTAAGACTTCTTTATGGATTCTCAGCCAGATTCTTGGTTGCTGTTTCTGTTTTAATAAATCCTATTGAGAGTCTACCTCTCAGCAAACAGACCCATAAGCTTAATGAAGTACCTGTTCAATAAATATTAAGCTGTAAATTTTAAAAGGGTGGAGAGTAAATAAAATGTCTTACAGATGGGAAATTTTTATTTCAAATTCAATAGAACAGTATAAAAACTGAGATAATCAAGGGTTGCCATAAAAAAGAAGTATTTTAGCTCTATCTATGAGACATGAAAATGTTCTTTTCACAGTATCCTTTGGGTACTTCCACTGACTGGATTAGGAGCTGTGCATTGTAAATACACTTGTAAAACATGTTCTACATGGTTGTTTTGGAGACACTCTGAAACTGTGAGTTTTCCTACTTTATCTCAATGAGATGATTTTAGTTTCTTCCTTAATTTTAAAGATAAAAAATAGAATATATTGAAGCAAGAGTAATTGACATTTTCAATCAATTAAAGTAGAAACCATGGAAAAATAAAATTAGAAGACCAACAAGGTAGCTTGACAGGTGAAAAGTCTGCAGTGCACTCCTGGTAGGATGGGAGGAGAGCAGCAATTCTACAGCGTTGTCTTCCTCCAGCCTCTACACTCCCACCGTCCCATCATAGGCAAGCACACACTCACTCAAACACTCACATACACTTACATACACAGGCATGCATGCACTCGAGCACACACACATGTGTTTACACACATGCACACATGATTTTTCTTAAAAGCAAGAGTTACTAAAGAACAAGTCAGACAAGGTGAAGACAGACAATAGGAATGACTGGGCAGGGGGTAGGGGAAATCAAGATGGCCGAGTATGACCACACTAGACAAGTGACCAGACCACTAAGTTTTTTTAAGGTTTTAAGAGAGAAAGAGAGAGAATGTATCCCGGGGAGAGCTTGGAAGACTGGGGGATGGGAAGAACATGGGTTTCATGGATGCCAACTCCCACTTCTACCAAGAAAGGTCTTTTAAGGTAAGTTCTACTGTCAATTCCCACCATCCCTTCTTAATCACAAGAAGCAGGGATACAAGCCTCAAAATTAAAACATGACTATATAGCCATATTTTGGCCACTGCACTGTGGACCAGTAAAAACTGTGACAAGCCAACCTTTGTGCATAATGACCCGAAAATGCAAAGTTCAACTTTGATTAATGACAGAGACAAAGAGTCCTCAAAGTGAGGCTGAGAAATTTCATCTGGTCACTACTGTACATCCTTAAACACTTGAAGAGAGCTGCTTAGAACGTGGGGGTGGGTAAGAAGGAAAAGTTAGAAAAGAATTTTGAACATGACTCTACAGTGACCAGAAAGTTCGGGCCCTGGGCTAAGATACACAAGAACAATCAAGCAGACTGATCACACTAATAGGGCCAGGAGGGAGCGTTAAAGTAGGTTTTCTCTTTTTTACTACAGCTGTCTTTCTCTCTTTTTTTCTTTTAATGATTTGTATAGAAATTGATGTTCTTAAATGTCTGACACACCAAAATGTTTCACAGATGTTGAACATGCTGTATAAACAAACCCATCACTCAGCAATGAGAAAAACCATTTGAACATCTCACCCTGGCAGGGCTATCACCTAACCCTTCATCTGGAAGACATAAGCCCTTGGTGGTATAGCGAGTAAGTCTTGCTTATGCAACTGTGGTCACACTGAGGTTTTTATGCGTTATGACTCAGTTGGCCACACAGGAAAGCAATTCTACTTAAGCAATAAATGAGTGGCTATGTGGACTCTGGGAAAAAGCATTACTAGTATTACAGAACAAAAGTTATTGTCACCAGGAACAATTTTATCCTCAAATAGCTTTAACCTAAATAACTTAGTAATTTTCTTTGACGTAATATAGTACTTTGTTTTTCCGGGAGGGGTTGGATAAAGGATTCTTGCACTAAATTACCTTGCAAAATACATCTCTTTTTCCCTTTTTCTTTTCATGTGAAGGTGTATATATGTCTGCTCGCGGGCATGTAGATACACATGTGTATGTGAGTGGTGCTCATAGGCATGTAGATACACATGTATATGTGAGTGGTGCTCATAGGCATGTAGATACACATGTGTATGTGAGTGGTGCTCATAGGCATGTAGATACACATGTGTATGTGAGTGATGCTCACAGGCATGTAGATACACATCTGTATGTTAGTGATCATGCTCATGTGCACACCTGTATAAAGATGCCCAGAGTTGATGTCTGCCAGGGCTCTTCTTTGAGGATTCTTCCATGTTATTATTTGAGACAAGGTCTTTCAATCAAATCCAAAGCGAGTCTCACTACTCAGTTCAATCCCGAGATCTCCTGTCTCTGCCTTCCAAGGTTGAAATTACAGAACACAACCAGCCATACCTACCTGACACTCCTGAGCTATCTCCCCAGGCCAAATCCACCAGGATGTTTTTGTTTTTGTTTTTGTTTTTGTTTTTGTTTTTTGTTTTTGTTTTTGTATATGGGGTACTTCAGGGCTGTGAATAGACAGGCCTCATAGCCTATTCAGATCACTAAAGACACAGCAGGTAATCAAACTCACCAGTCTGATCGCCCCTGCTGTGGAAAATGCCATTAGCAAACACTTTTAAGCAACAGCGTCAGTGAATTATGCCCCAGCTGTCCAACATTGCCGCAGATAGAGATTTGTTAGTTTCATTTCTTTTAATATTTTATTTTATTTTATTTTATTTTATGTGCACTGGTGGCTTGCATATATGTTGGTGTATGGCTGTTAGATCCCTGAAACTGGACTTAGACAGTTGTGAGCTGCCAGGTGGGTACTAGAACTTGAATCATGGTCCTCTGGAAAAGCAAGTAGGTTCTTAAGTGTTGACCCATCTCTCTCCAACCCCAATCTTTTGCTTTCTTGAGGGTTTTCCTGTATAAGCCAGGCTGGCCTGAGATGGCTGAGCCTCCTGCCTCAGCCTCCTTAGAGCTGAGAATACATGTGTTTCCCTGCTATGCTACTCTTTCATAAACCACTTAAGTGTATGAAACTATAAGGAGAATGATACTAGAGATACCTCACCTCCAGCACAAGCTTACAGCATAAGGCATAGGCTGGGCTCATTGTGCTTCTCCTTCTACAAACTGATCCCAGCCATTTCCCTGCCATGCCAGAGACAAGCACTACCTCACTTTGGTGATCACCACTTCCTTGTAAGTTGTTGTATCTTTACAACACATGCAAGTGCCCATAAACTATATGTAATATTGTTTGCCCTGTTTAAAATTTACATGCCTATAATATTTTGGTTGTGAGCCTAGCCTTTAACGGCTGAGCCATCTCTCCAGCCCAACATGCCTATAATATTATACTACCCATATTTTTGCCCATGTTTCTAGTCTTAGTCAACGTAATATTAGCCATAGGGTTGTTCTGAGCTATGTATTTTATACTACACTTGTATTTTATACTATATATTAGTCTATGGTTTTATAGTTACATATTTTTCTGTATTTGCACTCTGAGAGTGCTGTGGTCAACTTCTTATGACACCATTGCTAACTTCCATATTGGCACTTGAAACAATCTCTCACCAACAGTGCAAATTTTTCTTCCGTCTTTCACCAGCACTTTGGTTAAATTAAGCAATTTTATGTTCTATTAGTTGTATACAATGGTGGTACCAAGAAGTTTTCTTTTCTCTTTTGCTCATGGAAGTGAAGTTGTATTTTAACAGATACGCCATCTCTCTTCCATAACAAGCCCATGTATGTATATCCTTGCCTGTCCCTCTATTGAGTTGCTAATTTCTAATTAGCATCTAATTTTTAAGATATCTCTTTGTGTTATAATTTAGGCTTTTCCTAATCTCTGTCCCCAAATAAGTGGAGAAAGGGGGAGGGAAGAGGAGAGGAGAGGAGAGGAGAGGAGAGGAGAGGGGAGGGGAGGGGAGAGGAGAGGAGAGGAGAGGAGAGGAGAGGAGAGGAGAGGAGAGGAGAGGAGAGGAGAGGAGAGGAGAGGAGAGGAGAGGAGAGGAGAGGAGAGGAGAGGAGAGGAGGAAATGAGCTGGAAACTTCAGGTGCTTGAAACCTGCCCAATAGTGAAAGGTAAGACCCACAAGAAGTGATGAGGCAGGCTGGAAAGATGGTTCAACAGTTAAGAGCACTGACTGCCTTCCAGAAGTCCTGAGTTCAATTCCCAGCAACCACATGGTGCCCACAACCATCTGTAATAGGATCTGATGCCCTCTTCTGGTGTGCCTGAAGACAGCAATGTGCTCACATTAAATAAAAAAATAAATAAATGGGTTTTTTAAGAGAGAGAGAGAGAGAGAGAGAGAGATGATGATGATGATGATGATGGTGGTGGTGGTGGTGATGATGATGATGATGGTGGTGATGATGATGATGAGGAGGAGGAGGAGGAGGAGCCAGTGGGGCTCCATTCATTGGTTGAATTTTTCAGTGATATTAATGTTTTTTTTTTTTAAGTTCAAAGATGTATCTTTATGGAAGCATCAGTTGGCAACCTCACTGTTGGGAAATTATACTGTGCACTTTTATAACCTACAAGAGTGTACTAGTTTTAATTCATCGCAACTATGTAACTGTCATGATTTGAATGAGAGGAACCCCCACATGCTCATGTTTCAATGCTCCGTCCCCAGTTGGTGGAACATTTTAGAAAGGATTAGGAGGTGTGGCTTTGTGAGAAGGGGTGTGTCACTGGGGGTGGGCTTTCGGGTTTCAACGCCCTTGCTCCATTCCCAGTGTGCTGCTCTACCTCCTAGTTGAGGATCAAGATGTTGCTGCTGCCATCCATACCTTTGCCCCACCATCATCAGTACCAACCTTTTGAAACCAGAGACCAAATTAAACACTTTCTTTTACAAGTTGCCTTGTCATGGCATTTTGCCACAGCAATAGAAAAGTAACTAAGACTGTAAATAACCATCTAATATGTCTTGGATTTGGGCCTGGCACAGCCCCTTGTGCCTGTAATATCAGCAGTGAGGAGGTAAAAAAAAAAAAAATCAGCATAACATGAAGGGTAGCTTGGGATACATGGAAGTTCTAAGTCAGTCTAGATTATTGAGTAAGATGCTCAAAAATTAATAATATATCCTGAATTCTAGATATTAAAAGATGATACCTCAATCTAAAATTTGACTCAAATTGGTTTGTATTTGATAATATATGTTTATAAGACAAAAGTATATATTTTTAGGTTTCAGCTATAGAATGCTGTCTCATCTGATGCTATAGGTTTTCTTGTAGTGGGGTTTTATCTGGTCTCTTCCCATAAATATTGGGGTGAAATCTAGGAATTGGCAATGGTGGGAAGAGCTAAGCATTAAAATCACCTGGGTTTTCTTGTGTTGCCAAGGTGGCTGATTAAGTAAAGCCATCCGTTGCCAAGCGTATTAACCTGAGTTCAATCCCTGGGACCCACATAGTGGAAGGATACATGTAGCACATATGCAACACAACATGCCCCAACATTCACACACACACACACACATGCACACACATGTATACATACACACACACATACACACACACACACACACACACATACAGGCACACAAACACACACACATACACCACACATATAAATGGATACATGTAATCTTAAAGTTTTGTTTCTTCTCTGTGTCTTACTAGCTACATGATACAGGACAAGTTTATTAAAATTGAAGAGCCTCAGTTTTTCAAGATGGCATTAATATCCCTTAATTTGCTATCAAAGTGTCACAGGATTAGAAATAGAAAAAAATTAAAAATCAGCTTTGGTTATTACATTTGCTGGTTTCGCTGTAAATGAAGCTGAGCAGACAATGTTGTCTGAATTGAAAAAGCAGCCCACATGGTTCACATTACTCAGAGCAAAGTTGGGCTTGAGGATGGCCCAGCAGTTAAAAGCACTGTTCCAGAGATCCTGAGTTCAATTCTCAGCAATCACATGATGACTCACAACCATCTATAATGGGATCTGATATGCTCTTCTGGTGTATCTGAAGAGAGCGACAGCGTACTCATATAAATAAAAATAAATAAATCTTTTTTTTTAAAGTAGCAAGGTTGAAGGCTGCTCTCCTCCAGTGTCAATCTTTGACCCAGGCTGCCAGAAGGAGATATGTTGGCTTGTTCCTGGCAGTAGTCTGGTCTCAGCTCTTGGGAAGATAAGCAAACCATCTCTTCCAGCTCTGTGATGAGTATATGGGTATATGGTGAGCCACTGCTGGCAATCCATTACCCATAGCTCACATCGTACTTTACTGTCCTTGCAATATTTTCACTACTTATAATTACATTCCAAACATTTGGGTGAACATACTCATTCCATAACTCCACTATTAAAAATGCAGATTCCATTGGAGAAGGTAATTTGTCTCTATAGTTTTCCACTACTGGACTTTAAGTGTCTAGAATGGTAGCTAGACCATGTAGTGAATTCAAGATATACTTATTAAATAGATAAAGCATCAATGTAATGTATGAGGATCAGGAAATTGAATGGAGGTATATAGCAGTCGGGGATGGGAAGCTGTGGGTAGCCACTAGAAAGTTCAAGATGTGAGGAAATGAAGAGGCTCCCAGGACCCAATGGGGATGACATTAGCTGAAATACTCAACAAAGGGGAGAGAGAACCTATAAAGACCCTATCCAGAGGTTAGGCACTGCCCCTGGTTGAGGAATGGGGCCACCCGTCCATCTTAAAAATACAGAATTGTTACTGTCTAAAGGAAATTCAGGGACAAAGAATGGAGCAGAGACTGAAGGAAAGGCTATCCAGAGACTGCCCCATCTGGGGATTCATCCCATCTGTAGACACCAAACATAGATACAATTGCCAATGCCAAGAAGCTCTTGCTGGTAGGAGCCTGGTATGGTTGTCCCCTGAGAGGCTCTGCCAGAGTCTGACAAATACAGATGTGGATACTTGCAGCCAACCATCGGACTGAGCATGGGGACTGCAATGGAGGAGTTAGGGAAAGGACTGAAGAAGTTGAAGGGGTTTGCAACCCCATAGGAAGAATCACATTATCAATGAACCAGAACACCCCCCCCCAGAGCTCCCAGGGACTAAACCACCAACCAAACAGTATACATGGAGGGACTCGTGGCTCCAGTTGCACATATAGCAAAGGATTGCCTTAGCTGGTATCAATGGGAGGGGAGGACCTTGGTCCTGTGGAGGCTTGATGCCCCAGCATAGGAGAATGCTAAGGGAGTGAAGTGGGAGTGGCTGTGTGGGTGGGGAAGCACCCTCAGATACAGGGGGAGGGTGTATGGGATAGAGGGTTTGCAGAGGAGAAACCAGGAAGAGGGATAACATTTGAAATGTATATAAATAAAATATTTAAAAAGATAATGCATTATTGTGTCACTAAGCATAAATTTTCATTCCATCAACCTGCTGGTGGAGAATAGCTATCAGCAGTCCAATCCACTGCAAAGCCTACAAACTACAGAGTGACTGTACCAGCAAGATGTGTTCAGTGCTATAATGGTCGCATTAATGTCTTGGAAATAACCAACCGCTGTCTCATTGGATTTAAGGACCCCTATCTGAGCAATACTATCGCTATGATGAAACTAAAAGCAAGTTGAGAACGAAAAGGTTTACTTAGCTTACATGCCCACACCATAGTCCATCACTGAAGGAAGTCAAACAGGGCAGGAACCTGGGGGCAGGAGATAACGCTGAGGCCATGGAGGAATGCTGTTTACTGACTTGCTATCCATAGCTTGCTCAGCCTGTTTTACTATAGAACCTCGGTCCACTAGCCCAAAGTTAGCCCTACCCAAAAGGGGCTGGTCCTCCCACATCAATTAATAACTAAGAAAATGCTCTATAGGTTCTAGTCTTATGGAGACAACTTCTCAACTGAGTCTCCCTCCTCTCCAATGACTCTAATTTGTGTTAAGTTGGCATAAAACTAGTGAACATAGCCTCTCAATACAAAAGAACTCATGCCCAGTACTGTTATCCTAATCAAGAACATGTGACTAGAGAGGTCAGAGGTCCTAGAGATCTACTACTACCATTTTGCTGAATCGATATAGTATACAAGTGCCTTCCAATACTTATCTCTATACCTATAGGTAAGTGCTGCTTGCAGCCATCATTAGGGAATCTCCTTTTTTTGCAACAAGCAGAGGCTATTACAAAGAATACAACTAGTCAGAGTGCATAGAATAAATGACTGAGTGCACATGAAATTCCAAGACTTGGAGAACATCACAGAAGAGAGAGGCAGATGACGCTAAGAGCCTAAGAACTACTTCAAAATAGGGCCTTCTAGACATGACAGGAACACTTTACTCATGAATTCTCAGCAATATGGTTACATGCATAAGAACACATTAGTCAACATTCCCACATATTTAGAGGAAGAATTCACAAGGCTCCACCCCTAGTTGAGAAGTGAAGGCAATCTGTGACTACTGAGGGAAGGAGAGATTCAGTTTTCTTCAGGTCCATCCCCCTAGTAGTTGTTCATGCCTAAGTGGTCAGTCCTATACCAAGTGCCTATGGGCAACATTAACTTGGTGTGGTAGGAGGAAGAGGACATGGGCATGGGGGTGGGGGGAATGGGAAGAGTTGGAGGGGAAGAGAGAAGTGCATATAATGAGCATACATTGTTATGCATCAAAGTCTAAAACTAAGGCAAAATAGTTTTGAAAATTTAGACCTAATTTAAGAACAATTAAGTAATTCACAAAAAGTCATTATTGGATGATAAACATTTTACAAATGTCTTATATAAGAAATGGAAAGGGGCTTTGTACTGACAAACTTCACAAAAAATTGCTCAACTGACTATGTCTATGGTGGCTTGGTGGTAGAGCACTTGCTTAGCATATGGGAATGTCTTTCATTCAAATCCAGTACCAAAAAAGAAAAAGAAAAAAAGAAAACAATTGTTTACCAATGTACAACTTCATCAATTAAAAAAATAATATAATTTTAAATTTCACCCAAAATCCTGAAGAAGCTTTAGACCCTGCAATGATTATATTGATGGTCAACATGAATCATCTAGAATCATCTTAGAGATAAATATCTGAACATATGTAGGAGGGAATTCTAGACTTGGTTGAGGTAGGAAGACCTACCCTAATGGGAGTCCTGAACTATACAAAAAGGAGAACTTTTGTTAGTATAGTTATTCACTACTCTCTGTTTCCAGTCTGCAGATTCAATGTAACCAGATCCCCTGAGCTCCCAAGTCATAAGTTTCAGACCAGGAAAGAATATACTCTAGAACTATGAGCCAAGATATATCCCTACTTTCTTAAGTTGATTTTGTCAGAATTTTGCCCAGCAATGTATAAAGTAACTGTGTGGTTTGAATAGGTATGTTTTCCCATATACTCATGGGAATGGCACTATTAGAAGGTGTGGCCATGTGGAATTAGATGTGGTCTTCTTGGAAGAAGTGTATCACTATGGGGTGGGCTTTGAGGTCACATATGCTCAAGCTATTCCTAGCCCTCGTCTGCTGCCTGTGGATCAAGATGTAGAACTCTCACCTTCTTCTCCAGCACCATGACTGCCCACACACTGCCATGCTTCCTACCATGATGATGATGGACTAAACCGATGAAACTGTAACCCAATTAAACAATTTCCTTTATAAGTGTTGCGTTGGTCATTGTGTCCCTTCATAGCAATAAAACCCTAACTGAGACAGTAACTAATGTAGACCTTATGATAAGTGAAAATAATTTCTGAAAATGGTTGACCACTGATGCTCAACGTCAGATGCCAAGATAAAGTATTGAAGTGCTATAATTGAGATAAGTTTATTCCTCCCAAAGCCCATGGGTTAGATGGATGGTCCCCAGTGTAGCAGTAGACTGAGGTAGAAGAAAATATAGGATTTAAAGTCCAGTGGAAGCATATTGAAGGGCTTTACCTACATCAACAGATTAATGCTATTTTCTGGGAATGAGTCAGATTTCAAAAGATGAGATCATTTCTAAGGAGAATAATTTGGGGGGGGGTTATAATACTCTACTGTGCCTGCTCTGCCCACCCCCCACTCCCCCCACACACACACTAGCCTTTTGCTTTCTTTCTTATTATGTGACTTTTCTGTCCTCTTGTGAGTCCTGCCATGATGCCATCAACCATGTTGTATTAAGATCCAAATAAACTTTTCTGTAAAAAGTACAAAGCCTTTGGTATTTAGTAATAATTAAATGAAACAGATCAATACAGGGGGATTGATGAGATAAGTAAATATCTTAAGGATTATATAAAGTCAAGATTTTCATTGTCAGAGAAAGGAAATAGGAAAATGGGAAAAATTAGTCCAGTGATGCTGAATAGGATCTGATGATGGAGTACAAGGGTGACGATTTGGATATGCTTGGCCCAGTCAGTGGCACTATTAGGAGATGTGGCCTTGTTGGAGTGGATGTGGCCTTGTTGGAGGAAGTGTGTCATTGTAGGGGTGAGCTTTGAGATCCTCCTCCTAGCTACCTAGCCATGTGGGTGCCAATCTTCTCCTGGTTCCCTTTGGAACAAGATGTAGGATTCTCAGGTCCTTCTCCAGTTCCATGCCTGCCTGGATGCTGCCATGATGATTGTGGACTGAACCTCTGAACCTGTAAGCTAGCCCCAATTAAATGTTGTCCTTTATAAGAGTTGCTTTGGTCATGGTGTCTCTTCACAGCAATGGAAAGCCTAATTAAGACAACAGGTGTTAATTTATAACTTATTATATGGAAACAAATAAATACTTATTTAAATATGGTTCTTCTTAGCAAGTAGGAGCTGGTAGTACTAAAACAGTTGATAAAATGAGTTTTCATACCAAAACACATATTTACAGAAACTTATAGTAGTTTACCAAAAAATATTAGCCACAAATTAAAAATTAACTTGCAGTAGAGAATTCTGACTGTCTGCCCTTGAATCAAATGGGTGGAATGAACATGCCAGGACTGAGATAAATCAAAACCATGGATACCTGGGAGTCCATCATGAGAACAGCATCCATTCTACCTTATTTCCTGCCAAGAACACAATCTGAATTACAAGGCAATATTAAAGTCACAAACATAAAGGAAAACAGAGAGAATTGTTTCAGACTGGTATTGGTTTGAGTCATGAGAACACCAAGGCACATCACAATTTTGGGCAGGGGACTTTTGCTACAGACTAGGAACAACTATCAAAATGTCAACAGAGCCTGACAACTTGGTGTAGTAGCTTCAGAATTCAAAGGTAATTCCCTAATACTGATGCTGTATATTGCTCTGAAGAGACACTAGGATCACAGAAACTCCTACAAAGGAAATAATTTAATTGGGGTTGGCTTACAGGTTTAGAGAGTGAGTCCATTATCACTATGGTGGGAACCATGACATCACACAGACAGACTTGGTGCTAAAAAAGAAATCAAGAGTCTACATCTGGATTAGAGGGCAACAGGAAAAGAGAGACCACTCCTAGTTTGAGCATTTGAAACCTCAAAGCCCACCACAGTGACACTTCCTCTAACAAGACCACCCCACTCCAACAAGGTCATACCTCCTCATGCCCCACCCCAAGTATTCACCTATGAGCCCATGGAGACTGTTCTTATTCAAATATCACAGATGCTTTGTTGTAGTTATGTAAGAAGGATGCTTTAAGACATGTGAGTGGCCCTATTCAGGGGTGCAGACGTAATAGGTTGTTGCTATTCATTAATGGGTGAAGCAGGGTGTGGTTTCATGTATTTGTAACTTTTCCATGTTTCCATTGTAACAGTTTCAAAAAGTTTGAAATAAAACAAGAAGACAGAGAGAGAGAGAGAGAGAGAGAGAGAGAGAGAGAGAGAGAGAATATAAATGAGGGCATAGGGAAAGAAAGAGGGGGAGGACAAGAGAAGGGAAGGAGAGGAAAAAAATATTTGTCATAATCAAATTTGTGGAAATGTGAGAGCTTGGCAATATATGTTGCTGAAAACTCAGGAACTTTCATGAAGATCCTCTCCAGGTTGGTAAGTTCCAACTCTGTTCCAACTGAGATCCTAGTACCAAGAATCCCTGAAACTAAGAGGCATCTAGCTGAAGTATGTTTCAAAGGCTAGGCCCACATTTAGAGAGACGTTTAAAAACAAGTCAAAGCTGAAGAGTTGGGGCTCAAATTCAAGATAGGAAAGGATAAACAAAGCCTGCCCGATGGAACCTAGTTCTGAGTGGATTCTCCCACCTTTGTTGTTGTTGTTGCTGTTGTTGTTGTTGTTGTTGTTGTTGTTGTTGTTTTTCGAGACAGGGTTTCTCTGTTTAGCCCTGGCTGTCCTGGAACTCACTTTGTAGACCAGGATGGCCTCAAACTCAGAAATCCGCCTGCCTCTGCCTCGCGAGTGCTGGGATTAAAGGCGTGCGCCTCCACGGCGACCTCTCCCGCCTTTCTAAGTAAAGCCAAATGTTTGACTGTTTCCCAAATTACCTCTGATAAAATCCACTGTGTTATTTTGATTTGCAAAATACAAATGAACTAATACCACTGGTCAATTTGGTTTTGAGTTTATGTTCTTGGGGCTTCTGAAATCTCAATCAGGAAGCCCACTTGCTCTGTTCCTTGACTGATTGATTGACAAGCTCACTTGCTCTCTGAGCCAATCACAGAGCTGTGTGACTGAAAGTGGTCAGAAGCTCTTCTCACAGGACACCGTCGTAGTCTCAGCAAGAACTAGGAAAACAGAAAGAACTAGGGAAACAATGGTGGGAGTGTAGGGAAAAGTGCACAATGAGCGTGGTGGCACATGCCTTTAATCCCAGCACTCGGGAGGCAGAGGCAGGTGGATTTCTGAGTTCGAGGCCAGCCTGGTCTACAAATAAATAAATAAATAAATAAATAAATAAATAAATAAATAAATGAAGTTCACATTGGCGAAGGAATGTAAACTCAGCTACTACAGCTCTTATTTAAACCCAATCCAAACACCACACACCAAGCCCTCCATTAGCCCTCCATTACCAGAGTCCATTGGGGGTCTACTCCATTTTCTTTCAACTTAAAGTTTATAAGTTAACTCCCATTCTACATTAAGAAAGGAAGGAGAGAACGCAGTTTACAGATCATTCCAGTGGAAGAAACAAGCCTTTAAAGGAGCTAGAATTATGCTTATCTTCCATGATCTGAGAAAATCCCTGTGATTATTAAGTTTAATAATCCTATTAATTAATGGCATTTCAAAGTTCAAATGAGTTTTAAATTTTAGGAAGCTATCAAATGCCTCAAGAATGATATCTATGGACATTGGGAATTCCAGAAAATGGGACTTAAAGAGGTTAATTTATTCTGACAGGAGGATGATTAATGTAAGGTAAAATTACTTAATCTCTAATTAACCTAGTCCATTATTGAGCCCTTAACAGGAGTCACTCAGAAAGAATTCTGTGGAGAATGTCTGAAGACAGTACTGCTGCAGGAGACAATCACTGTGTCTGCCACTGGGGGATGCCCAAAACCACCTTCATATCTAAGCCACAACCTAAATTTTTTTGTTTAAATCTTTGTTAAAGAAAGTATGAGGCATAATATTATCAAGTATCTTTTAACACCAACTTTACTGATAGAGGTTTTTCAAAAACCTTAATGGAAAATAAAAAACTATTTTTTAATCATCCCAACTGTGCTTATAAACAAAAGTCTTTTAATAAAAACGGTTCAGCATGGGTGTTGAACTGTGCGTTCATGTGTTTTGTTTAGATAAATTGTTATTTGTAGGAAATGGATGGAAGTTAGAAGCATAAGTTAAGCAAAATAAGCCAGACTCAGACAAATATAATTTAGATTTAAAAGGAAAAAAATAGATATGCATTATTGGGAGATGTAGAGGGAAATGAGCAGGAAAGGTACAGTGGACTTCAGAGGGTGATAGTGTGAAGAATATGATCAATGTACAAAGGTACCTATGTGAAAGTGACCAATGTGGGAAGATAAACTCATAAGTGTATTAGTGGCACACATAGTATGGGGGTAACCTGGTGTTTTCTGATTAGATTTCAGACTCACTCCACTGAGGGAAACAAATGAGTGGTGCTATAAATATGGCCTAGAACCCATGGTTGGGGAGTTCCCAGGCTCCAAGAATGAATCTTGTACTACCATTCTGTTAAATGGGCATTATCCCTGTCTTAGTTAGGGTTTTACTGCTGTGAACAGACACCATGACCAAGGCAACTCTTACAAGGATGACATTTAACTGGGGCTAGTTACAGGTTCAGAGATTCAGTCCGGTATCATCAAGGCAGAAACATGACAGTGTCTAGGCAGGCACGATGCAGGAGGAGCTTAGAGTTCTATGTCTTCATCTGAAGGCTGCTAGCAGAATACTCACCTCCAGGCAGCTAGAACTAGGGTACTAAAGCCATAACCATGACACATCTACTCCAGCAAGGCCACACTTCCTAATAGTGTCCCAAGCATACACAAACCATCACATTCCACTCCCTGGCCCCCATAGGCTTGGTCAAACATATGAGTCTATGGGAGCCATACCTAAACATAGCGTAATGCAAAATACATTTAGCCCTACTTCAAAAGTCCCCATAGCCTATAGCAGTCTCAATAATGTTAAAAGTTCAAAGTTCAAACCCTCTTCAGAGGTTCATCCAAGCACTTAACTTTAATTTCCAAAGAAGGACAGGAAACCAGCTGGGCAAACTCCAAACTCTGTATCTCCATGGATAATGTCAAAGTAGTCTTCAGATCTTCAACTCCTATTTCATCTTTCTTGACAGCAACAAACTTCTTACTCCTGGGCTGGTTCCACTCCCTGTTGGCAGCTTTCTGCAGTAGATAGCCCATGGCTCTGGCATCTCAAACATCTTGATGTCTCCAAGGCATCTTCAAAGTTACAGCTTCTTGTTCCAATGTCTGGAATCCACAGATGATCTTCTGGGCCCCTCCAATGGCTGGCGTCTTCTCCAGTTCTGCCCTATGTAGCACTCTCATCTTAGGTTGATCCACTCCACTTCTGCTGCTGTTCTTGGTGATCATGCCATGGTACTGGCATCTCCAATACACTGGGTCTTCTACTGCAACAAGGCTTCACCAACAGCCTCTCATAGGCTCTCTTCATTGTGCCAAGCCTCAAATCCCTTGCATAACCCCTTCAGTCTTGGGCTGACAACTGCAACTGAGGCTGTGCCTTCACCAATGATCTTCCATGGCCTCTCACAGTGCCAAGTTCTTCATGCCTTTAAAGCAGTACCACCTGGATGACTCTTACACATTACCAAGTATAGCTGCAGCATGAGGTAAAACCTTGGTTATCTCTGGAACAGAGTTTCTTTATGCTCTCAGAAAATAATTCCCAGAAGATTTTAGTTCAATGATGCTGATCTCTTCTTAGTCACCACTAATTTCTTAGTTCCTGCTAACCAGCATCAATTGTCCCAGTAGACCCTTCTATACTGGACTCTAAAGTCAGAGCCACATGGGTAAAGCTGCTGTATTCTGCTGCTTGCTGGGGCTGGAACATGGCCCCCTTTATTCTATTTTTAGTTTTCTGTTTTCCAACTTCCATACTACCTAAGCTTAGCTGTCCTGGAACTTGCTCTGTACATTGACCTTGAACTCAGAGATCTGTGTGGCTCTGTCTCCTGGACCTTTAAAGGTGTGTACCACCATGCCTGGACCTAAACTTAACTGAGTGGGATCTTGCTGCAAAGTCCCACTCTCTTAATCTGGTATCTTCTAGGACATAGGATTCAGCACTTCCTGGTCCCCCTTTAATATTTAAATCATATATTTTATATTTTTCCTTTCTAAGCTTGCTACTCTTGTTCAAAATACTATTCATGAGAATTAGCCAGAGAATAATGTCTCTGCTGGGCATTTCTGAGACTTCCTTTGTATTGAATTGTACGTTCTTTGTACTGATTCAGTATTCAGAACAACTAGAAAATCATGCATAAAAGTCATAAAGTAGAAACCTACTGAATAAAATCTGTGTGTTTTAATACTGATATAGCTTTTTAACCAATAAAACTACAGCAAATCCTGTCTTCCTTTATTTTCTATTGCAGTGATAAAAAGTATGACTAAAAGGTACTTGGAGAAGAAACAGTTAATTGACTTCCAACTCACAGCCCAATGCTGAGTAAAGTCAAAGCAGGAACTCAAGTCAGGAGGCTGGGTACAGAAACTCAGTCAGAAACCATGGAGGATGCTGCCTACTGGCTCTCCACGGTTTACTCAGCCTGTTCCGTACAATGCCCAGGGCCATCTTCCAATTATGCCTGTCCTCCCCCAATGCCATACAGACTTGTCTACAGACCAACCTTATGGAGGCATTTTCTTAACTAAGATTCCCTCTGCCTAAATATGTGTAGATTTGTGTAAAGTTAACAAAAATCATCCAGCACAAATCCTTATTTTTTTAAAATAAAGTTGGATATTATACCAAGGTAAGGATATCATGGGTAGCATTCACTTTAAAAAGAAAAATTACTCTCTATTTTATTTATTTATTTATTTATTTATTTATTTATTTAATGTACATTGGTATTTTGACCACATGTATGTCTGTGTGAGGGTGTTGGATCCCTGGGAACTGAGTTACAGACAGTTGTAAGCTGCCATGTGGATGCTAGGAATAGAACCAAGGTCCTCTGGAAGAACAGCCAGTGCTCTTAACCTCTGAGCCATCTCTCCAGCCCCAAGGATTCACTTTTTAAATAAGGGTGATTTGAACTTAATATTTTTTTAAGATTTATTTATTTATTTTTATGTATATGAGTACACTGTAGCTGTGATGGTTGTGAGCAACCATGTGGTTGCTGGGATTTGAACTCAGGACCTTCGGAAGAGCAGTCAGTGCTCTTAACCGCTGAGCCGTATCTCCAGCTCTTGAATTTATTTTTAATTCATCAGTCTCATCTGATTTTTCTTTGTGTGCTGTTAGATAAATATATATATATATATAAAATAATAAAAAATTTTTAAAAAGTATCTTCCCATATAATTCTATAACCTTACAGTGAGCTTATGCTTAACACTGGTAGTCAACATTTATCGAGCCAAATGAGGGCAGAGAGGGCAGTGAAATGCCATCTTCTGGTTAGACTCCTCATGAAGTCACAGAAACTGCAGGTTACCTGCACAAGACCAAGCCAAGCAAAATCCTAGCCTAGATTAGAACGGTGCTCTGTAGTCTCCATCTCTTCCTGGGGAGCTAATGGCTACTGGAGAAGAAAGAATCACTCTTTGGTGGGTTTCTTTGGGAGGAGCTTGTGTCCCACAGATAAGACAGCCTGACACAAGTCTTTCAAAGTCCAAAATGATAAAGCATTGAAAGTCTGACAGATTTTCCCAAGTGAAATACATACATAACTATAAGGAGTCAGGCTAATCCTGAGTAGGAATTTCTGATGCATCTTCTCTCCTGTAAAATATGCTGGTTGACACAGTTGCTGCAAAAATCAAAAGGTTTATATTACAAAAATAATAAAATAAATCCAAGTGCCAGTTATGTGTGAGAATTTACCAAGCCATAGATGAAATGTGCTGTCTCACAACAAAAGGTCACTTGAAAACATCTTCTAGAGTAGCACGCCCTCAACCAACTTTTAGACTTAAGTCACCTCACCTGCAAGTGTCCCATGAGACACTCTCTTGATTGATTTTAACCATAACTAGTCAAGTGAAATTCTCCCCAAGCAGGAACAACAGCAACATGAACAGTGAGCTGATGGTGGATTAAGATCATCTCCTGAGGATGTTCAATGACTGTAAGTAAGGGTAGTTAACAACGGTAACACTAACCGGATGCGTGAAACCCTCCACAACGCACATAGAAAAGGTGGCAGCCACAGGTAACGTCTGGGTTTTTATTATATTATTTTTTGATATTTTCTTTGTCTGTCTTATTGGTGGCTACTGTTTTTGTCTGTTGTTTGTTTGTTTGTTTGTCTTGTTTTTAACAGGATCTCAGATAGCCAAGACTGGACTTGAATCCCTGATACTTCTGCCTCTACCCCTACCCCCAAATCTAGGATTACAGGTGCCCCAACCATGCCTGGCTTTTAGAAACCTCATTATCAAGAGAGACTACTAGGTGACGGGAAGGGCAACATTCCCCTAGTACAAACTTTCAGTCAGTAAAATGTGAATTTCCTAGGAGCCGATTCCTCTTGGTGACTCTCGCCTTTAAATTACATATTGGCAACAACAAGCCAAGCCAACAAAGGGGGCAGAAGATGTACTTGACAGGAGGAGAGACTTAGCAGATGAGTAGGAGGACAAAGCATATGAGATGTAGGCTGGGTTGCAGCAGGAAAGAGCCTTGGTGTGAAGATGAATAGCTGAAATCTAAATCAAAATACAATAGTGTCCCAGTGAAACATCAGAGAAGCCCAAGATAGCACGCCACAACCCAGCACTCCCAGCTGTCTCAAGGGGAGACATTTTGAGTCTGCAAATGCAAAGTTATTAAAATCAAAGAGAAATAACATACAAAATTTGACCTAAGCATAACATTTCTTTTAGAAATGAAAATATACACAAGTACTTAGAGGTACCAGCATATTTGTTTGTTCGTCATGCTTTTGTGGCTTCAATAACTAGGAGGGGAAAGCCAAATGAATCAAATATACTTGTTTACACACTTGAGGAATACTATGTAACAAAACCTCAAAAGGAAAAGGGGACCAAAGGGAAATAAATGCAACATGGGTAAAAATTATTGGTTAAGGTTTAGCATGTGTCCATTACTAAAGTCTTTGAGAAGTCACATTAGACTAATAGCAAAGTAAATCTAATGAAGCAAAAGATCCTAGGAGCATCAAATAAAAGAGGGAGCAATACAGGGATGGTGTTGATTCCCCATTAGAAACTTTACAAACTACAAACAATACTAGGATCCTTTTCCATTAAATGCAATTCTCAGGCTCTTACATAGTGATCCTTAATTTTCAGAAATGTGATACAGTTCACAGCACCCACGTAGCCACGTTCACATCTATAACTCCAGTAACAG
The DNA here is from genome assembly GCF_000001635.26 of Mus musculus. Taxonomy (NCBI): domain Eukaryota; kingdom Metazoa; phylum Chordata; class Mammalia; order Rodentia; family Muridae; genus Mus; species Mus musculus. Next base: position 80,881,676 of record NC_000079.6, read on the forward strand.
GGAGTCTGAGGCCACCGATCTTCTGGCTTAACAGGTTCCAGAACACACAATGCGTGCTCTTACATAGATATACATACATAAATAAAATTTAAAAAATAATGTAAATTCTCGTTGTGCCCACTTTTAACTCCACTCCTTGCTCAATCTTCTGTGGTGTCTAATGCTGAAATCCACCTCATACTGAAGGAAACTTGACATTCTAGCAAAGACGTGGCTGTTACCACTAGGGGGAGAAAAACACCAATAGTATTTGTTACCAACCCTTAGCCCAAGGGTTAGACACTTTACCTGGATTATCCACCAGGTGTCAACCAAGAGAAGAAAGTTGCCCCTACCCCCCACCCCGGACCAAATACACAGATGTGTAATTTTATGCATAAAAAGCTAAACTCTTCTTGGCTTTTCCAGTAATTATTCTTCACATAGTTATATTTTAGGTTTTTTTTTTCAGTTCAAGTGTCAAGTTCAATCTAACTAAACATGTAGATTTTTTTTCTTTTTTAAATAAAGAAAACAGCAAGATGAATGTGTTTAGTTTGTTGTGATTCGACCTATCCAGATTTATCATTCAAAAAAAAAATCTAATGTTTAACTATGGACAACCAACCCCCCACATTTTTTGGTTAGGCATAATACAGGATTTTATAACATAGCCCTGTTATGAGGTTATGTTGATTGTTAATGATCTATTACCCCCTAAATCCTGGTGATGTTTATGACTGAGTATTTTACTCAAGGCATTAAAAAAGGAGAAATGTGCCTGTATTTAAAGATGCAGCACGGCAATTAGCATGTTGAATTAAAAGTAAGGCTTAACAAAATTAAGCCTCACTTATATAACAAATCATACTTAAAAACCAAAAACCACCTTATATGCTTTCCTAAGGCTTTTCAGTCTGTTGTAAACAATGTCAGCTAAATGACTATGTTCAAACCGCCTCTTATGAGGTGGTAATTAGGGGTGTGAGCTCTATTCTTATTCCTGATACAGGAGTTGTAATCGAGTCATTCCCTGCAAAAGGAGCAAAAGGTGATGTCTTGAAAAAGGACTTTTTCTCCCTTCGAGGAAGTGGTCAGGCCTACACACTACACAGACAACTTGATTGGGTTTGATGCTGTAGGAGCTGAAGACGGGAGCTGCCTGGAGCATTGTTCTTTGGCTCCTCAGGCCTTGGCTTAGTCCATTGCCACCCAGCCTACAAAGTCCTGCTTGCTTTTGTTATTTCTATCCAAGTCAACAACGCTTTCTTCTATGAACAATATTTGTCTGCTTTTTATTACGTTTCTTTTGAAATTCATTAGCTCAGACTCGGGCCACCAACCGCTTGCCCAACTGGTTTCTCCCCTTCCCCCACGGCTCGCACGTCCTCCGGGTCCGCGGCCCAGGCGCACACTCCTGGCCTGGCGCCGCCGGGTCCCTCTGCTCAGCTCCGGGAGCGCGTGCGGGGCCGGCGCTGCGGCCGCGGCGGGGGTGGCGGGGGTGGCGGGGGTGGCGGGGGTGGCGGGGGTGGCGGGGGTGGCGGGGTGCCCGCCTGCCAATCGCAGCGGCCCATGCACCGAAGTCGGCGGCGCCCGCTCCACACCTACTGTACCGGGAGCGTGCGGCAAGAGCCGGGCGCGCGCCGCGCGGGAGGGAGCGCGCTGGAAGGCTGGCCGCAGTCGCAGCCTGCGCCTGCGCACTAGGGTTGTTTTTCACAAAGCTGCTCTTAAAGTGAGCTGGCAGCCTCCAGCCGCCCGTCTTTGTAAGGAGACCACTGAGACGAGCAGGAGCGTGGAGCAGCGGCTTCTCTGCTGCCCTGACTTTTTAAGAAATCTCAATGAACTATTTGTAGACAATCACTGATCCTGCCTGCATGATTTTTTTTTCTTGCACGGCAAAGACACCCATCAGTGTTAAGTGAAGATCACATCTTATATGCGATCTTGACTTTTTTTTTGGTCTTACATTATATTTTTATAGATTTTGTTATAATCATGGTGCTGGGAAAGGTAAAGAGTTTGACAATAAGCTTTGACTGTCTTAATGACAGTAATGTCCCCGTGTATTCTAGCGGGGACACTGTCTCAGGAAGGGTAAATTTAGAAGTTACCGGGGAGATCAGAGTAAAATCTCTTAAAATTCACGCAAGAGGACATGCGAAAGTACGGTGGACGGAATCAAGAAACGCCGGCTCCAATACTGCCTATACACAGAATTACACTGAAGAAGTAGAATATTTCAACCATAAAGACATCTTAATTGGGCACGAAAGAGGTAAGTTTTTAATTAGTCACTACATTCGACTTCTTTGCATGAGAACTTTAATCTCATTTAGTGCAGTTCTAATCGGCAGTTTGTTAAAGGTTAGCAAACTTAGAAGCTGTAGTTTCTCCTTGACGTTCAAGCGTGTTAAGCCTTAATCCATGCAGGCGTCTGCAAAGTGAGTGCAAACTGCACTTAACTACATCTGTAACCGGCTTCATATCTGCCATACGCACCTTACAACGTGTTTAAATGTGACTCCGTCGTTTTACTAATATTTTCAAATTCATTTGCAAAAGCTGCAGTCCGATATTGGATTTCCTTTATTTTACAATCTTAGATACAGAAATGAGCTCCAATAAAGAACTGTAGTGACATTTAAGAAGGTTGCTAGATGTATCTGATTTTGATATTAACGTGCAAACGACTTTGAGGACTTGATTATTGTTCTTTGATAAAGGGCTTCCATCCCTTATTTTGACATATGGCACCAACACCCCCACGTGTTTTCCCCCTATTTTTCCCAATTCCCTTTAAAATGTACATCAAGCATCGTTTATTTCAAAGAATAATGTCTATCATTATGCAAACTATTAAGTCAGTTTTAGAAGCCATTCGGGGTCAGTGATTTTCTTCTCGGAGCATCATGTCTAACTTTGGAACGTGGATTCAATGAAACCCATGGCAGACAGATGGAATTGAAAAGTATATGACACATCGGATTTGGGTTTGGGGTATAAGACGAAGATTGAAGCATTGTCAAAGGGAGAAGGGGTCCTGAGATTTGCAATCTGTTGTTTAAGTGCCTACATTGTGGAAATACAGGCGACTCCAAGCTTGTTTTTCTAAGTTTCCACCCTTTGTTAGAAGCGGTTCAATCCTGTTTCGGACCAGTTCTGGGGGATGGTGAGGAGGGGCGCTTGTTCTCCTCTCAGCAGATTGGTTACACGCGTCAGGTGGTGGCGATGACTTAATTCCTAGTCCAAGAAGAATATAATGTTAAAACTGGTTATGTAATTTGTTTCTCCTTTCTAATGCAGTATTTTAGTGCAAATACTGGCGACTTTTCAGATAGAGGAATACTTTGTTTTTTTTTAATATCTAAAATGTACATCCTAGGGAGACGTTAATTGAACTTAAGGCAAGTGGGAAATGGAGGATGCTTTAAGTTACACAGAATTAATGTATCGTCTTTTAAATATGAAGGCGAAGCCAATTCTTAGGGTTTACGCACCTACACCAGGGTATTCCAAATACTGAATGGTTCCCTAGTTCTTTTTTTGCAGCGTCCACACGGATGGGGCGTACAATGCCTAATGACAGCGCTCTCGTTTTTTTTTAAAAAAAAAAAAAAAAAGGGCAGGCACATGAATTTGCTTTTGAGCCTGCTTGGACGTTGCAGCCTTTAATGAAATAAGAAGAGACAAAGACTTTTGCCTCGAAGAGTTCAGACTTGTAGTGGGGGGTATAGATAGAGAGTTCTGTGGACAAACACTTGATCCATTGCACCACGATCTCACGGTTAGGATAACTACCTGCACCCTGCGAGGTGCCCCGGCAAGCCTGGCTACGCGTGGACGGGCTCGCAGGGCTGGAATAGTTTCAATGACTTCAAACTGGCAGCTCGCTCTCAAACTAGCCTGGTAGCTGAGCGCCCGCCCCAGGCGCCCGGCGATAGGCGGAGCAGCGTTTGTTAGCCTGTTGCTAAGGCGATGCCAGGCGTTGATTGGATTGGGCTGGTGGGGGTGGGGAGGATCAAGCCGGCTCGCGCCGGTTGGGGCGAGGCTTGGAACCGGCGTGCGCCGGTAAAGGTCCCTCCTGGCCCGCCACCTCGGCTTCTGGGCGCGCCCCTCGCCCAGCGCAGCCGCCGCAGGTGCCATTGCCTTGGGTGCAGGCTCGGTTCCCACCGGGGACTGAGAAACGTGCGGGCGTCAGGGTCGCCCCGGGGCTGGTACCTGTCTGACCCGAGGGGACGTGACAGAGGCTGGGCATTGCAGAGAACGCTGCGGCCAGCTCGGCCTCGCCCATTATTCCCCCCCGGGCCTTCGCCTCCCTGCCGCCGCCCCAGTTCCCCCCGGCTGTAACTGTGTAGGTGTCAGGGTGGCCTGAGCCAGATTGAACCGGTCACCGGCTGGGGCGTGGAAAGCGGAAGCGCGGCGCGCGGTGGCCCCGCCCCCGGCTCAGCAGGCTAGGCTGCGCGGGCGCGAGCGCCGCGCGACGTATGCCGTATGTATAGCGGGGCGCGCGGAGCGCGGGCGCGAGCGGGCGGGCCGGCTGAGAGCTGCTCAGCGCCGGTTTAGGCCGGTCCTCTCCTGCTCCAGTCTAGTTCTTGATTGACAGCCAGGCACTTGTTTACCACGGCGCGGCGGCCGCCGCTCGCCTCAATGAGACTGCTGAGCTGGCACAAAAGGGAACCGGGAGGAAGAAAGGGAGAGGGAGGCGAAGTTTGAGCGCCTTGGAGGGAGCGAATTGACGGGCCACGGTCCCCTGGCCGGTCCTCAGGGCTGACACTTAGAGGGGCTCCCCAGGAGGCGCGGGCAGGAGTGTGCAGAAATGGGCGGGTCACGATGATTTGGGGAGGAAAATCATATTTTGTATGTATTTTCAGTACTTAGGTGAAGTGTAATGATGCAGCGCCAGCCCCCACCTCCATCCCATTCTAATTAAAAAGGATTGCCCATCAAGTAACGCTAGTAAGACTTTGGTATATTACGGAGAAAGCCAAAAGGACCTTTTCACATTTTTGATTTATTTTCACGACACACACACACACACACACAAATGAATCCGAGCAGAAGAAATGGGTTAAGTGAAAGCTTATACCCCCACCCCGCCCCCGCCCAAGCCCCTACAAATGGAAACTACCCAATTAGACTTAAGGATGTTGAAAAAAATGGTTTCTTTGTAAGCATCTTTTAAATTCTGTGCCTTGTAATTAAACTTATAAAAACAGATTTCAGTCTGCTGCTAAAACCAGTTGAGTGTTGAATATTGTCTAAGTAAACAATTGTATTTAGCTTTTAAACAGTTGCTTACCCCTTTCCTTTTGACAGGGTCCCCTCTGGGTGGCCCTGAGTCCCAGGGGTCCTCCCAACTCTGCTTCCAGGGTGGAACTGGAACAGTCTTCTCTAGAAAGCCAGTAGCCATCAAAAACTGGCAATTTGAAAAGTATTCTACGATTTTTGTTTTACTCGCACTTAAGTAAACAACTGGTGGCCAAGATAACAGTGTAGTCCCACAACCTGGTTTTGATACATTTTTTTTAACTGTTTTTCTTTTCCACTAAAATAAAACATGCTATAAAGTATAACTATTCATCGTCCCGATTTGAGGAATGAAGAAAAATGGAAAGTAAGGATTTTTATTTTAGCCAGAGGAAATAATGAAGTTGATAATGGAACTCATAGCTTAAGATGAAAGCTTGTGGCTTCGATCATGAAGAACATCTTGAATAACAAGATTTTCTTTTCTTGTGTTTTTCATTTTAGATGATGATAATTCTGAAGAAGGCTTCCACACTATTCATTCAGGAAGGCATGAATATGCATTTAGCTTCGAGCTTCCACAGACGTAAGTATTCTAAGGAATAGGTATTTTCTATGGATACTTTTAGTCAAGCACGGTCTTATAAAATTAGATACTCCATATTTAAATACGGAGTTTTTAATTTTTTTAGTTTAAAAAAACCCTTTTCATTATAGAAACTTGATAGAGGAAAACAACATATTAAATAGGAGCTATTTTTAATCTCATGTGGCAAAATTACAGAAAGCACACTCAGTTGTTAGAATTTACAGTAGTGTTTGAAGCTTATAAAACAGTACTTAATTTAGGACTGGTGATTCAGTAGGTGCTAGTCAAACAGTAAACCTTCAATCAGCTGCTTATTATTCGCTGTAGTAGAAGAAAGCTGAGGCTCACTGGGTTAAAATTCAGTATTCTGTCTTTTCTTCTATTGTAAATGATTAGCAATAAATTTAGAATGTAAAGATAACACTCAAGGAGAGGTCTGTTCTTTAGACACACATTCCATAGCTTTGTATACAGAGCTACTGAGGACATTACATAAGCTATCATAACCTGGACTTAAAAGGAAACGTCTGTCAGAGCCACCAGAGTGGAAAGCTTGAAATACAGTACATTCTTAGCATTTTAACAGATTGTTGAGATAGAATATGTAAACATTTTTGCATAATGCCTCTTAAGACACTGGAGCCTGTAAACTGGCACCTGCATTGATCTAGAGAATGAATTTAGCTCATATCAGTTTATCAGGCCTTGGCTGTATCTTAACTTTGTGTTTACTCGTTCTGAATTAGAATTTTGTGTAGAGTTCATAACCATTGTAAAATAGTGGCACTTCTACCGGGATAATCTAGCCCTCTGGCTTGGAAGTAACAATGCTGAACATTTCTCTAATGGGTCAGGCTGCTTCTTAAAACATTTTATAAACACCAAATCCTACAATCTGGCCAAGTTGAGAAACAGTTCTGACTCTTTTGACATAGGCTTATTAGAAATATTTTTCTTTTCAAGCCTTAGAAAGTAATGCTAGTTAACAGCCAAGGGAGAGTTAGAATAGGAGTGGACAGGGGTATAAAGAAAAATTCCCATTTCTGTGAATTTATGAAAAAGGCAATTGTGAGAGTATCCTAGACATTTTATGCTATATTTAATTAGTTGCTATAAAAAGAGGCTCTAATTCCTGGCTAACAAAAGTAGAGCAGTATAAAGACTCTTTTCTGGATGTTTGATTAGGATCTAGGATTTTAAAATAGAAATAGTAAGGCCAGTTTTTACTTTTTTGTATTAAAATTTTTACCTTTTCAAGAATAGTATTTAACTTTCATAATTTTGCCACCAACATTAAAAGTAGGCTCTTTAGTTTAAAAGAATTGTATTCTTGTGGCTTTAAAAACAAATTTTCTGTTACATTTACCTCTCATCATTACTTGAAAATAAAAGATCTTTCCCCGGTGACTTATCCCTTTGGAAAGCTGTAAGAAATTTTACGTGTGGTACCTCCTTGATCCAAAAACAGCGCATGGTGACATCTTTCTATACGTGGTACCTTACAGACAGTTCAACATGCTAATGGTTTATTCTGATCTAATACTGAATTTTTAGAAACAGGCATAAGATTAATATATCCATCTTTATATTTTACACAGACCACTTGCTACCTCATTCGAAGGCCGACATGGCAGTGTGCGCTATTGGGTGAAAGCCGAATTGCATAGGCCTTGGCTTCTACCAGTAAAATTAAAGAAGGAATTTACAGTCTTTGAGCACATAGATATCAACACTCCTTCATTACTGGTAAGAACTGACTGAATTCTGGATTGCTTTTTAACTTAATACATAAAGAATAGTTACTTAATCTATGCAATCTCCATAGCTCTAATAAAGCAATTTTATTAAATTCCATTAAAAATGACTATTTTAAAATACAGTAGAAATAGAGCACACAAGCAAATGAGTAATGTGCTCCTATTTTTCATGCTGTGTTAAGTAAATTTAAAAGACCAGTATGTGATGTGAAGTATCTTTTACTCTGAACATAGCAATAACAAAGCCTGGTTTCTAAATGATTTGATGCACAATATTATCGTTTAAGACAATAACATCTACTCTTATTTGAAACTGTCACAAATCAAACTTTGTACTACATTGCATTCTTCCAATTAGGGATAGGTGTCAAGTGATGGGGAGTCAGCATTTTCATGAAAAAAAAATCTTCATTTCTTTTTAAATTGCATTTTATAAGACTAATTCAAATTTGGCTTCAAAAACTATTAGGTTTAAACAAAAAATGACATCTTTAAAGAAATAAAATTCAACCTTTAAATGGACAGCTTACTAAATTTTTACATTTTCAAAGTAAGATGTTACCATTTGGAATTACAACCAAGTTTCAAACAGTTTATGCAGAATTTGGAAAGGGTTTTTTTGCTTATTTTCATTAGTTTTTATTTGCACATGATGGGTTAAAACTTTGCTTTGGAGTAGGATGTAAAGCATTTTTTTTTCTTTATTGAATGGAAGTTTATATAAAGACAGAAGTTGGTGTCATTTAAAACCATTGACTAAGGGAACAAAATCAATTCTCTAATTTGATTTTTAAAATGTGGCATTTTTATGAGTTTGTACATTGATGTTTTTTCTCTATTTTTTACAGTCACCCCAAGCAGGCACAAAAGAAAAGACACTCTGTTGCTGGTTCTGCACCTCAGGCCCCATATCCTTAAGTGCCAAGATTGAAAGGAAGGGCTACACCCCAGGTATGTGTGAGGTTGAAGCCCCCAAAAAGCAATTTACTAAGTATTTGTGTATGCACATCGAATATGACAAATACCAACAGTAAGCACCCAGTCTTCCCTAGGACAGCTGTTCCCATTGTCTCTGTCCGTTTTCTTCTTACAGTGGGGGCTGCTGTTCTCTTGGGATACCGAGAGGGAGCAGGTCTTGTTTTAACTGGAAGTCACTTTGCTCATGTCCAGGATGGTTTCTCTGCCATAGAGTTATATGGGCTTCATAGTTGAGCTTCAGAGGTCTACACTTTATAGTGGGTGTTGGCTTGTTTTCTAATAGTAAATGTAACGGCTTCCCTCTGCAGGTGAATCAATCCAGATATTTGCCGAGATTGAGAACTGCTCTTCCCGAATGGTAGTGCCAAAGGCGGCCATTTACCAGACGCAGGCCTTCTATGCCAAAGGGAAAATGAAGGAAGTAAAACAGCTTGTGGCAAACTTACGTGGCGAGTCTTTATCCTCTGGGAAGACAGAGACGTGGAATGGCAAGCTGCTCAAAATCCCACCGGTTTCACCCTCCATCCTCGACTGTAGTATAATCCGAGTGGAATATTCGCTAATGGTAGGTGTAAAGTATGAAGTTTTTATGACTTAAAGTTGTGGGGTTGTAGTGTTAGCTTATCCAAGTATGGTTTTCGTAGTCCACTTAAAGTGGGGTGTAAATGTGTATGTGAAACTTTGCATTGTAATTCTACCTCTCATAAGCCTAGAACATGGCACATAAAAGAGAAATTGTGAAGAAATTAAAAGGAAATCACAGCTAATATGAGAATTAGGGTGTGTTTTAAAGACGGTTGTACGTGGAGTGCTGACCGAAGCTTCTGTCTCTGTAGGTGTACGTGGATATTCCTGGGGCCATGGATTTGCTTCTCAGTTTGCCCCTCGTCATCGGGACCATCCCTCTGCACCCGTTTGGTAGCAGAACCTCAAGTGTGAGCAGTCAGTGTAGCATGAGTATGAACTGGCTGGCTCTGGCCCTTCCTGAAAGACCTGAAGGTAATTACATAACACAGTTTTAAATGGACTCGAGTACTATTAAGACTTTCTCTTTTGTTTTGGTATATTATATTCCTAGTTAAATTGTACCTTTCCTTAGCACATGTGACCTTAATGTTAAGTTTGGTTATATGTCTCTCTTGTTTTAATCACCAAACAAATAATTACACTTTCACATGACACTTTTTTAATATCTACTATTCTGTGTATCTTGACATGCATAAGAACATGTTGTTCGAATTGCGTGTATCTTTCTCCTTCAGCACCACCCAGCTATGCAGAGGTTGTAACGGAGGAACAGAGACGGAATAATCTCGCCCCAGTGGGTGCTTGTGATGATTTTGAGAGAGCTCTCCAAGGACCACTGTTTGCTTATATCCAGGAGTTTCGGTTCCTGCCCCCACCTCTCTATTCAGAGGTAAGCACCAAGGCAAATAACAATGTACTGAGTCTCCGAGGAAGCAGCAGTAGACGGTTTTAAAAAGGCTTTAGCAAGACAGTTGCTTCTTGATTATCTCAGGAGTAAAAATTTAGAACAGCTTAAAAGTTACAATTGTCAAAGTTTCTAACTTCAACACGTAGGACTTCATCCAGGAAATAATATGACCTTCAAACTCTAGTTGATTCATTAGCATTTTTAAGAAATAACCTTATAACTTTGTAAACATTAATTAAATATCTAGAATTTATATTATTCATAGTCCTCCAATCTAGTTTTTACATATTTTAGCATTCTTAGTCATAAGAAAAGTTAGCATATTTCCAAATGACTTTTTAAAAAACACAGCTAAATTATTTATGCTCTTCATGTTGATCACATTGGGCACTCGTGAGTAAAGATAAGCACTTTGGATAATCTCACAAATTAGTTAGTGAAAAAAAAAAGATTCAAAGTGAAATCCTACTTTAACAGTGTTAGGAAACAGCACTCAGGTAATGAGGAGTTTATTGGCGCTTAGGTAATCAGAGTGCTTCTCTGAGAAAGATGATTCTTAAAGCTGAATTTTAAACTATGACTGGCCCTCCAAAGATGGGACTGTATAGGCAGGAAAGGCAGGCCAGAGGAAGGACAGAAGGGGCTTTCTTACATGACGAGCCAACAGTAGACATTTTTATAGGACCTTTCAAATTGACCTTGATAACCAAAATAATTATAAATCAAGAGAATCACCCCCTGGATTATGTAATTTATTCCACTGTCTTATATGCATTAGACACAAAGGATCTTGTTTTTACTTTGCCACCAATTGCTGTGAACCATAACTGGAGACATGGTTCCCTAAAGCCATCCTCATCGACTACAGGGTACTCAGAATCTGCTCTTACACATTTCTGCTTAGACATTTTCCTGTCTTATTGTGGTCTATAAAATATGTGTTTGATTATGAAAATGTTCTACCATTTCTCACAAATTCTATTACTGTATTTTTATTCTTATATTTTTTTATTTTGCTTCTGGCTTACTTTGAGTATTCATAGCTTTCATGGGGAAATTTTTTAAATGAATATATAAATAGTATTAATTTCATCTAATTTTTCATAAATTCTGCCCATTTCAAGATGATTATAAGTTACTTTAAAACTTGTACAACACTAAAATAGCTCTGGAATGTAACTTAACTACAAGACAACTGGCTGTTTTCTTCAGAGATGTGTATTTTGTGGAAAACTTGTGAGGTACTGTGGGTGTCTGACATTTAAGTTCAAATGGATCAGACTTGTCCAGAAGACCCTTAAGTTTCACAGGAGCCAGAGACCCTCAGGAAAAGGTGCACTAGCCTTTAGAACAAGAACAAAAGAGTCACTTTACAAAGGACATGAGCGGTTTGATGCTATATTCCAGTGCTATATCTGAGTGTACGCACCGCTGATGTTGAGTGAAACTGCCCTGCTAAAAGAGAGCCCGCCAGGAACTTGTGTGCAATTGAACTATTCATGCAGAACTATAATGCTAGTAGTACCCTTGCGTTCTCATGTAGCACTTCCGAGGGAGGGAACACCAGTGTATAATTAGCCTAAGAAGTTATGTATAGCCTCTGATTATATTGGTTATATTTGCTGATTGTTACTGAAAAGCAGATAAGTGTTGCATTCTTCCTTCACCTTACCAAGTTAACTTTGTAAATTTTATCTTATTCCTACTAGATTGATCCAAATCCTGATCAGTCATCCGAGGACAGACCATCATGCCCCTCTCGCTGAAGCAACACTTGACTGAGTCAAGTTGACATGGGTTCTGAACTGTATCTCTTCCAGCTGAGGACAGAGAAGTATCTTGGAGACACGTTTGCAGAGGAAGTGGAATTGCCTTTGCCCAGACAGATGGCAAACACATGAAACAACCAGTGATCATGCTTTAGAATCCTACAGCATCATTTGGGGCTGTTCCAACATGCTTGAAGATCTGAGCTTTCCTTCTTTAAAACTGGCACATGTTAAGGGCAGTCTTCTTAGCCTGTGGTCATCCGTGTCAAGACACCATTGCAAAGAAGGATGTTGTCCTTCCTATTTGAAAATTTGCACATGCTCAATGCTTACATTGTGCAGTTCAGTGTCACTACAGCATTTTTTTTCCATTTATGCCAGACTCTTGATACTCTTACAACTTGTTTATGGTCAGCACAACATGGAACAAAAGAAAGCTTTGAAAAACTTTGACATTAAAAAAACAAAACAAAATGCACTGACAGGTTTTTTTTCTTAGTTTTTTGTTTTGTTTTGTTTTTTGGGTTTTTTGTTTGTTTGTTAAGTTAATGTAGCCTGGACTCTACCTGCATATGCACATGCTCAGAATTGTCCTACTAGGCTGACCATGTATCACCTCTTCAGCTTGGATCCTACTGTGGATTTATTTACAAACATCAAATGCCTTCAAGCCAATCCTTTTGCTGTATGTTTTGCAGCCTACTGTAGTAGATAAGCAACAGATACAAGGAGAAAAGAGACAAGAGGAGGAGGCTGACAAGAGACTTTGTATGGCTGTTGTTTGGTTTTCTGTGAGAGTGTTGCCTTTCTACTATTGATAGCAGAGCAGCCTTGTGTTACTGACTGCCTAACATCACTCAATCTCAGGTGAATGCATCACTTGCCAAACTGTTGGAATGCCGTCTATGTTTGTTGCACTGTTATGTTGTTGTTGTTGTTGTTAATTGTTGTTATTTGGTTGGATTTTTTGGAGAGGGATATTCGGAAATGGGACATACACAAAACTGATAACCCACCCACATTCCCCTTTTTATCATTACATATAAGAAGAAACAAAGCTCAGAGTGGAGAAAGACAGTAGGGCGGGCACCAGCAGAGGCAAGGGCTGTTGCTCTGGAAAAATATTTTTATTATTTTAAAAACGAGTGGAAGCTGCCCGGTCACTAGGGAAGGGAGGGAAAAGTGCATTTATTTTTATACAGAGTTACTTAATTACCTCCAAAACACATATGTTGGAAATCAGTTTTGCTGATGCAAGGTACTTCAATAAGCCAGAATATATCAAGGTCATGATGGGGGAAGCTTCATTTATACATTTGCTCAAGTTTGAGAGAATAAAATCCCAAATTTGTTTCCAAAGTGTGTAACTTTATAAGTAGAAAAACTAGAATGTTTGCTGGGATAAGTAGCTTTAGTTTGTACACGTGTATAATATTGTTTTTCAACAATTTTTCCTGTCATCTAAGAAACATTGATAGGTCTCTAGCTTTGAGTATATATAGGTAGAGCAACACATGAGTAAATTATTTTTAAAGATAATTTATGGTTGGATTGTAACCATATACTAACATTCATGAAACAACTAAAACCCCCACCTTCTCAAAGTACAAAATAGAGTGATTTTGTAAGAGTTGGCTTGTGTTCTTAGTGACACCAGCATCTCTGATGTTACAACATCATGTGTGAGATGGAGCTTGTCATCTGCCCACCTTGCCCTCTGCCCCACAGTTACAGTGCCTGAGAAGACTCGGAACGCTGGCCTGGTGCTTGACCTGGTTAAATACTGTCTTAAAGCTTCATACAAAATAGGCTTTTCCATAAGTGGCCTTTAAGAAAACATGGAAGATAATTCATGTTTGAAATAATGCTGACAGGGTGAAGAAAGCCCGTTGTAAAAATGAATCGCGTTTTAAGTGATTCAGTTAAAGGGTTTGTGCTCCCATAGCAAACTAATACTAGATAATAAGGAAATGGGGTGAATTATTTTTTTAATTGTTAAATCATTTTGTGAATGTCCCCCACCCCCAGAAGAAGCTGATGGGATATTTGGCATAAAGGGCATTTGGTGGTTTTGTTTTCGTTGGTAGGGATTGTCTGAAAACACCTGACTCTGTGTTATGTCTAACTAGGGAACAATTGTTGGTGTGCATGGCCTTGGGCACTCACTACCATGTTCGACAAAGTACTCTATTAGCAAGAATGACCAATATTCTGATTAATTGGCACTGGTGACAAAATTCTTTTACGATTTGGCAAAATAAGGTTTTACTTTTCCCATTAATTATTTCTTTACTCTTTAGAGGCATTATACTTCTAAATATTGGTCAATTCTTGACATAACACCTGAGGGCCACAGTCATGCTCTAGTATTCAAGATAGCTTCCTAATTTTTCATTTAGGAAAAGTCAAATCCAAAATGTTTGAGAAACAAAGTGCAATATTAAATGTTTGCTTTATAGATTATATTCTATGGCTGTTGTAATCTTTTATTTGGTGCTGAATATGTCCTTGTAGGCTCTGTTTTAAGAAAACCATGTGGGAAATGATTTAACTTTTCCTATTGCTCTTCCTTGTGGAAAATAAAAGTGTTTTTTTTTTTCTGTTTTTGTATAATTGTTTGGCAGTTTATTTGAAGTTTGGTCAAATTAGTGATGCACTACATTCAGACATGATTAACATTACAGTTAAACTCTTAGATACTTCTGAGTGCTTTGTTTCTAAATTGGAAATTTACTGATGGAATTTACTGAGGACTTAAAAGATGTGAATTAAGTCTTAATGAACCAAATGTAAGCAGGTAATTTAGATACTAGTCCCCAACCCCAAACACACACACACACACACACACACACACACACACACACACACCTCTGATAATATACCTTGTCCTAACATTATAGGAGGACCTACATTATACGTTTAGTTGAAAACCACTGAACTGTTTTTCCAAATTTTAAAAACAGCAGTAAATATTTTTTAAAAATGGGTCTGACTATTAGAGTGATTGGCAACCTTAAAAGTCCTTTTGGAATCTAATTTTTCTTGTTCATTGTTTACACATACATATAAGAATATATTTATGTGCCTTAGAATGAAATTCCCATGTTACCAAGAAACATTTATACATTTTGAATGCAATTATAACGTGTTACATAAATAGCTGAACTGTAAATTCGTAACGCAAGCCAGTGGAAGACACAAATCTTTCAGTAATTAACAAATGAGAGGGGTCAGTGAGGAGGGATCATTGGTGCACTCAGATCATTGAGTGCACCAGGCATGGAACAAAAGGCTCAAGTTGATTTCCTCTTAGGTTACATAAGATGCTCACTCTTGAAGGTGTGAATTTGTCTTGTTTATTAAGGAAGTAAAAATGCTATGATCTACCACCAGTGGCTGCCAGTTCTGGGCACTCCTGTGAAACTGACTTTGGAGTGCATTGAGACTAAACTACCTATCTTACCTAGGTTAAACAACACTGTGGGTCCTCCACTGTCAAGCTGCTTCATGAATTTACTGAATAGTTGACCGACCTTGCTGTATTTAACCTTGCCCAATTTGATTCTATAGAAAAGAAACTCATACTAGCTACAGTGAAACAAAGTATTAACTCATAATTCCAGGCATGATCTATATTAAACACACCTGGATCTAGGAATGCCCTGGGGACGTTCTCTTCCCTTTATTTTTCGAAATGAGTGTTTTTATCCTGAAGCTTTTCATATTTTTTTTTCATCCTGGCTTCTAAGCTAAAGAGACCAGAAAACTTTTCGGTTCTCCAAAGACAAATAGGACGCTTGCTCAAACTGGCTTCAAACTCAAGATCTGCCTTCCTCACAAGTGCGTGCCACCATGTCCAGTTAATAAGAGATTCTGATAAGCTGGTATTTGAAACTTATTTCTTATGACATAGGTGAGTTTTCCAATAGAAAAACTTAAAATTCAGTATTATCATGTTCCATCAATAGGGCTCAAGCTAGCAACCACAGTATATGCCCTGGATAGTTTGTCCATCTCAGAATATTGAGTCAAAATCTACCTACTCAAAAATTCCTGGGTGCAGTTTGAATAAGAATGGCCCCATAGGCTGCTGTATTTGAATGTCTAGACCCTAGTTGATTTAGAGAAGGATTAGGAGGTGTGACCTTGTTGGAGGAAGCATGTGACTGGGCTAGGGCTTTGAAATTTCAAAAGCCTGAGCTAGGCCCAGACTTGTGTGCTACCTCCACCGTGTGTGGTGTGTGTGTGTGTGTGTGTGTGTGTGTGTGTGTAACCATGACAAGCATGGACTAACTGAAATTGTATATCAGCAAGCCTCCAATTAAATCCTTTTCTTTATGGGAGTTGCCTTGGTCATGATGCCTTTTCACAGCAATGGGACAGTGACTAAGATACCAGGTAATGCGTTTGGGGTAGAATTATATAATCTCTGAAATAATAGGCAGATATATCTTTGGAGTTCAGTGACAACAGTGTGCATTTCCAAAAGCACTTGACTGGTGAAATAGTTATATTTTCATTCTTTGATTTCATACTACAAAGAGGAAACACGTTGGAACTCAAATCATTTTATGGGTCAGAGGGCAAAGTGATTGCTATGTAAGCATGAAGACTTGCTTTCGCCACACCCTCCCCCACCCCCACCCCACCCCCACCCCACCCCAAAAAAAAACATTAAACAAATAAAAAAGCCAGGTGTGGTAGTAAGGCCTTCCTTTAATCCCAGTCCTCATCAGAAGCTGGTGGCAAATCTCTACCACATTCAACACATTCCATGCATGGAGGTCCAGGCTGGCCAGCCCTGTCTCGAGTAAGTAAAAATCCTGAGCACTGCTGCCCACCTACAATACCAATGCTGAGAGGCAAAGTCAGAAGGATCCAAGGCCGCTGCTAGTCAGCTAGTCTAACCCAGCCAGCAAGGTCCAGATTCTGTGAAAGAGACTGTGTCTGAAAATAAGTCGGAGAGTGATAGAGGTTCCTGGCCTGCAATGTGCCCACATAAGCATGAATTCATAAGCATACACTACACACAGGGCTTTTGTTCTTCTTAAATTGTGAAAGACGTGCTCATGGAGATCAAAAGAGTGCAGCAGATCCCCTGGAGCTGTAGTTATGAGCCACAATGTGAGTGCCGAGAACTGAACTGAAGTCATCTCTAACAGCAGCAAATATTCTTGACCAACAAGCCATTTCTCTGGCACTTCCCCACTCCCCACGTACAGTTTTTAAAAAGCAAGGTTATTTTGATTTTTGAAGAACAAGGATATACTGGGAATGAGTGACTATGCAAAGTGTTTGTGGTATAGGTCTGAGTGTCCCAGAGCTGCTATGTGGGTGTCCTGGAGCAGCAGTGGAGAGAAGTAGGACTTTGGGGAAGTAGGCCAGCCAGCAGTGTGCTTGGGTATCTTGTCCCGGCCTCATCCATGTGGTTTCCTCTCTTTGTGTCCTGTCCTCCATGAGAATATGAGACTCTGCCATGTCTTCAATCCTCTGAGACCGTGAACCAAAACCTTTTAGGTTGTTTACAGAAGATATGTTGGTCACAGCATGATAAAGTAAGTAATCCCAATAGGTTTTGTGTATCAAAAGTATATGTGTATACATTGTTGCTGGCCTATTACAACTCAAAAAATTCAAATGTGGGGAACTGGGATGTAGGCCAATGGTTAGGGTACCTGGTTAGTACACATGAAGCCCTGAGTTTCCAAATACCACATATCAACAGATACAAGATACAGTGGCACATACAATGTAACCTCGCACTTGGAAATTGACTCAGCGCAACTCGGCATCATCCCTTTCTCTTCTTGGTAACACAATAGTGTGCAGTTTACAGAAGGGCTGTCAGACTCTAATGTATGTATTAAGTTACACCTCACAGAGCACTCTCAATCCTGAGCTGAGAAATCAGAAGTTTAAAGGATGCTTATCCTCAGCATCCGCCTTCTCAGGCTGTCCTGGTACAGGTACTGGGGGAGAGTTCGTTGTAGCCTCGTTTGCTGTTTCTGCATGTGTTGGGTGCAGGTCTTTAATCCCAGCACTTGAGAGGCAGAGGCAGGCGGATTTCTGAGTTCAAGGCCAGCCTGGTCTACAGAGTGAGTTCCAGGACAGCCAAAGCTACACAGAGAAACTCTGTCTCAAAAAAAAAAAAAGGGTTGGTGACCTTCCAGTAGCATCCATTCACAATGTGTCTACTCAGCTAGAAATGTCACATCCTAGTATAGCACCCATAATCTTTAAGATCCATAGTGCTGTAAAATATGTAAATATTTAAATGCTGCAGCTTAAAATTTGCACAAATGAATTTCACTCTGGGAAATAATTAGCTTGAGCTTCCATGACGAAGCTATCTTATTTCAAATAGTAGAATCTGGGCATGTTCTTTTAAAACTAGCCACAATCTTATCTAGTAATGGCAGTGTTTGAGGAAGTATATGTTGCCAGGAATTAGTGAACTTCATCATAGTCTTCCTTTGTGCAGTCACAGGGAACACAGCAGTGACTTCCTAAATGCCATACTTATCACTAAAAGTGAAAGCTTCCACCACTTTTTAATTTTCTTCCATCTAAATAGACCCTTTTGCCACAGGAATGACAGTGAGGAGAGACCCTTCTGCCACATGCCACAAATGGGATTTGCAGCAAAATTGGTTATTTATACATGTCAAACCTTACTTAAGATAACAGAATACCCAACTTTGGCATAACAATATACATTTTGATCTTGCTATCAGAGTTCTAGTGTGGAGACTTAAAGATAAGACATGCATACAAAAAAATCAAAATTAAAAAAATACTCCGGTGACTTCTAGTGCTCTATAGAACAGTGAGATTGCTAAGACTGACAACAATTAGTTGCACATTTCAAATAATTAATAGAGAGCTGGGCTTGGTGGTGCACACCATTGATTCCAGCACTTGGGAGTCAGGGGCAGACAGATCTCTGTAAGTTCAGGGCCAGCCTGGTCTACATAGTAAGTTTTAAGAACAGCCAGGACTATTATGTACAGAAAGCTTGTCTAAAAACCAAACTAATAGAATTTTGAATGTTCCTAACACAAATAATGGTCTATAATGAAAGTAATAAATATATAACTTATTATGACCTCATTACCTATATATATATGTTGCTGAAATGTGCCTTATAACCCATATTTGTTATGTGTTATAACATAGAATATATAATATTTATAAATCTATAGCACATTTCTAGAATGTCACCAGTAAATAAGGAACACATTTGTAACAGGAAACATTTACTTACAGGAAAACCATTTGGGCCTCAATTGGAACAAGAGTCAGAAGGAAGGAAATTTCTAAAGAGTTGGCCAGTCCTGACTGACTACAAAACCACCTGCCCCCTTATTTTGCCCGCTTATTTATGATGAAGACACCTGTGACAGGGTTTCTTGAAGGGAGATTGGAGGGGGGAGCAGGGCAGAGCAAGAGAAAGAGATCATCGAAAACTCCGTTGGAAGGAAAGCGTCCTCCCATTCACACCATTTATTCTATGGTGAACTTCCAGATGGTGTTAACATTAGATTAAGGATGTGGGAAAGCGGCATGCATGTTTATCTAAGTGTAAAAATAATAAATTTATATAACTAGTGCTTGTTCAATAAATACTATTCTATCAAATTCCTGGAATATTACAATACACAATCTCTTTATATACATTACCTTAAATAAACCTTTTTTCAATTTTGTATTTTTACTTTTTTGTACTTTATGTTCTAAATTTTAAAAGAGAAGCCTTGATTAGTAAAGATTGAGTAACTGTCTTAAATACCACACTTGTCGAATTAAAAAGTATTCAGATTCAGAATTATCATAATTTAAAATTCTAATATTTTACTGAAACCCAACATATATTATTAATTGGCTTGGACCCATGGTTTGACCCTAGTCTTTATTTTAAGGAAGCCCCAGTAGTATAGAATATATTTGTGTACAATTTAATCCCACAAGGCTAACTACCACAAAGGTAAATACTTATAGCTAAAGAAGAGAATAGCTTGGGAAATCTTGAAATCTTTGAGACCTAAGCTCTTAAAGGAGAGCCATGTGGGCATTGCATAGTTAAAGGTGAGCACTGCACATTATCTACCCAGAAGTCTCTAAGGCGAGACTGACAGCAGAAGGGCTGGCATGAGGGGAAAATGTCAGTGAGAACTCACCTGCCAAGGAGAGGAGAGGCCATGGTAGACCCAAGAGAGAAACTAGGTCACAGAGGAGTGCGTGCCCAGGCTTCTTGCCCACTGGGAACACCTCAGTGAATATACCCGATGTTCTAACAGATGATGTGACAGAAAACTAGGCTAGTTAACCCCTTCATCTGATGGGAAAACCATCTCTGTTCACCATGTCTTCAAGTATATAGATGACTAACTGTGCTCGAAGCACTCAATTTGATAGAAGTGGGAAAGCTCGATGAACTGATACAGACTGGGCTTTGTGAAGTATAAAGTCGTAGCCTTCATTCAGTGAGAAAGTCGGCCAATACATGTCCGTTTGTCATAGCATGGACATAGTGTGCACCCTGAGAAAGTCAGGCCTGGGTCCGTCGTCTCATTTTCAATAGTTCCATACAGTCATGCAGCGGCTGATGAGCAAATCGTTCATGGGCAAGTGATGGTTCTTTGGTACTTTTCTTACACAAATCTCTCTTCATATTTTCTCAGGAAGATCTGTTATTGTTTCAGCCTCAATTTTCAATCTTATCATGATTTGAAATCCACTGTTTCCAACTTTTTCTCCTTTTTATCTGTATTCTCAGTGACATTATAATAACTTACTTGTTAAATGCCACAGCCAGCGCTCTTATAACAAAAGCATTTGTCAGGCAGTGCTGACACATGCCTTTCATCCCAGCACTTGGGCTACACAGAGAAACCCTGTCTCAAAAACAAAACAAACAACAACAAAAAAGCATTTAATTTGTGGCTGGCTTACAGTTTCAGAGGTTTAGTCCATTACCATCATGGTGAGGCAGGCAGATCTTTCTATGTAGCCCTGGGCATCCTGGAATTTGCTATGTAAACCAAGCTAGCTCAAACTCACAGAGACCCTCCTGTGTCTGGATGCTGGAATTAAAGGCACAGGTGATCCTTTATGAGCTAGGATGTGGGCTCTCACTGGAGTCCTGAAGCAGCCCAAATCTCAGACTTCCAGCATCTGAACTGTAAAATACTACGTTTCTGTTGTTTGAGCTACCCTGCTCTTTATCAGGGATTAAGCTGGCACTGAGAAAAGCTAATGCTACCAACAGAACTTTTTCTAGCCATTTACTTTTATGGAGAAAAAGGAAGAAAATGGCAAGAGAGACTCAAAGAGAGACGTATACACAGAGACAGATGGACACACACACACACTGGGGTAGGCAGACAGACAAAGAGATGTGGAGATACAGAAAGACACAAGGCACTGTGTATGGAAGAACACTTGAGGAAGTTACCATAGTTGTGGGAACTTCCTGGCTGTGAAGGTGTAGTGAAAGCCTGGTGCAGTCTGGTTCTCTTCCTTTCCAATGAAGCATTCCCCTGACCCACAGCCCTCACCACAAGATAGGCCACAAGCCACTATAGAGCATATTTTTCTGTTAGCTTAATCTTGTTCCCTAGGCCATGGTGAATCACTCAATCCAGACAACGTTGCCCAATAGGACATCCGAAGACTTTTATGAGATTTCGAGGAAACTCTCTTTAGTCTAGTATACCAGATCAGAGTTCTCTCTTTCTCTGTAAGCTCCTGTAGAGAGAACAATTTCAGTCACAGTCAAGCCAAAGCTGGGGTGGACTGCTTTGTTTCATGGGTCTCATGTATTTCATGTATTAGGAATGGAATCCTGAGGATTCATGTGTTAGTGTTTATAGACAGGACCTTTTGGAGGTGATAGGGTTTTGAGGACTCTGCCTGAATGAATGGATTAATGGGCTCCTGAGGGGTGGCTTATTTGTAATTCTAAGCTCTACCCCATGTGCCTCATCTGATTTGACAGAGAGACCCTCGCTAGATGCAGCACCATGTTCCTGGACATCTCAGCTCTGCAGAACATAAATTACTCAGGTTTAAGTATTCAGTTATAGGAATAGAAAATGAACTAAGACACAGGCCTGGGCAGAACTAGAAACTCTAAAGGTCAACTGAGCTGGAAAGCTGACCTGATTATCCCTGAAATCTGACCTTGCAGTGCACTTGAGAGCTCTATGAGCTAGTAAATTTCCTTCATTGCCTAAGCAAGGCTGAGTCTGGCTTCCAATTCTGTACAGCCAGAAACATTCTTCTTATAGAAAAAAAGACTAAGCTGTCTCATGGGGGAAGGGTTTATTCATAAGAGAAAACATATTCCCTCTCACTCAATGTTATCCCAAATGCCTTGGATGTGCCATTTTTCATTCATATATACTAGACAGTGTCTCTGCTAATTCATCCCACAGCCCAAGACTCTTGACATGAGTACATTAGATTGTGATTGCATTGGTTTGTCCTCTCAGGTCAATAAACTATACTTTCTGAACTGAGCATAGAAGGAGAGAGTAAACATTGAAACAGGCAGTGCATGAGGAGCAGACCAGACTGGGCAATCAAAATCCACTAGGAGAGGTGGAGGACTGACTGGAAATCCGTACGAAAACTTTTGATTCATATTCAGAGCTAGCAGGGAACCAGGTGCAAGGAGCAGGAGGCCCAGAACGATGTAGTTTTCTTATAGCTAGAATATTATACATTAGCTAAAGTGTTGTGCTTTAGGGATCAGACATTTAAGTCACTTTTGAGTGGGAAAACTTACAGAAGATCTAATGACTGCAGATTAGTAAAACCTGTAAGGGAAGGGGATGGGGGAGGGAGAATCTAGCTTAACATTAAAGCACGTGGTTAGCTTCTGTTCATTTTCTAACACATATATACCACACAAACCAGGTTGTTACACCCAAAGCTCACAAACTCAATGACTACTGGATTCTGTCTACAAATGAGTTGTGTACAAAGTGAACACAAGCTACTCTACTCAATTATGTTAGATCCTGCTCATAGAAATAGCAACACAAGGTATTTTAAAGAGAAATTAGAATTGGGTGTTCAGGGATTATGGGGGCTTAATTAGAAAATAATAATATATCGTTTAGGAAACAAAGAGGAGGGAAGAAATAGAAAGTCAGTGAGCCACATTTCCATTCTGTTGTAGAGAGGCCTCCTTAGACGACCCAGATGACATATCCCCAGGACACTTTCCACCCACATTGAGTTCTTCTGTGACACTCTTTGCTCCCTCACTCCTCTGCAAGAGCTAGAGCAGGGCTCCCCCACCTCAAAGTGTGAATAGAATTACCTCAGACTCCTGTTAAGATGTACATCATGATCCTAGCAAGTTTTGGATGGAGCTTTACACTTCAAAGAAGCTCCCAGGCTTTGTTAAGATTCAAAATGCATTCTTAATAAAAGCCCTAGAACAAGTAGGACTGTAGGAAACATATGCTAACATAATAAAGGCTATGTATAACACATTCATGGCCAATATCGTCCTAGATGAATAAAACCATTAGTAATCCCCATTAAAATCAGGATTGGAGAGGACTGCCCACTGTGCCTACTGTTCATCCGTAATGTGATTGGAGCATTAGCTGGAGCAATAAGGCAAGAGAAGGGATACAAATGGGAAAAAAAATTTTTTTTTGAGTTTTTTGAGACGGGGTTTCTCTGTGTAGCTCTGGCTGTCCTGGAACTCACTTTGTAGACCAGGCTGGCTTCAAACTCAGAAATCTGCCTCTGCCTCCCGAGTGCTGGGATTAAAGGCATGTGCCACCACGCCCGACTCGAATAGGAAAATATTAAGTCAAATTATTTTCAGTTGAAGGTTATATTATCTTATACCCAATGTTCCCAAAAATTGACTAGAAAAAGTGTAGAAATTATCAGCAATTTCAGAAAAGTATTATGATACATGATTAACTTACAAAATTTACCAGTCTCAATACATATGAGTAACAAGCATGCTGAGAAAGAGATCATGGACACTCTCCTCTCCCCAGTTTCTCAAATAAAATAAAATATTTAGAATATACATAAACAAAAGAGATTTTAAAAATCTCTAAAATTAAAACTTTAAATGTGTGAAGAAAGAGATTAAGAAACATACTAGAATTAGAAGACCTCCCAAGTGTATAGCCTGGTAGAATTAACATTGTAAAAAAAAAAAAAAAAAAAACTTTCCTACCAAAACAATTTACTGATTCAATAAAATTACAAACAACATCCTCATCTAATTCTTCACATAAATAAAAAGAAAATCCTCAATTTGCTAAGGAACAACAAAAAACTCAGAATAGCCTATTAGTCCTAGATAAGCATTTCTATGTATTCTGCTCATTTTAAGTGCTAAGTCCATCTGTCTATTACCCCAACTTTTATACATCTGTTTCTATTGAGTCGGTTTTGTTAGATGGCTGGAATGGCTACTCCAGCTTGCTTCTTAGGACCATTTGTTTGGAAACTTGTTTTCCAACCTTTCACTCTGAGGTAGTGTCTGTCTTTGTCACTGAGGTACGTTTCCTATATGCAGAAAAATGCTGGGTCCTGTTTCCGTATCTAGTCTGTTAGTCTATGTCTTTTTATTGGGGAATTGAGTCCATTAATGATAAGAGTTATTAAGGAAAGTGATTGTTATTCCCTGTTATTTTTGTTGTTACAAGTGGAATTTTGTTTGTGTGGCTATCTTCTTTTGAGTTTGTTGAGAGATTACTTTCTTGCTTTCTCTAGGGTCTAGTTTCTCTCCTTGTGTTGGTGTTTTCCATCTATTATCCTTTGTAGAGCTGTATTTGTGAAAAGATATTATATAAATTTGGTTTTGTCATGGAATATCATGGTTTCTCCATCTATGGTAATTGAGAGTTTTGCTGGGTGGCATTTGTGTTCTCTTAGGGTCTGTATGACATCTGTCCAGGATCTTTTAGCTTTCATAGTCTCTGGTGAGAAGTCTGGTGTAATTCTGATAGGTCTGCCTTTATATGTTACTTGACCTTTTTTTCCTTACTGCTTTTAATATTCTTTCTTTGTTTTGTGCATTTGGTATTTTGATTATTATGTGGCAGGAGGAATTTCTTTTCTGGCCCAGTCTATTTGGAGTTTTGCAGGCTTCTTTTGTGCTCATGGGCATCTCTTTCTTTAGGTTAGGGAAGTTTTCTTCTATAATTTTGTTGAAGATATTTGCTGACCCTTTAAGTTGGAAGGCTTTGCACTCTTCTATGACTATTATCCTTAGGTTTGGTCTTCTCATTGTGTCCTGGATTTCCTGGATGTTTTGAGATAGGATTTTTTTGCATTTTGCATTTTCTTTGACTGTTGTGTCAATGCTTTCTATAGTATCTTCTGTGTCTGATATTCTATCTTCTATTTCTTTTATTCTGTTTGTGATGTTTGCATCTATGACTCCTGATCTCTTTCCTAAGTTTTCCATTTACAGAATTGTCTCCCTTTGTGGTTTCTTTATTGTTTCTACTTCCATTTTTAGATCTTGGATGGTTTTGTTCATTTCCTTTGCCTGTTTGTGTTTTCTTGTAATTCTTTAAGGAATTTTTGTGTTTCCCCTTTAAGGACTTCTAGCTGTTTACCCGTGTTCTTCTGTATTTATTTAAGGGAGTTATTTATGTCCTTCTTAAAGCCCTTTATCATCATCGTGAGAAGTGATTTTAGATCCAAATCTTGCTTTTCCGGTGTGATGGTGTATTCAGGACTTGCTATGTTGGGAGAATTGTGTTCTAATGATGCCAAGTAACCTTGGTTTCTGTTGCTTATGCTCTTATGCTTGCCTCCGGCCATCTGGTTCTCATTAGTGCTACCTATCCTCACTATATCTGACTGGAGCCTGTCCTTCCTGTGATCCTGGTTGTGTCAGAACTCTTCAGAGTCCAGCTGTCTCTGTGATCCTGTGATTTTGGGATCCTGTGATCCTGGGTATAAAGATTTTATTTATTTATCTTTTATGTATATGAGTACACTGTAGCTGTACAGATAATTGTGAGCCTTTATGTGGTTGTTGGAAATTGAATTTAGGAAATCTACTCACTCTGGTTGGCCCCACTTGCTTTGGTCAGCTCTGCTCGCACTGGTCCAAAGATTTATTTATTATTATAAGTAAGTATACTGTAGCTGTCTTTAGACGCACCAGAAAAGGGTGTCAGGTCTCATTACGGGTGGTTGAGAGCTACCATGTGGTTGCTGGGATTTGAACTCAGGACCTTTGGAAGAGCAGTCAGTGCTCTTACCCGCTGAGCCATCTCACTAGCCCCTGAATTTTTATTTCTTTACTAGTTTTTTTACATTGGTCTTATTAGCACTGAGGCTGGTCTTGAATTCACTTTGCAGCAACAGTCGACCTATCCTCTTGTCTCTGTTTCCCAAGTGGTGGTATTATACACATGTGCCAGCAAGCATACTTTAGTATAGTTTTAAAAATGTTTTCCCATCTATTCAGAAGCTAGAATAAAAAGGAGGAACCTGTAAACTTTGCTGAAATGCAGTCCAGTAGACATGACAGTAGCAGGCAACATTGGTTGGCCACTTGCTACTTTCCAGGTAACTTTCTCTGTTCATTCTGCTATAACAGAATGGCAGGTCCTGGCTAATTTACAAAGAATACAAATATACCTTCTTAGAGCTATAGAGATGTCTCAGTCGTTAAGAATGCTTGCTAAGCAACCAGAGGAACTGAGTCCTATCTGCTCAGCACCTATGTGACAAGCCTGGTGTCAAGCTAGCCAGAGCTTGCTGGCTTTGGGACTAGCTGAAACAAAATCCAGTTTCAGAGGGTGTGATGGCTAATTATGGTTGTCTCCTTGTCTATATCTCGAATTAACTGGAACCCAGAACATGGAGGGCACACCAATGAGAGGGTTTTGCTTAATTTGAAGTAGGAAGATCCATTTCTAATCCAGATCATTGAGATAGGAATATGTCCCTTTAATTCAGATAATTAGAGCTGAGAAAATCTTTCTCTAATCTGGGTCACACCTTCTGGTGAAAGCCCAGGTAAGGATGTTTTGATCCTTTGCCTGCTTGCCCTGGCCTTACTAGCAAGTCCATTCCTTCACTGGCACTAGAGACTACCTCTTTGAAATTCCAACTTCTGCTAAAGATTAGCTGAGACATCCAACATCATGGACTGAACAACGACTGGGTTCTTGGACTTTTTGCTCATAGCTAGCCACCACTGAATTAGCTATATGCAACCCATAAGTCATTCTACTAAATCATATATATATATACATATATATGTATATATATGTGTGTGTGTGTATATATATATATATACATACATAAACATGTGTGTGATTTAGTATATACATGTATATACATATGTGTATATATATGAGATAAATACATATGTATGTATGTATGTATGTATGTATGCATTCATGAAGGTATGTTGTGTGTTACTCACCAGAGAATATCACTTAGACATGAATTTAAGGCAATAGAAAGCCTTCAACTGCACTGGGTGTTTGGGATCTCAGTGTAGTATCAAGCCTTTCTCAGGTGAGTGTTTTTTTAGCACAAAAACCATGTTCTGGGTTGACATAACGCATCGAACAAGAACAATTAGCCACAAATGGAACTAGAGAAGAGAAAAGGCCCAAGCTTCTCCAGAACTATATGGACATTGATGAATTAGGCCTTTGCCTTAGTTTTGGCAGGTGGCACTATCTATGTGTTGCATTTATAGTCTGAACGGCACTTCCATCATGTACTCAGCTATGCTAAGGTCTTGGAGCCTACACAGTTTGGGGGCCTTCTTACATTCCCCACTGGTCTTAGTGAATGAGTCAAATCATGCACACATCTTCCTCTAAAGAGGTGTAGCTATTTCTAAGGACCATTCATTTTACTGAAGTGATACATAATGGGTAGTATAGTTTAAGATACAGGGGTCTGTTGTTAATCCAATTAGAGTAATAATTAAAGGCCCAGTCAATGTTGATAGCAGAGTAGTTAGCCAGGGGGACCAAGAGAACAGAGACCAGTATCAATTAACTGTTCTCTCTCTCTCTCTCTCTCTCTCTCTCTCTCTCTCTCTCTCTCTCTCTCATACACACACACACACACACACACACACACACACAAGTTTTTTCAACCATGTTAAGACATTTAAAAATTACTCTGTATCAATTAGCTGAAAAATGTCAGGGATTTTTCTTCAAAGCCAGACATAGTTTTCTTTATTGCATGAGAAGTAAGTCTAAGTCTCTCCATTTTGTAGAACCAATTTTTGTAAGGGAATCTGTTGTTTTAATATCTGTAGGTCCTAATCGACCTGCCTGCTTAGTTTGGAAAGCATAGAAAAGGCACATTCAGTCAAACCATTGGTACATACCCACCAAGTAGTCTCAAGGCTTTGTAATCTTGTTATCCAGATGAACTAACCCATACGGCGAAAGAGAAGGCAACAGAATAAGATAAAGAACCTAGGTGGATATGAGACAAGAGTTTGCTCCTTACATGTTTTCTAATGTTATTTTAGGCTGCTCCAGTCACAGGAGGTTTTGTTAGTCAATGGATGAAAGTCTGGTTACTTCCCATTCCTATGTAGTACATAGCCACCAACCATGGATGGGTTTTGGCTAGGAATTATTAACTTTATCCCCAGGGTCTCTTCCTGCAGCACAGTGTCTGATTCCTCAGGATTTTCTTTTTATCCAAAGGATAAAATCCTTTTTAAAATAAATTTTCAAAAAGCCACAGTTTTACAGCTCCAATTTTTGCAATAGAAATTCCCTTTTTGGGGGGCAACTAGGAGAGCCAATTTCAGGGCATATATAAACTGTAAACTTCATATTCTTAATCATATATATATATATATATATATATATATACATACATACATATATATATATGTATATACTATAGTAGTATATATTGTATATGTATGTACTAATGATTTGTTTGGATCTAATTCTATCTTTCTCTATCCCTATCTATATCCATATCTATATCTATAGATATGGATATATATCTATATCCAGACAAATCAATAGTCATATTAGTTAATATTTTCACTGTATCTGTCATCTTCAGTTCCCAGGTCCAGGCCTGAAGTATGACAGGGGTTAAACTAATAACCCCGTGTTCATACTGAACCCAAGTCTCAAAAGGAGGTAGACAAGGAGGAAGTAGAAGTACTGAGGCCCAATAAAACCTTAATTTTCAATGGGTCCATAGTCTGGAGATAGTCGATTTGAAAACAAGTCTCAGAAGGAGGTAGACAGGGAGGGACAGGGAGGCCCAGTAAAACCTTAATTTCAATGGTTCATAGTCCGGAGACAGTTCATTTGGCAACAGCATCTGTGGCTTCTACTTCGTAGGTGTAGTGGACCCATGGTGTAGTCTCAGCGATCTTCACTGCCATAGGAGTGAGGAGACTCATTACATAGTCTTTTCCAAGTTGATTTCACTGTCTCTTTAGCTACTTGCCTAACCCAGACAGTATCACTGGACTAGAATAAGGGCAAGCTGGTGGTGGACACAGAGGTTACCTGGTTCTTCCGGATGGTCCAGTGAATAGCCTTTATGGAAGCCTTTATGGAGTACCTGTGCTGACTTGAGAAAGAAATGGTTAGAGAGTTCTGCCAATGGCTGGTCCCTGACCCTGCAAAACTTATGTCATCCAAGCATAATCTCATAGGGAGGTAAATCCCTCCCTATATGGGGAGCAGAGGGCCAAAACAAAGCAAAGCAAAGGAGGCCTATCCATCTTCTGGTAGACTCTAATGAGAGTTTTGTGTTCTATATATCATATATAACAATATATTATATACATATACACTAAGTATATAATTTATACACATATGTATATAATATATACACCTACTTACACATACAGAGAGAGACTCACTTGCTATCCTTAAGAATCCTGACTCAAAGGAATAGACATGGTGAGTGACAGAGGAGAGCATCTGATACCTTCTTCTGGTTTCTATACACAGGCACGCACACACACACACACACACACACACACACACACAAATAAATTAAACAAACTTTTAATAAAGAAATAAAATGCCTTCTCACATTGCTGGATCCTGAGAGGCCTGAAGAAAAGGAGGGGCAGGTTCAACTGTGCAGTTAGATCACTCTTTGCTAAGACAGCACTTCCAGTTGGGAAGAATACCATGTCCTCACCGGGCACAACATGGAAGGCTGGTAAGACAAATGCTACCTGAGACACACCAGAAGAGGGCATCAGATCCCATTACAGATGGTTGTGAGCCACCATGTGGTTGCAGAGAATTGAAATCGGGACCTCTGGAAGAGCAGTCAGTGCTCTTAACTGATGAGCCACCTCTCCAGCCCCCTGAGACCCCCATTCTAAGTGTGTCCTCATAAACCAGTCATACCCTAAACACTGTCACATTAACTAGATTTCAACGCCTGTATTGTTTGAGATAATATATTCATGGTATAACACTAGTAGTATACTTGACAACATGTGGTGGTTGAATAGGAATGCCCCCATAGGCTAATATATTTGAATGCTTGGGGATTAGGGAGTGGTGCTTTTTGAAGGGATTAGGAGATGTGGCCTTGTTAGAGTAGGTGTGCCACTAGGGGGTGAGTTTTGGGGTTTCAAGTGCTCCTCTCTCTCTTCCTTCCTTCCTTTCTCTCTCTTCCTTTCTCTCTCTTCCTTTCTCTCTCTTCCTTTCTCTCTCTTCCTTTCTCTCTCTCTCTCTGTCTCTCTCTCTCTCTCTCTCTCTCTCTCTCTGTCTCTCTCTGTCTCTCTCTCTGTCTCTGTCTCTCTCTCTCTCCTCCTCCCTCCTGCTGCCTGCAAAGTTGATATGCTCACTCTTCACCACCATGTCTGCCTGCACAACACCGTGCTTCCAGCCACTCTGTAACCTGTAAGGCAGCCCCAAGTAAATGTTTTGCTTTATAAGAGTTGCCATGATCATGGTGTCTCTTCACAGCAGTAAGACCCTAAGGTCTGTGACAGGGCCAGACATGGGTTAGATTAAGTATGTAGCTTCTAGAGGCAAACTGCCTAGTCTTGAATCCCAACTTAGCCACTTGCAAACTGTGAAATCTTAAAGGGATTATTTTAGTTATCTGTGCCCAATTATATATTACACATAGAAGTGCCATTATCATTACTATTACCTACGATTATTTGATCATTATATAATAATATATGATCTGCTATTACCATTGTTATTACCTCCTTATGTACATATGCCAATGTATTATTTCACACAATAACTGCCATTATCATTATTATTACCCATGGCTATCTAATATTATATAATTGTATGCAATCTATTGCTACAATTGTTATTACTATTTTACTTGCACATAGCAATGTGTTATTGCATACAGCAAGTATCATTACCATTATTTTTACCAAGAACTTTATGACAGTAACACCATTGTCCTTTCTAATTATCCTGTCAGCTAGTAAAGCAGGGAGATTAGGTGGCTCAGATCATCCTTTCACTCATTTCTTTGCTGAAAAAAACCTACATTTTATTCAGGATATCCATCTCTCTCAAGTGATGTAAGAAGTGATCCTCATTAGCAAACCCTCGGAATGAATCTGGATGCTTGCATGTTTGGCGTTTTGCTGATAGCTGCTTAGTGCAAGGCATTCGAGAGAATTCTGTCTGGAGAGTATGAGGTATCAGGAAAGGGTCTCTTTTGTTCCAAGGGACGTCATACTGAGAAGCATGCTCACAAACACAGGAAAAGTTGTCATCTCTAGAGACGATGGCTGGCCTGAGGATGTATAAGAAAGACCCGAAGCGTCACCTGGGAACTGTTATGTCTTCATCCACTGTGTACCATAGTCCTGTTTTCAAAGAACACACAATCACTTTTTTAAATATCCTCAAGATATTAAATGATGTGAAAACCACTCAAAAGCCAGTTGTCCATGTGGAGACTTTCAGCATTAGTTACAGTTGGGGTTAGAACATACAGTATGTATATATAGGCATGCAGCTCCTAACATTTCTACCTCCATCAGGCTACATGTACCAAGGTGGCCCCATAGGTTTGTATGGAGCCTGGAGCATCCTTATCACCTAGTGATGTCACATGATGCCTCACTGGCATGTCTGTGGTACTGCTCATCTAAACAAACCCATTGCACTCTCAGTCCTATAAAAGTACAGCACATGCTATTGAATACAATTCAGAAGACATGGTAGTGATAAGAAATGACTGTTACTGGCTTATCTATTTTTATAAAGTGCATATAAAACATTAACTGGAAGAAAGTGTGCCTTGTTACACCACACCAAGCCTGTATATCTTGAATTTATTATGTCTCTTGATTGCATAATTTTCTTTTGTGCTTGATTTAATCTCTTGTTGCTTTGCTCACCATGGCCTCAAACATCTACTGGCTAGACTTCGAACATATACCATATAGTCTAGGTATGCTCATACAACAAAATTACTTAATGACACATTTCTCAAAACACAGTTTTGTGGCTAAGTAGCACATGATTCTGTTTAATTAGCAGCACACCCCACGGTGTGGATTTGCTTTCTCCTTTATGACTGTTATCATCTTGTTTCGTGTGGCTGAGTTAGTTTCTTTGGAATGAGACTATCAATTCTGTGGTTATTATAATAAACAACTTTAGCCATAGATAGTTTTGATGCACTCTTACTCCAGCATACATGGTTAATGTATATCTTTCTTAAAATAACTTAAATGTTATTTCAGAGACTTTGATAGAGACAGAAAGGATATTTGGAGGCAGAGTGACCACAGTGACACTTTCAATGGCAATACTTCTTAAGAAGAGGCTGCAGACTCCTCAGGTTCTGGAATCTAACATTTGTCATTTAAATATAATGTCCTGTGTGGAAACATATACATTAAAATGTTTATACAGACTTCTGAGCAGGTTACATTACAAATATGAATTTAATACACATACATTTAGCATGCAATAACAGCTAATGAAAAAAGAACATGGATTTGAAAGAAAGCAAGGAGGGGAACATTGAAGGGTTTCGAAAGAAAAAGGGAAACAGTGTAATTACAGTCCAATCTCAGAATCAAAGAAAAAAATAAGAATTCGTATAGAAACATACAGCATCCTAGATAACCAAAAACAACCCTTAGCAATAACAACAATACTGGAAGTATGATAGGCCTGACTTCAAGTTGTGTTACAGAACCATAGCAATAAAAACAGCATGGCATGGCACAGAAGCAGGCTTTGTAGACAGATGGAACTATCTACATTGATGATGAAAGGACCTCTTCAACAACTGGGGCTAGGAAAACTGGATCTCAACACAAGGATACAAGGCCCACTCCCCTGGCAGAATTCATACCTGGTTCTGTACCTGATTAAAAGTTCATGGCTGGAGGAGGGGCACGAGCCCTATCAGAGAACCTAAGTGGACATATTGCCACATGGTCATATTGGCAAAGAACCTTCTAAGCATTTGTGTTTACACTCATAATTAATGGGCCAGAGAAGCTTCTGTTTATAGTGGGCAGAGGTTAACTGAGACACTTAACTATCCAAAGTGCTGAAAATATTGACTGTTGAGTACTTGGTCCTAAGTAGGACATCTATCTATATCACACACACACACACACACACACACACACACACACACACACACACACACACCATCCACAGCTTAGAAAATATCACAGAAGAAGGATGGAAAGAATGAAAAAGTCAGAGAATGGAGCAGAACACTGTGAAACTGTCTTCCAGGCATGACATTGCTGCTTCATTAACAAACTCACCACAGCACTGGTTACCTGCATAAGACTTGCAAAAGAATGCAGTACTCAGTATTCCACCATGGACGAGTCAGGGGCTCACATGGTTCCACCCCTTCCCTGGAGCTCTGGGCAAGCACTAACTACATGAAACAGGAGTCATAGTCCTCCCTGGGGCAACCACTGCTATGGAGCTCTGGCTCAAGTAAACTCAAGTAAATACAGAACTCTTGATCATTTAGCCAGTCATGCTTAGATGCAAAGGCATTTGTTCCCCATACACACACCAAAAAAGGCATGAAAGTAAGAGGAGGATATGATGACAAAAAAGTTTGTGAGAGTAGAAGGATTATAGGAGAGGATAATGGGAGGGGAATACAATCAAAGTATATTATCTGGGTAAGAATTAGGAAAAAATAAATAAAATGTAAAAATCCATTGTAAAACCTGATAGTGAGCCCCCTCTATTGGAGAGCCTGTCTGAAACAAGACAAAACAAAAACTGATAAGAAATCCATTTGGTGTTATTTCCTGTTTTTAAGAAAAGATCTCATTGAGCCTATGCAGCCCTCAAACTTGCTTTGTAACTCATGTTGGCCTTGAACTTCCAACCTTCCTGCCTCCACCTCTTACGGACTCACAATGCAAGCATGCATCTGTGAGCACGGCTCAATTTATTTTGTTGTCATTGTTTAATACATATTTTGAGTCTAAAGAGTAAAATTCCTGGCCCTCCCTCCCCCGGCTCCTGACACACACATTTCAAGACCTATAACATTAGGTAATATATTGCAAGCTTTTAGGAAATATCTATTTAATTTTCTCTGTGTGGATGTTTTGATTGCATTTGTTTCTGTGTTTCACATCCACACAGTGGAAGGGGAGGTCAGAATGGAATGTTGGATGCCCTGAAACTAGACATGTTGATGTTCTGGGAATCAAACCTAGTTCCTTGGGTAAAACAGACAGTGTCCTTACCTGGCAAGCCATCTCTTGTCCAGTATGCTGCAATCTTTCTTCACTGGGTAGATGTTATCATGCAATGGCCATTGATAGACACAAATTTTTAGTTATTTCTGATGACAAGATCAGAAAACTGTACCTCCCTGTTATTTTAGGAACACAATAGTTGTTATTATCATCCAAAACTCTTGTTGATTCCTTTTGGTTACATAAAAAGAGCTAGGCAAGGTAACACACACCTGTAAGGCACAGCTGTAAGCTCAGCACCCTCGAGGCCAATGCTTGGTGCTGCATACTTGGGATGCATGTCTATAATCTCAAGACTCTGCAGACTGACACTCAGTTCAAGGCCAGGATAGTGAGTTTGGGAATTGTTTGGGCTGCATAGCAAGGTCACATTTCAAGAACAAACAAATAAAAACAAACACAGCAAAGTCATGAATAATTTTTTTTTTAAAAAAAGATAAGCCCATACTATCAGCACTTGTACATTCATTTCAGGAATACTCTGCCCTGTCCCTCAATATACAAGAATGAAATACAAGAAAGTAACTACAACGGAACTTCACTGAGTGTAAGGACAAAGGGAAAGGAGGAAGGAAGGGAAGGAAGAGAGAGAGGAAGAGGAGGCAAGGAAAGGGGGGTCTTTAATGACAAAGTGTCCTCTAACAGGCTGACTGCCACCACTTTTTTTCTTCCTTACTAGTATTTAGGATAATTTTATCTTTCAGTCAATGGCATCTTGAAGTCTGTGGATAAGGTCTTTATGTACGAGTCCAGAAAGACTAAAAGTCTTAGACCTGAACCCACATAACTAACCCCACTTTCCCTGGGAGTGGAACATTAGTTTCCTTAGCATTTCAGAGAGTGGACAATGTCTGCCTATGAACCAACTTGCTGGGGTCCTTCTAATCCAGTGGTTCTGGTTTGGAGATAGTACTTGCTACTCATGTAAAATTATGAGTTTTTTCTTCCCCTAAAAAGCCTGGCCTATAGGAAATGTAAATGATACAGAAGGACCAGGTTTCTCTTAACATAAGCCACTGTAAAGGAGATGGGAATGTAGATTCTAGGCAGAGAGTACAATGGTGTAGCTAAGGCCAGATCTATTGGAGAGAAGGACACACTGAGCACATATGTTCTGTCTGCGTGGGACAAGTGTGCTTTCCCAGAGCTTGCCGTTTCCTAGGGAGAGTGGAATGATTGTGCTAGGAGGCTCAAGTGCAAAGCACGCAGTAAGAACTGTCCTGAGGTCTAGATCCTATTGCAGTGCTTGACTCCACTGGTCAGTTGCATAGAGAAGTGATTGAAACCTTCGAGAAGGTACTGAAAGGGAACCCTAGCTTGATACCACTACAGTAACTGTAAACTCATACTTACGAGACTCCACTTAACCACAATTAAATGCTAATTTTATGACAATTATTCTTCAGTCAATCAACAAAGCAATGTTTCACTGAGACTTGCATACATGTCTGTCACCCTGTTTGTTCATACCCGATCTTCATACTTCCTATCCTTCCTTCCCCCATCATTTCTCTCCCAGGTATCTCTTATGCATTTATATCAAATGTATGTATGTATGTATGTATGTATGTATGTATGTATGGCATATGTGTGTGAGGGTGTATAAGTTCATACATAAATCTAGATTCTGCAAATAAAAAGAATTCCCCCCCCCCAAAAAATGGAGACCCCGCCCCTTGACATTGTCAGAGCAAAGAGAGCCTTGAAACATATCTTCTTAAAACAGTTTCAGCCACAATGCAACTCTCAGACCTCAGCAGAAAGTAATCAAAGTTTGAGAGAGTAGATAGGGTAGAACACACAGACACACACACACACACCACCACCACCACCACCACCACCACCACTAACAATAACAACAACAATGCTCAGGGCCTATGAAGAGTTACAAGTTGAAGTCTAGCCTGGACTATAAAACACTGTCTGAAAAATAAAATAAATAGAAACAGGTATATTACAAATAATACTCTGTAGCCTACACTTAGAATGTAATGTGTGAAATTAAAAACAATGATTTGTTAAACTTGCTATCTGCCAATAATTCTTTGGAAACAGTGCCACAGATGATTTCAACCAACAGGTCTGTTAAAGGAGAAAATGAAATCAACAGAAAAGTCCCCAGCACAAGGCTTTTTGGTTTTTGGTTTGTGAGACAGGGTTTCTCTGTGTAACAGTCCTGGCTGTCCTGGAACTCACTTCATTGGCCAGGTTGGCCTCACAGAGATCTGCCTATCTTTGCCTCCTACGTGCTGGGACTGAAGCATGTGCTGCCATGCCTGGCTTTGCCACAAGGTCTTTGACATAATTCTTTCTTCTTCTTTAAAGAAATCTACAACTATTTAAAAAACTGACATGGGCTCAATTTTTTTCCAATGCAATCTCAATGCTAGTCAAATTCAGAGATTCTTGGTCATCTATGCAGCACAGTTTTTAGGAGTCATGAAAAATAAAACATCATAGGAAGGCTTGAGTCCTTTTATCTGTGGGCTATAGTTCACAGAAGTCTGAAGAGGAAAACCTAACTTCACTCTAACTGGTTACATTACTGGCTCCATGTATCTACAATGTGCTTTTATCTGCTGAGAAAAAAAAAAATGTGTGCACAAGTAGGCACTTATTCTAGTTATTCAGGAAGGTTTTGTCAGAGCAAAGAGAGCCTTGGAAAGTATCTTCTTAAAACAGTTTCAGCCATAGTGCAGCTCTCAGACCTCAGCAGAAAGTAATCAAAGTTTGAGAGAGTAAATGGGGTAGAACACACAGACACACACACACACACACACACACACACACACCATCACCACCACCACCAGCAGCAGCAGCACCACCACCACCACTAACAATAACAACAGCAGCAATGCTCTCAGCTATTGTAGAACAGGACCAGGACAAAACAGTGTCTTCCAGACATGACCAGACCACTGTAGTCATGAACTCACAAAAGCTGTTTTGGGACAGGGCATATATTTTATACCTTTAATCTCAGCATGCAGGAGGCAGAGAGAGGTGAATGTCTGTAAGTTTGAGGCCAGCCTAGTCTACATAATGGGTTCCAGGCCATCCAGAGGTATACAGTGAGATTCTGTGTTAAAAACAAACAAACAGACAGACAAACAAAAAATCCAGTCAAAAACAACCCAAACCAAAACATCAAAAAAGAACTGGTTGCCTGCAGCAATAGAGCCAGTCCCAGTTCCAACTTGGGGGGAGAAGGGAGGAGCTATTGAAGTAACTTCTTGGTGAGGGAGAGGGAGTTTTCCTTAAAGATCCAACCACCTGTAGGTCTACCAAGCTCCAAGGTAGCTTCCCACCCATGAGTACATAGTATAAACTGATCTTGGTGTTTTGTTTTTTATTTTTTTATTGTTTTTGTATTGGTTTTGGTTTTTTTTGAGACCGGGTTTCTTTAGGTAACAGCCCCCACTCTTAGAACTGATTTGTAGACCAGGCTGGCCTTGAACTCACAGAGATCTACTTGCCTTTCAAGTACTGGAACTAAACGTATGTACCACTACCTCCTGGCTCTTCTCCTCCTTCTGTAATGGTCCTTTAGCCTTGAGATTAGGGCCATGAGATGGATGCCCCATTTGTGGCTAAGCACACCACAGTCACTTATTCTCTAGACTTGGACCAACAGTGAATTTCTATGTTTATCACATTTACTGTAAAGAAACTTCTCTGATGATGTCTTAGAGTTGCTTTAATCTAACTGAGTGCAGAGTTACTAATTTAGAGGAAAGTGTGATGCTACATCCATTTGTTAAAATAATAGAGGTTTAATCCTGGGCCCCAGCCATGGTTAAATGGCCAGATTTATAGAACCATTCTTCTGTGGGGCAGGCCTCAAATCCACGGGGAAAGCAGTTAGTTACAAACATATCATTCGTGCCATTATTGTAGTATGGGCATAGCTTGACAGTCAATTGGATATTGTAACTTACAGGGTTCATAATTCAGTAAAACTGTTGATAGTTTTTCTTTCAGTAATGTGAGAGGTAGTTGTCAGAAGGAAGCTTCCTGGTCAGTACCAACTTGATGTCTCTATATCCTATAACCAAAGTGCATAGTGTCTTCAGCAATGGGGGCTTACCAACAAGTCCACTGAACTCTCCTTGATTGAGCTTCTCCAGCACCATCTCCATGGGTCTCTGTGTTTCTGTTTCTGCCTCCTTTATTCCTCTCACTGCAGAAGCAGACAGCTATGGCTTCCTTCAGTTCAAGGCAATCCTAATGGTACACTCTTAGTTCATTTTCTGCTCCTATAACAAACCCACTTAGAGTCATTGATTGTATTGACTCACAGTTCCGAGCCTGAAAAGTTGGTGCTAAACATCTTTGCGCTTCCCCACTGTGTCTTAACTCTTGTGTGGTGGCAGGAGCCTGAGGATATGAGGTCTATGCTCCTCTGCTACCGACACAGAAACAGGCAACTAGAAAACAGGACACATCTCAAAACAAAACAAATCGCTAATGCCATTCGGAGGCCTGACCCTCATGACCTCATCCAATCCTAATTCTTCTACCTTCATGAATCTCACCTGCAATCAACTTAAATGTAAAAATGTGTTTAGAACACATAAATGTTATGTGTATACATCCCAACCTTGGCAGTTACCCTCCTGTGAGAACCTGTGGCATTTACCTTCTGCCTCCTATGACTTCTGGCACCAAGCAACATTTGCTCCCATCCCTCAAGTCATACTGTATTGGCTGATTCTTTCTGCCAAAAGCATTTCAGCTCTGCCTAGCTGTCTTTATCTCTTCTTAACTTCCACATCGAGTCTCAGGTTCAGGAAATCTTCCTTAATCTGTTTTCACTAAAAGATACACGTCTCCACAGTGCCTTTCCTCGACTCTTTTCTTCAGAGTTGGCATAAGAAGTCTGTTGATTTTTTTTAACCTTCCCTTTCCTCTGTTTTGTTTCATTTTTGCATATCTGTAGCTTGTGGTCCAGACTGGCCAATCTGGCTGCAGCTGTGGTTCACCCTGGCCTATCTGGCTGCAGATGATTTTATCGTCCCGCTTTACGTACCACAATCTGGAATTCCATCCTGCTTGGGTGGGTATGCACCGTATTGCTCAGGCTAGGGTTTCCCTCTCCTTTCTTTTAAATATTATCTCTCCCTGCCAGTTCATTGTAAGTCTTTCTTTTTTTAAAGATTTATTTATTTCATTTATATGAGTACACTGTTGCTCTCTTCAGACACAACAGAAGAGGGCATCAGATCCCATTACAGATGGTTGTGAGCCACCATGTGTGACCACAACATGTCGTTGCTGGGAATTGAACTCAGGACCTCTGGAAGAGCAGTCAGTGCTCTTAACCTCTGAGCCATCTCTCCAGCCCTCATCGTAAGTTTTGTCGGGACAAGGTCACCTCCCATTTCGCTGGCTGTTTCTCAGAGACCCAGGTATTACCTCGGTTTGTAGTTCAGTTGATATTATCCTCGAGGGGGGCTTGGGAGACAACTCAGCAAATGGAAGCACTTGCCAAGTGCTGACAGTCTGAACTCAGTCCCCAGAACCAAGCATCTGTAACCCCATTAGTCGGGTAAAATGGCAGTAACCGAACAATCAGCAGTAGCTTGAGGGCAGCTAACCTGGAGTGTGAACAGGGAGACTGCTTCTCAGCTGAACAAGAGAGATCCTGCCCTTGGAATTCAGACACCAGCTGAGGTGCCTATTTAACATAGGAAAGGGCCCTGACCTCCAGGTTCTCCTAGTACCCTTCTGTCCCTACCTGTTACAGGGTACAGATGACAGACCCTGTTCTATGCCTTAAACTGTCCAGCAGAGAAATTGGCCTCCCCCTGCCCCAGAAGCTCTTCCCCATACAATCCAGATATTTTGAGCCCCCTTTCTGCATTTTCTCTCTCCCTGCATGCCCAACATCTTTTTGTCTTCTTTCTTTCCCTTCCCCCTCCACCCTCTCTCCCTCCCCATGGCGACTTGCCTGCTCTAGTTCCTTGAGAACAGTGACTCTTCCCTAGAGCTGCTTCCCAATAAATCTGCCTCAGTATGCTTTAATTTAGCTTGAATTGGCTTATTTTCTGGGGACAGGATAAATGCCTCAACAGAAAAAGAGAGCTCCTGCCTCAGCAAGGCGGAAGGAGAGAATGCGCTCCTAAAAGACTCCCTCTGACCTCCACAGGCACTCACACACACACATACGGACACGTACACACACACTAATACATTTGCAAATTAAATACTTTAAGTTTTAAAAGAAATGAGTCTGTGTGTTGCATTCTAAGACATTTAACACTAACAAATGGAGGTTAAAATAAATGCCTCTTACATTTATCAGCATACCTCAGGATAGCCGAGGAAGTAAAACAAAAAACAAACAAACAAACAAAACCAAAAAAACTCAGTTTAGATTTGAAGAGTTACACTGATTTCCATAATAAAGTAAAAAAAAAAAAAAAAACTTAAATGACTTAAGAGTGAGGGGTATCTGAAAGAAGAAAAAACTTGGGCCTTAAAAAACAGAACTTAGAGTTATAGACTAAGGATATATAGAAAGTCTTGCCAGTTTTCAGGGAGCCAGGGCAGGAAGAGTACAAATTTAAGACCACTTGGAATACATAGCAAGGCTATTCCAAACAGGAAAACAACAAAACCAGAAAACCTTTACCTAATGGAATGACAGACACCGCAAGATTTTAAGAGAGTCACAGGTCCTTGAACACAGCTTTGAAGTTGTTCTCTGCTCGGGACAGAACCTTTCCAGTTTGGTTTGGTTCAGTTTGATTGGAGATTGTTCTGTGTGCTTGACATTGGATTTCATGTAGCTCAGGTTAACCTGTAACTTTTTAATGTAGCCAAATTTAAGTTTGAACTCTTGATCTTCCTACCTCTGTTCCTTAGATCCCAAATGCTGGTATGTTTCCCTGGTGTGTTCCACTAGGCTGGGTATTCTTGTGGTAAATAAGAACTTTTGTACATTTAATCAATATGGTGTCAAGGATGAGGGTTTTAAAGCCCACACCCACAATGACACGCCTACTCCAAAAAGGTCATACCTTTTTCAACAAGGCCACCTCCAAACAGTGCCACTCTCTAGGCTAAGCATATTCAAACCACCACAGTCGTAGAGGTCTAGGCTGAGTCTTCAGCCGTGAATGAATCTCAGATGTATTCTTGCTCTGGGAAAGGGAACAGTTCTGCAACTGGGCGGATGGCAAACCAGAATGAATGAATAA
Organism: Mus musculus; assembly: GCF_000001635.26. Classification (NCBI taxonomy): domain Eukaryota; kingdom Metazoa; phylum Chordata; class Mammalia; order Rodentia; family Muridae; genus Mus; species Mus musculus. The sequence continues at coordinate 80,923,358 of NC_000079.6, forward strand.
GGGCAGGGCTAAGCACTGCAGTGTTTCAATCTCTTTTTCAGAATCCCACCTTTCTATCTATTCAATCTGGCATCATCAGCTGCTAAGAATGGATCTGAGCATAGGTGCAGAGAATGCCTGAATATTTGCTTGTGTGTATGTGTTCCCTCTGCCATGTGTTTCTTGCTCTTCTTTTAACATCATCTGACAGCCTAATGGAAATCATACTTACTCTGTGTTAGTTCCCAGAGAAGTTTGAGCTTCCCAGCTGAGAGTCAGGCAGGGACTCAAGAGAAGAAGAGGTAGACACTCTTATGTGATAGAGAAAAAGAGTTACCATCTCTCACATGCACTGTTCAAATTGTACTGTTAGCTATGCAGATCCCCCAGCTTTTGAGACAGTTGTTATTGGTGGTGGTGTTGGTGGTGTTGGTGGTGGTGGTGGTGGTATTGGTGGTGGTGGTGGTGGTGGTGGTATTGGTGGTGGTGGTGGTGGTGGTGGTGGTAGTGGTAGTGGTAGTGGTAGTGGTGATGGTGGTGGTGGATTTATTTTGCTTTTGTGTAATAAGTTCTTGACCTGGCTGGCCTGGTACTTGCTATGAATCCCAGACTGGCCTTGAATTTGCCAGACTCTTCTGCCACAGCTTCCTGAGTGCTGGGATCACACCTGGCCCCAGCTTCTGATTTTTGTTTTTGTTTATCAAACCCATAAGTGTTTCGAGCATCATGAGGCAGGAATACTACCTTTATCCTCATATTTCTGAGAAGGAACTGGGGGCACAGAGATGCTAGTAGATGCTGTCAGGGAGACACAGCTCACAAGTAATGAGGCAGGATTATAACCATCATACCTGCTCTTAGAGCTTCAAAATTATCTGATATGCATTCATTTCTCATTTTTATTATGTCCGTTAGGACAAATTGGCTTTTGACTGCACTACAAAGTTAGGCAAAATGCTTAAATACATCCTGTTTATGCTTCTACTACCCTACATCTGCTTAGTCCAAAGGGACATTCTTCAATTCTTTCTTTCTCTTATAACCCTGTCCCACTGTCAGGAAACTTCATCAATATGGCTTCAAAACATATCCTGTATTAGCAACATTTCCTGCCACCATGACAAAATACCTGGGAGACAAGTTGAGTAAGGGGGGACTTGGGGGACTCACAGTTCTAGTGTGCTCACTCCCTTGTGGTGGACGAAGCATGGCAGCTAAAACATGATGGTCCATATGATTCAGTTATACCACTGCTCTGTCCATGATGCTGTCCAGTGGGGAAAGCTGCGCTGCTTAGCCACAGTCAGCACCTCACGATCTAGAGCCTCATTTTATGTGCTTCTTACTGTAATTGTACAGTGTCTCTGTCACAATAGGTTCTCATTAAAAGTTAAATTAGCCAGGCAAGGTGATACACACCCATAACCTAGCACTTGAGACAGAGACAGGTGAATCTCTGTGAGTCTGAGGACAGCCAGCTATACAGTAAAGCCTTATCTTTAAAATAAGGGAAAAAAGTTGAAACTTTTGTTGACTAAATAGATGGGTGGATTAATGAATGTCTAACAGTGACCCAGTACCATATTCCTCTTTTGAGCAGTCAAAAGTGAGATTCTTAATTTGGACTTTTTTTCATGTAATTTATACACATTTCCACAGCGCTCACTATATACATGATCCCATACCAGGTATAGCAAGTAAAACATGACAAAGGATAAAGAAAATCTTTGTCTTATGAGACTTAATATAGTTAGTGGTTTCAGTGGCACATGGAATTATCTGATAAAGAAATAAACAGAAATGACTTCAGTAGTAAAAAAAAAAAAAAAGTACATTAAAAGGTGAAAATTCAGAGTCAATCAGTCACCAAGCTGGAGCAGGAGGCTGCTGAGTGGATGGCATTTGCACAGAGACTTGAATGATGCTGATGAATATGTCATGAAAAGATCAGACGGGCCGTTGCCTTGGTTTTATGCCTACAATTCATTGTCTGGGTGCCTTTAATCCCAGCACTCGGGAGGCACAGGCAGGCAGTTTTCTGAGTTCGAGGCCAGCCTGGTCTACAAAGTGAGTTCCAGGACAGCCAGGGCTACACAGAGAAACCCTGTCTCAAAACAAAACAAAACAAAACAAAACAAAACAATTTAGTGGCTGGCACTGGTCACATGCCCCCGACCTTGCCTGATCACATATAATATGCCTCCACAGAAGAGGATACAGATCATGATAAGCCAGCAAGGTTTTGCCAGAGTATCAGAAAAGAATGATAAAGGTAATGGCACCACTGTTGACTGTCTGTATCAAAGGATCAGGACATTTAGGGTAGATTACCAAACAGAGAATGCCAAGCATTTGGCACATCAAAGAAATGGGGAAAAGTCCAATGTAGGCCTGGGATACAGTGAGTGAAAATTAACCTGCCATGCCTGGAGAAGCCAGAGGCTGAAGCAGTGGGGGTGGTCGAGGAAGTCTGGTTTTGACTCTGAATACAATGCAATGTTTCTGAGGGACCTGCAGAAGGAGAATCAGATGATGTGGCACAGATGATTAAAATGTCTCATGGTGTTGTCATGACTAATCTTCATTGTCAATTTGACTAGCTTTGGAATCACCTTGTAGAGATAGCCCTGGGCTGTTGGGTAAGGGTGTTTCAAGAGACATATAACTTAGTCCATGGCCTTTAATGCTGGCACACTGAGAAGCAGAAGCAGACAAATCTCCCTGAGTACCAGACCAACCTGGTCTCCATAGCAAGTTGTCCCAACAAGACCAAAGCTCTCCAACATCAGTAGGAAGTAGTCATGGCTATGCAGGAAGTGATCATAATGGAACAGGAAGTAGTCATAGCCAACTACAGTGTCCTTTATTCATTTATAACTACAAAAGGCTGGGATGTTTGGATTCGGAGGACCCTGGGGATGAGGTGCATATTTTACGTATCAAAGAAGGCTTAACCTCCAGCATCCCGCAGTTCCTTCTAAGCATACCCTGCCTCTATCCCTGAACTTTCCAGCCCAGGGGCTGAGATGCCCTTCCCCCAGTGGCTCTTCCCTATATAAGCAGATATTTTGCTCTGTCTCCTCTCCCTCCCTCCCTCCCTCCCTCCCTCCCTCCCTCCCTCCCTCCCTCCCTCCCTCCTTCTCTCCCTCTTCCCTCTTCCCCTCTCTCTCCCTCTCCCCCCTCTCTCCTTCTCTCCCTCATTCCTTCCCTCTCTCCCTCTCTGCCTCTCTCCCTTTCTCCCTCTCCCCCCTCTCTCCCTCTCCCCCTCTCTCTGTCTCCTCCCTCGCTCCCTCTCTCCATCTCCTCCCTTTCCCTCTCTCTCTCTCCCTGTCCCCCTATGGTCCTCTCTCTCCCCCTCTCCCACTTTCTTTCTCTCTCTTCCCCTTTTTCTCCCCTTCTCCTTAGCTCTCACTCTCCTCTCTGCTGAGTTACCTTTCTTTCTTTCTTTCTTTCTTTCTTTCTTTCTTTCTTTCTTTCTGTCTGTCTGTCTGTCTGTCTGTCTGTCTTTCTTTCTTTCTTTCTTTCTCTCTTTCTAAACTGGATTAATAAAGTCAGTGAGACAAAGTGAAGGTACCTGTAACTAAAGGGTTTTTTTTTGAAAGTTGTTTGGATGATGTTTTGCTGGGGCAACCATGTGAAGAAATGTTTAGCTGAAGTGGACATAGGTGAACGACTAAGGCAAACTCACGAAGGAAAGTTTCACTGAAGCAGACACAGGAGAGAGGATGTTCTGCTGAAGCGAGCACGTGAAAGGACACGTGATTTTTTTTCCTACAACACACTATTGGTCCACCTTACATTGTGTAGTATAGCTTCATTTGTTGAGACTCCATAGAAAGAAACACACCAAAAAACTTTTGGTTGTGTGCTGCAGTTTCTTGCCACTTCCGTGGACTTGGCATGATGAAAGAGCGATGTCAGTTGAGACAAATGCTGAGGCAAAACAGAGGCTGAGGCAAGGCACGTGCTGGACACGTGATGTTTGCAGGGTATAAATAGGACTCCATGGAGTGACGGAGACAGAGCTTGGCTTGCTGGTACAGCTAGCTGTGCACACTTACGAGTCTCTTGTCTTCGCTGATCTTCCTTATGCTGAGAGGCACAGGCCCCTGTAGATCATTCCGTGGGTTAAGGTTCTGGACTGAATAAAGAGCAAAGATAGCTGAGCACAAGCATTGATGGCTCCCTGCTTCCTGACTGTATGCGGCATGACCGTCTGCTTCACCTTCCATCCTTCAGTGCTTACCCACACGTTATAAATGGAAATCATTCCTTCCCCAAGTCTGCTGTTTTTGTCAGGGTATTTTACTATGGCAGCAGGAAAAGTGATGAAGATTGAGTCCTCTGGTTCCAGCTCTTGCTGGGGATTAAAATCAGAGTTTGCTGCGTGCTAAGCAAGCACTCCACCACTGAGCAACACCTCTGCTTCTATTTATGTCTGTTTTTCCATAGTATGCTATGTACAACTTTATCAGTTGGAGAAAGTAGACAGGCAGAGCTGGTCCCGGACTGATCCATAGAAGCGATAATGTTTGCTGATGCTTGCCCATGGGTGCCAGCCAGGCTGCTTCATAGAGTGAGTGAGAATTCTTTTGTAGAGGACAAATTACTCTTGCGGCAGTGAAGTTCAGACTGGCTCCACTAACACAGCTTCAGAGACAGGATCTTTCTTTATATTATTATATATTATAATTAATTATATATTATATAATATATACAATATTATAAAACATGGAATAGAGAAGCATCTGGAATAGCAACACTAAAGGAAAAGGGGACACTAAGGAAAGGGGACAATCCAAGTATAATAATTTTGTTTCTTTTGGCTTTTGGAGAAACGATTTTGTAACTTTGTGTGTGTGCTGAGGTAAGGTTTCATTTCTTCCTTTTTAGATATGGGTTATGTCTTCCTCCGAGTTACCGTAGTTGCACGTCTCTTTCTCGTCTTTTGCTAAAAGAGTTACTATTAAACACACTGCTGCTGCTCTCTTCTTTTGCACCAAGTGAATGTTTAAATGTTTTCAATAAACATGTCTCTGCCGACTGCTGAACAAGATTCATTGCAGCCAGGAGTCGATCAGTGGAACTGCACAGGAGATCTGGTTCTTATCCCTGTGGTTTATGCTTGTGGTAGAAACTGCACTAATATTTACATAAAGGGCGTGGTGGGGTGGGGTAGCAGCAAAGCCTGACTGAAGTGGGAATTTGTAGCCAATACCCCACTAATGAAAACAGCTACAGTTCAGTTGTCCTTTCCAAAAGCATCAGTAGGCCCGCCACACGACATGTCATTTCTACATTTTCACTCTTCAGCTACAAATTTTCTTACCATCCATTTCCTATTTTAAGGTCATTACTTAAAAAAAAAAAAACAAAAAAACAAAACAAAACAAAACAAAAAAAAACCAAAAAACAAAAAAAAAAAAACTTAGTAAGACAATTCAATGTTTATGGATATTATATATTTAATATTTCTGGTTTAGGTTTTACTAGTTAAAATAAATTCAGCCAGGCCTGGTGGAACACTTACAACCTTACCACTAAGAAGAGAGACACAGGGTAGTTTCAAGTTTGAAGGCCAGCCTCAGCTAGATAGCAAGTCTGAGACAGCTTCAGCCACAGGAGAGTTTTATCTCAAAACAAAACAAAACAAAACAAAAACAAGCAAACAAACAACACCTCAGACAAACAAACAAACAAAATTCCCAATTTTCATCATGGTTACAAGGGGAAAAAGTCCTCCATATTATCTTTCAGGTCTGAACAACCCTGCAGCTGCAGTGCTCTCAACATGTGGGTGAGCTGCATCAGACGGAGAGCCTCAGACACCCTCTGGTCCTTGCAAGCGTCCTTATCTCAGTGACAAGGAAAGTCTCTAACAGGAGGTTGTTTCTTTTCTTCTTTGTGCTCTGCACACCCAAACACAGTTTGTTTGTTGTTTGTTTGTTTTTTGGAACTTATCCGGGAAGAACATTCTAGAACTCAGTCTGTTCAATGTTGCACGATGAAATATAGGTATTATTTATTTTAATCAAGAAACTCTGATTTAATGCAATAAGACTTATCTGTCTCTATCTAGATACAGATCTCAGCTATACAAATGTTTATGTACCCATTTTACTTGTTTTCCCAGAATACTCGATGGCGGTGATGTGAATCACCTCCCAGTCCTAATATTTATAAATAAAACACATCTGCTTCCTGGTTTCCCACAGAGGTCATTTCAGTCTTTTCCTGTCAGTATTTGTTCACACACATTTCTACCTAGCAGATAATATGAAACTACTGATGTTTGAAAAAAAAAAAGATCAGAGAGGAAAAAAAAAACTTAAAAAAAATATTCAACCAACTTTTTGGTATTTTCTTTCTAAAAGTTGGGAAAATTCCATTATTTGATTTTAGCCCTGAAGACTTCAAGAGATGAGCCTAGCATTGCAGATTTTTGGTAGATTTGAACACAGCTTAGGAACTATTCTGAGTTGGGAACCAGCTTTAATACATACTTGCTGCTAAGAGGGGGAAGGCAGCATTAATGTAGCCCACCTGCAAGGCAGCTGTGTGCAGGTCCCAACCCCTTTGATTGAGCTCTGGCTACATACAAGGCATCATCTAAACTCAACATATGGCTTAATATTTTGATCTTTAAGACAACTGTAAGAAGCACATATTATATGATGGATTAATTCATTAATTTATATGGAATGCCAATGCCACTCTGATACCCTGGGGGTGGTTCATGAACAAAAAGTCCTTGTTTGGCGAGTTCACAATTTTCATCAAGGGTACATGCCTTCCTGTCTGTTTAAATCTCTGCTCCAGCATTCCCTTGCTAAGTGACCTTGGGAAGATTATATAATCTCTGTATTCCAGCTTGCTTATCTCTGAAGCACAAATGGTAACAGCTCCTACCATAGAAAGTTGATATGAAATGATAAGAAGATCTTAATAAGTTAACGTTTATAAGAAAGAGCAGTTCCTGGAAGGCTGCAAGGATGATTCGGGAGTGTGTACTTTATCTTGTTCATTGTCAGCATAGTGAGCACATAAACACTTACCCCTGTGTTTGGCACAGAGGAACATACAGTGCGCACACACACACACACACACACACAGAGAGAGAGAGAGAGAGAGAGAGAGAGAGAGAGAGAGAGAGAGATTTGTTGTTGAGAGACGTGATGTAAAGATACATAAAATGAGTAAGAGAATTAAAGTCTAGAAGTACGAGCATAGGGTTCGCTTGCACAGATAGGTGGGAATATCCTTACAATGAAGGTGGTGTTTGAACAGAGATATGACCAAAATATCAGATTGTGTGACCATGTACAGGAAGGACAATCTAAGCAGGGGGAACTACATATGTGAAGGACTTATTACAGTGAATGCTTGATGAACCAAAAGCCCAGCAAGGAGGCCAACATGACCATGAAAGGAAACATCAGGACAGGTGGAGCATGGGTCACAGTAAAACAAGCCTTGCAGGCTGTGATGAGGAGCACGAAGTTCGTTCAGAGGCAGATATGGAAGCCAAGGCATCAGGCCCCATTACTCATAGAGGTCTGGTCCTAAGAAAGTGTTTGAGGTTCATCAGTCAACTGGATGTGCTAAGATGAGGCAGGACGAACACTGACCAGCGGCACATCACTTGGTGGGGACATGTGGAGGGGTGAGCCCTGGGATAGGCAGGTGGTGGTTTGAAAAATACTCCATACAACACTTATGTGCTAAAAGTCTTACTGACCAGCCCAAGGTGTAACGTCCAGCCTCTGATGTTGCTTCCTTTCTTGGTCATACTGGCCTCCTCACCATGCTTCTGGTTCATCAAGCATGCACTGTCCTGGGTCCTTCATACATATAGCTCCCCCTGCCTAGATTGTCCTTCCTCTACATGGTCACACAATCTAATACTTTGGTCAGATCTCTGTTTAAATGTTACCTTCACTGTGAGAATATTCCTATCTGCCTGTGCACACAAACCTTATTGGGGAATAGTGGAAGCTTTAAATGGTAGGGTCTGTGGGAGGAAGTTAGAGCTATACTGAGCAACATAGGGCATGTATATACCTTGGAAAAGGATAGTGGGCCAGGCATGATGGTGCATGTCTTCAATGCAAACACTCAGGAAGCATAGGCAGGTGGAGGTCTATGTGTTGGAGGCCAACCTGGCCTACAAAGTGAGTTCCAAAACAGCCAGAAATACACAGAGACACTCGCTTCAAAAAGAAAAAAAAGCGAAGGACAATGGGAACCTGACCTTCTCAACTCTATTTGCTTTCTGCCTGCTATGATGTAAGAAGGTCACTCTACCACACATACCCCTCTGAAAGACTGCCTCATCACAGGCTTAAACCAACAAGGCTGACTGAGCATGGGCTGGAACCCCAGCATCTCTGAACCAAAATAAACCTCCCTCCAAAAGAAGGCCAGTCAGAGTCTGTGGTAATAGGCATAGTGTGCATGCCTTTAATCCCAGCACCAGGACAACAGAGGGAGATGAACCTATGTGAATTCACGAGGCTAGCCTGATCTACAAAGTGGGTTCCAGGACATCCAGGTCTATTACATAGAGAAACCCAAACAAAACCAAAGCAAACAGGAAGAGTCTATGGTAATAATCCAGGGGAGAGAGGATGGCGCTGCGCACATGGGTGCTCATCAGGTCATGAGAGACAGCTGTGAGTCAAGACTGAATTTGAGGACAGTACTCGCTGATGCAGTGGGTATAGGCCATAAGGGGAAAAATAGTGTCAAAAAAACTCCTCAGTTTTCAAATTCATGGAGGAGAAAGGTGCTATTTAGTGGTCTGACAGAGATGGAATGTACTGTGATTTGGGGTTGCCCCCCCCCCCCCGCCCACCCCGTCTTTAGCTGGGGGTGGATATTCTTCAAAAATCTGCAAAATTGCTGTAGCAAGGTTTTTCCTATTGGTGGTGTTCATCCCCACAATGTAATTCCTGGTGCCTGCCCTGTGGTCTTCTGTGGTTTCTCTGATGATCTCTAGCACTTTGCAAATATTTCCACCCATGGGAATGAATTTTTCTCCCACTTTAATTAAAACTCAAACCTGTGTGTATGCCACGTAGCTATTTTAGAAGGGAGAGGGCAACACTTTTAAGCAAATGACTGGAGGCTGCCGCTATCCCACAGTACATGACTGTGCCTTTACGAGCAGACTCCTCCCTAGATGTATGGTCCTCATTAGGCAGTGACTCTTGCTATCTGTGTAGGCAGAATGAATGAGCACTCCTAAAATGTTTAATACTAGAGTATTCTATAGAAGCATAAGGAATGAAACAAAAACTAGAAAGGTAAAGGCAAACATTGTTTTGTTTTTTTTTAATTCCTGGAATTATGGGTAATTTTTATTTCTCTTTAGACTTGTTCATACTCAGGGTTTCTAAAAATAACGTTATGTCCTTTAGAAATAGCCTCTTCCTAGGATGACTGAATCCTACAGTCAAAGTCCTCCCTGACCATGTGTACCTCACACACTTTGATGTAAGGACACACACGGGCTGCTTTATGCCTCTTCCAAGTATGCTTGGCAGCCTGTCTCTGTTATTTTTTTGTTGCTGTAAAACACCATGACCAAGGTAACTTACGGAAGAAAGAGTATGTTTGAGCTTACAGTTCCAGAGGGTTAAGAATATATCAGCACAAGGGGCACAACAGGGGGCAGGCATGGCGACGTAAACAGGAAGCTGAAAGCTTACATATTCAGATTTAAGCATGGAGCTGAGAGGGTGAATTGAAAGGAGTATGAAGCTAAATAATCTCACAGCCTAACCCCAGTGCAGTACTTCCTCCAGGAAGCCAGTCTGCCTGACCCCAGTGCAGTACTTCCTCCAGCAAGCCAGTCTGCCTGACCCCAGTGCAGTACTTCCTCCAGCAAGCCAGTCTGCCTGACCCCAGTGCAGTACTTCCTCCAGCAAGCCAGTCTGCCTGACCCCAGTGCAGTGCTTCCCCCAGCAAGCCAGTCTGCCTAAACCTCCTCAAAGAGCACCACTAACCAAGGGTTCACATTTCTGAGCCTCTGGGGGAGCACGTCTCATTAAGAGCATCACACATGTTGAAATTATAGTGTTTGCTGAGCAATTCTTGTCTGTGTCCTTTAAATCCTCTGCCTCAGAGTCTTCGCCTTTCTTCTTCAATTTTCAGTGTTTAGAAATGCACTTTTTGTTATTTTTTTGCCCAATAAATATTTCTCATTAGCTGTATAGATGGCTCAGTGGTTAAGAGTGCTTGATACTTTTAAAGACGTCCAGAGTTTAATTCTTAGCACTTACGTGCAACGGCTCACAACCATCTGTAACTTCTGACTCCAACAATCTCATGCCTTCTTCTGATGTACACAATCTCATAAATTTTAAGAAAATGTTTTTAAAATATGTACATGTTTGTTAGCATATCTCTACATCATAGTGTAAAAGTATTGGGAGCAGAGAGAGAGGATCACAATAATTCTAGAAGACTCTATAGCACCCCCATGACTCAGATTTGACAGTGTTTTGATAAAAAGACCAAAGCAGGAAGATTTCAAACACATAGTGAGGCCTCATCACAGAAAATAAAACAAAAACTTATGAAAAGAAAATTTACCAAGAATTTAAAAATTTCAGAAAGATCATAAACTTCAATTTAGGAAATTCTTAGGGCCAAATAAGATATTGCTAAAAAAATTTACTTACCAGTGTCTTTATGTAATTAATACTGTAAGAAATACAGCTTACTTAAATGCATTATGATGAAGCCCTAAAAAAAAAAAGTCATAAGAGTTAAATTGCTATAGAAAGAAGTGAATTGCCGGGTGGTGGTGGCGCACACCTTTAATCCCAGCACTTGGGAGGCAGAGGCAGGTGGATTTCTGAGTTTGAGGCCATTCTGGTCTACAAAGTGAGTTCCAGAGCAGCCAGGGCTATACAGAGAAACCCTGTCTCGAAAAGAAAAAACAAACAAACAAAAAACCACAAACAAACAAAACAAAAACAAAAACCAACCAACCAAACAAACAAACAAAAAACAGAAGGAATTCAAAAGAAGTGAATCATCTATTATTAACATTTAAAAGTAATAAGATAGTATGCTCAGTATGGCTCCTTACATATGGAAATTGTCTTAGCCAGAGTTCATGCTGGGTTATGAAATTGCAGATATCTCTGAGTTTCTTCTGTGTACTTAACTATGTATTTATTTATTTTCAGTTACATTTGTTTGTTCATCTGTTTTTCTGTTGTGTGTGAGCGTGTGCATGCATGTACGCGCATTCAGCACAGCAGAGACATGGAGATTGAAGGGCATCTTGCAGGATTTCCTCCTTCTAACTCATGGGTCCCAGGGACTGAACTCAGGACATCAGACTTAGTAGGAAGCACTTTTACAGGTCAAGCCGTGTCACCTGTCCCCCATATGCCTACATATCTCCAGCAAAGAAACAGATTCCTGCTCATCTCCCTCCCTCCTCTCTTCTTCCTGACTCTACCTTCCTCCCTCTCCTCCTCCTCCTTGAGGAAGGTGTCTGTCCTTCTGATTCAGCCGCCACAATGCTATCCTAGATGTGTGTTATCATGCCTAGTTGTTCTGCTGTGTTTTTAAATTATTATAGGCAATCAAAAATGGTATCCTAAGGACTTACAATTACGCTATAACCTAAGAGAGAAAAAATTTAAACGGGAAGGAAATCTGTGTGCAGAATATTTTCTTTCTTTATTTCTGTCATACAGATATTTATCTCAAGCAAAATCACAATTTACTAACTTTAAAGGGGGTTTGTAGAATGAATACTGCACTCAAAACAATCTAATATTGCACATTGTAATGAAGTCAATGAGAAAAATAGAGAAGGAATTACAAGGCACAGTTCACCATTATACTTAAATAGAATGTGCAGGGTTTGTAGGTATGAACTCCTTTTTGGGAGACAAGCCATGTGCATGGCTGATACTTGTAATTTCAGTGCTGAGTCAGAAGCATGTCCACTTCCAGTTACATTGTGATATCCTATCTGAAAAGAAAAATAAAAGGGGACCTCTAGCGATGAGTCATTGGGTAAAGTGTTGCACAGACTAGAAGACCCGAGTGTGAGTCCCCAGCTCTACTATGAAACCCAGGGGTGTGTCTTTCATATGTAACCCAGCACTGCACACAGGAGGTTCCCAGGAGCTCCCTGGCCAGCCAGCTGCAGTGAAGGAGTGAGCTCCAGTGTTGGTGACAGACCTGTCTCAAAAAATAAGGTGGAAAGCAATAAAGACACCCAATGTTGATCTGTAGCCTCCACACAATCTCAGAGATGAGCATAACCTGTGTGTGCACATATGCACACTGCCTTCAACACATATGCTCACACACACACACACACACACACACACACACACACACACAGAAAAGATGGAAACCGTCCCACAGAAACTCTCTGAGGAAGGCACATATATGTAATCAAAGGTTCTCCCTGGCCTAAGACCTTACTGATGAATGACTGCTTTGGTGGTGACAAGTATAGACTATGGAAGACAGTGTGGGCTACTTCCTTAATCTCAGTTGTATTCTGCAAAAATAGAATATGAAACTCAGATGAGCCTGCAGGCATGTTAAAGCAATTTACTTTTCAAAGTTACGATTTAACATTTTTTTAGTCTATTTCACACATTTCTCCGAGCAACTAATTCAATCCCCAAATCCACTTCTTCCTATAGTAAAGTCTCTGTTCTTTAATATGAACTCTCTTAGGGTCCTTCTTGAACTAGGACCAGTATTTGTCAAACAAAATGTCCATGGGACATTTTCTTCACTGATCAAGATGGAAGTGTTGTGTTACTAAAACTTCAGCATTAGTTCTGCAATTTCAAGGAAATGGCTACAAGATAGGATTTCCTACAAGGCCTGGTTCTTAAAGCTTTGTCTTGCTACTGTCTGCCTGCCAGGGACAAAGAGTTCACAAATAAATGGGAGCAAGTCATTACCACAAGGAAAACAAGTTAACAAGGGTAAGTCTATGAAGGTAGGTGTATAACACTTTATAGGACTTACCCACCATGATCTAGAGTCTAGACATTTAAGACTGGCTTTCAACACAGGGACTGTGTTGATAAGCCCATCTCAAGATGAATCCCACACTCACAGCACAGGGTCATGCCTGTCAAGCAAGTTCTGTCTGCCTCTAGATTAGTAAACTGTGATTTGTCACCTTCCCCCAGTGCCCAGTGAGACCCTGGCAAGACAAGAGTGTGTGTCTTATCGGAGACTGCCACAGACATGCAAGGCTAAAGACACTCAGGTCCACAAACACCCTGGGAAATGTGATTCATCATTTACAGAGGGAAGGCAGGGCAGAATGTCCCATCTTCCACCTGCTGAGTCACTCTGGTGTGAGCTATTTAAACAGAGGCTTCCAGGACACACACACGCAGCACTCCACTTAGACAAGGCCCAAGCTTCTAGTTTGGCTTCCCAGAGCCAATTCAGTTCCATTTCCATCCTCTTTTTTCCATACTGTCTATCCCATTATGGGGGAGTACTGACTCCTTAACTCAGGTGGAGCATGCTCAGCTAACACAGGGGACCTTAGCACTGGAGGTACCCAATTCCACTTCCAAATATTCGTATGCAATAATGTCTTTTTTTTTACTTTATTTTTCTTTCTTTCTTTCTTTCTTTCTTCCTTTCTTTCTGTCTTTCTTTCTTTCTTTCTTTCTTTCTTTCAAGTCTTCAATATTAACAAATATTGTTTGTTAATATTGAAGAGTGTGTATGAAGGTACAGAAATCACTGAAGGGTGTGCATGGAGGTACAGAAATGGTTAAAAGACAAGTAAGAGCTAAATAAAGAATTATCCACTGAGGAACACCGAATGGCTGAGAAGCACCTAAAGAAATGTTCACCATCCTTAGTCATCAGGGAAATACAAACCAAAACAACCCTGAGATTCCACCTCACACCAGTCAGAATGGCTAAGATAAAAAATTCAGGTGACAGCAGATGCTGGTGAGGATGTGGAGAAAGAGGGACACTCCTCCACTGGTGGGTTTGCAAGCTGGTACAACCACTCTGGAAATCATTCTGGCGGTTCCTCAGAAAATTGGACGTACTGCTACTAGAAGATCCAGCAATTCTTCTCTTGGGCATATACCCAGAAGATGTTCCGACTGGTAATAAGGACACATGCTTCACTATGTTCATAGCAGCCTTATTTATAATAGCCAGAAGCTGGAAAGAACCCAGATGTCCCTCAACAGAGGAATGGTTACAGAAAATGCGGTACATTTACACAATGGAGTACTACTACTCAGCTATTAAAAACAATGAATTCATGAAATTCTTAGGCAAATGAGTAGAACTAGGAAATATCATCCTGAGTGAGGTAACACAATCACAAAAGAACACACATGATATGCACTCACTGATAAGTGGATATTAGCACAGAAGTTCAGAATACCCAAGATACATTCACAGACTCAAGAAGGAAGAAACTCAAGAAGGAAGACCAGAGTGTGGATACTTTGGCTCTTCTTAGAAGGGGGAACAAAATGCCCATGGAAGGAAATACAGAAAAAAAGTGTAGAGCAGAAACTGAAGGAAAGGCCATCCAGAGACTGCCCTACTGGGGTATCCATCCCATATACAATCACGAAACCAAGACACTATTGTGGATGCCAACAAGGGCTTGCTGACAGGAGCCTGAGATAGCTGCCTCCTGAAAGGCTTTGCCAGTGACTGACAAATACAGAAATGGATGCTCACAGCCATCCATTGGACTGAACACAGGGTCCCCATTGGAGGAGCTAGAGAAAGGACCCAAGGAGCTGAAAGGGTTTTCAGCCCCATAGGAGGAACAACAATATGAACCAGTCAGTATCCCCAGAGCTCCCTGGGACTAAACCACCAACCAAAGAGTACACATGGAGGGACCCATGGCTCCAGCCACATATGTAACAGAGGATGGCCTTGTGGGACATCAGTGAGAGGAGAGGCCTTTGGTCCTGTGAAGGCTCTATGCCCCAGTATAGGAGAATGCCAGGACAGGGAAGCAGGAGTGGGTGGGTTAATGAGCAGGGGGAGGGAGGATGGGCTAGGGGATTTTCAAAGGAGAAACAAGGAAAGGAAATAACATTTGAAAAGTAAATAAGAGGCAGGCGGATTTCTGAGTTTGAGGCCAGCCTGGTCTACAAAGTGAGTTCCAGGACAGCCAGGGCTACACAGAGAAACCCTGTCTCGGAAAAAAAAAAAAAAAAAAAAAGAAAAGAAAAGTAAATAAAGAAAATATCTCATAAAAAGGGGGGGCATGAAATCAGAAGGGACACATAGAGAGGTAAAGGTCTGGAGAGGGAAAAGAGGAAAATGGCAGATGGTCATGATCACAATTTATTGCATAAATTTATTATCAATTCAGTCTCATAAATTTGTCCCAATTAAAACTTTCAACGACGGAGTGTTAAAATATTATTTTAAATATATCTGGCTAATCTACCTCAAAACAAAACAAAACAAAACAAAGGACAAGTAAGAGAGAGACCTTGCTGAGCATGCTGGCACTCTGGAGCTTCAACATTTGGGAGAGATTCCTTGTGTTTAGTAGCTCACAGCCTAGTGAAGACTATAATCAGCCAACCACAGTACACGATGTGCTGGTTCTGAGACAGGTGAGCACAGGATCATGATGTCAATGATCCTCTGGACCTACTTTCTGGAGGAGGGAAGGGGGAGGACCTCTACTGTTCACATTTCCATCTGGGAATGAAGGAATGCCCTGTAGGAGCAAATGCAGAGAGGCATCAAGGAAATGCAGGAGATGCGAATTTCTGAAGGGCTTTTCAGTTCTCATGGCAATGTCTGTTTCTCCCTGATGGCCAGCCTTTGCCTGGTTTGACCTGGCTGTGCCAGATCTAGCTGCTATGAGTTCTGCTGCTGCTGCTGCTGCTGGCTCTGCACCCCCCCCCCCTGCCCCGCTCCCAACTGGTCCTTTAGGCACTCCTTTCCATGTGTCAGATGAGGACTCCTTTCCCATTAGCTTGCCATCCACAGGCAGTGCAGTCCAGCCCAGACAGCTGCCTTTGGCTTTGAAAACTGCCTGGCTCACTTCCCCACCAGTCTGTGAAGGAGTCCAACATGCCACTTGATGTCACATGTGTTGCAGGTGTTGTGGATGAAATTGCTACAGGAGCTGGATGTAAATGATGTCATTGGGCAAGACGGGACTTGGCATGCCCACGTTTGTCCAAATGCTGTTCATATCTCCCAGCGAAAAGATGTTGTAAATAAAGAGAACAAGCACAAACTGATCTTAAAGACTGAGCATAAACAAGAGCTGTCCTGGGCACTATGGAAAAGCTTGCAGTTCTCATAGTAAGACTACCCTTGTGTTAGAAACCTGTTGTGCAGACTGAGGAAGTGAAGGCTCAGACAGGTTCAGAGACTTATGCAAGGTCCCACAACTCCACAGATCCCTTTATTCTCTCTCTCTCTCTCTCTCTCTCTCTCTCTCTCTCTCTCACACACACACACACACACACACACTCATAACACACTCACACCTGTATACTGACTCACACACACACTCACACACATTTACACTCATTCATAAATACACACACACACACACACACACACACACTCATAACACACTCACACCTGTATACTGACTCACACACACACTCCCACACATTTACACTCATACATAAATACACACACACACACACACACACACACACACACACACTACTGAGGACAGCAGCCAAGGCCCTGCATATACTAAGCATAGGACTATATAAACAGTTACAGATTACTGTTTATCTTGAATCTGAACACAAATCAACGTGTTCTTTAAACTTTGGACTGGTTTACAGCAGGAACCATGAGATATTAGCATTGTACTAAGATTTCTGATTCCAGGCTGATTATCAGTTTTCTAGGAGTCAAACAAACATAGGGCATTTAGCCTGGGCCTATGAAGTCATGTTCATAAACATGCTATCAATCTAAATACATTGGCTTGAAAGGAAGCAGCAAAGCAATACTAACATAAAGGTCATCAGATAAAAATGTGGTTAAATATATGTGCATTCCCAGAACTACACTAGGGAGAAGATGGGGGAAAGTATGCCTGTTTTTGTGACTTGTTGGTAACTGCCGAGTTCTTTTCCTTGGGACTAAAAACAATTTACAGCATTGCCAACAGCATTCAGTACATTCAGAACAGGATCATTTCACCCAGAGCTGACCGAAGGCCTTGCTCGGGACAGCATCGAGGACGGCTGTCCAGCAGACAGGGGAGTATGCCAGGTTCAGCAAGTGAAAAGCCAAGCAGGGCCATTTTAAGCAACACAGCTTATGTAAGTGAGAGCTAACTGTCTCACTGGAAGTGGGTCAGACAGGAGCTGGGAGAACTGGGGTCCTTATGACCCCAGTGAAACCTACAGATAGCTTTCCTTTGCATCTCTTAGAATGTGACTAGTTATGAAACAATGTCAGAGTTCAGTTCAGGCCTCTGTATTTCCCACCCTCTTCTTGTTTCCAAATGGTTTTCTTTCTCCCTTTCTTCATTGGAATATGCTAAGCTAAGCGAGGCACACATCATTTGATAGAGTTTGATAATGTGACTGCTGGGAACAGGGAAAAAAGGTAGGGGATAAAGAAAGATCCTTTTTGCGGCTCACAGCTGTGATTCAGTTCTGACTCAAGAGGAAGTGTGCCACCTACTGACTCCCAGAAACCACTTCCGGTGGCTGTTTGGTTTATTCTGGAGGCATCAGGCCAGGCCAGGGACTGCCCTGCCCTGACCCTTGCCTGGCTCTCCAGAGCCAAGGCGTTCACAGCTTGAGTTGGTTTGGCCTAAGACTCTTGAGAACATTACAGATTAAATTTCAAGTGTTTCGTTTCCTAGCAAAGAGTCTTTAGCAACATAAAAACGAGCATGTGTTATTTGCAAACCATCTGAACCATTACTCAACCTGAATGTTCCTAAGTTTTTGCAAGGTATGTATTCTGGATGACCGCTCTCCAGCGATCTGAATGTAATTAGTTTTTCCTGTGGGCAGCTCGGGCAGTCTGTAGGGTGGCACTAGCTGCATGAGTCTTCATGGGAGCCCTTTAATCGGTGAAGCAACACTGGACTTGTTCTCATGGGTCCCTGTGTCTGAGCAAGTGCTCAGCCTATGTATGCAGATGGGTTGGGGGAAGTGGTGTGTGGCAGCCACACAGTGTTGCCCTCATACCAGAACTGTACTCTGCCCTCTAGAAATGGGGCCCTGGCTGACCACTGGAGCTCACTTTGGAGTCAACTTTTCTTGAAGGAGCCCCCAAGTACCTTCTTTAATGTAGGGACATATAGAAGAAGGAAAGCGGGTGGGGGGGGGGGCGATGGAGGTAGCCTCAACATTACTTTTTGCTGTATTGGCAGGTGAAAAGAGGAGTAGTAAGTGGTTTGGTTCCATAATGTCATCTTCAAACAGACTAAAGGTTTTTGATTGTTTTTAATCCTAGGTGGTTTAAGATTCCACAGTGCCAGCATACATATGCTCTCTCAATGATTCAAGTTCCAGAAGTGGTTCTGCATGTAGATCAATACTAGAGATCTCAAGGATCACTTCTGAGGGTTAAAAAGGCTTCTTTCCTCAGATTGCATAGGAATCCCTAATGGCAGAGAACAGATAGTGCCTCCCCTGCTCCGCTGATGTGTGAAAGAACGCCTGCAAACCCCTGGAGTGGGCAGCGAACAATCTGTCCGTGTCAGCCAGCTGTCCTGAGGAGTCCTGAGCTACACAGCGGCCAGAGTGGTGCTCGCACCTGTCCTGGAAGGGGGAGCTTTCCTTGTGCCCCCTTTTAGTGTCATTACCATGTCTTCTCCCATGATTTCAGTTCTACCTGATAAGGCCAGACAGTTCCTCAGCGTATGATCGGTAACCTATGGTTAACGATGGAATTCTCTGACTGCACTCTCTTAGCCTGTGTAAATGCATGCATTTCTTTGGGAAAATGATAAAATATATGAAAAAATAACCACAGGCTGAAATGTCCTGTCAAAAAGATATCTAAAGTACATGCAAAGTGTTTGCCAATTAAGTACATGTGAGTAACATTTTTCCAAATTATAATACTCAACATCTTAAAAGGTATATGTAATCCAAACCAGATCATTTTTTCTTTTGCTCTAAGGCTACTCTCCATCTGACATAAAGAGGAGATGGAGATCTACCCCTATGTCTCTCAGGCCAGTTGAACCTCTGATACAGTTTCTGCTTCTTCTTCTTACCTATCATGCCATTTGACTCAAGAAAGCACACAGACTGCATTCTAACTCGGCCTTTCAAAGTCCAGATAATCTAAACATTGTTCATTAAGTACTTTCCTGACAACAGTAGCAAAAAGATAAATTGATTTATAATAATTCCAGAAGCCTGAAGACAATACTTAAACCTTCATCTTGTGTGCAATTTTGTTAGTTCCTATTGTTTTTATTAATCACCCTGTAATCTACTATGTAACCTCTGACCTATAGTAAATGCTTAATAGCTATCTTATTAATAAATTTCAGCATTTACTCTCCAAATAACAAAAAGTATTATTCTGTTTTCTAAGTTTTAAAAAACATTTTATATGAAGTACTTGCACACATATATATATAGATCATCAGGAAAGAATGCAATTTTCTGTCATTAATTCTTTTTGACAAGGTCTCCTGGAGTCCATGCTGGCCTTAATCTCACTACATAGCTGAAGCTCACTGCTTAGCTTGCATATGTGTGCCAGCACATCTGGTTAATACGATACCCAGGATGGGATCCAGGGTGGAAGCAGGATTTTATCCCTGCTAGTAAGCACTCTACCTACTGAGCTACATCACCAGCCTCCACATGCTTTATGATGTTACTTTTGGTTCAATGTCACAAAAAATTATATTGAACTCTTGACCAATCTATTTTTTCCATTGGAATATTGGCCCAAATAAGAAATAACATCAAGGAAAAATTATCCTTTGGCAGGAAAAATGTCCTTTCTAAATTCTTGTGTGTTTTGTTTTGATTTTTCCTTAGTGACTGGAGGCCAGTTTCAATCCATTCCGGCACAGATTCCAAATTTTCAATCTGGTTTTCCTGAATACAGACTGAGTGCCAAGAATGAGACAATGAGACAGAATCACCACCAATACATTCACATACAGATACACAGGCACACACACAGAGATACGTAGACACAAACATATAGATTCACACAGGCACACAAAGATACACAAAAGACACACAGAAATAAACACAGAGACACACAGATATACACACCAATACACACAAAGGCACACACAAAAATGTAGATATATATATACAGATACACACAGAGATACACACAAATACACAGAGATACACACAGGGACACACAGAAATATAGAGGCACATACAGATATACATACAGGACACACACACACAGATACATACAGATGCATACAGAAACACACACACACACAAACACACAGAAATACACACCCACAGAGAAATGCAGAGACTCATACAGATACACACAGAAATAAACACAGGGACACACAGAGGTATACAAATACATACACAAAGAAATATACAGACACACACAGAAACACACCGAGATACACACAGAGATAGACACAGAGACACATACAGACAGATACATACAGATTCACACAAACACACACAGAAATACAGACACACACAGATATACACAGAATTAGATACAGATATACACAGATATACACAGAATTAGATACAGATACACACAGACTCACACAGAGATGCACAACTATACATAGACACATACAAAGATACTCATAAACACACAAACCATACACAGACATATACAGATATACACACAGGTACACACACACACACACACACACACACACACACACACACACACATGACCCAAGGAGGATTGTTGTGAGTCGTAGGCCAGTATGTAGTGATTAGACTGGCTGGTGAGACCCTGAATTTAAAAAAAAAAATGAAAATGATGCTAATTGTCTTCAGTGAATAGTTTCAGGACAGCGGTTTTTTATGGATTGGGATACACTGGTCATCACTTCAGAGAGAAAAATGCATGAATATTATCTAGTAATGTAAAGAAAAGTTCCATTTGTTCTGAGTCACAACACTCCTCCTTGGGTCATTTTCCTGAATAGCTGTAGGCATTAGCTACTAAGTCCCACTCTCTATGGTTTTTCCATTTGACATTTTCAGTGTTTGGAGTAAGCAATGACTATACTATATACAATGATTATATATTAAACAAACAGTGATTTTGTATTAACCTAAGAATAAAAAAGAGAGCAAATATTTTTGGCAACCAGAAGAGAATCACATGTTTAGTGTAGTGGATAGCAATCCTCTTAAGGATGCAGTGGACAGCAGTGCCCTGGAGGATGCAGTGCATAGCAGTGCCCTGAAGGATATAGTATGTAGCAGTGCCTTGCAGGATGCAGTGGACAGCAGTGCCCTGGAGGATGTAGTGCTAGCAGTGCCTTGGAAGAAAGGGTGGAGAGCCAAAAGAACAGATGTGCACAGCAAGTAACATGAGTACCAAGGAAGGGTGAAGCCCAGCTCTGTGGTGAGGCTTCAAGAAGTTTGTCTAGAGATATCAAAACATGCTGAATGTTTGTGACTCTCCTTCCTAAAGGTTAACTCACTCTGTCTTCCATAATTCCACAGATCCCAAAACAGTGACAGCCAAGTCCCCCCATTAAGAGTAATATGTACCTTGTATGGTTTCTTCCACCCTGCTTGGAGGAGGGGCACTTTCAAGGGTACATTCAGTCAGACACTAACTGACAATTAAGGTCATTTGTGTTCTCGGTAAAGAAGGGAGAATGTCTGGCTGTGATCTAATCACTAATCAAATGTCTATTATTTGGGTCCTAGTAACTCTTTTGATATTAGTGATAATAGTTGACATTTGGTAAATTAGTTGCAAAACTCTATGTGTGTGTGTGTCCTTACAGATGTGCATGTTGTATATACATGTGAAGGTCAGAGGTCAACCTCAGACATTGCTCCTTTAGAAACCCCTTATTTTCTCAAGCAGGATCTCTGGCTAGGACCTGGGGCTCCATGGTCAGGCTAGGCAAGCTCAGGGAGTCCTCTGTCTCTGCCTCCAAGCTCTGGGTAAAAGTGCAGCTTTTCATGTGGATGCTGTAGCTTGAACTTGGGTCCTCATGCTTGTACCAAACATACTTTACTTATAGTTCTCTCCAGCAATTTTTGGTTTTGTTTTGTTTGTTTGTCTTCTTGAGACAGGGATTTGCTACAAATCTGATCTTAAACTCACGGAAATCCTCTGATATCAGCATCCCAAGTCCTTGGATTAAATGGGTAAGCTGACAAGCTTGGCTACAGTAGGCCATTTATTGGCACATGTAAGAGGGAACCCAGAGCAACGGCAAATCAGTGACTCTACATTGTCTCAAGGTTCCAAGGACTCTACTGCCTTGAAACTCAGTATTAGACACTTCCTCAGGCTAATCCTTTCTGTAGTGTGGCCTCCAGCAGAACACTCTTTACTTTTCAGCAAGGACAGAAGGAATCCCTCTACAAACTGTGAAAATGTGGAAAATGTTCTCCTTTTCGTTAGCTTAACTTTGGTCAGATGCTCTTGTCCACAAGGGTAGCTATCAGTGGGCAGGACACAATCACGTGCAAAGCTTTGAGGATTAGCATCACCATCATTTTGGATGAATTAGAGTTTATTCCAGGAGCTTGACCCTTCCTGGAACCACACTGCCAGCTACCCAGGGAAGAGGAGCAGGCTAGAATTGGAGAAAGCCAACTGCATTGCACTCTGTGAGTATACAGATTCAGCAACTGAGATATTTATTCAGTGAGGTGGGAGAGTGAATGGTTTGGCCAGATCTCAAGTAACCCTAGCTACCCTACCATATACAGGTTCACTTATCTATCTTCTGTGTGTTTATGGGGAGCTGATAAGACTCCCCAAATGGTAAGGAGGAACCACAACACTGGCTGGTAGGGGCTTTTATTTTATTCCTTTCAACTCTTCCCACTGTAGGAGCAGATTTTAAAATGGAGCTCACAAAGTAGGGTTTTTCTTTAAGAGTCATTGCCCAGAAACTTGTTAGAAATGCAGAATAATGTCAGGCATGTCACCTTAGACCTGTAAGCCTAACATTTGCATAGCTGAGACATGGGGACTGTAGATAAGTCCAAGGCCAATTTTTCCTATGTTCTGGGATAGCCTGGGCTACTGTGGGAGAGGCTGTCTGACAAAACAAAGAAAAACACAGACCCTTGCTTCCACCCTGGCACTCTTAAATACCAGGATGCCTTTGGAAGTGGAGTTAGCAGCAGACAAGACCAAATCAATGTTTAGCAACCACCAGTCCAGCACATCGATGATAAATAGATGTTACTTGTTGGCATTGTTACAGAAATAAACATATTGACTTCCATCTCCAGGAGTCCATATCCAGAAAAATGGCAGAAAGGGAGACAAAAGTTTTATTTGTTCCTTTTAAATACAGAACCACACCAAAGGATACATGCTTTAATATGATACCAACTAACATACTTTGAAATGTGTAAGGATTTTAATATATTTAAGAAGTGGAACTGGAAATTGTTATAGAAGGTAAAATGGCACAGAAAGCATTGAAAGTGTCTACTGCAATGCCCTGCAGAAAGTTACCTTCAGACATATCTTTAACAAATTAGAAATCTACTATCATGTGGAAATAAAAATCCATCAGAAAAGGCTAGAATGCGAATACTTTATTTCTGAATCTGTGCTTCCAATGGTCCTTCATATTCTCCTTCTCCCCCCTCTCCCTTCTTCTCCACCCCTCCCTTCCCCCTTTTCTACATCCCCTTTCTCTTATTTCTCCTTCTACATATCTTGTTTTCTTCAATATCACCCTCTTTTTTCGTTAAACTAAAAATGAAGGGAAGAAAGAAAGAAATGAGAAAGAAAGAAAGAAAGAAAGAAAGAAAGAAAGAAAGAAAGAAAGAAAGAAAGGAAGGAAGGAAGGAAGGAAGGAAGGGAGAGAGAGAGAGAGAGAGAGAGAGAGAGAGAGAGAGAGAGAGAGAGAGAGAGAGAGAGAGAGAGAAAGACAGAAAGACAGAAAGGGATAAAGAGAATGAAAGATAGAAGGAGAGAGAGAGAGAGAGAGAGAGAGAGAGAGGCAGGCAGGAAGGGAAAAAAGAAAAAACTTGGAACCAGTGGCAGGTTCTATACCATGGGAAATAAGAAACCAGCACAGTTGTAGATCTCAGAGAGGAATGTGATACACACTGGTTAAGAAACACTGGACTAAATAAAGCTATGGTCTGAAACCACAGGCTAAAGAATCTTTACTAACATATTGAAAAAAAATGTGTACATGTTACCAAAATCTCTGAATCTATTTGTCTTTTTGTTTTCTCTTGCTCGGCATCGCTGAAGCACTGAATACCCATTAGTCAGAGGGAAACATCTGTAAGATGTAGCAAGTGGTGTCACCGTCCCTGTGTGGATCACAAGGCTCTTGGCAATCGCTTTGTACCAGACCAATGAGTACTGTTTCTTCTTTCCAGATGGGTAGGCAGAAGCACACTGGAGATAAAGGCCTGGTTCAGTACCACACATTTCAGTCACCAAATGAGAAACAATGGCTGCCAGTCTTCACACCCTTCAACAATAAAGAGCTTTCAAGCTCTTGCTGTCAACAAGAGTTCTGGAATGATTACACTGGCTGAAAGACACAACGTATCCACCCTTCCCACCCATGGATTCTTCATCTAAACTCAAGCAAACCAAGACGGACAGCATTAAGAAATGAACCTGTCCCTGTATGTGCAAACAATTACCCTATCATGCTCCAAACAATGTGCTATAATAACTGTAGCATACTACCAGCGGTTAAAACTAACCTAGAGCAGACGAGAGAGCATGTGCACACTACATGCAATACTATTGTGCTTATACAAGGGTCCTGAGCTTCTGAGGATTTGAGCATCATAAATAGATATCTGCTGATAAATATCATGCTTGTACTCACAGAACCGGAGAGGTCTCAGGAGGATTAGGAGTTCAAGGCTGGCCTAGGCTACATGAGTCCTTGTCTCATAAAACAAAACAACTCAAAATCAATCCGAAACTAAGGGGATCACCTATCTGGCTCTAAGCATAAGAGATAAAAATAAAACAATGTTTCAGAAAAGAAGTGTCTAGAAGAAAAAAATTAAATATAGCTATTTTAAAATATTTTTAAAGGGATTTCTTTTTTTGCACAGCAAAATAAAAGCCAAATTATTTTTCCTTAAGTAGTAATTCTTATCTCTCTATTGTCATTCGTTCAATACACAGTTATTGATTGTCTTCAATGTACCAAACATCTCTATGCTAGAAATAGAAAATAATAATTAAAGCTAAAAATACTTAGAGTAATAGCTAGCTTAACAGGTATTGATCATTATTGGTGAGCGGAGTAAAATATCAAGAAGGGGTCTGAATTAGCTTTGTTTTGGGGGCCACATCCATTGGCTATGACACAAATAATGTGCCTTGCAGTTCTGCTTTGGGGCTCTTTGGCCACGCCTTCTGTCTGGTAATGCTTCCACAAATGAGAATGACCTGGTGCTCACTCTCCCTGAAAAAGCTGCTGGAGGTGACAGCACTGGGACTCTTTTCATTGCTTACTGACATACTAAAAAGACGCGTGAAGTAGAAGATGGTATCTTAACATTGTCTTAATGATAACCGAAGCTGTGAATTCTTCCTCTCTGCTCTGTTTGGGGTGGCGTGAGACACAGACATATTGAGATTATGTTGGCTCCATCCCATAGATGAGTGTTGTTAAGAGGCAATGCTTTAAAAAGGACTCCAGTGTTTTCAATGTCAGGCCATACTAATGACGTGTTCAGATGTGAGGAAATCTTCTGAGGCAGAAAGTAGGAGGGAAGTGTCAAGGCAGAGTGGAGTGATGCAATATTTCTTAGTGTTGGTGTGGTTTTGCAATTTGTTTTTCAGTCTGCTTGGAAGGTCCAAGAAGGAAGGTTCTCATGTGTCAACAAGCACACGAAGTGAAGCTTAAAATCCTCAGAAGGGAGCTGCGGAGTTTAAATGTGCATTCACACTCATATTCATTTCCCCTGATGAGAACTTGGCTGGAGTTCACACTCAGTCTTGAGAAACGCAAATTCTTCTCTGACAGGTTCACTAAGCTAGCTTCATCCAAACAATGAACCAGAAAGGATGTCCAATCTAATAAGAAAACGTTCTGCTTTCTCCCAAGTCAAACTGGGAACAGTTGGAGGGAAGTTCAGATGTCCTCCCTGGTCAGTGTTCATCATTTATGTGCTCAGTGCAGAGGGGCGTGGGCAGTGTGAAAGTGAGAAGCTGCAGTAGGCCTCCAGAAGTAAAGTACAAACTGTTCAGATTGTAAAAGCGAGGTCACTCACCTTTTGTAGTCCCAGGCATAACTTAAACTTCTGCTCTGCTGCTGTGAAATGCTCACAAAAACAAAACAAAACAAAACAACCACAACAACAAGAAGCCAGACTCCTATACCTTTACTGTCTCCCAGGCACCTGTGATCGCCTCCCAGGGTGCTTATCAGTTATTCCACTCCTTGTGTACAGACATCTGTCTGCTTCTACCTCTAGTCAGCATCCTAGGTATAGTGTTGACATTTCTTTATTCTAAGCAAGTTAAAAGAAGACAGAGTTCTTAAATGGCATTAAGAATTGGAGCAAGAGAGTCAGCAACTCAGAGAGTGAGGGGCTTGCCTCCATGCCTGACAAGATCCTACAGGGTGCAAGGTGAGAACCATTGCCTGCAAATTGTCCTCTGTCCTCTGCATGCCAAACATACAGATGTAAAATAAGTTGTTTTCTAAGATTTTATTTTAAATATATATATATACATGTGCTTGGGTGCATGTAAGTGTATCTCTGGGAATGTTTATGTGTGTCTCGTGTGTGTGTCTCATGTGTGTGTGGTGTGTGTGTGTGCTCTTCCTTGATCTAGCTTCACCTTATACACAGAGAAACAGTCTTAATTAAGTCTAGAGCTTGCAGACTTGGCTGCTCTAAGTAACCAGCTTGCTCTGGGGATCCCAAGCACTGAGATTACAAGCCATAGGCCTCTACTCCTACACAATATTTCCATAGATCCAGAGGATCCAACTCCAGTCCTCAAGATTGTGCAACAAGCACATTGCTTGAGACAACTCCTATGCTAGGTTATCTCAGGTTATCCTAGACCCCATTTTGTAGCTGAGGGCGACTTTGAACTTCTGACCCTCTAATCCTTGCCTTCCAACTGTTAGGATTACAGGCCAAAACCACTACACTCAGTTTTGTGAAGTACTAGGAATGGATCCCGGGTCTCTGTGCACGCTAGACAAGAACTCTTGTTACACAAATAAATATGCCAGCTAAATGTTAAGTGACAAAAAGAAATTATATGTAAATTAAATGCAAACTTACAATTTTATTGTCAGTTCTAGAATCAAGCTTTTGAGATAATCTACGTACCTTGGGGTCTTTCACTATGCATTTTGTCGATGTCCTTATATTTACTATACTACATCACATTAATAGGAACCATAAACATGCTTATTTACTTTAAGTCACAGTCCATTCTGTACAGATTAAGAAACATTCACATCATTTTAAAGTCCGTGCACTTGACAAGTCTGTGCAGGGCAAGAACATGATGACACCAGAACTGTCATAATGGCACAATGAATCACATGTCAGTAGCAACTTCCATGAGGATTTAAGCTTGTTAGAGTAGCAGGTTCGGTACTCAACATAAAACATGGCCTCTTCAAGTTCCCTTTAGTTTCCAAGGCCATTATTTTTTAATGAATATTGCATGTATTTCTTATATTACATTTCTTTCTTCTACATTGTAGTAGTCTAAATGTATGATACATTTTGTAAAGTATATAACTCATTACCAAGTAATAATTATGCAAAGGAAGGAATCTGGTGGGATGAGTGACATGCCAGCACACTGCATTGTAAGAGGTTGGTCTTTCGTGGATCCTCAGATCCAGAAGTAGAAGGCAAAGGTCCAGGGAGCCAGAAACCGCCTGGCAGCATCCATATCCTGGCTCTCGCTCCAGATAGGTTGCAGGTTTTGGCTTTCACTCTGAACCAAAAGTTCAAGTGTGAAAACCAGGACTAGAGCCTCTCTTTTGCAGGAGCCAGGATGCCCCCCAGTTCAGCCAGAAGTTAGTTTGAGGGTGGAGTGGCCCAGCATTCCAGGAGTGGCACTTGTCAGCAGGAAATCTGCCAGGGCAGTGTCCCAACCACAGAACTGGGCTTGCCACACAGCTTTCACTTCATTAATATACTGGATGTCTAGGCAGCTGGGCAGAGGCAGAATTAAGCTGTAATTTTCATGCTACCAAGTCTTTTAGGTCAGTGTTGGGAAGGACGTGCTAGGTAAGAGTCGGGTTGAAGCTTGACGAGGTTAGCCCTTTCTCCGAGTACCTGAATACATCTTCTATCCCTTCTTTCCCCTCTCTCATCCTTCTTTGCTTTCTTTTTTCTTTTTCTTAAAACTTGGAAAGAGCTCACATTTCTCCCTTTGTTTGTTTGTTTTTCTTCAGAATCAAATACTGCAGCATACTTTCTGAAAGCCCTGCATCAGATGGAAGCAAATACCAAACTACCTTCCACCAGAGTTTGTCCCCTCATATTGCTGGCATTTGGTATTGTTTACTAGCACGATGTTTTTTGAAATTCCGGGATGGTATTTTGTTCAGTTAAGTTCTTGCACTATGTCCCAACAGAACAGGCTAAAATCATAATGAAGTCACTCACACTGAAGTCCTGAGTCACCAATTTATTAGACCTTCTGACATTTAAAAAGAAAAGAGAAATTTTCTAACTCAGTCATTTTCAGTAGCTTTCATAATTATGTTAATTCTTTTAAAAATTAATTTAATTCTCACACAATAAGAGATTTGAAGTAACTTTATATTTAGCAATTAGAGAAGGTAACTTAAATGACCACTCCCCCATCCCTTTCTTTCTTCCTTTCTTTCTTTCTTTCTTTCTTTCTTTCTTTCTTTCTTTCTTTCTTTCTTTCTTTCTTTCTTTCTTTCTTTCTTTCTTTCTCCTTGGTTTGAGACAGGGTCTTGCCTGGGTGCTGGGCTATGTGTAGCAGGTGCCACCCTGTCCAGCCTGCTCTCTGTTCTTTGTCTTTTGTTTTTCTTAGCCCTCTTCTGTTTATAAAATTAACCTGTTCTGCTGAACTCAGCTTGGCACTTACTCTATGGAATTAAGTGTTATGCAATCATAAGATGGACAATAAAATCAATTAAGATCATTAAAACTGTTGTAATTAGTCCTTTGACTGATAAAAAGGGGAAAAAATAAAAATATCTCCACTCTCAGACTTAATATCGAAGACGTCAGTGGTCAGACTTGTGGTTTTCCTCACCTACGGAGCAGTTCTCTAGTACACACCAACTGAATGACCTCTCATTCCAATTAATTACGGGACAGTCTGCCTGAACTAGTTCAAATCCCTCAGGCTAAAGTCTTAAGTTTCGGTTGTAACCTATATTTCTGACCAGCAGGCTACAAATCAAGGTTCCTACACCCTGGGCTTTATGTTCAATAATTTGTTAGTATTGTTCACACATATCAGGGGGGAAAAGCACTTCAATTTACTGGTTTATTATAATGATTGTAGGCAAGTAGCTGAATAGACATACAGGACAGTGCAGGGACAAAGTGAGGTGGGGGAGGGGACAAGAGGGCACATATGGTTTCCACTTCCTCTTTAGGCATAACCACCCAGCACATCCTAGTTCCCTACCTCAGAAGGGCCTCAAACTTTACCTGATGGTTCACCCCCTTTACAATCTTATACGTACGTATCTATGTGTGTATGTGTGTACACTACATGGATACTTGGTACCCTCGGAGGCCAGAAAAGGGTGTTGGATCGCCTGCAACTAGAGTTGCAGATGGTTGTAAACTGCCATGTAGTGCTGAAGATAAAACCGTGCTCATCTGGAAGAACAGCCATCTTTTAACCCTGGAGCCATCTCACATCAGTTCCTGGAGGCTGTAGGGTGGAGCCCACAGTACTAACTCTCCAGTCCTATGATTCATATAATTTCTTATATCTAACCCCATCCTGAAGGTACCTGTAGGTCCTGCCCTATGCTACATCATTATTATAAATCCAGGTAGTGACAAAAAAAGCATGTTGGGGTGTGTGTGTGTGTGTGTGTGTGTGTGTATGTATGTGTGTGTGTGTATGTGTGTGTGTGTGTATGTGTGTGTTCGTGTGTGTGTGTGTATGTGTGTGTGTATGTTTGTGTGTGTGTGTGTGTGTGTGTGTGTGTGTGTGTGTGTGTGTATGTGTGTGTTGTTTGTTTGGGAAGGGAGCTTAGAACAGGTCTCATTCAGTCCAGACTGACTTCAAACTCCTCTTAGCTGAGGATGACCTGAAATGCCTGACGCTCTTGGGCCTCACAGGCTTGCATCTGTGCACCTGAATAATCCTAGGACGTTAAAAGGAGCTCGGGTGCTGAGAACAGTTTACAGCTCAAGCTTTGAATAGAAGAGGGCACTCCTAAGACTCAGGAAGTCGAAAGGGTTTTAGGAGCCTTCTAATTAGAGCTGAGGCAAAGAGCAAATGTGTTTCCTACCCAGACCATAGACCTGGAGAAGCAATGACTGTCAGCACTTTAACGACTTGTGTTTCTCTGAGCTTTTCTCAACTTTCCTAGAGGTATGCTATAAATTATGTGTGTGTCCCACCTCCTGCTTTGTACAAAAACGAAATATTTCTCAAAATGTAAGTGCAGATTGCAATTGGAGGAGGGCCCAGCTATGATTTGGCTTTTTCTTCAAGGCTTGCCCTGTGCTGGGGTTCTGTGGGTCTCATGAAGGAAAAGAGTCCTTGGGTGTGATCTGCAGAATCTAGAGCACTGAGAGCGGGTGTAGCCGCTGAGTGAGAGTGGCTGAGACCCTGCCCCAGTGACTCACAGGCTTTCGTGTTTCATCCCCTTTGCAAGGTCCCACACCAGGCAGCTGAAGATTAAACTTCAAAGGAAATTGGAAATGAATTTTCCTGTAGCTACAACTTTATAGTTTACATTTATATCACTATTAGCACAAAAGGTAATTAGCTCTTTTTGTGGGAAAAAAAAAAAAGATGGCCCAATTAGCTGTTCACACACACAAAGAATGCTTGTTCTCACATCGTAATTGCTTTTCTGCTAATGAAAGTGTAAATGCAACTCAGCAAAGTGTAGCATCCCATGCCGTGTAATCTCATTCCATTACAGATAACACACCCTGAATATCTGTGAAAACTAACTGCTGGCCTTGTGCATATAAGTAAAGTAGAAGTTAGTATACTGCGCCCCGCCAAAGAAGACAATAATAAAAACAGTTGGGACACCCTACACCTCATTCTGTAGGAATAAGAAACAGCACTAATCAGTGAAGTTTTTTTTTTCCCTACATTTCTTTTGTGTACCCACATCTGCCGGTAGGGTAATGGGACATACTACCTCAGAAAGACTCAGAGAGGAGAGACTCGAAAGCCATTGCTTACAAGATGCCAAAGACTAAGAGCTTGGAAGAGCCAGAGCATGAGGGTTTCTGTCACAGATGAGCTTTGGCAAAATGGTTATTTCTCCAGCACTAGGGAGGAGAGAAGATTTCTCTAGCCTAAAGGAGGGAAAGGCTCAAAGGGAGACCTAACTAGGCCTCCTTGCTACCTAGTCCCTGAGAGCAGGCTATGGAAACTTCACATGACATTAAGAAGTTTGGATATGGAGAACATGGAAACTTTGCCTGATGGGGCACAGGTCAAGGAAATGATATATGGATCAACTTGACAAAGCATCTAGGGTTGAGGGGAGGATCTGAGGAAGCCAAACATACCCTTCCAAGGGGTGAGTCTTTTTTCATAATATAGTTAATGATGTATATATTTATTATTTAGAGATGGGGCAGGCCTTTCTACCTTACCTAGGCTGGTTCCAACTCTTGATCCTCTTACCTCCACCTCAGTGGGAGTTGGAGTTTCAAGCAAGTGTCTCTGTACCTCATTAATCCTACAGTTTTCCAAAGTGGCGCTGGATGAGAGCAGCTAAGGAACCCAAAGGAGCCTGTGGGAGGGGAAGATCGAATGGCTAGGCCTAACAGACACACCTACAACTTACAGTTCGGGCATCATCACCAGGGCTGCAGGACCGAATGGACCAGCAGCAATCAAAAGCATAGCTGGGCAGGGGCCCTAGATGCCCACTCTGTCCCAGGAAGATTCGTGTGCAATCTCATTAACACTTTATCATTGTGCTGCCCCTCTTCCTCATTCTCTCTTTTCCTTACTAACTCATTTCCCAGAAGGTGGAAAGAGAAGAATATATCCCAAATTTATCCCAAAGAGAATGAGATCTGAATAAAATACAGTTCACTATTGACAGTGGATATTGAAATGTTGAACTGGGTTAAATAAAAATCAGTGACAGAGAAATCAAGCCATAAGTCTATGGGTCTTTTTGTAGGAAAATGTTCAGCCACCGTGATATGCACAGACATGTGAATGAGTGTGCTTGTCTGTGTGCTTTTCATAGTATGACAAGCCTGAGAGGCAGAAGGACCTGGGCTTGAATTGTGACTGATCTGCTTAACATGGCTGACTCTGGGCAAGTTCCAAGGTCTCTAGTTCTGCTTTTAACAATGAAGAACAAGCACCGTGCTGTGAAGGTTGATGTAATGATTAAATAAGATACAAAATTGACTCTAAGATGGGCACATTAAGCATTTAAGTAAATACTATTTATCATCATCAACACCAGCATGGTCATCATAATTATTATAATTACTAAATAATAAACTATTTTTACCATGATGCATGTGAATTTTGACTGTCGGTGTGAGCTTTTAGTTGGCAGAATATAATTACATGTTGTATGTACATATGACACATCCAGCTCCTATTACTGTGTTTAGAGGTTAAAGGGATGTTCATGAACAGGTTGTTAGTGTTAGTCTTTAGTGTGAATCTGTGTAGCGCAAGCTCTGACCAAATGCAACTTATATAGTACACATTCACTTCATCTTACAGGCGACAGTCCATTATACAGGGACGATAGGTAGGAACTTGAAGCAGAAATCATGGAGGTGCAGTACTTGGTAGTTGACTTGGCAAACTCCTTCTTAGCTAGCTTTCTTATACAGCACAGAACGACCTGTTTAGGTAATAGTGCCACTGCTAACTGGTTGGACCCTCCTATATCAGTCACCAATGAAGACAACCAGTTTCCTACAGATATATCCATAGGCTAATCTGT
This sequence comes from Mus musculus, assembly GCF_000001635.26. Classification (NCBI taxonomy): domain Eukaryota; kingdom Metazoa; phylum Chordata; class Mammalia; order Rodentia; family Muridae; genus Mus; species Mus musculus. The sequence goes on from NC_000079.6 coordinate 80,956,611, forward strand.
CTGATCTGGGGAATCCCTCAGTTGAGACTTTAGGCTATGTCAAGTTCACATTTAAAGCTAAGTAGGAAAATATGTGTGCACATATTGGGTTTTGGGAACACGTATTGTAGGACCCTTCAGTATTACATCATAGCCCAAGCTTATTGGGTTTTGGGAACAGGTATTGTAGGACCCTTCAGTATTACATCATAGCCCAAGCTGACTTCAAACTCCAGCAGACCTTCTGAGTTTCTCTTCTGAGTGCTGGGATTGCAAGCATGAGCCGCTGTTCATGCCTACACTTTTATCTATATACGTGAATGTAAATATGTATCTATATTTACATATACAAAACACTTTATAAATATAAATTATATGCATATAAATTATATGTGTCTAAGGCTTCCATCAAATTTACTATCATTTTTGTCTCAACTTCTAAAGTGCCAGGATTTACTTGTATGCACCACCATGCCAAGCTGAATACATCCCTGTCACAATAACCAAGTGTTTACTGTGGTAGTAATTCCTGCCAACAGCAAATTCTCTGGGGATAGCTTCTGGTCCGGGTGATTCACTAAACAAAATACCAAAAACACTTCTGGACTGAGCATCTCATACTTCTTATTCAAGTGTGGTTGGACAAGTTGTGTGGTATGGTGGTACTTGGGAGGAAGAGCCAGGCAGATCTCTATGAGTGTGAGGCCAGAATGGTCTACATAGTGAGCTTAGGCTAGCCAGGGATACATAGAGGAACTATATCTCAAAAACAAGCAAGCAAGCAAGCAAACAAACAAACAGGCTTGACAATCCTATTTCCATCCCTATACCATCAAATACAAAGCCTGAAGAACTGCCTGCCCTTGGGTAATGAAACATAATCATTATCCCTAGTGGTCTTTCTGGTTTTGGCGTAAAGACAAGGTTGGCCTCATTCCTCGGTGGCTCAATACAGCATGTAATCTTTTGATACAGTTAATTCAGCTAAACTGAAAGAATAATGGATACTGTGCTAGTCTAAAGAGGACCAAAGTCCATGCAAATAAAGTGACTACCAATAGCCAGCACGGGGTTTAGTCATACAGTGAATAGTTTATTGTTCAACTCCAGCCATTGCCATATTAATGCAACCTGTAGCTAACAGCCGAATGACAATGGCTCATCTAAATTTATTCAAGATTCCTTTTTATCTTTGTGTTTTCAGTCCTAGATTCTGACTGAGATCTTCCTATTCCATTAGAAGGTAAGTTCTCTCCAGGGAAACATTTAGCTAGAGGCAGGCCTGACTTGGCTACCTTAGAAAGGATGACTGTGCCTGGCTAGATGTCAATTTAGGCCTCCTCATTCACACAGATTTCTTCTTTTTAGCTAAGTGCTTTGCTCATAAGAAAATCTGTGTGCAGATCTATATGTAGCAGCTATTTCAGTAGGTAAACTATATTCATGCCGACATTAGGGACAAAATACTCTATAGCATATGCTGGTAGCCTATCCAAAATTTCACGAGTTCTTCAAGCTCATCTGAAAATATAGAAATTGTGAGGTATTCTGCAGTCAGATCATGTAAATTATGTGCACATGTAGAGTAAACAGGCAATGTTATAAATGATCGTCATCAACCCGAAGGACAACTTGGACATCTGAGACATGGGGAATATTTGTTTTTTATTACTCAACTCTCTTCAGCATCTATAAAATTGCCAAGGAGACTGGAAGAAGTGCTTTTCTGCAGCAATGAATGCCAGCAGTAGACTCTGGTCTGCTCTGGCTGTGGAAAATCTCAGAAGAGATCTAGGAAGGAATATTTTGGTTAGGGACAAGAGATTAGGTGATCACCATATTTGGTCATCGTTTGGCAAAGCTCTCTCTTGGCGATGGTTTCTTTCTCACTTAGGGCTCCAGGATCATAAGTGGGACATTAGGTCTCCAGGACCTTATTGGGTCAAGGCCTGTTTGATTCAAGAAGACACTCAGCAAGAACATTTCTGGGGCTTCTTCAAAATACAGAACAGGCAAAGACAGTCCCAATGTGTATTGGGATTCCTCTCTGGACTTCCTTAAAGCAGAAAGCAATCCTGAAAGGCAGGTGCCCAAGGCTGTTCTTTACATGTTTCATGGGCTACTCCTAGAAAGATTCTCCTTCTCCAAGGAAAACAAGGATCAGGGAAAAATTCAAATAATAATTTGAACTTTGGGCAGGGAGCCATGTTTATTCCTTTCTGGATACCATGACATGAACTGGCATTATTCTTTGTTGATTTGGTTAATGAGGGAGGGTGTAATTTACATCTCCTACTTTTTTCAACAAACTGCCTACATAAGCTGGTATACCAGGACTATCTTGGAACTATCAGTGATATAAATAATGACACAGAGGTTTATTAATATTTTAAATTTTCGGCCTTTTGCCTGGCTGTTTCCCAACTACTCTAATCCAATTAATCCTGGCACCACATCCAGCCATGGGGTCAAGTCTTCTTTTGCTTAGTTCTAGTCCATCTGCCCATCTTGTGTTCATTGGAGAATCTTCTGCCTCTTGGTTCTTCTCTTGGAGTCCTTACCTCTGCCCAGACTTCTGGCTTCCATCTCCTTCCCAGCTGTTGGCTGTCAGGTCTTTATTAAAGCCAATAAGATACAATTTCTAGTTTGCTTTAGACATGTGAGGAAGGGACAAAGATTTATAAAATATAAGACCAGGGACAGTACAGAATGAGTAGTTGAATAGATGCATCTTCACCCAGTATACTCCAACAGGCTGGCTAGCTCAAGTGCCAAAGGGATTAGACAAACACTAGACATGACATACTGCTTGCCTACTGCACATGTGTGGGTTAAATCTCCAATACAGCAAATAATAATAACAAGAGTAATTTTTTACAAAGAAGCTGGGACACAGTTAGTAAAAAGCATTTTACCAGTCCTATGAGCTGTGAAATCCATCAGGCCAGGCTTCTCAGAGAAAATAGGACCTAACTGTGCATTGAGATAGAGTTGGATTTGAACACACAGAGAGAGGGCCACCATCACACATTATGCTGTCACCTGAAGAAAAAAAAAAGCAGAGTAAAAATGAGCACTGTGAAGGTTCTATGACATGAAATTGAAAATTGTAGAGACTGTGGAATGAGTTTATGAGAGAGGGATGAAAGCATAGCAAATAACCTTCTACATCACACACACTGTGCTCCAGACTTAGCAGGACTGAAGCAGTAGCTTTTTTTTTTTTTTTTTTTTTTTTTTTTTTGAGAACATTAGAAAGATATCATGGTGGCCTACATTGTGCTATCTAGAACTGGAAAGGTAGGTATTGCTAAACTTTCATACTACACCCTGAGAGCTCAAACCCAAGTGTCGTCATTTGTGCTAAGTGCCACATGCTGAAGTGTTAAGAGAACAGATAAACACCAAACAGGCAAGTTCTTCCTGGAAGAACTGCAATGGGCCCAGGCAACCAAATCATAGTAATAAGGAAGTCCCTTTGTTTTGGTGGCACAAGAAAAGTGGCCTGAAGCAACCTGATTGAAGCTCTCTGTCTACTTTGTTCTATGACTTGTTCCTTCTTCCTGTCATACAAACCCAGCTACTCTATGCCCAGGCAAGCACACTTTCTGTTGTTTTCTAAAATCCCAAATAAAGCAGTCCCAAAGAGAACATTAAGGTGAATCGATTGCGGTTTTTCCTTTTAACATACTCAAAATCTTCCCCTCCCAGCACACACCTTCCCCCTCTTGGACAAACAACAGGTCCCTAGAGCACACAGCGAGAGTGCCTCTACCTACCTGCAGAATGAGGGAAGAGCAAAGGCTATGGAATGAAACCTCCATTATTGTTCATTTTGTTCATGGACTTCTAGTGTCCGGCCCTGTGTGACACTGTTTGCTGTTGAGACTACCCAGTCTGTGGTATTTGTTGTGGCCCTAGCTGACAGACACAAGTACATATCACAGTGTTCCAAGAGAATCCTCTCTCTGCTGGAAAAGTTGGTTGGAGATTGACCATTGACCTGCGCCTACAGTTAGGCTCATCAGTCTTACCATTGGGAAGAAAGAAGCTCTTACCTCAGTGCGAGGAGGAACTGCTACGCATTCAGGGAGTTGATCTCTAGCATAAAGGGCAAAGGCCATGTCCTCTCTTCTGAGATTGCACTGCTTCTCTGTCCCAAGATCTCTCTAAGGATGTAAGATGGGGGGCTCTTCTTGGTGGTTTTGCACGAGTCACCACTTCTCTGGCTAGCTGGTGGCTAGCAGCACTGTCTTGATGTAGAGTCCCTTTACTTAATTTTCTCTAATAATGAAAGAACACTTGCCTAGATACTTTAGAATGTATCCAAGGATCTGCCCAGAGTCACTGAACCACTGCATTTGTGATGTAGAGTCCCAGTCTTTGTTACCCCAGGTAAGATTAATACTTTGTAACATCTGACCAGCTGCTTAATCATATTTAATAATAATGACAAGATACTAATTTGTTGGCTGCTTTTCACATCAGTGTTTTTAGGCATCCCTTCATTGAATACTTTCCACAAATTGATCAGACAATGTGTCTGGCCTCCATTTTTCAGATGAGAAAACAGGACTAGCTAAGCCAAGAAACAGGTTCAAAGTCACACCTTAAAATAAACCTGGCCTCCAAATATCACCCTGAGAGCATCAAGGCAGCACAAATTTAAATTAAGTAAGAATAATGACCCAGAACAAGTCAGTTTTAAATACCAGCTGACAAATATAACTAGTTGTATTTTAAATATCTACACAACATTGTCAAACTTTCAAAGGCTAACCTAACCAGTAGATGTTCCTTGTCATCAGTAACTGAAATATATTGCTTTCCATTTCTTAGTTCATCCATTTCTCACAGTTTTGTTCCCTCCCACCCTCCCTCTCTTCCTTCCTTCCTTCCTTCATTCCTTCCTTCCTGCCTCCCTCCCTCCCTCCCTTTCTTCCTTCCTCCCTTCCTTCCTTTTCAATGTCAGTTTAGGGTCTTTAACTTCCTATAAAAAAATCTGGCTGTCATGCCTGCATATAAGCTTGGAGAGTCACTCTAACCTCAAAGCTCTTCCCTGCAAGAAAAGCATTCCTTTTTTTTCTTTTTATATTTTATTTATATATTATTATTATTTTAGGGTCTTTGAGACAGGGTCCCACCACAGTGGTTTAAATCCCCCCTCCTCCCACCACACTCATCTTTCATCTCCACGCCCTTATTATGGCTCCCTACCTCCCCCTCCCCCTCAGGGTTTCTCTGTGTAACCCTGGCTGACCAGGAACTAGCTCTGTAGACTAGGCTAGCCTCAAAGTCAGGAATACACATGCCCTGCCTTCCGAATCGTGGGGTTAAAGGCTCACCCCCACCCAATTTAAATATTTAATTTTTTTTTTTTTTTTTTTTACAACTAGAAAAAAAGAGCATGCACGTCTTGGGACAGTCTCAACCTAGTAAAAAGCAAGAAAAGCATTCCTAATAGAAAGAAGGCTGTTCTATGGTGATGCGATGCACTGTTTCAAATGCACACTGGCATCAGGAGCAATAAGAATTCTAGGACCTTGGAAAACAATTGGCAACAGTTGGCACAGGTTCTAAAGGCCTAGTGTGATTGTCTTAAAACTCAGCTCAAAGGGGTCCCTGTCCCTCGACCTGTCTCTGGATTATCTCATTGATCAGCTACACTGAACAATGCAACACTTGCCATTGGCTCTCAACATAGCATTGCCACAATCACCAGTACAGTTGGAAAAATCCGAACAGGATGCTAGAGGGCTGAATGCCCAGGACACCATCATGGTTCTCTGTTACTATCAAACATGCCTCCAGCTTTTAGAATCCTTTATGAGAAAGGCAATTGCACAAAGACCAAAGATTGGCTTCCTTTAACACTGAACATCAAAACCGAGTTAAACTCTCTTTTTCCAAGGATACCTAATGTTTTACAATTCCACTAAGGCCACAATGATTTAACCTCAAAGTCGTGCAAAGGTTTGACACATCACTTGCAAGGCGTGTTTTTGTTTTATTTACTCATTCTTCCTGTGTCTCATTTAAAAATGTCATTTCTCAAATTGGGTGCGGATTATTAAAAAAATTAAACGTAAGCAAACAAAAAATAAAACCAAACAAAAGCAAAAAACAAACAAGCAGACAAAACCCACCCACACCCCCCCCTCCAAAAAAAATCAAACAAACAACAACAAATACAAGCCAGAGCAAGAGAAATCTCCTATCTGAGGAAATACATGGGACGAAAGCCTAAGCCCTGGAAACGGGGTCACGTGGGGCCACCCCCACCCCCCACCCCACCCCCGCTGCGGATCCTGGACGTCACCCGCTCTGGCCCGTGCGTGCGGCGGGTGAGTGGCCCCGGGGTCTCCGCGGCCGAGGCGCTGGGACGCCCTTCCTGACAGCCGGTCTCCCGGCACGTAGCGCTCGCCTGACTCAGCGCTGAGTCACCGCTCCCGCGGACTCCCGCTTCGCCCTGCACAGCCAGAGGCTGCCGGGCTCCGTGCACGCCGAGGCCGAGCCCTCAGTGCTGCAGACCGGTCTCTGCGCTTCCCGGAGCAGCGCAGGGTTTACAGCTTTTGAATCCCGACCAAGCCCAGCACTAACTTCCTGCGTTGTTTTCTTTGCCTTAAGGGCTGACTAGTCTAGGGATCAAATTCTTCCATCGAAGCTTGTTGGCGCAAATCCCGGCTTTGTCCTTGAACAGTGACTTTGAGATGATCTTCGTTTGGATTTTTTTAATACTTCCGCGGTTCCAAACTTCTGTCTTATTTATGCCCTCCGTTTCCTAAGGTTATCTTTTCAGTGTGTTTGGTAACTAATCTTGTCATAAAGCCACACTGCGGTGACGCAAGTCAGGTTGGAATCTGGCATGGTGTACAGGCAGTGACTTACTGTAAAATCCAGGGCCTTCATCGCGACATCCTATCTGTCATCTCAGGCACTGATTAGCTTCCTTGCCCTTGGAGAGGTCCCGGGGATTTAGAAGGCCTGTTGAAATCTGTCTTTATAGCGGCCATGTTTCTTGCTTCCTCCTCGGAGTTTAAAATGAAGAGAACGATAGATAAGCATTTCTGCAAACGTAGCTTGGACCACCTGTCCCAGAGCACAATTTTACTCCAAACTGCAGCTGCAGAATGTCCTGAATAAAACTAGAAACCGGCCACCTGCCAGTGAAACACGTGATCCGCAAAGCCTACCAGAGGATAGGAGGAAAGCAGTTTTCCTAGACTGAACACACAGACCACGTTGGTTCTGGTGTTCTTATTCATCTTTCTGTCTAAAATACTGGAAAGGTAAAATGCGGGGCGGCCACATAAAATATCAGCGTACTGTTATAGTGATAGCCATTTACATCGCTGTTGATATGGTAGAGATGGAACCGAAGGCCTGATGCTCTAATCAGACACTGCTACACAGCTATAGCCTCAGCAGGAAGTTGTTCCGACTTCCGATCCCTGGACATTTTCATTTCTCTGGGAAACTCTTCCAGCTTCATCTTTGCTAGCATTGGAGCAAACTCCCCAACAAGCCCTTGTTGGTCCAAGTAGAGTTCTTGGACCAGCAACCCAGCATCACAAAGTAGCTCATAAGAAGCACAGGCTCTCTGAGCTGCTGACGCAGCAAAGACGGAGGAGTGCTTGCCTAGTATGCTTGAAGACTGGAGTGGAGGAAGGGAGAACAGAAGTTCAAAATCATCCTCCGCTGCGTCCTTAGAGCCTAGAATCTCAGACTCCATCCAAAATTGGCATGTTTACGAGGTCTCTTTATATCGTGAACTTGGGAAGAACTGATCAGTGGGCTGGCAGAGGTAAGGAGAAGGCGTGGGGGAGGACAGCATCTTTCACTTTCCAGGACTTCGGTAAGAAGTGCCACACCTAGCACTGTACCTAAAATAGTAAAGGTGGACTATCTTAGTTAAGGGTTGACTGTTGTGAACAGACTCCATGACCAAGGCAACTCTTACAAGGTCAACCTTTAATTGGGGCTGGCTTACAGGTTCAGAGGTTCAGTCCATCATTATCAAGACAGGAGCATCACAGCGTCCAGGCAGGCATGGTGCAGGAAGAGGGAAGAGCTGAGAGTTCTATATTCCTTATCTGAATGCTGCTAGAAGACTAGCTCCCACATGGCTAGCAGAAGGGTCTCATTGTGCACCCCCACAGTGACACACTTCCTCCAACAAGGCCAACCTACTCCAGCATGGCCACATCTCCTGGTAGTGCCGCTCCCTGGGTCAAGCATATTCACTACCACATGGACTTACCCTCTTACAATCCTGGAGACTGTCCACCATGTTCTAGGTAGACCCCTCTGGGCTCCTTTCTACATCTCAGCAATGGCCATAGATCTCTGATTGTCCCTGGCATACAGTCTATGCTGCTTGGATCACATGGCATTTTTTTTCTGTGTTTGTCTCCACATTAACTCCCTACTAAGGTCATGTGCTCTCACTGGAGGCTCCAAGTTCCACACTGACAAATGCAAGTGCACACCATTTCTGGGATGGGTGTGGGGAAGTGATACAGATGGAAATAGCAGGGTACAAGAGATACGATGGATAATTGGGAAAAGGGGTGTGCTGTTATTAGGGAAGAGAAGGCACATAAACACAGAAGGAGAGAGTAAGATAACAGTAAGGATGCCTGAATCATACCATTAGCTACCTTAAAAGAACCCCAAAATACCAGTTAGTCTATGTATAATATCATATATAGTTTAAATAAAATTTCCTCATCTGGGCTGACAATGCTTTCTACCAGAACCAAAAATCACCTAAGAAAAACCCAACACCAGTAATGAGAGGCCTTCTTTTGAGTCATTGAATAGGGTTGTCCAAGAGACTTCCCCCACATACAGACTATCGCTCTTGTCCTTGTTGTTCCCCCAAAAATGGAAAACAATCTCTATTACTGAAGATAGCAGTTACTTCAGACAAAGGGATAAGAAAGTGACCTGAATGTGCCATTCCTGACAACTAGCTTTCATGGTGTTTCCAAAGGAGGGAGGCAACCAAAAGTTCTACCCAGCTATAATTTCTATAAGCAACAATGGTACACTAACCCTAAGGGTACAGTGGGGGAACATGAGCTTTGGCAGTAACCAACACCTCTCTAACTGGATTTAAGATTTGCTCAACTAGAGGGAAACTGGGGGCTTGGGACTAGAAACCTGTTTAACTCCTCGGGGCTAGTGAAATCATGAATTGGGAAAGAATCTATAATCACCACTTTTAGCAACCAGCATAATATTTAACTAAATTTTAAATATCTGTTTCGTACCCAACCATAAGTGTAGTCATCACCTCTCACCAGGAAACTTCTCTTTGCCACAGAGACCGTTACAGAAAACCATAGCCAATCAAAATGCAGAGCTGTGGGGCCCAGTCCCAGTGAATACATCTACAAAACACTTCCCCACTCAAGGAACACTGGAGAAGGTGAAAAGACTAAGAGCCAAAGGACTATAGGGTTTGCTGTGAAGTAATGTCTCCTACTAATGTCAGAAGCTACACCCATAACATCTGTCCCATTATGATCCTCTAAGATGAGCTGCACAAAGATGATAGCACTGAAATGCCATGGTGGATAGAGCCTCAACCCTGTGAAGAATTATAGTGAACTAAGGAGTGCTGAGAGTGGGAGAAGTAGCCTTCTCCAGGGAAGAACACACCAATTGGTTATCCAGTATCAAATCATCAGCCCTGAGAACCTACATACAAGTTATCATTATACAGTCAGAACAGAGGTACAGTTAGGAATATATGTACACACACACGCGCGCGCACACACACACACACACACACACACACACACACACCCCTCACAGGCCATATTATTAAAAGAGAGCAATGAGGGCAATATGGGAAATTTTGGAACGAGAAGGTAGAAATGATGTTGATATAATCACAAAATTAAAAGAAAAATGAAAAAGGATTGATTTAAAAACTGGTCATGGGGCTGGAGAGATGGCTCAGAGGTTAAGAGCACTGACTGCTCTTCAAGAGGTCCTGAGTTCAACTCCCAGCAACCACGTGGTGGTTCGCAACCATCTGTAATGGGATCTGATGCCCTCTTTTGGTGTGTCTGAAGAGAGCGACCGTGTACTAACATAAATAAGAGCTAAAAAGCATGCACCAGGACAACCTGGCTAAGACATTTAAAGCACACAAACAACAATGAACGGGTCGTGTCAGTGTGGTGGAGCATGCCTTGAATCCCAGCACTTGGAGGCAGAGATCGATGGATCTTGAATTTCCCACTCATCCAGGAGTACATAATGATACCCTGTCTAAAACTTAAAAATAAAAAAGTAAAGATACTGGCCAGATTACATGAGGTCCCTTTTTAAATAAACTCATATTAAATCAAACATATCTATAAATAATCTGCTTCCAAGTAAAGTTATATTCATAGCTAGCAAGAGGATTTGGATGCCATTGAGAGCCATGCAAGGTATCATGGCCTGTACATTTAATCCCAGTTACTTGGGTGGCAGGACGGTAGACATCTAAGGCCAGCCTGGACAAGAGGGGGTGATATTATACTCAGAAAAGGCAGATTTGGACATTTTACTTTTAATAAGTGAGAAGGCACAATGTAAAAATTGTCATTAAAAATAACCATTATTTTAAAATGTCAATCACATTTTGTAAAATAACTAACACATTATTCTCTTCTACTGGCTGTTATTTTATGGGTTTTAACCTGTCTCCTTCCAGCTAAACAGTGACTTCTCTTCAAGGCAACTTCTCTTGAAGCCTTTATAATGTACTGCACTGCTTATAATAAGAATTCCATAGCTACAAATAACAGTTATGGAGAATTACTGAACAAAATTCACAAAATTTAAATGGAATACAAGCCCAGGCTTAATTATGTCAGGAAGAATTAGTTTGACCATAAAAATATGATCTCTAGAATTAAAGTATAATTATAAGCCAAAAGAACTTGAGAATCTTTGTTCTTCTCCCCCTTCCTTATGTGTGTGTGTATGTGTGTGTGTGTGTGTGTATGTGTGTGTATATGTGCATATATGCAAGGCATATATATATATATATATATATATATATATATATATATATATATAGCTTAGGTAGGGCTAGCCAATAGGCTTGGCTGTTTATTGATCCATATATGCATATGTATAATAAACAACTTAGGTCTAAGGCAAGAAAATCAAGCAAGTGCTCACACTCCTTTCCTCTGAGAAACCTGTGGTCATTCTTGGCCATAACTTAATCTGTGTAGAACCATAGAGGCAATGCTCGTTTCCCACTCAGGCCACCCTTTAGCAGAGAAACACAGGATATTTTGTTTTATGTCCTGCATAGGTAAGTTTGGAGTCTCAAGAATGCAGAAGATAGTTGGAGCTGAATGATTTTAATAGCAGTACTCAAACACATTAACCAGATATTTTTTTTCTGTTTTGCCACCAAGACTACAGAGCAGCACCAATTACATATCACTTCCCTGTGTCCCAAACGCTGGAGCTGTGTTGGCAGGTCACACCTTTAGTCCCAGGACCTGTGAATAATGTTTGAATCCAAGACCTCCTTGAGCCACATAGTGATATCCTGCCTCAAATAAGCAAATAAATATGTAAAAAAAAGTTTAACATAATTCCAAATATTTTATTAGAATTTTCAGTTTTAATGTTTAATTTTAGCATTATTTCACACTGTTATTTTGAGTTATAATTAAAATTATATTTTTATTACTGTAAGGGGAGGTGCTGATGTTAAGGTCCTGTTCCCCAATTGGTTCTTGATTTGTCAGTAAAGAAAGCTGTGGACCAATTGTTGGGCAGAAGATAGAGACAAGACTTCTGGGTGCCTGGAGGCAGACAGAGGGACTGGAGGAGTAGATGGGCTTTTCACTATGTTTCGGAATGAGAAGAATGAAGCAGCCATGTGAAATCTCAGGAGGAGCTGTGGCCTGGGGCCACTATTACAGTCATGGATGTTTGGCAGGGGCCAGATGGAATTAGCTACTAAGTTTAGAGCAGGTGGAAGAGACTGAGTTAAGAACTTGATGAGGGCAGGTTTTTCCAGGCCAGAGATAGTAGTGCCCAGAAATTGTGCCAAGAAGGCAAATTATAAAGGAACAAACTGTCTGTGTGTCTTTTATCCATGGATTCATGGGTCTCAGGAGGGGGCTAGTAGAGCAAAAGGGAAGCTGGGTAGGAGGAACTGGTATCGAGGCCAATCCCAGAGTAAAGGCTGTAGTGATAAAACTACATGCAACGAATTACCTTTGAATAGGGAGTTATATTTGAATCATAATTTCCTCTGACTTTCATAGGAACACTGTGACACATATTCTCACACATGATCTTACACACCTGAACACAATAATAATAAATATTGATAAGGACACATATTGATTATCCACCAAGACAACCTGCTGTAGCATTTTGCATGCAAGTTAAGTAAAATATGTGCTTTCAAATATAACAGAATTATTTTCAGTTTGTTACTGTTTTTTTTTTAACCAGCTATCCTTGTCCTCTATATTTCAAGCTGAGTCTTTCCTTCCTTCTAAATCAGCCAAACTACCCAGAGATGCAAAAGAAGGAGTTTCTCCCATTATGAGTTCATGTAGGTCAGAAGATCATTTGTGAGAGTTGGTTTTCTCCTTTCACAATGTGTGTCCTAGGACAGGAGCTCAGGTCATCAGACTTGACAGCAAACACTTTTACATGCTGAGCTATCCTGCCTTTTCCTCTTATCATACTACTTCTAGACAGCGATGTAATTTTTATATGATCTCCATTTTTCTTGGGGTTTTAATCACATTTCAAATAATAAAGTTTCTTGAAGAAAAACACCACTTTCCCATTAGAGTTCAATGCTGCTGTTCAGGACTAGGGAGGCAGAGCAAGAGGAGTATGAGTCAGGGCCAGCTTGTCTTCCTTAAAACACACACACACACACAATTTTAAAAACTTCCATTGATTTTGGTCAAGATAAAAGAAGTGACATTTATTGGATGGATAGTTTGTGTTTGTAGCTACACTACCCCATAGATTTCTTGCTTTTTATAGGTAAAAGTTTAGTTTTTATGACTTTAAATAAAACATTTAAATCTTAATATAGTCCCTTCCACCAGGGACAGGGATTCATGTGCACCCAGCACACACTGTACCACTGAGCTTAGGGTCCCTTGCCTTCTTTCCTTCCTTCCTTCCTTCCTTCCTTCCTTCCTTCCTTCCTTCCTTCCTTCCTTCCTTCCTTCCTTCCTTCCTTCCTTTCTTTTTTCTATCTTTCTTTTGTTTGTTTTGTTTTGGTTTGGTTGTTTCTTTTTCAAGACAGGGTTTCTTCGGGTAGCCCTGGTAGTCCTGGAACTCATGCTGTAGACAAGGCTTTCCTCAAACTCACAAAGATCTGCCTCTGTTTGCCTCCCAAGTGCTAGGATCAAAAGGATGTGCCACCACTGTTTTGACAATTTTCTTTTTTTCTTATGACAGATTTTTATGCTTTGCTGAATATTTGGAAGAATTTACTTTTGGGGGGGGTCTTCTAATCCTATTTATGTTTTTACATGGACTATTATATTTTCAATATATTAAAACTTTATCATTAAAGTTTTCATGATAAAGACCCCTTGTCTGCCTAAATGTATCTTGTAAAGTTATTAGATCTTTTAAAAAGAGAGTTCTTTGTTCTCTGTTACCTATTTCTATGCATTAAATTACCTATTGGAGCATTTGGTAGGTTTTCCTCTAATGTCTAGGGATAATTTTGGCTGTGTTTACTTAGTTATTTGTTCTTGAGATAATTTCATGCGTCCTCAGCTAACCACAAATCTGTAACCCTCCTGCATCAGCTTCCCAAGTATGGGCTCAGATACCACACCTGCTTATGTGTATAGAGAGATAGAGAGAAGAAGAGCACAGGCCAGGGGTGGTGTCACCTATAATCTCATATTCCGGAGAGGGAAGGACAATTGCAAATTCTGGGTCAGCTTTTGTTACAGTGAGACTCTGTCCCCAAACAACAAAAGCACAGGATAAGAGAGGGTTGGATTTAGAGGAAATGGGCTTCCACTTCTCATATCAGAATGATTTGACTTTGGGAGGTTGATACCTGGAAGCTACAAGGTACCATGGCTGCTCCCATCATGTAGTTTTTGTTTACTTTTTTAAAAAAGATTTATTTATTTATCATATGCAAGTACACTGTAGCTGTCTTCAGACACCCCAGAAGAGGGCATCACATCTCATTACGGGTGGTTGTGAGCCACAACATGGTTGCTGGTATTTGATCTCAGGATCTTTGGAAGAGCAATCAGTGCTCTTAACTGCTGAGCTATTTCTTTAGCCCCTTTCATGTGTTTTTTAATACATCAGAAAAAGGTCTTTTGGAGATTCTGAAGAAAGAAGTCCCTCATGTTGAGTGTTTACATTGAGTGGGGATAGAAGGGGAAATGTGGCTCCCTGTTATCTTCAAACCTTCCGTTTACATGGATCATTCTATTCTACTTCTTCTGTGACATTTTCCTACAGCCCAGGCTCTGAGAAGGTCACTGTGGGAACTGCAGATGTCTGCCTCTGGCTTTTCCTAGGAAGTACCCTAATACAGATTCCTGTGCCTTATACAGGGCTCCGGATTCTGGTCCTCTAGAATGGAAGCTCAGGGTCCCACATACCCAGGTCTGAGTAACTCGGAGTACTGTGGACTCAGGGAGGAGGTGATTGCACTGACTGAATAGAAATGGGAGCCACATCCCCATCCCTGGCAAATGCATTATGTGGGGCAGAAGGTGGACGATGAAATAAACAATGCCTTCTAGACCTGAACCGGAATGACCGCAGGGTTTCAGATCAGCCATTACTGTGAATGGGAAATCACAAACTTTTGATTTTCTTTACTACATACTATATTAAATGCCAGCTCCACAAAATATTGCTAAAATGCCCATCTTGCAGAGATGTCACTAATCATAGTGAGGCTAGATTATACTCAAATAAAGATAAGTAAACACATTTTAGCTTAGAAAATGTAGAGTTCATAAATACATGCTAAAGGTTTATCTGCTTTTGACAATTTCTGAAGGGAATTAACAGACATATAACTAAAAGAGCAAACTAAACAGCAAATAGTGGTAACGTTTTCAGATTTCTATTCAAACAAGTATCTTAATCTTTTAGCTGTAAAAACAAAATATCAAGCACACCACCTCCCTTGCAACATCTAGAAAGAGATGCAAAAAGTGACCCTGGTGCCAGTGACTCTTCCCAAGGCTCACAACCGTACTGAAGTGCTGTGACTCATGCAGCTCGCTTACTATTAATAGAAGAGTCTGATGACTCATTTTGTACCTTTAGAATCTGATGGGAATGTTCAAGTCTGCAATGCCTATGATGGTCCTTGCTTCTTCCTTCATTTTAAAACAGATTTGGGGGTAGATGATACTAATTTGAAAATATTGTTTTTTTTTTAATTAAGATATGATTTTGTTGCTCTTTCTTTGCTTTGTTCTTGTTTTTCAAGGCATAGTTTCTCTGTATAGCCTTACTGGAACTCACAGTGTAGATCAGGATGGCCACCAACTCAAGATGATTTACATATTGTAGTTTTGAATATAATTTAACAACTAGTTCTTGCCCAAGTTACACATGCAACTACTCCACAATCATAACATAGAGGCATTCCTTTATTGTTCAAGCCCCATGCCCACTTTGGCTCTTGGAAAGCTCTCATCTATTCTCTGTGTTTCTGCACTCATCTCCTCCATGATGTTGAGTGAATGTTATCAGGCATAAGAAACCTTTTGAGTTGGCTTCTTTCATTTAGTTGAGTGCATTTGAGATGCTCTGAATTTTGTCTCTTAGACCAGCTGTTAGCATTCTAATGAGTAAGGTATGCCAGTAACTCATTCAACATAAATGTTAGACCAGTAAAACTGACCTTATTTAATAGACAAAACTGACAACAAACCTTGTATTTATTAGGAAAAAGAAAGCTGGGCTTATTGGCACATACTATTAATCACTTGGGAGATAGAAGCTCTCAGGTATCTAAAATTCAGGCCAGCCTAGTCCATAGAGTCAATTCCAGGACAGTCAGGGCAACATAGGGAGACCCTGTCTCTAAACAAAACAACAACAGCAACAACAAAACCAAAAAGAAATAAAGAGAAAAATAAAAGTAATTGCCATTACCTCTTGAATTCTATAGTGAGTTTAGATTTATTTGAACATATATTAAGTTTAACTATTTCAAGAAGTACATGGTAACATACTTTAGGAAACAGTAGCTATTTATTCTTTTGTTTTGTTTTTGTTTTTGTTTTTGTTTTTGTTTTTGTTTTTGTTTTTCAAGACAGGGTTTCTCTGTGTAGCCCTGGCTGTCCTGGAAATCACTTTGTAGGCCAGGCTGGCCTCGAACTCAGAAATCTGCCTGCCTCTGCCTCCCAGTTGCTGGGATTAAAGGTGTGCACCATTGTTTTTAAATTGTGGAATACATTTGAACCATGTGGTCCAAAAGCTTTTCTTTTCCACCTACAAGGGAATACAGCACACAGGGCACATGGCTAGCATGGTATTCTGTTGCTTTATCAACATATCCTGAAGGCGAGGTCTCCCTGAGGATCCCATTCAACCTAGACCTTTGCAAAGACTCGTTCCCACTTAAACCCTATTAATCCTACCCCATGGAGGCAACAGGTGGCTTCGAAAATGGCCAGGAGAAAGATAATTCTTGCCCTTCAGGACGGGAGCCAATGGAAAAAAGTGACCTGAAGTCCAGGTCTCAGGCCTGACATGATGAAAATCTAACGCCACAGCTGTTCTCTCTTAGAACCGTCACTCATCATGTTTTAATTTCACAGTTTTGATTTAATCTTTTCTAAATACAGCACTGGATAAATACAGAACAAGATAACCAGAGTTCCCAGCAAAGAAGTCAGGTTGGTCTTGGCCCTGTCTGGCCTGTCCCTAGACCTTTGGGTTTTATTTTCTGTGGAGAGTGTATGCCCAGGGCTCAGCTTTATGTGTGGGAGGAACAGAGCTTAGCATCAGCATGTAAGCCTGCCTACCAGGGATCCCAGAGTGGTGTCAGCTGGGATGCTTGCTCTGGTAAATGTTAACTTGTAACACTGAGCTCCAAGGAAAGAGAAACATTTCAGTGATCTTCCCATTTTTACCAAGGTTTGTCATTTTTATTATGAAGCCACGTTATAAAAAGCTGGAATAAGATGCTTCCTTTCTGAGTGTACAACATTGACTGCTGAATCAATAACAAATCCCCAAATTTGCATTTTCTTACCAATGCCTCTTTCTAGTCAGTTCTGCCTCCACCTGGTTGTAGGCAATTGACTTTAACAAAACAAAACAAAACAAAACAAACAAACAAACAAACTGTTGCAGCACTGATTTTTGTTACTGTGATAAGATAACATGACCAAAAGCAACTTATAGCAAAACAAAAGTGTAATTTTTTTTGGCTTATAATTCTAGAGGAAAAAGAACCCGCCATAGTTGAGGTATTAGTAAATTTCTTCCCCAGGGGGAGACATAAGAACATTTTCCTGTTTCCTGAGATCCCAGTGGCAAACAGAGGCACAAGTTCACTCTGAGGAACGGGTGAGTTTATAAGGCTTTCTTACAGAACATAGCTGTGGTCTTAATTGCAGGGATGTAGGCACTCTTCCCCTACCAGTGGGCCATACCTAGGAAGCCTTTACTCAGTAGTGATCAGGGCTTCCCAGTAGCAAATTGATTGAGGTCCCCCTCCCTATCCCTCCCCTCCCCTCCCCTGCAGGCTATAGACTTCTTGCCCCTCTCTGAGGGGCACATGCTATTAAGGCGATCACACATAAAACAGGTGGTAGGGAACAACTGGATAATTGAGTGAGGGGCTCATGATCTCTCCATCCCTTGTTGGAGGGGAAGTAAACAGTCCATCTGGGATGATCTTTTTTTGCAAGGAGCTGCAGTTCAACTCCCCAGGAAGGAGGTTGTTTGGATTGGGGGACAGCAACACACCACAGGAGCAATAGCAGCAAGTGGCAGGATGATGATAGAGCAGGAAACTGGCAGACCATTTCCAGCCACATGCAGAGTGAACTGGCAGGGAGACAAAGCCCAGTCCCTAGTGATACGTTTCCTCCAGTAAGACCCTGCTTCCTAAGGGTCAGACCTTCAGAGTGCAACAAAGTTTTCAAACAGGTGAGCCCATGGGGGCACTTCTCTTCAAATGACTGCAATAGGTTCAATTTGTATTTTCTAGTATTTCTTATAAAGAATGTATACTCTCTGGAACTAGTTTGTTTGCATAGCATAGATGCTTTAAGATTCATCTGTGTTGTTCCATGTATCTATAACATGTTCCCTAGCTTCCATTGCATTCCATGTGATAGATACTATTATAGCTTTATCTGTATATGTGATGATGAACATTTGGACTGTATCTTTTTTGAGATACTACTCTGAGTAAAGCTGCTAGAGACATTTGTGTGTAAGTTTATGTAGTTTTCATTTTACTTGGGCAAATACTCTTGTAAAAATGGTTTGCTTGTGTGAGTAAATTTGTTTGTTTGTTTATCTGAAGTCTCTTGAAGACCATGATGTGCTTATGGGATATGTTGGACAGGGTAGTTTTATGTGAACTTGACACAAACTAAAGTCATCTGAGAGGAGGGGACCTCCATAAGACCCAGGTGTGGGCAAGCATGTAAGACATCTTTCTTAATTAGTGACTGATGGGGGCAGCCCAGTCCATTGTGGATGGTGATATTCTTGGGCTGGTGTGCTGAAGGTTTTTCTTTTGCTAGCTGTTGTAATGCTAAGTGCAGGCCCCCGAGATTTGGAGTCTGCACATAGTCCAGGTGACCCAAATTAATTCTGATAGGTGAATAAAGATGCCAGCAACCAATAGCTGGGCAGAAGAAACATAGGTGGGGTTTAGGTTTCCTGAGCTTGGAGAGGAGGACCACAAAGAAGAAGAATGTGCAGAAGAGGAGGAAGGAGAAGCTGTCACAGGTTAAGGATCAAGAGTATGTGGTTCTGAAGGCTGCTTAATTGGAACATCCCAGATGGAACATAGTAAATACTAAGTAATAACTTGGTGTCATCAACAGGAAAGTAGATTCTAACAGCATGGAGGTTAGGCAGCTGCCCAGCTACTGTGCTATTTAGGGCTTACTATAAATATAAAGGCTGCATGTGTGTGTTTTTTATCTGGGAACTCAATAACCTAAGGCCAGAGTAGAAACCCCAGGCCAGGATTTAAATATTAATACAATACTGGTGGTCCTGGTTCTATAAGAAAGCAGGTTGAGCAGTCTGTGAGAAGCAAGCCAGCAAAAAGCACTCCTCCATGGCCTCTGCTCAACAACCGCCTCTAGGTTCCTCCCTGTGTGAGTTACTGTCTGACTCCCTTTGACAATGAACAGTGATATGGAAAATGTAAGCCAAATTAATCCTTTCTCTCAACTTGCTTTTTGATCATAGTATTTCATCCCAGCAATAGAAACATTAGGGCATTGGATCTGTGTCTACTGATTGTAATTATAGCTAAGATAGACTATTTGATCGAGTATTGACTTATTTATAAAGCTTTCCTCTACTGGCCTATTATAAAGACATCAAATATCAACATTTTTAATGATATTTGACAGAAGACCACAATGTTAAACCAATAGTGTCCATTACAGGATAGGTTAATGAAGTCTGGACAAAGAACTATTAAGGCATCTCTGTGCTTTGAGATATCTAATGCTGCTATAACTGGATATATTTTCATTCCACTTATTTTGCATTAGTAAAATCTATTCAAATATATCTTTGTACTGCTTGCTGGTAGGAGTGATTTAGAAATTCACACAGAAGAACATTTATAAATACATTTAAGCAAAGGTGATTTGGAGACTGTATTTCAGTTTTCATGCTATTAGTCATGTGACACAATGATTCCATTTCCCCTGGAGTAAAAAAAGAATAAACAAAAGCAAGGAGTGTCTACAGTATTTGCTTGTACAAATGCAGTTGGATTGAATAGATTCTTTTGTTCCTCTGTAAATGTCTCTCAAATGTGTGAAGTAAGCACTGGCAACCAGGCCATGATGGAAATTTGTCACTCTTAGGCACAACATCTCTGTGCTGGCCCACAGAGAGGCCCAGTGGGTGAGAGCTCTTGCTCTTCCACAGGACCCAGCTTTGGCTTCCAGCACCCACATTGAGGCTCACCACCCATGACTCTCGTTCCAGGTGCTCATATGACAGGTGTGGTACAGCATGAACACTGTGCACACACATGCACGCAGTCAGAGCATTCATACATGTAAGACAAATTAAGCCTTAAACAATTTTAAAAATATATATTTGGTAAGATCTATGACAACTCGGTTGTTTAAAAATTTGTGGGGCATTACTTTATCACACTAATAGGGTCATATTAAGTAAACTAGGAAAATCATCTCATATTTGTGTGATAATGCTTATTTACAAAATTGATATGATGTATGCTATTAAGTAGTTAACACTATCTGGTATCAATTTGTAAAGAAAACATTTTACCAAATTTTTAGGAGAATTAATGGAGAATGATTTCTTTCTAATTTGAAAATTTTAAACTACAGTGCCTAATGATATGCCACATGTATTATGAAAGTATTTTATACTCAGGCCCGACTCTACACAGCTATACACATGTGTGCATTTTAATGTTAAAATCTAACATATTAGTTATTCCTTGAAAGCACTCGAAGGTACTAAGTAATCCTACTTGTGTTTTCTGTGAAGGTGGATAACCAGAAGCAAATATATGACAACGATTGCTTTCAAGTGTCTCTGTTCCACTCAGTCTGCGATAGAGTACTGATAGAGGCAAGCCAGTGGAGAAGTCCTGGCCAGCCAGCTCTGTAAACTTTCCATCCTCAGGCAAGAGAGCCAAGGTTTATTCTGCCTCCTGGTGCTGGCAGGGAACACATGAGATCATGCCTGTGCTCACAGAGGACCTCAATGTCCTTCACAAACATATCCTAAAGCACTTGATGGAATAATTAACTTTTAAGAAAGGAGCATTAAAATAAGATGTGGCTGTTTGTTTGACCTTATTGGGCATCTGGCCCACTCATCTTTATGACTTTCTATATGATCCAGAGTACTTTCTGTAGTATTTTCAGAAAATACAAAACATTTTTTTCCAGTACCCCTCCCTCCTTTTGGGCAAGAATTAATGACTGCTATCAGCCATTAGATTCCTTACTGGTAGCTTTGCCTCGTGTCCATTGTGTGTGATTAGTATACAGAAAGACTAGTAGCTTGTTGGCTCCGACTCACTGTGGAAGGCCTACAGATCATTGTGGTGGGCACAGAAAGAAACACACACATAAATATTAACTTATTTATTATGCTGAGATGCTGGTAATCTAACATGCATCTTGAACTACAGTTTATACTTTTACTTTTAAAGTCAAATAGAAAGTATGAGAAAAATATAGTATTTAGGGCTTGTTGTGCAAGAGATGGCTCAGTGCAGAAAAGTGTGTAGTGCTTTTCCAGAGGTCCTGAGTTTGGTTACTAACATCCTCATCAGGTGGTTCACCACCACCTGCAACTCTAGCTTCAGGAGCATGCTAGGTCTCTGGCATCCTCGGGCATGTATACACACACACACACATACACACACATACACACACACTCACACACACATACTCACTCACACACACATACTCACACACTCACACACACACTCACACACACTCACACACACACACTCACACACACACACACTCACACACACACACACTCACACACACACTCACACACACATACTCACACACTCACACACACTCACACACACACACTCACACACACACACACTCACACACACACTCACACACACATACTCACACACTCACACACACACACACACACTCACACACACACACAGACACTCACACCCACATACACACCCACACCCACACTCACATACTCACATACACACACACACACACACACGCACACGCACACACACACACACACACACGCACACTCACACACACACTCACACACACACACACACACTCACTCACTCACACACACTCACTCACACACACACTTACATCAAGCCTATTTTTCCTGACTTAAATTATGCAACTACCTGCAATCTAAGTAATTGATAGTAAACCTTAAGAATTCAGTTGCTTTTATGGTCTGCATATATATTCTCAATCAATTCTATTTTTAAAACATTTATTCCTCTTTATGTGTACTTGTGTGTAGATGCCACGTGTGTGCAGGTGTATCTCTTCATTCCCGCTCTGTTATTGTTTATGTTCTGCACAAGTCAGCCATGTATGCCCAGGTTGCTAGAAGAAGCTGAATTCACAGGCCGCCATGTGCTCCATGTGGGCGCTGAGAACTGAACTCAGGACCTCCTCAAAGCTGCAGAGCCATCTTTCCAGCACCATCTAAACAACCTTCCCTCTCTTTCCTTCTTCCTTCCTTCCTTCCTTCCTTCCTTCCTTCCTTCCTTTCTTTCTTTCTTTCTTTCTTTCTTTCTTTCTTTCTTTCTTTCTTTCTTTCTCTCCCTTCCTTCCTTCCTTCCTTCCTTCCTTCCTTCCTTCCTTCCTTCCTTCCTTCTTTGCTTCCTTCCTTTCTTCCTTCCTTTTAAACACAGTGGCTCTCTAAATAGCCTATGCTGCTCTAGAACTTGTGATCCTCCTGCCCTAGTTTCCCAAACACTGTGGTTAAAATGTTGTGTGCAATGGTTTGAATATGCTTAGTCCAGCGAATGACATAAACATGTCACATAAACAGGCTGTGTGACCTTGCTGAAGTAGGTGTGGCCTCCTTGCTGAAGTAGGTGTGGCCTCCTTGGAGGGAGGGTTTCACCATGGGGATGAGCCAGTCTTCTGTTTCCCATCTGAACATGATGTAAAACTCTCAGCTCTTCCAGCTCTGCCTGCCTGAACGCTGCCATGCTTCCTGCCTAGATAATAACGGATTGAACCTCTAAACCTGTAAGCTAGCCCCAATTAAATGTTGTCAATTATTAGAATTGACTTGGTCATGGTGTCTCTTCATAGCAATGGAAACCTTAGCTAAGACAGAAGTTGGTACAAGAATTACAAATTGCTAGGATAGCCCTGACCATGCATGCATTTTTTTAATTTTTATTTTTTGAGAATGTGAATTTTGGGACTTTGGAAAGCAGTGAAATACCTTAAGTATTACTGGACCATCCTTGTAGGAATATGAAAGACATTGGTGCTGAGGGTGATTTGAACTGTGCAGACCTGGACCAATAAGTTTCAGTGGAGAAGAATCTCAATAGTTGGCCTAGAAACTGTTTTTGTGCTTTTTTTGGTGAAGAATGTGGCTACTTTTGCCCTTTTCTGAAGAACCTGCCTGAGGCTAAGGTAAAGAGATTTCTATTAATTGCATTGGCAAAGGAAGCCTCAAAAAAGCCCAGCAGAGACTTTATTCTCTGGTTTAGTCCCATGAATAGCATTTTGATCAACTGTAGCAAGCTTTGGGAGAAAGAATATAAAATGTAAGGTTCAAAGAACAAAGGGACACCAAGAAGAACAATAGGGCGGAATCTTATGTTCCCGGAAATAAACAGATTAACATAGTGGTGACCTCAGGACAAGATCCCACCCAGCTTATTGTTTATGTGTTTGTAGTTGAGAAAGAAATTGTTAAATCATGCTAGGCATTATTACTTGGTTATGGTTTTCATTTGGACTTTTAGTCTGTAATGAACTACTATCCAGAAATGAAGGGTATACTTGTGATCCATATCTTGAGGCTGGAAAACACGGGCTTTTGATTCCAATCTTGAGGCACAGTGGCCATGAAAAACTTAGGTTCAGGCATGGTCGTATACACCTTTAATCCTAGGAGAGAGCAGATCTCTGAGTTCAAGACTAGCCTGGTACGGAGTGAGGTAAGGGGCGGTGGTACACACCTTTAAGCCCAACATTCTGGAGATAAAGTCATGCGAATCTCAGAATTCAAATTCCATTTACAGAGCAAGTTCCATGACAGCCAAGCTTAGACAGTGAAGGAGTTGGAAATGAAAGCTAGTAATAATGAACAAGTGGGCCATGTTCCAGCTCCAATAAGCAGTAGACCTCAGCCACTTGGACCGTGTGGCTCTGGCTTTAGAATCAAGAATAGAATGACTACTGGGAAAATTGATGTTGATTAGCAGGAGCTAAGAAATTATCAGTGATTAAGAGACCAGTGTCACTGTGGTGACATGCTTTCTGAAAGGAAACAAAAAAAACAAAACAACAAAAAAAAGGCTGTGTTCCAGTGTTCCAGAAATAGCTGGATTTGGTAGTATGTAAGAATCACCCAAATGGTACTGGTTTTTTAGACATGATGGAGTCATGGAGAGCAGCTAAGGCTTGGCACTGTGAGAGCCCAGGAGAGGCCTGGTGAAGGTACAGCCTCAGTTGCAGTTGACAACCCAGGACTGGAAGGGTCATGCAAAGAAGTTGAGGCTTGGCACCATGAAGAGAGCCTATGAGAGGTTATTGGTGAAGTATAGTTGCAACAGTAGACCCTAGTGTTTTGGAGATGCCAATATCAAGAACAGCGGCAGCAGTGGAATGGAGTCAACCAGAGTGCATAGTTAGAGATGTGACCCAAGCCATTTGGAGGAGACCAGAAACTGGAACAAGAAGCTGTAATGTTGAAGTTGTCTTGGAGACCCCAAGATGTTCGAGGTGCCAGGGCTGTGGTATACCTGCTGAGGAAAGCTGCTAACAGCAAGTGGAACCATCCAAAGAGAACTGTGCTGCAGTCAACAAAGCAGAAAGGAGTTGGACATTAGACACGGAGGTGATGAGTTTGGAGTTTGTCCAGCTGAATTTTGGTCTTGCTTTGGTCTATTATTTCCTCATATGAAGTTTTGAAATGGTAATGTATATCATGTGATGTTGGAGGTATGTGATCTGCTTTTTTGATTCTGAGTTTATAAGGAGTTCCTTTTAAGTAATTAGATGAACCTCAGAAGAGAGTTTTAACATTGGAATTTTAACATTGTTGAGACTATGATAGACTATGGGGTCTTTTGAAGTTGGACTCAATGTATTTTGCATTATGCTATGTTTAGGTATGGCCCCCACAGACTCATGTGTTTGAACAAGCCTATGGGACCAAGGAGTGGACTGTGTCGGTTTGAATATGCTTGGCCCAAGGAGTGGCACAATTAGGATGTGTAACTTTATTGGAGTAGGTGTAGCCTCATTGGAGGAAGAGTGTCACTGTGGGGATGGGTTTTGAGACCCTCCCCCTAGCTGCCTGGAAGCCAGTGTCCACCTGTTTGCCTTCAGAACAAGATGTAGAACTCTTAGTTCTTCCAGTACCAAGCCTGCCTGGATGCTGCCATGCTTTCTGTCTTGATGATATTGGACTAAATGTCTCAACCTATAAGCTAGTGCCAATTAAGTCTTGTCCTTTATAAAAGTTTCCTTGTTCATGGTGTCTCTTCACAGCAGTGGAATCTCTAAGACACTGTTATTAAGTTAGGAAGAGATCAATCTTTGGATACTTCATACATTCTTAATGCCTACATCTCTGGAGTGTTTGCTGTTAGAAATGGTGACAAATGCCTTTTCTGTCATCTCATCAAAATGTATTTTTAAAGGAACAAACCAATTAAAAACAAAGAAAATATCTCAAATTCTGTAAACTAAAAGACAAACACAGACTTGCATTTGAAGGTAGTTTGGACAGGGTTATATTTCTGTAAATATTCTTATTGTAGGTTCTTGATTTTTTTTAATCTATACTTGTGATCTATTTTATAACTTCTCTCTTGTATGATCTTTTGTTTTCCTTGGATTTAATCTTCAGGTTGTTTCTCTCTTTGGGAAACTGGTTGCAAGGGTTTACCTATTTTATGTTCTGACAGTTGCAGAGACTAGACCAAGGTAGTTAAGACACCTCTTTCAGCTCTCTGCTGCTCTGGTTCCTGGCCTAGCCCTCAGGCCAGCAGGCCTTTCCAGATTTCGAGCTTAAACAGCCTGGGCTTCCAGACCCTTAAATCTCTAAAGGGAAAGTGAGCCATTCTCTAGAACCTAGCCCTGCCATAGAGCCTTTCATCCCTACAGAGCCAAGAGCCAGGGGTGGGTCTGCTTGTTTTCAGCCTGAGGGTGAGGGAAGGAGTTTGGACTGATCCAATAGCAGAGGATTTAGGGCATTGTTATGTATTTATACTTGCACCACTCACAAAGTACAGCTTTATCTCAGAACGTCCTAGAAGTCCCTTAATCCCATCCAGATCATAGTCTAGATTTAGCATTCCAAACTCATGTTGAACTTTATATAAATGATTACTTTGGCTGAAGAAATACCTTAAAACTCAAGGTACCAAATTTAAAATGGTCCAGGCCACATTGTGATTTTTAGAAGGAAACTGGGAATTTTATGTTGGTGCTCAAGAGGCATATATACATTTCCACATAGAGGAGAAGTAAGATGATAAGAATCTATAATATGCTTTAATACTACAAAGCATAATTTTCTGAAATCTCTCCTTTAAATGTTGGGTTTTATGTCTTTTTTTAAAAAGTTTTCTGACCTTTTCATTCTGTGAAGCAAGGCAACCGCTCATACTGCAACTTAATGTTTAGTCCCCTTTCTTGCTTTATGAGTCTTTGGTCAGAAATGACTATAATATTGGTTGCTAGGGAAGAAGTCACCTTCGTTATTTCCCATTTTCTTTTTGTACTGTTTGTTGCTGAGAACCAGCCCAGTACCATGTACTGAGGAAAATTGCAATGGGTAGGGTTGGTGGTTTCAGGGGCAAAACTTGGTTTTGCAAGGGCAAAGGTTGCTTACTTTTAGTAGTACTTACCTTACTTAACTCTTTGCTATTCATAGACCAAAAGCTGTTGGCATCTGGTAATTAACTCAGCACACACACACACATGACACACATGCACACACACTCTGGTTAGGCCCAACCACCTGTCCCATCAACTCCACATGTGTTCATGCATACACACACACACACACACACACACATATATATATATATATATATATATTTGTGATATATACATATATTAGGTGGATATATATATGTATATTTGTAATATGTATATATATATATATATATATATACATATATATGGTGGATGGAGCAAAAGCAACTTCCAATGAGCAAGTTTCAACACAGAAAAAACTCTCACTCATTCTAGATGAAAAAGGAACTCCAACCTTTACTGCTCAAAGAAAAAGCTTTACCTTTTTATTTCTGAATGTAAGAAAAAAAGACTTCACCGTTATTGCTGGAAAAAAAGCTTCTACCTTTTTATTGTTGCAAGTAAGAAAAAAAAACCCTTTTCTTATTGTTGGTTCTTAGTTCTTATACTTTCTTAGGAGAAGAATAGATCATATGGTTTCCAAGTATTTTTTCCCCATAAGTTCATAGCAAGTTTAAGACACTAATTCAAGTCATAAATGATAAGGAATTACAGCAGAAATGTTTACATGTGTTTCCATTAAGACTAATACCCAACTAAACATTATCTGTTGCTAGCTCCAAAAGTTCATTAAAAGTTTAAAACTATAGTTCTTATGTCATGAGTTAGAACAGTTTTACCAAAAAACAAATCATCTGCCTAGTGTCTTATTATTTTGAAATCTTTTTATAGATAAACCAGTCAATATTTTATTTTCTGTCCTTGTAACTACAATATATTGTCCATTCCCAGTTTATGACCTTTATTTACCAGATAATAGTTTCATCATATCTAACCTAGAAGAAATGTTTCACTGATCATAAATCTGTTTCAAGCCTGCTTTCTTATTCCAGTGCAATTAGCATGTAACACGTGAAGGTTTACAGAACCCCATTTGCCGATTTTTAGAGGGCTGAAAATTATTTGTATAAATTTAAGAATTCTATAAAATCATTCTCAGGAATTATGAAGTTATCAGTATGTCTATACAGCATTGCTAAATGAGAGTACATCCTTGTTGATCTGCAGGAAGTCTGCCCAATAGGATGTGCTAATTCCCAGGAACTATGTAATAGTGACAGGAAAGGCATATCAGTAGCAAGAAGCAATCCTGGAATGAAGTCTCTGAAGGCCTTGCAATTCAGAGTTTACCTACAGCAGCAATGCAAAATGGTGGGCCATTTCCCAAAACTTACTTTGATGCATTCAGTCTTTCCTAGATGCCTAGATGCCTCCTGACATACTGTATCCTTTTATTTTCCTAAACAAAAGTACTTTGTACTTTAAGAAGCATCAAGAATATTGGTTGAAAAAAATCTTACAGAATTTTAAAAAGAATTAATAGTTCCACACCTCAGAGAACCCCATAAGGGACTGTTGCACATCAAGTTTTAGTGCTATCATACTTAATTTATTATTGGGAGTAGGTGCTGAAGCAGGGACTCATGTTGCCCAGGCTGGTTCCATCCCAAGTAGCCAAGAATGATCTTGAACTCCAGGTAACCCTGTTTCCACTTCTCGATGATGGGATCACAAGCAAGTGCTACCATCCCCTCCATTCTCTCTTTTCATTGTGACTATGTTTATCTCCAAGTTAAAACACCTTTAATCCCAAAGTTTGGGAGCAGAGGCAGGCAGATCTTGGAGTTCAAGGCCAACATGGTTATCAGTGCTATAGAGAAATCCTATCTCAGAGAGAGAGAGAGAGAGAGAGAGAGAGAGAGAGAGAGAGGCTGTTAACAAGTAAAACCACTCAGTCTGCATTTATTTGTCAGTGTTAGAGAAGAGTAATAAACACTGTTTTTTGTTTTCTTTTGTTTTGTTTGGAGACAGAGTCTTGCTGTTCCCATGGCTGGCCTATTGCTTGTTGTTAGGTCCAAATTGGCTTTGTACATGTAGCTATCCCCCTGCTTCAGTCTCCCAAGTTCTGGAATTACATATGGGCAACCTCTTGGCTGGTGTTATAGCCACTTTTAATTTATGACATTACAACCCTGATATTTGTAAACAAGGATAAGAAAAAAATAATATTAGCTCTTAAAAAGCTCCCCAAGAAACAAAACACACAAGACAAGGACATTTATTTCCTGTGTTATTGATGGGGAGACTAGAAAAGGCCACAACAACTTGCCTATTGCAAAACTTGCCTATGTGATTAGAGCAGCCAGCCTGCACCCAAAGTCTCCTTGAGTAGCAAACAGGAAGAATATTGTGGTAATGGTTCTGTCTTGCCAGCATGCTTATTTCTAGGGTCAAAAACGTATAGCAGAAAATAGTAACATTTTGAATGACATACATCAACTGATAGGTCTATAATTTAGCAAAAATAGAGTTGTGGTTATAATTGGGATAGATTGCTCACAGAGCACACTGCACAGGACTGCCTATAAAAATGAAAATGTTGTGTTTGAATGTGAAACATCTGTACCGACTCCTGTGGTTGAGGGCTTGGTCTCCAGTTGGCTGTGCTGTGTGTTTAGAGGTGGTGGCATCTTTGGGACCCTGCCTCCCTGGCAGGGGTGTGGTAGGGCTTAAACCTGATAGCTACTTCTGCTTCCTGACCATTCTCTCTTTTTTCCTGCTTGGCACCATGATGTGACCAGCCACGACATGGTTGAAATGCTCCCACCACTGTGGATTCTCTTCTTCTCTGCCATGATAGGCTGTAAGCCAGAATAAACCTCTTCTTCAAGGTGCTTCTGTCAAGCTCTGTGCCACAGCAATGAGAAAAGTAACTTACAGAGTTGGTAAGGACCAGGGTCTGCCGTGAGGAACATTTTTACAACTCACAATAGATGGTGCCACTCTCTTATTTTCTTGTTAGACTTTCTTTGTCCAACATGTATTTTGCAAAATTAAAAGTTGCCAGTATAGAGCATATTAAAGTGTGCAAAGAGTGCAGTGAACAACATGACAAATGTACATGTGCTGGGCTGGGGATGTAGCTCAGTTGTAGAGCAATGACTTAATATGGGTAAAACCTTGGGTTCCATATATGTAACACCCCTACCCTCAGTGTGTGTGTGTATGTGTGTGTGTGTTCCTGTGTACATGTGTGTGTTAGAGTAAATAAATCTATGCTTTTACAAAATAATAAGACAAATGCCTTAACAATAAAATACTACCCCTTATTTAGGAGATCCCATGCTCCATTCCTCGTAGTTCTTAGCTTGATGGAGCATAGGATTCAAATTTGGAAATCATTTTATCCTGCAAGAGTTGGTTTTAATTGTCAATTTAACTGGATTAAGAAATTCCTAGGGCATGACTGAGCCACTCCTTTGAGCTTGTTTGTAAGGGTGTTTCCAGACAGGATTAACTGTGAAAGCAAGCCCCACCCCGAAAGTGGTGGCACCGTGGTGTACACAGGCTAGCTCGCCAGCTGAGTAAAGCTGGGGGAAAACAAGGCAGGTGAAAGCCAGTTTCTCTTTCTCTGCATTTTGCTCTGTAGAGACAGGAACAAGCAGCTTCCAGAGACCTTGATCAGGACCAGTCTCACCTCCATCCTTTTCCCACCCTGATTGGCTATCCTCTGAGTAGTCAGAGCCAGAGTAAACCCTCTTTTCTTAAATCCTTTATAGCAGGCATTCTGCACAATGGTTTGAAAATTCTAATGTCTCTCCAAGACTTTTATCAACTTTGTGTGTGTGTGTGTGGGGGGGTGCACATGTGCATGAATGGAGGCTAGAGCTCCTTATAGGAGCACATACAACTTGCTTTTCCATTTATGGAAAGCCTTTGTCCCCAGTATTTTGAAATTTCCTAAGGATGAACCTTGGCAGGAGGATTTTTTTATTTATGTGCTGTGTGCTCTAGCAGCCTCTTCATATGGACCTCATGAGCTTCTGCTCCATAGATGACTCTTTCACTGAGTTTCTCCAGAGCATTCCCCATGCTCCTTACTATTACTTAAGGACATGATGATAATGCCCCAGTTTTAAAAATGGGGAGAGGGAATGGTCAAGACAGGCTTTCTCTGTATAATCTGGCTGCCCTGAAACTTATTCTGTAGACCAGGCTGGCCTGAGATCTGAAACACATGATACCACCACCTGACAAAATTTTTAAAAAATTATCTTACAGCACTTGAACTTTTAATTCCACTTTCTAGAAGATTTTAACTTTATCTTCAAACTTTTAAATTCATAATTTCTATTATATTTACAATTCCTAATGCCTCCATTTGTTTGTTTGTGTTTTTCATCTGAAAGTGTAAATAATAACGTTTCCTCCTCTTTGTATGGTCAGGTTTCTTAGCTGTTTAGTGTGTCTTTGTTTTGGTGATGCTTTCTCTACTCTGCAGAATTTCACAGGTCTTGGTGCCAGTTCTTACTACTGAGCTCCACATCTGTGGGTAGAGCTATGGGCCAGGAGATTTTTTTTTAAAAGGTGTTTGGCTAAGTCACTTTCTTGGGGAACTATTTGTGCCCTCTTCCAGAATACTGTCTTCCGTTTCTGTGCGTTGCCTGTAAATATGGCTGCTAATGTTTCTGCCAAAACACTAGTGAAGGAACTGGGCATGATCAGATGTAATATGAAACATTTTCTTGAGTCCCTCTGTTTTTGCTATGGGAGCCTTGATCACAACTGTTTCCTGAAGTCTGCAGTCAAGAAACAAAGTTATCACAAAACTGTCTTACATAGGAGGAGGTTGATAGGAGCAAGAGGGATGTGCAACATCCTCTGCAGTTTGGTAGTTGACTCAACAAAGAAGATGAGGGGACGAAGAAAGGGCAGGCACACGGGCACATGTTCAGAGAAGCTGGGGAAGGTGAGCCATAGCTTTGATGGAGATGCACCAGCAGCACTGATGCTCAGCTTGCTCATTACGTACAGCTGTGTGAGCATGTGGTTAGTTTAAAGAGCATAAGGAGGAGGAAGAGGAGGAGGAAGAGGAGGAAGAGGCACCGGCAGCGCCAGCTTATTGATCTCTTTGGGTCTCTGTAGGTGAGCAGTCACAGGCTACAGTCATCCAAGGAGTAGAAAGCTTTGGTTGATAGTTTCTGCATACAACGGTTTTAGTTAAGGTCCATCATTCCTAGCTTTTGTACTTGAACCACAGGACAGCTTTCCCTTTCCCCTGAGTCTAACCTCAGTACGGCTCTTACATTCCCATGGATCTAAGGCATCAGAATCTGTCAATGATGCACAACAATTGGGACTTTACCTGCTCCTCACAGGGATGCTTTCAAGGAACCTCCTTCTGTCTACAGTTTACTGACAGATTTCAGCCCCTGGGTTAAGCTAGAGTCAAGGAATACAGTGTTTCCAAGGGCAGAGGAAACAGACTATGAGCACAGTAGTGTCTGTGTGACTGAGGGGCATGCTGGAGATTCTGTTGCCGAAAACATGTAAATGTGCTTAATGAAATTTAAAAATAAACAAGAAATTGGTGACACAATGCACACCCTACCTAATATGTTTGGGTGTATGGTATCAAATATGACTCAAGCAGAGAAATGTGGTGCCCGTATTTCCTCCAGCACCCCTGTTACCCTCCCATGTTCTGTACATAGATGCTGTGTCCTGCTCTGAGGGGCCTATATGATGGCTTGGGATTGTTTTGTTTTGTTTTGATTGTCTTACCTGGGGCATGTTAGCAGATGTGGTTAAATCCTAAAGTTCTGACTACTATCTCTCCCATGATTTTTCTATGGCCCACTCTGCTCTCAAATTTACCATCTGCCCCGGCCTCCCTGTACTGAAGTGACAGGTTGCATGCCACTATTATAATGGTTTTGT
Organism: Mus musculus; assembly: GCF_000001635.26. NCBI lineage: Eukaryota > Metazoa > Chordata > Mammalia > Rodentia > Muridae > Mus > Mus musculus. Next base: position 80,989,256 of record NC_000079.6, read on the forward strand.
TTTCCATGTTTGGAATTCCTTCTTGTCATTTGCTTTCCTGGCAAGCCTGTCCTCACTAAAAACATGTGTTATATTGCTTCAAAAGTCTTCCTGGAATTCCCTAGACAGACTTGCTTGTATTTCTCTGTACTGTTAACCTTTGATGGTATTATTGTTTTTATGGGATTGTGGTACTACTTAAGGCATATTCACTAAAATACAAATGTCCTCACAGGTACGAGTGTCTTTTGAGTCTTCTTGTGTTCATTCTCTAACTCTGGCTCAATCTCAGACACAGAAGGTTCCCAAGAACTGTGGGTTGGGCACGACTGCACCTTAACAACATTCTCTATGCACACAGTCAGCCCTTTACTCAGTTCAGCCTCTCCAATGGTAGGTATTTCCTGGATGTGCGTGCGCTGGCTGTTGCCCTGCTCCGTGCTCCCCATCCCTGTGAGTCAGATCGCTTCATTATGTAGGGGGATGGCATGACTTCTGCTCTTCACAAATTTTATTTCTAAGAAGTGATGTAATCTGTGAGTATACACAAAACTTACAGAGGCATCACAATTTAATTTAAATATATAGTGATTATTAAGCAGAGGGGTCTGGAGGCAGACAGAGCTGACCAGGGAAAAAGACCCATGACATGAGTTGGGCACACAGGGAAGTGTGGCATTGTACCAGCCTGGCTGTCCTCACTCACCCCTCAGCTGCCTGCTGACAAAACAATCACGCCCTCTGCTCGGCAGCTGAACTATTTTCAGTGGACTTGAAGTCCAGACACACACACTTATCTCTCCCTTCAATGCTGCACAATTGGCACGCCTTAAAATGGAAATCTTTTCAAATTTGATCTTTCGTGAATCTAACATCTCGTTAGAACAAAGCATACTTGCCAACTTTTGGGCCAACTGCATTCTTCAACTGCGTTCTTCTATCTAGCAGCCTTGAAATAGCGTGGTGATAAGCATGGATCTTCCCATCGATTAGGGAAATCCTAACTCCGATATTAGTCTCTTCCATAATGTTCCAAGTGGCAGGGGATAGCACTGTCATTTTTGCAGACAGTGGTAGAGGTAGTTACCTCAGGGAAACAACTTTGTTTGCAAAGGGCGTTAAACCTAAAGGAAGTGAGGCACTCACCTGTTCCATGATGATCCACCTGTTCTTTAATGCTGACGAGACATTATAACTAACACATAACCAAGCAATCTAATAGTAACAAGCTCATAGGTAACACCAAATCTTCTCGTGAGTTAAAGTATAGATATGACTGAGACCTTATTTCATGAATATGAAAGACAAAGAAGTATGAGAAATTGCCCAAGGTTTGAAAGAAAATATAGAGATTTGTGTTCCAAGCTTGCGGCCAGTTGTTCATGTAGGGTCTGAAAATCCTAAAACAGACTTAAAAACTCGCAAGATGTCTTGTGCTTGTAACAGTTTTTTTTTCCCTCCCATGTGGGGACTTAGGAAACTCTTTGCCATGAGGTTGGAACTCCGAAGAATTATAGCTGAGAATAAGAGTGAGCTGGGAGCCAATTGGCTATGTTTAGGGTGGTAGGTTGGGTCCAAAGTACATTTATCATTGAAATTGTAGTAAATGTTGATGAGAGACCCAGATAACCCAAAGCAAGCATTATCCTAATTCACAAATTATGCCAACACATAACTGTTAAAAGGCGAATTTGGATGCACAATAGCAAATAACCAGGACCACAGGGAAACAGAAAACCATAACTAAAATAAAAACTGTCCTGGAAAGACTTCAGAAATCTTATCACCAGGAAGGAATTTTTGAAACAATGTCTTCTCTCCTTCCAGAAATAAAAGACAAGGTTTAGAATCACGTTTCAGAACTGAAAACAAGTAAGTCATATCAGAATTACAAAGGACCAGATAAAAGAAACTAGACCTGCAAAATTAAGTAACTAGAATGAGTAACTCAAAGAGTAGATTTAATAGCAGTCTCAATGCAATTAAAGAGAGAATGTATGGTCTGAATAACGGAACAGAAAGAGAGATTAGGTCACACATGGACCTAATAAGTAAGTGACAGACCACATGGAGGGAGAAGTCACATTGAGAAAGCATCAGATATAAATGAAGTAGAGTATTTGAAGAAATAGTAGCTCAAAATCTTCCAACCTTGAAAAGAAACAGTAAAGCCACATTCAATAGTCTCAAGGCAAACAGATAGTTTACCGTACCCTGTGTGAAACTGCTATAAACAATTACAACCAGAAGGCTAAGTCGTAAGAGAAGCCTGAGGCAAGGGCAGGCTATTTGTTTTTGTTGTTGTTGGGTTTTTTGTTTGTTTGTTTTGTTTTTGTTTTTAGAGACAGGGTTTCTCTGTGTAGCCCTGGCTGTCCTGGAACTCACTCTGTAGCCCAGGCTGGCTTCGAACTCAGAAATCAGCCTACTTCTGCCTCCCAAGTGCTGGGATTAAAGGCGTGCGCCACCACCGCCCGGTTCAAGGGCAGACTATTAAGGGCAAGAGTGAGATGGTGTAATCACTTGCAAAAGGAGCCAGGAGGTCAAAATCAAAAAGGAATCAAAAGAAAACAATCTATAGTTGTTAGTTAGTGGAAAAACAACTCTCAAATATGAAGATGAAATAGCAGCATTTGATTTTCAGCAATAATGGGCAGAACTGAAAGTCCAGCAGACCCACTAGGAAGAAAGCTCTTCTTGATGCTGGAGAAAAATAATTTCTGATAAAGGGACAAATATTCAACAAGGAAACAATGAGAAAGCCAAGGTGGGCATTGGGACAGTGGTAAGTCAACCTGACATGCTCCAGAATTGCCTGGGAAACAGACCTCCCGTTGCATGCGTCTGGGAAGGACCATGTCTGCTAAGTTAGCCTCTGGCTGTGCCGGTGAGACCTTAGGCTGATAAAGTTTACTGAGGTGGGAAGTCCCATTCTAGAAGTTGGCAATAATGCTTCCTAGTTTGAGTTCTAGGATGAGTAAAAAGAAGAGAGCAGGCTGAGTACAGGCCCTCAGCCCTCTCTGCCCCTCTCTGCCCCCTCAGCCCTCTCAGCCCCTCTCTGCCCCCTCAGCCCTCTCAGCCCCTCTCTGCCCCCTCAGCCCTCTCAGCCCCTCTCTGCCCCCTCAGCCCTCTCAGCCCCTCTCTGCCCCCTCAGCCCTCTCTGCCCCTTGGCTGTGTCTGGACTGCAGCTGCTCTCTCTGCTCCTTGACTGAATGCGTAATGGTCAGCTGCTCTTCATTGCTCACACCTTCACTTCTCTGCACTTTTAAACTGTGAGCTGATATAAAAACCTGCCTCTGTGAAGTCACTCATGCCTCTTGTCACAACAATCCAACAAGTGAGCACACTGTTGACAGCTCTATTTGTCACAGCTGGCCTGGTTACACAGGTGCCCTGTGTGAAATGAACATAAATGAACGCAGTAGCAACCCCTGCCAGTATGGGTGGTCTGGGGTAATGTGCTGTCCTCTGAGGACCAATACAGATTCATTGTTGGCCTGCCTTCCTCCTTCAGCTATCTTGGAGCCTCGGGCTATGGTTGTATCTGTCAGCCTGCATTCACAGTCATAACTGTCCTCTGAGAGGCTCCATGCAGCAGCTGACAGAAACTGATGCAAAGACATAGAGCCAAACTTTAAACAGATCTCAGGAAGTCTTGTGGGAGAGTTTGGGGAATGATTAAGAGACCTGAAAAGGATAGGGACTCCACAGGAAGACAACAGAGTCAAATAACCTGGACACTTGGAGGTTCCCAGAGACTGAACTACCACCAATCAAAGACTGGTGCTAGGACCCCCCTGGCATGTATGTAGCAGATGTGGGTCCCCAACAACTGGAGTGAGGGATTACCCTGACTCTGTTCCTTGCTTGTGCATCCTGTGTTGTCTTAACTAGGCTGTCTTGTCTAGCAACAGTGGGAGAGGATTAATTAGTCCTGTAGTGATTTGAAGTGCTAGAATGGGTTGGTTCCCCAGGAAGGACCTCCCCCTTTCTCACAGGTGAAGGGGAGGAGGGTCTGTTTGATGGGGGATTAGCAGGTGGGAGCTGCAATCAGGATATAAAGCAAATTAATTAATTAATTAATTAATTAATTAATTAATGGGAAAAACTCCGCCTCTGCTAAGTAGCTTTTGTCAGTGCATTCTATCATAGCATCAGGGAATAGAACTAAGATGCGGGTATTTCCAAATGCGTGTTCATGAAGCAAAATAACACCAATTGCATCGGATGAAGCTTTGTTGTTGTGATTTGGTTCTATTTCAAATTTTTAAATTGTGTGCATATGTGTGTGCCCAATGCATGGCATGCACGGCCACCGGACAGCTTTCGGCTATCAGTTCTCATCTTCGTCTTGTTGAGGCAGGGTTTCTGCTGCCGTTTGTGGCCCTCCAGGCTAGCTCACCCAGCAGCTTCCATGCAGTTAGCCTTGCTAGATCACAGTTGTGTGCCACTACAGCTGACTTTTTTGGTTTGTTTGTTTGTTTTTCTTTTCAACTCAGGTTTCATGGATCAAACTCAGGTTTTCAGGCATGAAGAATTAGAGCTTTCACCTGCAGAGCCATCTTTCCAGGCAGCATTGTTATTCTTGAGACATATTCTTACTGTGTAGCCCAGGCTTGGCTTGAGCTTAACCTAATGACCATCCTGTCTCAGCCTTAAGTGCTAACATTACAGGAATATACCACCACGCCCAACCTTTTGAAGGCTTGATATTGTGGAGAGACAAGGTTACACAGAGCTTTCAAGCTTCTGCATATTTGTGAGTGCAAGCACCGGAAGTTTTGCTTGGACTATCTGCGATGACTAGAGCAAGGAGAACTTGGGACATAGAAACAGTGTCTCCCTCCAAGTCAATACAATATCTATTAGGGGTCTCTCTGGGACACGGGCCTGTTTACTCACAACTCTCTCTGTTTATGATACAGACTGACTTCTGGCTCACCCTATGCCATCCCACTGGTCTTTGATGACACAAGGGTCATTGACATGGATATAAAGCTCATGTTTCTTTCCATACAGTAGTAATGTCTTTTATCTCTAATCCAGCAAGGCTGTGCCTTTCGTCTTCTCAGATCGTTGGCAGTTCTATACACACACACACACACACACACACACACACACACAGAGAGAGAGAGAGAGAGACAGACAGACAGACAGAGACAGAGAGACAGAGAAGGAGAATTACAAGATAGAAAAGTATGTAAGCATATACATTCTGTTTAATAGAATTTATTAAAAGAAGGTAAGTGAACTGAAAATTAAGTGCTGTTTATGTCATTTGCAGAGTAAATTTGATGACCATGTCAAATGCTGTATATACCTTTTAGCAATTTTAATATCCATTCATGATTTAATTGCATTCTTTCCGAATTAAAACATATAGGTGTTCTGAGTACATCAAGAAATACTCAGATGTCATGCTTTTTCTCAGTTCTGTTGTCACCATCATCACAGAAGATGTCAGGTTTTGCATGATTCCTCCCACACACCAAGGAAGGCCACTCTATAGCAGTGGAGCTGAGCCGCATGTCTCCAATACAAGTTAGCTGAGGCACTTTCTGCCTAGATGTCAGATACACAGGTTAAGAGCTCTTTCCCTGATAGTGCCCACACCAATTAGCAGCCCCAGGTTATTTACCTATGTTCTGAACTGCCAGCTCTATGTTGTGGTTTACCTAACTTACCACTTGGCCTCAATGAAGTGACTGACAGATCTTGGATGTTAATAAATATTTACAGTTTATTATAAAGCGTAGCACAGGGGATACAGGTGACAAAAAACCCCCCACATATTGAATGAGATATGGGAGAGGATCTGATTTACTCCCCCCTCCATGACCTGTGTGTGTCCAACTGTCCAGAGGCTCTCAAATCCTATCTTGTATTGTTGTTTGTTTGTTGGTGATTGTTTTTGAGACAGGGTCTCATTGTGTAGCACTGGATAGCTTGGAACTTTCTATGTAGACAAGGTTGCCCTCAAGTTCCCAGACATATGCCCTCCTCTGCCTTCTGAATGCAGAGATTAAAGACATGAACTACCATGCTCAAGCCCTTTTGAGTTTTTATAGAGACTCCATTCCTTGTCCATGAATGGATCATGGACAACTGTGGAAACCAACTGGAGAAGGGTATATGATGTAAAGCGAACATGCATGAGGGGACATACAGTAAGTAGAGTCCACAGCAGTATTAATCTGTGCATGTCTTTGCAAATGACTGTGCAAGATATGGAGCAAGTGATCTGGAATGAGGAGCGCCTTAAGGCCTACATCTAGACAAGGGCTCGAAGACAGGTCAGCAGAGGGGGTGGGTATTAGCATTTCTATTTCCTTGGAAAAATAACTTCTAGTTTTTAAAGTCTATACTGAGGAAGGGATTGTGATTGAAAATCAGTACATAAACATGTGCATGCACAAGTGAACGTGCACACACACACACACACACACACACACACACACACACACACACACACACAAGTACACCCCTCCTCTAATATGATGAACATAAGAAACCTGTGGACAGGTGAGAGGGCTCAGCAGGTCCAGACAGCCTGCAGCCAAACCTGGCATCCTAAATTTGATCCTTAGCACTCACATGCGGAAGGCGAGAACAGACTCCTGCAAGTTGTTTTCTGACCTCTGGGAAAGTGTAATGGCATGTATAACTTCATCCAAACAAAAACATAAAGATGTAAGTCAATTCTAAAAACCAAGTTCTGTACAATGATACATAGAAGCTATGCTAGTACATCCTAGCACCTGAGAGGCTGAAGCAGGAGGATCACAAGTTCAAGGTTGATTGAATTACATAACAAATACTGTTCCTCCCTCTACGAAAGAAATACCAGATCTGGGTATGTAATTTTCTTAGCTATAAACCTCCAAAGTTCCTTTTAGAGGGTTTTGATCAGCTTTGTGCCACTCCAGTGAAATTTCTAGCACATGCTCCTTGGGAAGTAAAGCCAGCAGATGGTTTTGGAAGTTCAAGTCCCAGATGGGTTAGACTGTGGTGTGATCCTAAGGTAAGTGTGGCCAGTCATGGTGAGTGTGCCAGAACTCATACCTTGTCAGAAATCAGAGATAGGTGGGGAGCAGGTGGAGAATGGCAGGGTCCAACTATCCCTTTCAAAGCATCTCCTAAAACGAAGGACCCCACACCTAATAAACCCTACTTCACAGAGGCCTGGAGCACCCCTGATCTCCCAACTCTGAAGCCTGTAGTGTGAACTGTGGGAAGTCAACTCCAAGATGGCGCCAGTTTCCGGTTGCCGTTGTCATAAACAACACCACTGCGCAGGCGTCAATTCGAATTTGGTGCCAACCCCTCCCGGGTGCATGCAAATTGGGTGCCGGCAGACTGACCAATCCCAGGGGCCCACGGAGCCTTCTCCTGTGCTGGGGTGCATATAAGCAGGGCTCCCTGGGCACCCGGGGTCCCTGTAGAAGCATTGAGGTGTTCCTGCAATAAAGGCTGTTGAGAAGAATCCAACTGTGAGCAGACGCGACAGTGAACTTTCAGAGGATCCATCCAAGGCATAAAAAATAGCAACGTTTTTCTCAAGTCAAACTGGGCCTTGCTGTGGGATGCAGAGGTGTCAAGTATCAATGATATCTAATGGTGACTGATCTGTGAGAAATGATTATGCCCATTTGGTGCCCTCATATAGTTCATGTCTGTTTTTCACAGTGTTACGGATATGCCTCAGTGCTTTGTACACACTAGGCAAGCACTGTATTGTGTAGTACACTGAGTCATACCCAGCTCTATATTGATAATTTAAGATTAGTCATAGCAAGAGTAGTTATACCACAGAAATGGGAAATTACTATATAACATATCTTTTTTTGCCCCGAAGAAACAGACATGTGTTAAACATTTACCAAAACATCATGGTATCAGTGGTCGAGAAAAGAAAGGGAAGTAGAAACATGGTTTTATTCAGAGGAATGTTATTTAATTTGAAATGAAATTTAAGTCTGACTTACAACTGGTAAATGTTCAAACTTTTATGTATTTATTTAAAGAGGTGTTTTTATATTACAATGTGTTTGTGTATGTGTATGCATGTGCATGTCTGTATGCGAGTGTGTTTGTATGTGCGCATTTATTTGTATGAGTGTGTGTGTATGTGTGTGTGTGAGTATGTGTATGTGCAATAGCTTGTGAGTGTAGTTGTCTGTGGATTTCAGAAGGTGTCAGATCCGCTGAAGCTGGAGTTGTAGGTAGTTGTGAGCCACCCAGTGTAGCTGCCCAGAACTGAATTCAGATTCTCTGTAAGAGCAGTAGACACTCTGCTGAGCCATCTTTTCAGTTCAATTTTTTTTAATGCATTTAAAGGATAACATACAGTTCTCTGAGGGTACTTTGTTATGTGGATCCAGTTTATAAGGAACACCTAAGAATCTGTATCAAAGAACCATGCACATAGGCAATTGAATGTTGAACCAGCTGTCTAGGTTACAATCTGATTTAGACTTTTCTAGTGAAAAAACAAACAAACAAACAAACAAACAAAAAAAACAGGTTTCTCTAGATAATAAGAGAAGACAATGGGAAGGGCCAAAAGACCCTCCCAGCTGTAGGATGCAGGCTGATGAACACACAGGCAGGGACTAGATTGTTTGGTAGAGGCAGCTAAAGCAAGTTTTATCTTCGTCTAATGAAAGCAGATAGATTTCTATGACACAATTTGACTTGGTTTTAGAGTCCCACAATTTAACTTTACAAAGAAAAAATTCACTGTTGCCTTTGTTCATCACACAAATTACACACCAAGTATAGAACCAGCTACTTTGAAAATAATATAACCCACAGCACCCAGAGGAGACTCTGCTCCCAGGAGCTCTAGCACATCCAGGATCTTAGGATCAGGGGTGAGTAGGACACAACATCTGTTCCAGCATCATCAGGAGTAACTGGGACCAGCAGGATTCAGGGACTCAGGAACCCCACCCGAACAGTGGCTCAGGTTCCTTCCAGTCTGCACCGGTTTACATTGGATGCAAACTCTGTAGCCAGTCCCACAGCACCCAGAGAAGGCTCAAACCCCAGGCACTATAGCACAGCCATGACCACAGGATCCCAGAATCCCAGTATCCCAGGAGCTTGGTCCCACCAGAATCTCAGGGTACCAGAGGCAGCTGAATCCCAGAAACTCTGACACACCCAGAATCTCAGGATCACAGGATCACAGAGACTGCTACATTATGAGGAGTTCTGACACAACCAGGATTACAGGAAGGACAGGCTCCAGTCAGATAGCAAGGGTAGGTAGCACTAGAGATATGCAGATGGCAGGAGTCAATCGAAAGAACATAAGCAACAGAAACCAAGGTTAGTCCTGGATACACAATCACACCCGAAAAGCAAGACTCAGATCTAAAATCACTTCTCGTGATGATGATAGATGACTCTAAGAAGGACATAAATGACTCCCTTAAAGAAATACAGGAAAAACAGGTAAAAAGGGTAAAAAGGTAGAAGTCCTTAAAGAGGAAACATAAAAATCCCTTAAAGAATTACAGGAAAACACAATCAAACAGGCAAAGGAAATGAACAAAACCATCCATGATCTAAAAATGAAAATAGAAACAATAAAGAAATCAAAAAGGGGACAACCCTGAAGTTAGAAAAGCTAGGAAAGCGATCAGGAGTCGTAGATGCAAGCATCACCATCACCAAGAGAATACAGGAGACAGAAGAGAGAATCTAGGGGGCAGAAGATATCATAGAATACATTCACACAACAGTCAGAGAAAATGCAAAAGGCAAAAAGCTCCTAACCCAAAACATCTAGGAAATCCAGGACAAAATGAGAGGACAAAACCTAAGGAAAACAGGTATAGAAGAGAGTGAAGATTTCCAACTTAAAGGGCCAGTAAATATCTTCAACAAAATTATAGAAGAAAACTTCCCTAACCTAAAGAAAGAGATGCCCATGAACATACAAGAAGCCTACAGAACTCCAAATAGACTGGACCAGAAAAGAAATTTCTCCCGTCACATAATAATCAAAACACCAAAAGCATTAAACAAAGAAAGACTATTGAAAGCAATAAGGGAAAAAGGTAAAGTAACATATAAAGGCAGACCTATCAGAATTACACCAGACTTATAACCAGAGACTATGAAAGCTAAAAGATCCTGGGCAGATGCCATACAGAAACTAAGAGAACACAAACACCAGCTGAGACTACTATACTCAGAAAAACTCAATTGCCATAGATGGAGAAAGCAAGTTATTCCATGACAAAATCAAATTTACACAATAAATTTCCATAAATCCAGCCCTACAAAGGATACCAGATGGAAAACACCAACACAAGGACAGAAACTACACCCTAGAAAAAGCAAAAAAGTAATCTTTCAACACACCTAAAAGAAGATATCCAAGTAAACATAATACCACCTCTAACAACAAAAATAACAGGAAGTCACAATCACTTTTCCTTAATATCTCTTAACATCAATGGACTTAATTCCCCAATAAAAAGACATAGACTAACAGACTGGATACGGAAACAGGACCCAGCATTTTGCTGGATACAGGAAACGCACCTTAGTGATCAAAGCAGACACTACCCCAGAGTAAAAGGATGGAAAATAATTTTCCAAGCAAATGGTCCCAAGAAACAAGCTGGAGTAGCTATTCTAATATTTAATAAAATCAACTTTCAACCAAAAGTTACCAAAGAGGATTAGGAAGGACACGTCATACTGGTAAAAGGAAAAATCTACCAAGATGAACTCTTAATTCTGAACATCTATGCTCCAAATGCAAGGGCTTTCACATTCGTAAAAGAAACTTTACTAAAGCTCAAAACACAAATCGCACCCCACACAATGATAGTGGGAGACTTCGATATCCCACTCTCATCAATGAACAGATGATGGAAACAGAAACTAAACAGAGACACAGTGAAACTAACAGAAGCTGTGAACCAAATGGATCTAACAGATATTTCTAGAACATTTCATCCTAAAGCAAAAAGGATATACATTATTCTCAGAACCTCATGCACCTTCTCCAAAATTGACCATATAATTGGTAACAAAACAGGCCTCAACAGATACAGATTGAAATAATCCAATGCACCCTATCAAATCACCACGGACTAAGGCTAGTCTTAAATTCCAACAAAAACAATGGAAGACACACATACACGTGGAAGCTGAATGACGCTCTACTAAATGATAACTTGGTCAAGGAAGAAGTAAAGAAAGAAAATAAAAGGCTTTTTAGAGTTTAATGAAAATGAAGACACATCATACCAAAACCTTTGGAACACAATGGAAGCAGTGGTAAGAGGAAAACTTATAACTCTATGTGCCTCCAAAAAGAAACTGGAGAGAGCTTACACCAGCAGCTTGACAGCACACCTGAAAGCTCTAGAAGAAAAAGAAACAAATACACCCAAAAGGAGTAGACAGCAGGAAATAATCAGACTCAGGGCTGAAATCAACCAATTAGAAACAAAAAGAACTGTACAAAGAATCAACAGAACTAGGAGCTGGTTCTTTGAGAAAATCAACAAGATAGATAAACCCTTAGCCAGCCTAACCTGAGGCACAGAGAAAGTATCCAAATTAAAAAAATCAGAAATGAAAAGGGAGACATAACGGAAACCATGGAAATCAAAAAAAAAAAAAAAAAAACCAAATCATTCGATTCTACTACAAAAGTTTATACTCAACTAAATTGGAAAATCTGGTTAAAATGTACAATTTTTCTAAACATATACCAAGTGCCAAAGTTAAAACAGGATCGGATAAACCATCTAAACAGACCCATAACCCCTAAAGAAATAAAAGCAGTCCTTAATAGTCTCCCAATAAATAAAAAATGTCCAGGAACAGATGGGTTTAGGGCAGAATTCTACCAGACATTTAAAAAACCTAATACCACTACGCTGCAAACTATTCCACAAAAATAGAAACAGAAGGAACACTACCCAATTTGTTCTATGAAGCCATAATTATGCTTATACCTAAACCACACAAAGACTCAACCAAGAAAGAGAACTACATATGAATCTCCCTTATGAACTTTGATGCAAAAATACTCAAAAAAATTCTTGCCAAATAAATCTAAGAACACATCAAAAGGATCATTTACTACGATCAAGTAGGCTTCATCCCAGGGATGATTCAATATGTGGAAATCAATCAATGTAATTCACTACATAAACAAACTCAAAGAAAAAAAAAACACGTGATCATTTCATTAGATGCTCAAAAAGCATTTGACAAAATTCATCATCCCTTCATGGTAAAAGTCTTGGAAAGATCAGGAATTCAAGGCCCATACCTAAACACAATAAAAGCAATGTACAGCAAACCAGTAGCCAACATCAAAGTAAATGGAGAGAAACTTGAAGCAATCCCACTAAAATCAGGAACTAGACAAGGCTGCCCTCTCTCTCCCAGTCTGTTGAATATAGAACTCAAAGTTCTAGTTAGAGCAATTCGACAACAAAAGGAGGTCAAAGGGATACAAATTGGAAAGGAAGAAGTCAAACTATCACTATTTGCAGATGATATGATAATATACTTAAGTGACCCCAAAAATTCCACTAGAGAACCCCTAAAGCTGATAACCAACTTCAGCAAAGTGGCTGGATATAAAATTAAGTCAAACAAATCAGTAGCCTTCCAATACTCAAAGGATAAACAGGCTGAGAAGAAATTAGGAAAGAACACCTTTCATAATAGTCACAAATAATATTACATACCTTGGAGTGACTCTAACCAAGCACATTAAAGATCTGTATGACAAGAGCTTCAAGTCTCTGAAGAAAGAAATTGAAGAAGATCTCAGAAGATGGAAAGATCTCCCATGCTCATGGATTGGTAGGATTAAGATAGTAAAAATGGCCATCCTGCCAAAAGCAATCTACAGATTCAATGTAATCCCCATCAAAATTCCAGCTCAATTCTTCATAGAGTTAGAAAGAGCAATTTGCAAATTCATTTGGAATAACAAAAAAATCCAGGATAGCAGATACTAGTCTCAACAATATAAGAACTTCTGAGGGAATCACTATCCCTGACCTCAAACTGTATTACAGAGAAATAGTGATTAAAAACAACTGTATGGTATTGGTATAGAAACAGGCAGAAAGATCAATGGAATAGAATTGAAGATCCAGAAATGAACCCAACACCTATGATCACTTGATCTTTGACAATGGAGCTAAAACCATCCAGTGGAAAAAAGACAGCATTTTTAACAAAGGGAGCTTGTTCACCTGGGGCTCAGCATGTAGAAAAATGCAAATCAACCCATTCTTATCTCCTCGTACAAAACTCAAGTCCAAGTGGATCAAGGACCTCCACATAAAACCAAGACCCTGAAACTTATAGAGGAAAAAGTGGGGAAGAGCCTCGAAGATATGGGCACAGGGGAAAAAGTCCTGAATAGAACACTAGTGGTTTATGCTCTAAGATGTGCAATAGAAAAAATGGAACCTCATAAAATTGCAAAGCTTCTGTAAGGCAAAGGACAGTGTCAATAGGACAAAAAGGCAACCAACAGATTGCAAAAAGATCTTTACCAATCCTACATCCTGTCGAGGGCTATACAAAGAATTCAAGAAGTTATATTCCAGAAAATCAAATAACCCTATTAAAAAATGTGGTACATAACTAAACAAAGAATTTTCAACTGAGTAATATTGAATGACCGAGAAGCAACTAAAAAAACGTTCAACATCCTTAGTCATCAGGGAAATGCAAATCAAAACAACCCTGAAATTTCACCTCACACCAGTCAGAATGGCTAAAATAAAAAACTCAAGTGACAGCAGATGCTGGTGAGGATGTGGAGAAAGAGGAACACTTCTCCATTGCTGGTGGGATTGCATCCTGGTACAACTACTCTGGAAATCAGCTTGGTGTTTCCTTAGAAAATTGGACATATACTACCTGAAGACCCAGCTATCTCACTCCTGGGTATATACCCAGAAGATGTTCCAACATGTAATAGGGACACATGCTTCACTATGTTCATAGTAGCCTTATTTATAATAGGCAGGAGCTGGAAAGAACCCAGTTGTCCTTCAACAGAGGAATCTGTACAAAGATTGTGGTACATTTACACAGCTACATTTACTCAGCTATTAAAAATAATGAATTCATGAAATTCTTAGGCAAATGGATAGAACTAGAAAATATCATCCTGAGTGTGGTAACCCAATTGTAAAAGAACACACATGGTATGCACTCACTGATAAGTGGATATTAGCCCAAAAGCTCCAAATAACCAGGATATAATTCACAGACCACATGAAGCTGAAGAAGAAGGATGACCAAAGTGTGGGTGCTTTGTTCTTAGAAGGAGAACAAAATACTCACAGGAGTAAATATGGAGATAAAGTGTAGAGCAAAGACTGAAGGAAAGGCCACCCAGAGACTGTACCACCTGGGGATTCATCCCATATACAGTTATCAAACCCATTCACTATTGTGGATGCCAGGAAGTGCATGATGAAAGGATCCTGACATGGCTGTCTCCTGAGAGGCCCTGCCAGAACCTTACAAATACAGAGATGGATGCTTGCAGCCCATCATTGGACTGAGTCCAGGGTATCCAATAGAGGAGCTAGAGAAAGGCCCGAAGGAGATGAAGGGGTTTGCAACCCCACAGGAAGAACAACAATATCAACCAACTAGACCCCCAGGAGCTTCCAGGGACTAAGCCATCAACAAAAGAGTACACATGAGTCCAGCTGCATATATTGCAGAGGATGGCCTTCTTATGCATCAATGGAAAGAGAGGTACTTGGTCATATGAAGGCTCAGTAGATGCCCCAGTGTAGGGGAACTAAGGGAGGTGGGAGTGGGTAGGTGGGTGGAGGAACACTCTCATAGAAGCAGGGGAAGGGAGGATGGGATAGGGGGTTTCCAGAAGGAGGGGGTACTGGGAAAGGGGATAACATTTGAAATGTAAATAAAGAAAATATGTAATTAAAAAAAGAAAATAATAAAAACCCATTGGGCCTGTTGTCTATTATAAATATCTACAACTACTAAATGTATACTCAGGCTTTGAAACCACCATGGTATTCTGAAAATAATGGGCCTGGTCTTATAATTATTATATTGTTATTCATCAAGACCTTATATCCTCCCTGAGTTATTTTATCCTCTGTGTACATCTCACCATATGTCATACCATGGTTCTTTCAGATGTCTCCATCCATTATGCTGTGCAGGCCTGAGTACTCAGGACCATTTCTGATTGTCCGTTGTGGTGTCCCTACTACTACAAACTTAATGTATAGCAACTGACATGGCATTTGTGTTCAGTGACTATTTACTGAATAAGTGAATAGTTATTTAGTATGGGTAGATGGAAGCATGTCAGTACTGAACATTTCAGGAACCCATGCTGCTTGGAAAAAAACACAGTCAAGATGTACGAGCACTGTTCTAAAAAGTTGTCAGGCCTGGAGAGAGTTCAGAGGGTAAGAGCTCTGCTGTTCTTGCAGAGGACTGGGCTTCATTCTCAGACCCCACAAGTTGGCTCACATCTATCTGTGACTCAGGCTCTAGGGAGATCTGACAGTCTCTTCTGAGTTCTTTGGAGTGTGGGGTCATACATACAAGGTAAAATATTCAAGTATGTATATAACAAGATAAAATGGTACAAGAAAACTTTCTCATTATTGCCACCTACTCATATTATTTTTAAAGCATCCAAGGTATGTTTCAAAAATTGTTTCGATCTTTAGACTTAAGAAAATATCTTAACAATGTTGTTTACTAATTTAAAAAAAACAAACAAGTTCCACACAGTTAGACTGCAGTGGTTTAGTTGAAAATGCCCCTTCCCCATATGTTTACATGCTTGGTCCTGGGTTAGTGAAATGTTTGGGAAAGACGAGAACACATGGCCTTGATGGAGGAGGTGTTTTAACGAGGCTGGGCTTGGCAGTTTCAAAAGTCCACATTATTCCCAGTTAGCTCTCTCTGCTCAATATCAACTCTGTTGCCCAGGTATGAGTGATAACTTTGATTCAGACCTACATGAAAAAGAACAAGCATGGCAATAAATAAATAAAAACTGAGCAGTTTGAGAAAAAAAAAAAAAAAAAAGAAAGAGCACCAGAGTATTCAATGTTGGAGCCAAGGCTTGCGCTGAAAGAGGTAAGGCGGGGCCTGATGTGAGATTCTCATTGCCCTCATGTTGATTTACCATATGTCTTTTTTAAAAGTCTGTTTGAAACATAGTGCATCGTTTTGCATGGCTTTCATTATATAAAACTAGAAACACATAAAGTTTTATTTATATCTCTTTTGTATGATTACTTTAAGAGCTGAACTTTCTAATACTGTGTCTAATACATGTAAGTGTGTGTGTGTGTGTGTGTGTGTGTGTGTGTGTTGGGGGGGTATTCAAACTGCTAAATTATTAATAGAATCCTCCATTTAATGGGTTGAAAAACAGGCTCCTTGGATGGCAAGGGTTTTGTCATCCATAATGTCTAGCATGGAAACTAAGAGCAGCGTTAGGCCCCACTAAGAGCAGCATTAGGTCCCAATAAATATTTATGGAATGAAAACTACATAACTGGTTTTAAATGTAAGTGTCCCTGCACCTAGGCCTACAGCTTATTTGAAAGCTGTCATCCTCAGCTGTTCTTCAAAGCTACTATTTAGTAGTGATTTGATACACAGTTAAATTGATTAAAGTATTACTAACAATGACTGCAATTTTAGCTTGTATATTCCCAAATATCTTGTAATCTTTCAAAACCACACACAGACTACATACACATATTCTCACATACATACATACACTATACACACATACTCACATACACACCCACAACACACACACACATTTATACACATATTTCAGCCAGTGGATTGGCCTACCCCATATTTGCTAGGTTACTTCAATTCTACCAAGCTCCCCTCTTTCTAGGAAGTGAGGAGATCAACACTTGGTTCATATCTACACCAAAAAGTTAACAGTTATTTAAATCACTGGACAAGCTATGATATTTCTAGAGGAATAAATCAATTATATATAATTAAAATTATTCGTTAGGCCTAAATTTCTAAACTTTTTGGTTTTGAACTATCTACTATTTCAGTATGGGTATATCAGCAGTGTAGACAGAAGCCTTGGGTACTTGCTGCTTGAATGTCTACTCCCTTATTCTCTGAGGGACACTGACTGCATGGAAAGGCTCTGTACCTGGTTACTTATCGGTGTCTTCTTGTATCTCATATAGATGTGTTTCTTTACCACAGACTTAAGCATTTCTCATTTTCCTCACCCATGTGCAATTGATTCTGTGTTCCATGGGTTTAACACCTGTAAATTTAGCCAACATCTGATCAAAAACATTCTTTAGACATATGTACACAGAAAATGAACAGACTTTTTTTTTTTTAATTGAAACTATTCCATAGCAAAACCGTGTTAAAATTATTTACATTGGGATGACATTATGAGTAATCTACGGAGGTTTAAAGTACACAGGAGAATGTGCATATACAAACACTAAAGCATTTGTGCTGGGCACTTGAGCACCTATGAGTTTTGATGTCTGTGGAGAATTGGAAGGGGATATGCTGGGACCAATAATTTCTGACATAAGGATGACAATTACCCCATCACAAGGCTCATTTCCAGTATGGTTTCTGGTTATCTGCTTCATTGATCTTCACTTCTCTTTGTTCTGTGAGAAAAAAATGTAGTTTGGAGCCAATAGAGGAAATAAAAATGTACTAGAAGTGTTTCCAATACAAGGGCATGTGACCTTTAAGAAGAGTCCAACTTCAATTTGGCTGAAAGGCTTTCTGTAGGCAAACCACCTCCTCAAGGTCAAGAGAGTTCGAAGAACACAGCAAACTTTGTTGAGCACGCCAGTGAATTTTGTAAAAGTTATTTGTGTGTGTGTGCATGAAGACATAGTGCTTGGCTGGTCATTCTGGCCTCCAGATAGTCACAGGATGCAGCCAGTAATGATCGTGGAACACCCTGAAACAGATTATTAATTTAATAAACCAAAATTGTCTGATTTCTTTCTTTGTAAGAAGGAATGTGTTAAAAATTTTTACTCTGTTCTCCCTCGTGTATTCTTTTACGCTGTTCCAAGTAACTTTTTTTTTGTTGTTTTATTTTCTTTTTACCTAGAAGAGCTCATTGTAAAGCCTAAGTAATATTTTGTCACCAAACAAATATCCCTGGCTTGATAGTATAGTTAAGTACATTGACACACATGCACGCATGCATGTAAACACACACACACACACACACACACACACACACACACGCACACACACTTCTTGCAAAGTCTTAATAGGTACCAGCAACAGTTATTTAAACCTGTCTGGTGATGCCTCATTCAGCTCTGGGATTGTCAGGCTGAACGACGAGGAACGTTAACAGGAGATATATGACAGAAGCCTAACTTCAGCGAAGGGAACAGCACAGATATGATTAGTGCGGAAGGGCTGGGCATGGTGGTTCATAGCTCTATTCCAGCATGCAATGTTGTGAGGCATGAAGACTCTTTTGAGATTAAGGCCAGTGTGGACTACATAACAAGACCTCTCTCAAAAAACAAGCAAAAAAAACCCATCTGATTATTTGATTAAAAAATAAAAAGATATTTGCTAGAAACAAGGAAAATAGACCAAGGATGGACTTCTGAGTGAAAGATGGGCACCTTTCATTTATTTATTTATTTATTTATGTTCTTATTCACTTATTTATTTATTTATTTTCTTATTCACTTTACATCCTGATTGCAGCCACCCTGCATCCTTTCCTCCCAATCTGCCCCTTATAAATCCTTACTCCAACGACCACTTCCCCTTCTCCTCAGAGAAAGGGGGTGCCTCCCCATCCCCCTTGGGTACCATACTGCCCTTGGCCCTGGGACATCAAGTCCCAGTAGGACTAAGCATATCTTCTCCCACTCAGTCTCAACTAGGCAGTCCAGTTAGGGGAAGGGATCCAAAGAGAAGCAACAGAGTCTGAGACAGCCTCTAATTGTTAGGGGTCCCACATGAAGACCAAGATGCACATCTGTTGCATGTATATAGAGATGCTAGGCCCATGTCTTCTTTGGTTGGTGATTCAGTGTGTGTGAGCTCCCATGGACCCAGGTTAGTTGAATCTGTGCATCTTCTTGTAGTGTTCTGATTCCTCTAATTCCCTCAGTTCTACATCCCACTCTTCCCCAAGACTCCCTGAGCTCTGCCTGATGTTTGGCTGTGGGTCTCTGCGTTTGCCTCCATCCACTGCTGGATGAAGCCTCTCCGGAGACAGTTATGCTAGGTTCCTCCTGTCTGCAAGCATTGCAGAGTATAATTAATAGTGTCAAGGTTGTCTCTCACATGGGATGGATCACAAGTTGGGGCAGTCATTGGTTGGCTGTTTCCCAGTTTTTTGCCCCATCTTTATGCCTGCACATCTTGTTGGCAGGATAAATTTTAGGTTGAAGGTTTTGTGGGTAGATTGATGTCCCCTTGTCTCCACTGGAAGTCCTACCTGGCTTCAGGAGGTAGCCACTTCAGTTTCTATAGCCCCTGCTGATAGAAATTTCAGCTAGGATCACCTCCATAGACTCCCCGTAGCCTCCCTGGAACTTCTTGATGGAGGGAAAAAAAAAAGACAAGTGAATGCTGGCTGGTTCTATAAAAGAAACTGAAGGCTATGTAGGTTAAAGAGTTATCAGAACAGCTTCTTAAAAGAAAAAAAACAACAACACCCAAATAGCAGGAATCAACAGAGAAGCCAAGGAGTGCTCTGAGAAGTCTGCCTTTGGAATCAAGGCTGTGGATGGCCAGAGTTCCAAGGAGGAAATGGCCCACATTGGCAACCCAGCAGGTGATTTAATTAAAGTGGGAAGGGAGTGGATAGTAAGGGATTTGACCGCAGGAAAGCCACCGGTGAGTTTTGCCAAGGAAACCTGAGCACTGAGAAGCAAGGAAAATAACCGGGGCTAGGGGAAAACCCCAGACTCTAAGGACAGGGGCCAGAGACTGAAGACTATTTTTTTGTGGAGCTTGGCTGTAATACAGAGAGAGGCAGAGAACAAGGTGATGGGCTGTGGAGTGGAAGTGAAAGAGAGTGAAATGTCAAGTAAGCCTGGACTTGACTGTTTGCTTTTCCCTGGCTTGCCTCTAACACTTTGCTTTTGCCTGTGGTATCCTGCTGAGTTAACAGTATTCTGGGTCCAAAGAAAGCAGGATAAATACCTGCTGATTGACTGACCCAAATCCCAAAGCAGGATACTCCAGTCACAAGGTCTAAACAGGGACACAACACTGCCAATTGAAACCTGCCTTCCTGGTTGCTTCAGGCTACCCAAGCTTGGCCAGGCTGTGAGCAGAAACAGTTGACCACAGCCATGTCTACGGTGGCCATAAATCAGTGTGGGAGAGAATTTCCTGGAGAAGAGGCATTTCTAGCTGGGTTTTCTTTGTCTCCAGCTGCTAATCGTAGTTATACTGCAAACCCAGAGGGACATAAGTACACTCTATTTTCCATAAAGCTAAATTATTGTTTTATTGTCAGTAATAAAAACTTCCTGGGCTGAGGGTGATGGTTAGAAGCTCCAATATAGTGAGAAAAAAAATCTAAGTAACTGCATTTGAGCATCTTCTTTTGCCTATTTTATTTTAAAATTAACTCTTTCCAGCATAACAGACAACATAGTGGGTTTCATTATGTTAGGTTAGTCTTAGACTCATGTTAATGTTCTTGCCTCAGCTTAGTGAGTTCTTTGATTATCATCACACCTTGCCTGCATTGCTACATTTTCATAAGGAAAGATTATATTTCATTATCATTCGGCTTCCCTTCTTTTCCTCTCCTTGCCTCCTCTCCCCTTGTTGATCCACTTCCTCCTCTCACACAGTCCTGCCTCCAGATTGCATGACCATGTGTATTTTATAGGCCACTGAGTGCTCTTCTGCAGGTGTTCCTGAAGAGAAGCTAAGCTGCTGATAGTTTAAATGCTTAGACATCATTTGCCACACCATACTATTGATTTTTCCTAGAAAGTTTTTTATTATTCTTTTTTAATATTCAATTAAAGGATCTCATTTCCAATGTAATCACAATGTGATTTAAGTGTCAATGTATATATTCTTTGAGGTCACAAATATGTAGCTTATACTATTAATAATATGAGCTGACTAGATTAGTTAAAGACCATTGGCAAGTGTGGTGTTCTTCCTTTAACTCCAGCTCTCAGGAGGCAGAGACAGGCAGACTCTGAGTTTGAGACCAGTCTGGTCTGTATGATGAGACTTTGTCTCAGAAACACTGTAGTAAACCCTTTTGTTTACTATGTGATGAATAGGTCATATAGGAGAAAGCATGAAAACAAGAAATTAGTTATAAGTCCAAAGTAATGGGTCAGCTAAGAGAGGGTAACAGCTCGGAGTAGTGCAAGAATTGTAGAAAAGTGATGTGAGTGGGTCTGGCTGGGCACACTTTGAAAAGAGAACTCAAACCCATTTGCAGATGGATAAAGGAACTCTGGCAAAAGAGCAACTACCATAGTTTGGGGTCTGAGCAACAGAACCTAAAAGGAACAAAGGGTATTGGTGAGAGATCAAAAACCATGTTTCCAACATGGTAAGACTTAAATGCTTCTTACCCTTGTTATGCAGGGACTTAGAAAAAAAACAGATGAGGAATTTGCGGGGTGTTTATTCACCCCAACTTTCATAAGAGCATCCATGTGATGAAGATTTTCTATCACTTTGCTAGTAGCTCCTAACATTAGCAATGGTTTAGTTAGCAGTCCAGTATCAAGTAGATAGCTTTCAGTGTCAGAGGGAAGCTGAGGAGACAGAACTCAGCCTAAAGTGATTCTAAGAAGAAAACCACTAGGTACATTTGGGTGTAATACTGTCCCTTGGTAGGCTTGAATCATCTACATTTCACTTCTTATTTGGGCTCCTTCCATAATAGAACATCCAGTTTGGGAGTATGTGATTGTTTTAGTCCAGAGATACAGAACAGAAAAGGAGATAGCTATATATCTATGTATCATCTATATATGTATGTATGTATTTATGATCTATTTATGATCAACATATATCTGCTAGTTAGTCAGATAATTTATTTACTTGGAGAGCTGACTCACTTGCTTATGGAGACTGAGAAGACTCCCAAGTGAATTAACGGGGAGGTTGGAAAACTGGGCAAGCTAGCACCATGGCTCACTCCAAGTCTAAACGTTTTATAACTAAGGAAGATAATAGTGTAAGACTTACCCCATGTCAAAAGCCCAAGATCACAAAGTATAGACCCCAGAGTTCAAAGTTCAAAAACTCAGGGCATAAAACAAACAGCCTAACAAACAAATAAAAACAAAACAAAACAAAACAAAATACACAAGTAGAAGACATCTGGCTTGGGAACAACCGAGCCACATTTACATTTCACCATTGTATGGCCTTCTAGCTGGCTAGTTGGTGTCTACCTACACTGAGGCCTGATCAGTGCCTCAGTCCCCTTATCTGTTAACGCAGTAGAGATTATCATTTAATGTCAAACCACCTTAGTTTCTTTTTTCTTTTCTTTTCTTTTCTTTTTTTTTTTATCAGAATGTAGGGTTCAGTGCACACTGGGGCATTGGAAATGACCCTCAACCTAATCAAGTCAGCAACTCAAATCACTCCTCTAATAATTGGGTGGTCATCAGCACTTATATTTGCTTTTCCTGGTCATTTCCTGTGATGTGCTATGTAACATGGTACTTTGCAGCAGGACACATCCTTTTATGCAGGAAGATATAGAAAATGGATTAGTAATCACACCATAGTTATTGGCTTTATCAGGTATTTCATTATCCACTTGTTATGTGCCTTATGGAATTTTGAAATGTCACACCACATGTTGTGGTGGCAGTCAGGGGGCAGCAGTCTGTGACTGTAGTGTAGCAATCTACAAGTCTATACAGCATGTGCTCTGAGGGGCTTGTTTATAGCATCAATATTTCTATAATCCTTTTCCTTGTGGAGTAGAACTAACTAGGGAATCACTTTGTATAGATTGTAAATGGCTCGTTCACAAAGCTGCTTCATTTTACTTTCGTCTCTGCTGGTCTGGGAACAGTAACTGCCTCAGCTGTCTTCCATTCCTGCTGTAACAAAAACCCCAACAGAAACAACTCGAGGAGAAAAGTTTTATTTCTGCTCAGGTTCCAGAGACTTCAGGCTATTATAGCCAAGAAGGCTGGGTATTGCAGCTCAGGTCAGACCTTGGCAAACTAGGGAGGAGAGAAAAAGAACACAGGGCCTTGGCTTTATTTCCCTTTTATTATCTCCAGGAACCACTCTATTAAAGATGGATTTTCCCTTCAGCCTTCCCCATTTATCAACCCTCTTTGGACTGCCCTCATGCACAGTCCCAGAGCTAGCCCTTACTGTTCACAAGCATTTGTCAATTTAGTCAAGTTGGTAAGATTATCCATCACAATCACTAAGGCAAGGCTGCAAGGACTGAACAAACTGTCTTAACTGAGTTAAGAGCTGAGGGTGAGCAGTCAAAATGGAGGTTTATGACATAAAAACAACAATCAGTCCTAGCTGTGGGAAAATACTGTTGTTACGCAGTGAGTTCTCCTCCTCCTCCTCCTTCACCTTCTTTTCCTCCTCCTCCCCCTCTGCCTCCTCCTACTACTGCTCCTCCTCCTCCTTTTCTTCCTCCTCCACTTCTTCCTCCACTTCTTCCTCCTCTTCTTTCTTCTGAGACAGGATTTCTCTGTGTAGCCCTGGGTGGTCTTGAACTTTCAGAGATCCATCTGCCTCTGTCTCCTGTGTGGTAGCATTAAAGGCATGTGCTGCCACTGCCAGGTCCATGATGCTTCTTAACACTGGTGTATGCATGCACCACCATGATGAAAGGTGAAAGGAAAGTGCCACTGAGCTTTGAACAAGGAGGTGCTCCCCCAGGATGAAGCTATGGGTGAATGTGGGGCTGAGGGTACAGGAACTCAATGAAAGTGCTTCTTGGGTTCATACCTTGCCCCTTCAATCCTCTCAATAAGTCCGTACACTGTTCAACACTCTTTGAATTCATTGAAGTGATTAATAGAGGTGGGTTTCATGCCAGCAAGATTTTGCTGAAGGGACCCTGTTATAGCTGTCTCATATGAGGCTATGTCAGTGCCTGGCAAATACAGAAGTGGATGGTCACAGCCATCTATAAGATGGAACACAGAGCCCCCAATGGAGAAGCTAGAGAGAGAAAGCACCCTAGGAGCTGAAGGGATCTGCAACACTATAGGTGGAACAACAATATGAACTAACCAGTACCCCCAGAGCTCGTATCTCTAGCTGCATATGTAGCAGAAAATGGCCTAGTTGGCCATCACTGGGAAGAGAGGCCCCTTGGTCTTGCAAACTTTATATGCCCCTGTACAGGGGAATGCTAGGACCAAGAAGTGGGAGTGGGTGGGTAGGGGAGTAGGGTGGAGGGAGGGTATAGGGAACTTTCGGGATAGCATTTGAAATGTATACAAAGAAAATATCTAATAAAAAAGAAAGCAAGGAAGAAAGAAAGAAAGAAAGAGAGAGAGAGAGAGAAAGAGAGAGAGAGAGAGAGAGAGAGAGAGAGAGAGAGAGAGAAAGAAAGAAAGAATTAATAGAGATAACAAAGTATCAGTAATGATGCATCACCAAGAGCCCTTGCCAAAATAAGTCTGTCACATCACCTGCCACATCTTCTGTGCTATGTGCATTTCTACATGCAGCAGGCCTCTTGTACTTTCCACTTCCTGTTATTTATGCAGTATACTTTAGCATGGTTTATTTAAATATTAGTCTGACCATGGCATAAGTCCAGAAGAGCTGGATTTCAATCTAGGTGAGGATTCTGCTGTTCTCTTTATATGGGGAAAGAGAAAGACAGTCACTTTAGGTTGAGCAAGAACTTCCTCCTTGCCACTCCCCCAGAAATTAGTATGGAGAGTTCATGAGCTGATGTTTGGCTGCCAGAAGTTTGGCTTACAGGACATTATGATTCATTTTGGCCACATGGCAGTTCAGCCCCTCTCCATTTGGAGAATTCCCCACTTATGGAACTTAGTGGGAGACAAAGAAAGGCTGAGTGCTAGACACCGACATCCCTTGAGGACATAGACTATGGTTCACATTGGTACTTTGTCCAGAATTACTGATGCCAGGATCCCAGCACGGAAATCTTGCTGCTTGGGACTGTGTCAATGACAACAAAAAGCTGAGCTTTGTTTATTTCTTAGCTCAACTGGAGTAGGGCTCTGCAGCCCTTCCCCTGAGTCTGCACATTACTCACAATCTTTTTGATAAATTCTCATTTTGCATAATTATAAAACTAGAGTTGCCAGAAACTGTAAACCTCAATCAATACAGCATTTGTTGAGACAAGTCCCCATATTTTACCACTATCATGAGTTCTTTTTAGCTCAAAAAAAGTAGATAAAAGTCATCAATAGACTTCATGTTCTAAAAGAGTTTATTTAATACTCGGTAAAGTATAATTATGTATTTATCTATTGTTTTATACATATTAATATCACTGCTCCCAGGAGGTCAACTTTGAGGGACACCAAAGTGAGAAGCAAAAATATATTCTGTACAATGAAAATTCATCAATTCAAATGAGTTGAGAGAAAGAAATTACTATGCCAGTTGCACAATACCAAATTTGAAAGTACTAAGGCTTCACTGTTTCCAACAGTGTTGACAACAGTAACTGCACCCAAATAGCATAAAGACAGTATTAGCAGTGATTGAATGATCAGGAGCCTGCCAAGGAACATTTGTAGATGACATGGTCATGTTATGAAGATTTCTTTTTGTTTCAGTTAATTAATTAATTAATTAATTAATTAATTATTTTATTTAGTCTACTTGACACAATCTAGAGTCATCTCAGAAGAGGGAACCTCTATTGATAAATGACTCCCATTATATTGACCTGTAGGCTGGTCTGCGGGTGTGTTTTCTTGATTATTGATTGATATGGGCAGGCCTAAGCCGCCTTGGGTAGCACCAAACCCTTAGCTGGTGGTCCTGGGTGACATACGAAAGCAAACTGAACAAGTTATGGAAAGCAAGCCAATAGGAGCATTTCTCTCTGGAGTCTGCTTCAGTTCTTGCCTCTAGGATCATGCTTCGTTTGAGTTCCTAGTTTGATGTCTCTCACCAATGGACAATGATAGGAGCACATGAACAAAATAAATACTTTCTTCCTCAAGTTGCTTTTGGATATGCACTTTATCACAGCAAGAGGAAACAAACTAGGACACTTTTATTAGATGGGCATCCATATTATCCAGAACTCTCACTGGCTTCAATATAAAGTGGTAATGTGCTGGCATTGCCAGAACTAATCTTACTTTAAGCACTGCTAATACCCAAGTGCTCCAGAAGTTCAGGATTCAGTCTACCTCTCCCTGCCCCTTGCTTGGGAATGCCTTTTCCACTATTTTTGTGCTCAGGAAGCCTCAGCCTACTGCTAGTACAGTGGCTGAAAGAAGCGCTGCAATCCTGGGAAGAAAGTGACTTCTGCCTCGGGTATGTTAAGAGTTTTACAACTGTCTTAAATCTTTCTAGCATGGACCTTGTGCCCATTCTTAACCAGAGAGACAGACGTCTTTACATTTTCATATGAGGGTCATATGCTCATCACTTGCAGCTTGCCATGACCTTGGTTCTGGTGCAACCCATGACAGTTTGGTCATTCAACAAAGATGTATTAACAGAGGATGAGGAACAAACTGACAGTCAAGGGCAAACAACAGTAATGTCATGCGAAGGTCCTAAGTTTCTAGTACATTCGGTGTATTCAACCTCCTCCTCCGCACTGTTGCTAATCACTGTTAGGCTTCTCTCACTTAGCTATGTGTTCTGTTCCCAATCGTGTAAATGTTCTTCCTTCTATTTAATATCCAGCTCTGATCTCAGATGGTCCCTACAACATTTCAGCCTCAGTGTACCTCCCAGGTTCCATTCCCAGTAGGCTGGGTAGAAAGGTCTCTGGTAACTGCCAGCACTCTACTTCTTATTGTGGATTGCTTGACTGCCATTTGGTCTCACATTCTAGAAGACTCTTCTTTGTGAATAGTCCTCTCCAGCTGGACCAGGAGGAGGGACTAGGCCTCTCTTAAAAACTCTTGCCGAGTGTGGTGGCGCACGCCTTTAATCCCAGCACTCGGGAGGCAGAGGCAGGCGGATTTCTGAGTTTGAGGCCAGCCTGGTCTACAAAGTGAGGTCCAGCACAGCCAGGGCTATACAGAGAAACCCTGTCTCAAAAAAAAAAAAAAAAAAAAAAAAAAAACCCTCTTATTTTGTGACCATTTTCTTAAACAAGAAGCAATAAGTCATTATCAGGATTAACATATAAAAATAATTCTATTGAATTATTTTCCTTGCATTTTAAAAATAGTGGTTTTCGCTCTGCTCTCTGGAATATAGCATTTGTTCCTCTCCACTACAGTACGACATCCCTTAAAGTGTTTGAGGTCAGTATCACAAAGCATGTATCATGGATCTAGCCTTTCCAGCCATTTCTCAAGTGACACATTTTCCAGAACCTTTACTCTCTTATCTTGTACACTTGTCTCCAATATGTTCTCCTTTGTCTGTGTTGTTTTTTACTAGAGTGCAATAAAATATATTTCTGTGAAAGAGTATGTTTGAGTGATTAAAAAAAAAAACAACCAAAGTTAAATCATGAAATAGAGACTTCAATTTTGTAAATTTGTTACCTATTTTTCTAAAATAGGTAGAGCAGCAGTGTTTGGATTTGGAAGTAAATAAGACACAGTAGGGCTGCCTCCTTCTCCCTTCCATTCCCTTTTTTCCTTCCCTTCCCTTCCCTTCCCTTCCCTTCCCTTCCCTTCCCTTCCCTTCCCTTCCCTTCCCTTCCCTTCCCTTCCCTTCCCTTCCCTTCCCTTCCCTTCCCTTCCCTTCCCTTCCCTTCCCTTCCCTTCCCTTCCCTTCCCTTCCCTTCCCTTCCCCTCCCCTCCCCTCCCCTCCCCTCCCCTCCCCTCCCCTCCCCTCCCCTCCCCTCACTTCCCTTCCCTTCCCTTCCCTTCTCTTCCCTGTTGTTAAGGCAAAACTATGGAGTCTTTACATTAGCATACACCATCATTTTGTGCCCAAAGGGACTCAGTTTATCAGCACTTTGTTATCCCCCAAAGCATACAATTGACTTTTAATTCATCTAGAGTTGATGTGATCGCTGACATGTTTATGTCCACCATCTGACTGTTTGCTTTCTATTTGAGTTGTCCTCATTCTGTTACTTGTATTTTCCTAAATTACCAGTAGGTTTTAAAGTTTCAATTCTTTTATTAGCTTGATCAGTGTACATTTTGTTGCTTCTTTTATTCATTTCCCTAGTGATTACAACATATGCATTCTTGATTCAGCAGATGCTAATGGATATTAGCACTGTTATTAGTTCCAGAAAACACAAAGAACTTAAAACTGTGGGATATACTCAACCTTTTAAAATTTGCAATCATATGCAATTCATATGTATAGATGGCAAGGAGAAATTATTATTAACATGTCACATTCAATCAATGTTACTCATCAGTTTAGATTGATTCTCATGGCCTCTGTTCCTTTTTGTCAAGCCTTTACCTGAGAACAATGTCCTTTAAGAGTGAGCTTTGGGGCTAAAGAGGTGATGGTTCAGCTGTTAGGAGCGCATGCTACTCTTTACAGAGGACTCAAATTTTGTTACCAACACTTACATGGTGTGGCTCACAACTACTCTAACTCCAACTTCAGGAATCAAATGCTTCTGGCCCTTGTGGGTTCTTGCAATCATATGCACATATCCCATCTCTCCCACACATACACAAAATTAAAAGTAAAGTGTCTTAAAGAGGGTTTTAATTATCTGATGTATCATTCATGGAAACAAAATCTTCTGCACAATACCTTCCCTTCATAGACTGTCTTGGTTGCGCTGTTTTGAATTTGAGTTCGCTCCTCCAAATGTAGAAATGTCCACACTGCACTGTGATCACTTTCTAGACACTGTAATTAGTGTAAATGGAATTAAGTGCGTCATATGGAATAGGGGCCAGTGCTCAGCACTTCAGCAGAACTTAAGTGATTCCTAAGCACATCGATGTGCAAGTCAATTGTTTAATTGAAAACTTGGGGTGGAGCCCAGAACTCGGTCCATTTCTTGGAGAAACTTTCTAGAACTCAGTATGATATTTAAGAATTTTATTTTCATTTCTGAATACCCTTTCACTTTTTCTGCTATTAAATTTCTGCTTGGCCACTATCAGTCTCATAGTTAATGAGAATCCGTATACTTTTTTTACACTGCTACTGATGTACCAGGTGTAACAAAAGTATACAGTGTCCTAGGTTCTGATCTACTTGTGAGATATTTTGCCTCTGAATTCCTAGAGATTACTGTAAAGCTCCAGGTATCTGCTGGGTATTTAAAACATAGTTGTTGAAGAAGAGAGCGAATAAATTCAACAATTTTGCTTTGTGCTCAAACACAAGTTGCATTTGTTTTAAGGATATGTATGGTTGTCAGATACATGCTTTAAAACTAGCAAAATGTTTTCGTCATTAAAAATAAGTGTATTTAATTGACTCTAGTGTTTCATAGACAATACTACTAATTATGACCAAAGAAATCAAAATGTAAGTGTAAAAAATTATATATCAGCATTATCTTTGTGCTTAGTAAATATTTCAAAAAAATAGTTGAGTCAATGCTATCTTCAATAATCTGTAAACACTATATGAAGAGATTGTGATCATGAACTAGATGAGTAAAACAAAAACAGATTTTGTTTTATCTGTTAAATATGAGTTCAGTTTAAAAACAAAAAGTACATATATAGAGAATAGACAAAATGTTGCTTAAATACAGAGCTTAGAAACAGTGGTAATCCAGATCACAGAGTTATAACTCAAAAAAATAACAACTACTGAGTTAAACTTGCTATTTTTGCAAAGAAGAAAGTTGGACCAGAAAGTAAACTTTAAAAATAAAAGTATAAAAATGCTGGGTGGTAGCAGCACATGCCTTTGATCCCAGCACTCAGGAGTCAGAGACAGGTGGTTCTCTGTGAGTTTGAGGCCAGCCTGGTCTACAGAGTGAGTTCCAGGACAGCCAGTCCTAAACAGCGAAAACTTGTCTCAAAGAAAAGCAAAACAACAGCAAAGTAAACTTCTTGTTCAAGGTCATGTGGTTAGACTCCAGTCTCTAAATAAACATTAGGCCTTTGCCTGTAGAGGGAGGGACTTCTTACATTTAGCTAATGGGGTCTCACATTCTTTGGTTTTTTGAGAAAGGGTTTCCCTATGTTGGAATTAAAGGTGTTCACAGCCACACCTAGCTATGTTTCCCTGTCTTAACAGGGATGTTTAGAAGAAAAATCTTTGTTATTTTGCTTTTAAAAAAGAAAGGTTGATTCACTAGTTCATATTCCAGTGGCCTTATTTTCCTAATGTGTGTTCTGAATGGAAAAGGACATTTCAGCCCTGGGATTTGCCTGAGCTGTCTATAGAGGAAAGGAAAGTTTGAGGAAGCTCTCTGGAAGACGTATTACCTAAGTTAAGATATTTGGGGATTGAGATGAGGTACTAGTAATAACTATGCTGAAAATACAGCTGTGAACTAGAAATCTCTCCAATAAGAATGGATACCCACCGTAAACAAATGTGCACTTGTTTTGTAGCTAATTTGGCAAGAATTCTGACAGTGGGTGTTGGAACAGGGCCTTGCATTTTTATACTAATTGTGTGTCTTAGGTAACAAGGAAGGGCTATCATTTGGACTTAATCCAAGCAAATAAATCATTTAGAATGTGTGTAACGAGAACTGTGTATTCACTATACCATTGAGTTCATAAGGATTAGTCACTAGAACATGAATCAAGTCTCATCCAGGTTGGGGAAAGTACATACTGTTTCAAGCACACCACCTCTCTAATTCCATTACTAATCTTAAAAGCCATGCAAATGTTTTTGTTTTCTTTTGAATTTAGGTCACATTCCATTGTGCAGTGATGTAAGAGCTTTACCCAAGCATGGGACACTAATGAGCAATTTGAGAGATCCACGTCTAAAAACTTCACCTTTGGTCACACACAGCCAGAACTTGGGATCTAAGAACATAGAGTCATTTGATTTGTAAGGTTAATTGTTCACCTGTTTACTTTTGGCATATTTTCTAGGAGGTTAAACTGGAAAAACCAAGCACAGGTTATGGTCCACTTATTTGAGAGAAAAGAAAAATAAACCCGGAGTCGTCCAGTATTTTTCCTACCACATTTGAACATGC
Source organism: Mus musculus (assembly GCF_000001635.26). Classification (NCBI taxonomy): domain Eukaryota; kingdom Metazoa; phylum Chordata; class Mammalia; order Rodentia; family Muridae; genus Mus; species Mus musculus. Next base: position 81,020,526 of record NC_000079.6, read on the forward strand.
TTTTGGCCAGCATTGTTCTCCTCTGCAGACAGCCAAGGTTTGCTATGGTCAGTAGTTTCCAGGCTGCATATATGTCAGCATCAGCTAGGGGCAGTTTAAAAATCCAAATGTGTGGGCTATGTTTACAATCACTTAGATTATTCTTCCAATGGTATTTGATAAACACCAAAGATCACCCCAGCTTGAAGGCAAGCTTGAGAATTGCCCCCACCATGGGAGCTTCTCTAAGTCTGGAATCATAACAATGATTTGAAGAGTTTAGTTCCAGTCCTCCAAGTTGTTTGAAGACCTCAGCATCAAATTATAAACCTGATTTGCTTTACCCCAGCTTTAGTAACTGAAATTTTAGAGCAAACCAAATGAAGAAAAGGGAAGTCTTAGCAATCGAGGAGACCTAATTTTTTATAACAAGACCAGAAACATATTAACTAGACAGATGTGAACAAGTTACTTATTCCCATCAAATCTCCATTCCTGTTCTGAAAAATGGGTCAACGATGCCTTCTATTGAACTGTTATTCTTGCATGCTTTGTTAATCAAAGTAAGCATTCTCTCTCACCTGATCTGGAATTGTAAAATTCCACTTCTGGACAAATCTAGCTCTTCATGTGACTTTATATCCTACTACTTGTCCTCTGCTTTCTTCATGGGAATGCTTTCTCAATCACTACACTCTCCCCCTAAGACCAGTCTCAGATATTCTACCTGCTGACAATTTTTTTTCCTTAAATTTACAAATATATGCTTATTTTTTCTAGATTGCCTGTTTCTGGGCTCAAGTTCTCTGGTAAATAGCATGCTCTAGAACTTCTAACATTCCTTCATACTGTAGAATGTAACCACACACATTGCATGAATTAAGTTTCCTTGGCTGTATTTCTAATTGGACTATCACTCAAATTCTCTTTCACACCTAGGTATTGTGTTTGGTTTTTTTCATTCAACTGAATTTATTATGTACTTACATTCAAGTTCTTTGATCTACACAGTATATTTCAGTACAAAAAGGTTGTCAGTATAAGGACATAGACAAATCTAGGCCTTGACTATCCCTGTATCATTTTTTTGACTCATCAAAATATAACATTTTTATCTTGGTGTGGTGATATAAGCCTGGTACTTAGGGGATAAAGTAAAGAGGATGGATTCAAGTTTGAGCCAGTCTGATCTACATAGTCAGTTTCAGGCCAGTGAGTGCTACATAGCAAGACAGTGCCACAAAAAGCATATAAAAAATATTTATATTTACTCATGCCATAGAATAAGATCATCATTAAAGAAAAATGATTTTAATGTAATTTTAAGGTGGAAACTGGAAACAGAAATAGTAATTTGCTATATTAAGTTATGGTGGGCACTCATGTAGGCCCAAAATTCATCATGAATTTTGAATTGGTAATTTTTCAAAATTCCATTCTTTCTCCTTCAAATATAGCAAGCCCTATGCTGGGATTATTATTGTATACATGGGGAGAAGTCCATGAATTTCCTTGGGAATTATTTTGTATGACATGTGAAGAGGGTATTCTACTTTCAAAACTAAGAGATCTGGCTCTGCTTTTCAATACCTATAAATACATCAAAGACATAAACAGCCAATCTAAGTGAAAGAGTTGGCTGACCACCTTTTACCCCCTACATCATGCAACAATCAGGTAGGTTTTGTCTGTTTCTTCAGTGCACTGTGCTTCAGCCCTGAGTCCCCTTTGTGACTTTCTAAGTGCTTTTTGTGTCTGTAAGCTCCGTGATCTTGCATTTTTTGGGGTGAGGATAGGAAGTGACTGATTCTACCAAAGGCAATTGAGTTATATATGACTACTAGGGGAGAAAAGGAAGATGAAGAGGGGAGGGGAGGGGTAGAGGGGGAAGGGGGTCAAGAAGGCATGGTTTGGCACCTAGTAGATTTAAGAAGTAATACTGCCACCAGGGAATTCATAACCAGTAAATATTAAAGCTTTCCAGTTTCCTTAAGGCTGGCTTCCTAAAACTTAAAAAGTTGGAAACAAAGCTGGATTTAGTAAACCTATATCCATTAGTAAGTTTCTAGCCCCTATGTGCTGGTCTCTTAGGGTGCCCTCTGCTGGGCCCCAACTAATTCTTCTGACATGGGGCAAGAAGTTATGAAACTCACATGCTGAACTCTCATATAGAATAGAAAGGCCATTTATGTCCCAAACTATTAGAATCCTAGCGTTTGCTTCTCAAGCCAACAATCCAGATAAACTAATTGCTGTCTATATGTTTTGTTCTGAAAGTGGGAAAAAGGCAAATTCTCCTGCCAAATTGTCTATATGTTCCCACTGTGGCTTTATGGAGATAATACCTTTACTTCGCATCTAACTCACTGCTGATTAGTGATGGAATGGAGGCCAGAAAAACAGGGGGATGTTCAGAAGAATCAAAAAGGAAAATACTTTCCAACAGGCAGGGCTGTGGGCTTTCTTTAAAGCACGTTGTGTGGGCAGATGTCTTCTCTGGCTGGCTGTCTCTATTACCGGCCCTGATCTGGGCACTTTCACCCTGCTCAGCCAGAAAAGAATACGCATCAGTGTTTACTTTTAAGTGTTTATGAAGAAAGCCTTGAGCTCTTTGGATGTCCTCATCTGGAATCTCAATAACAAGTAGGTACATGGCATTGTCTTGTGGATTCTTTTATCCATAAAGATGTGCAAGGGCTTTATAAACATTGGCGCAACCACGGCAGCCCTATGTACTTTCTCATCTCCTGTACTTCGCTGGGTAATCTCTGTCTGTTAGTACATTTCCCCAGGACTGGTTAGAGCCAGTCATCATAAGAAGAACTTATTATGGAACCAGTACATTTACTTTGTTGAAGATCTTCTAAAAGAAACACTTCATTAAAGAATAAAGTTGTTTTCTTTTGGCCCCCACCTAGCTTCTTGGAAATCCTAGATCTTTGGTATTCCTTGAGTTTAGAATTAGAGAAGGTGAAATATTATGTCTGACCTGTGTTCTCAAACATGCTTCCTTACTGTTTAAATTTGTATCTGGACATTTGTACTGTTGAATATATCTCTTTAGAGTCCAGATCAACTGAACTGTTAACATATTATCAAGCTGAACTGGTCATGGTGGCATGTGCCTCTGATCTCACCACTGGGAAGGCAGAGGCAAAATGATCTGTGTGACTTCAAGGCTAGCCTGGTCTACATATCGAGTTCTAAGATAGCCAGGGGCTATATACAAAAAACCTGTCTCATAAAACAAAATATATCAGGTTAATAATGTACTTAATGTTAGGAACTCAGAGGTCTTAAAACAAATTTTTGTGAAATTAGGAGATTTCCCAAATCCCTGGCCCTCACTTTTTCTCTCCTTAAAATTTATTGTGCAATTTGTACCTTTTCCTTTTACACATCCATCTTTGACTTAAGGCAAAAATAATTGCTCTCATTGCTTTTTAGTTATTGAAACTTCCATACTCACATTTGAAATTTGAAAATGCTTTGGTGAGAGCCAGCCATTGTCATGGCTCCTGATATGTGTCTGTCCATAGATATATGTATCTGATTTGTAAAGTAGGATCTCAGAGGAAGAGAGAAGGAAAGGACCTAGTTGTGGAGAGCCGTGCTGCGAGCAATCGCCATTATAAGATGGCGCTGGCTTCCGCTGTGCCTAACTAGTAAACAAGCCTTGTGCGCAAGTGCGAGAGTGAACTCACGCCTAGTCACTGCCCATCTCGGGGCGTAGTAATGAGGTGATGGGCGAGCAACAAATCAGGAGCTGACATGCCACATCAGGTGCTGAAACACCATGCTGAGGGCTATATAAGCAGCACCATTTTCCGGGGTCTGGGTCTTCCCTCCTTAAGAAGCAATAAAGCTTGCTGCAGAAGAATCCGGTTGTCTGAGTGTGTTCTTGCTGGCGAGAACGATAGCTCGGGACAAGTGGCGCTGAGAAACCTGGGAACTGCATACCATCACCGGTGCAAGGGAGATCCCCCGTTCGCGGGGCTGGTTCAGAACTGCGGGACACGTAAGGCTCTGTAAGGTATGTTCGGTCTTGAAATTTCTCCAGTGTTAGAGGCCTTTTTGTATGTTTTCACGGGGCTCATTCTTTTTCTTTTGATCACGTACTGCTTCCACCGCTGGAACTGCTGACTGGTTCTCAGTCATGGTCAGGCACAGTTAGACAACAGGGCAGCGAGCAGTATGGGAACTTCCCACTCCGTAGTGACCGCCTTATGGTCGGTCTTGAGGCAGTGTGGCCTAAAAATTGCCATTAAGACTATAGAGGGTTTTGTTAAAGAGATAGATCACGTAGCACCGTGGTATGCGTGCTCAGGGTCATTAACTATCGCCTCTTGGGAGAAACTGAAAGGAGATCTAGTTAGGGAACAGCAGAACGGCAAACTTAAAGCAGGGACCATGCCGTTGTGGAAACTGGTAAGATCATGCTTAACAGACGAGGATTGTCAGCAAATGGTTGAGGTGGGACAGAGGATACTGGAGGAGGTTCAAGACAGTCTATCAGAGACAGAGCGGGGGAGAGAGATTAAGAATTGAAACGAAACAAGGTGCACCAAAAAATAAAGGCCTTTCCACGGGCCTTGAGCCCGAGGAAAAGAGAAATAAGGGGAAAAAAATGCCCTGGGAGAGCTTGGAAAAAGGGATGGAAAGGGAGAGAAGAAGAGAGATCGAGCTGGGGAGGCACATAAGGGAAGGAGCCTCTATCCGCCATTAGAGGAGTTCAAGGCACTAGCTGTTAATAGCTCAGAATTGGATAAGGAACTTAGCTCCTCTGAGGAAACAGACTTAGAGGAAGAAGCGGCTTGCTATGAGGGAGAAAGATACCAGCCAGATGAAGGACGAGCTAATCAGTCACAGAATAAGACAGAAGCAGCTAGAGACAACTGTCAGTTCGCTGCGCGGTCTCCGGGCCCTCGACCTCTGGGTCCTAGTGCACCTCCGCCCTATGTGCAGAGGTATCATTCAGACTCATTCATTCCAAAAGAGGAACAGAGAAAAGTGCAGCAAGCATTTCCAGTCTTTGAAGGCGCCGAAGAAGCAATAAAGCTTGCCGCAGAAGAATCCGGTTGTCTGAGTGTGTTCTTGCTGGTGAGAACGATAGCTCGGAACACCTAGTCAGAGAAGAACACAGGCTGATGGTGGATTGGCAAGTTAGGAGACCCAGCCTGCTTTTGTCCTGGAGGACTTTCACAGAAGGGCAGCAGTGGGATGAGAAGGCTTCTGGCAGTTGCATGGAGAAGGGATGCTGGGAAGGTATGCTGAGAGAGTGGGGGTAAATAGAACCCAAATGCAGAGTCATCAGTGAGTATGGAAGAGGAGGAGATGTGGTGAAGCTCACAGGTCTAGCCAGTCCCTTACAGTCCTCAAGCAACTGTGAGTACATGAAGTGCTAGTCCAACATACAACATAAAAGGGTCAACCTACATACTACTTTTAGCACAGTAGCATCTTCTTTTTCCTCTAAAGATTTAAAGTGGGTTGTGGGGCATTGGGCTATGTACAGACAGGCTAGTCTCCAGTCAAGCTGAGATGCTGAACCCCGGGACCCGGTGATGATAATTCATCTACATGGGACAGAAGGAGTTCTCTCATGCTCCTGGAACTCTGGCTTCTGCCTAAGTTACCGCCCCCCACAGCCCCCACAAGAGGAGCATGGTTAGAAGTCACATAGACAATGTCCCAAGCTTCTGACCTTCAGGCTAAACTCCTCCACAGTTACCTAGCAACAGAAAAGATAGCAGCATACTTTAAAAGGGGCTGTTTGGCCCCTCCTTGTCTCTCTCTCACTCCTCTCACTCTTCTTGCTCCCTTGCTCTTACTCCTTTTTCCTCTCCTCTCCTCTCCTCTCCTCTCCTCTCCTCTCCTCTCCTCTCCTCTCCTCTCCTCTCCTCTCCTCTCCTCTCCTCTCCTCTCCTCTCCTCTCTTCTCCTCTCTTTGTTCTCTCTTCCTCTTTCTCCCTTTTACTCTCTAGCCTTTCTTCTCTCTTGCTCTCTCCCTTTCCTCTTTGTCTCCTCTTGGCCATGGCCAGTCTCTCTCTCTCTCTTTCTACCTTCTCTCTTCCCCCCCTGCATTTCTACAATAAAGCTCTAAAACCATAGACTGTCTCTGTTCAGCTGCACAGACTCTCTTGCTTGTATGGGAATCTCTCTTCCCTTTTCCCTCTCTCCCATAACCCCAGGGCTACAGGGTATAACCCCAGGGTCCCTTTTGGTTTCAGGGGCTGCCTCTTGTCCACCCCCCTGTCAAATGGGTCAGAGGCTTAGATGCCCACCCAGGGCCAAGTGGAAAGCATCCAGCAGCCCTCCCATGTCTGCCTGCCCAGAGCATAGGAGGAACTCTGGCCAGACGTGGGCTATCCTCCCTCCCCTCTTCTTTCCCCAGGCCCTTTTTTAGTTCCCACAGTGGGTGATTTTTTTTTTTTAATATGTGTAATACTATGTAATTTTATAATTGATCAATATATCTGTTGTTTGGAATCCATTTATTTTAGGAATCAAATTGTAAAAAACAAAAAGTCAAATTTTTGAAAGATTATTTGAAATTCAGAGTTAAGTTTCAATAAAGAGACTTCTTTTAAACATTGAGTTTTTCTAGCCAGTCTTCAATATAAAATTATCATATGAAACATCTGGACTCGATCTCTATCAAGCTCAGGTATCTGCATGTTTCCCAAAATCACACTGATAGAAGTAGTCTGAACAAAACTGTGAGAGATAGGGCATATGAGAGGTTGAAATGTAGATCATGAAGAATTGGAGAAGGGCACTCTGAGTCATACCTGGAGCAGAGATGGTAAGGTATCACACTGAATTACTTATGTCCCTAAGCTACCAGGTCCCACTGGTCAGCGACAATAGTTACCTTCCATGTGGTTACCTCCACATATAACAGAGCCATGCATGGGTCAACACCCAATATACAAAGACTACTACATCAGAGTTTCCTCAGTTGAAAATTCTCTGTTTAGCTCTTAACCCCATTCTTAATAGGGTTATTTGGCGCCTAACTTCTTGAGTTCTTTGTGTATATTGGATATTAGCCCTCTATCAGATGTAGGATGGTAAAGATATTTTCCCAATTTGTTGGTTGCCATTTTGTCCTTTTGACAGTATCCCTTGCCATACAGAAGCTTTGCAATTTTACAAGGTCCCATTTGTTGCAAGGTCCCATTTGTGGCAAGGTCCCATCTGTTGATTCTTTTTGTTTGTTTGTTTGTTTGTTGCCTCAAAACAGAATTCTTTTATTTTGGGCAAAACAACACAGCATCAACATCCTCAACAATACATAAACTTATATATAAAATATAGAATATCTTCAGTATTTTTCATTTATATGGCAGCACAATAGTATATGCAAGTGAAAATGCTGTTGGTGGGACACTACTCTGAGCAATGTTCTAGTTAGCCAGGTGTCAGCATTCAATGACAAGTAAAAGAACCGTCTAAAGAGAGTTCCTGCAAAGCTGGGCATATGTACCCTATTCTGTACTCTGCCATTCCATGTGCAGCCTGACTTTTTTCAATCACACCTCTTAGCCTTTGGAGTGGTACAGGCACAGGTATTGCCTGATACTAATTTTTCACCATGAAAATTCAAAATGGCTTAAAAAAAGAATATACTGGATTTCAGAAGTTATTTACCTTCATCTGAAAAAAAAAATACCGTAAGCACTTCCAAAACTACAGGGTTTATAACACCCTGTATTTAGGAGTATACATTTACTTAGGCATTGTCAAGTTGTTTAGTAACTTCTCATTAGCCCTCTTATCTTAGGAAGGTCAACCACAGCCTGATTTCTTTTGTATCTGCTGCTGCCCACTTTTAACAATGGGAGGAAGACTTCCATGTTCTAAGTCAACTGCTTTTCCTTAAGTCTCAAAGTTTGTGTTCTGTTTCAATGTTACTTTATTGTATAATTCAGAAGCAATCTCTCAGCTATGAATAAACAAAACAAAGAACCCTCCAGTTTCAGGGCTTAAAAAGGGAACCCTTCTTTTAAAAATTAAATTCAATTTAAACAGATGAGACCAAGCACAGGCACTTTCCTAAAAACCAAACCTCAGGCCAATCACAGAATTACTCAATAGTTATAGCAGACAGCTCTGTCTTGGGGGGGGGGGTGTCATCTCTGGGAGCCTCAGTAGGAGCACTGGTCTTTGCTCTTGTAGTTCCTCCTCATTACTGCAAGCCCACCAAGAGATCCCAGGGCAAAGTGCTTTCACAATTCTGGGTTGAGGAGACCTGTGAAGTCACAGACATTTGAACAGAGGAGTTGCTTTCAAAAGTATGTTCTCCAAGATCATACTGAACAAGGGTCTCTTTCTTCTTGCTCCTGGTTTAAGTAGTCCAGTACTAAGAAATCAGTGCTCTGGAAGTAGTTTGCTAGCTCTGATGCTTCACGGTTCACACTCCTCAGGTGCACGACTAAATTTCCAGAGTTGGTGAACATGACGCCACGTGCTTTTCAAAACTCATAAATCTGAGGCTTGCGGATAATGTGCCAGGAAATCCTCATATGGTGTTTATACTTCCGGAAGGAAATGAAAGTGGCAATATATATATGGCACCGGAAACAGCATTTACATTCCTGCTTTAGGCGATGCATCTTTAGCAAGTAAGCCCTGGTAAACTTCTTTCCATAGCAGTCACACTGAAATGGCTTAATTCCTGAGTGGATAAGCATGTGCTGATTTAGATTCTGAATACGGGTGAAGAGAACGCCACAGGTTGGACACTGAAAAAGCCTGTCTGGACCATTTGGACTTGGTCTTTCTGTACTATTAGCAGCAGCAGCATGAGCATTGGTGCTAGTAGTGCTCTGAAGTGTAGGTAATCCTTCAGTGACTCCTTCATCTACTGAGCCTGTAGAGGAAGACTGTAAACTAATCAGAAGGTCCTCTTGAGCTGGTTCACTTCCGGGCACTGTCTGCTGATCACTCCGTGAGCTCTGAGATGCACTAACAGGCTGGGGCACTTCCTCATGGACCTCCTCATCACTTAATCTTTCTACTTCAACTCCGACATCTTTTTCTGCACCTAGAGGCAAGGTACAAATTTTTGTGCTCTCACACGTCACATAGTCAGCCATTCTTCTACATGCCTCGGACAGGACAGGCAATTCTAAAGAACGGGGATTTTCTGCCTGCTTTGCTTTCTCAGGCTGAATCCTTGCTTTGCTTTCTCAGGCTGAATCCTTCGATCTATTCCGAAAGGGAAAGTCCATGGAAAAGCTAAAGAATTCTCGACTGGCTGATTTCTATTTTCTGCATAGGAAGCTGAAGAATTCAATATCTGCGGGGAACTGGTTTGTGTGCTACGTTTTACAGGACTCTCAGGCGATATAACAATGTAGCTTTTGCATTTTCTCTGGGACCCTCCGCAGACAGGAAGGTAGGCTACTGGCTTGCTATATATTGCTATATATTGCTTTTACTGTTTAGGTATGGGTCTTGAATTCCTGATCTTTCCAAGACTTTTAACGTGAAGGGATGTTGAATTTTGTCAAATGCTTTTTCAGCATGTAATGAAATAATCACATGGTTTTTTTTTCTTTGAGTTTGTTTATGTATTGGATTACATTGATGGATTTCCATATATTGAACCACCTCTGCCTACTTGATCATGATGAATGATCGTTTTGATGTGTTCTTGGATTCGGTTTGTATTCCCAATATTCATAAGGTAAATTGGTCTGAAGTTCTCTTTCTTTGTTGGGTCTTTGTGAGGTTTTGGTATCAACATAACTGTGGCTTCTTAGAATGAATTGGATAGTGTTTCTTCTGTTTCTATTTTGTGGAATAGTTTGAAGAGTAGTGGTATTAGGTCTTCTTTGAAGGACTGATAGTATTCTGCAGTAAACCCATCTGGTACTGGGCTATTTTTGGTTGGGAGACATTTGATGACTGCTTATATTTCCTTAGGAATTATGGTTCTGTTTAGATGGTTTATCTGATCCTGATTTTATTTTGGTACCTGGTATCTGTCTAGAAAATTGTCCATTTCATGCAGATTTTCCAATTTTTTGAGTATAGGCTTTTGAAGTGGTATCTGATTTTTTAAAATTTCCTCAGTTTCTGTTGTTAAATCTCCCTTTTCATATCTGATTTTGTTAATTAGGATACTGTCTATGTACCCTCAGGTTAGGCTGGCTAAGGGTTTATCTATCTTGTTGATTTTCTCAAATAACCAGCTCCTGGTTTTGTTGATTCTTTGTATAGTTCTTTTAGTTTCTACTTGGTTGATTTCAGCTCTGAGTTTGATGATTTCCTGCCATCTACTCCTTTTGAGTGTATTTGATTCTTTTTGTTCTAGAGCTTTCAGTTGTGCTGTCAAGCTGCTAGTGTATGCTCTGGCCACTTTCTTTTTCGAGGCGCTCAGAACTATGAGTTTTCCTCTTATCACTGCTTTCATTGTGTCCTGTAAGTTTGTATATGCTGTACCTTCATTTTCATTAAATTCTAAAGTCTTTAATTTCTTTTCTTATTTCTTCCTTGACCAGGTTATAATTGAGTAGAGTGTTGTTCAGCTTCCATGTGTATATGGACTTTCTGTTGTTTTTGTTGCTATTGAAGACCAACCTTAGTCCATGGTGATCTGATAGGATTCATTGGATTATTTCAATCTTCTTATATCTGTTGAGGTCTGTTTTTCTTATATCGGTTGTGGTCAGTTTTGGAGAAGGTACCATGAGGTGCTGAGAAGAAGATATATTCTTTTGGTTTAGGATGAAATGTTCTATAGATATCTGTTAAATCCAATTGGTCCATAACGTCTATTAGTTTCACTGTGTCTCTGTTTTGTTTTTGTTTATATGATCTGTCCATCGATGAGAGTAGGGTTTTGAAGTTTCCCACTATTATTGTGTATAGTGCAATGTGTGCTTTGAGCTTTAGTAAAGTTTCTTTTATGTATGTGAGTGCCCTTGCATTTGGAGCATAAATGTTCAGAATTGAGAGTTCATCTTGGTAGATTTTTCCTTTGATCAGTATGAAGTGTCTTTCCTTATCCTTTTTTGATAACTTTTGGTTGAAAGTCAATTTTATTCGATATTGGAATGGCTACTCCAGCTTGTTTCTTGGGACCCTTTACTTGGAAAATAGTTTTCTAGACCTTTAGTTTGAGATAGTATCTGTCTTTGACACTGAGGTGTGTTTCCTGTATGCAGCAAAATTCTGGGTCCTGTTTATGGATCCAGTCTGTTAGTCTATGTCTTTTCATGAGAAAATTGAGTCCAATGATGTTAGGAGATATTAAGGAATAGTGATTGTTGCTTCCTGTTATTTTTGATGTTATTTTTATGTTTGTGTGGCTACCTTCTTTTGGGTTTGTTGAAAGAAGATTACTTTCTTGCTTTTTCTAGGGTGTAGTTTCTGTCCTTGTGTTGGTGTTTTCTATCTATCATCCTTTGTAGGGCTGGATTTATGGAAAGATATTGTGTAAATTATCTTGGTTTCTCCATCTGTGGTAATTGAGAGTTTTGCTGGGGATAGTAGCCTGGGCTGGCATTTGTGTTCTCTTAGGGTCTCTTAGGTTCTCTTAAGTACGACATCTGCCCAGGATTTTCCGTTTTCATAGTCAGTGGTGAAATGTCTAGTGTAATTCTCATTGTCTGCCCTCATATGTCACTCGACTGTTCTCCCTTACTACTTTTAGTATTCTTTCTTTGTTTTGTGCATTTGGTGTTCTGATTATTATGTGATGGGAGGGATTTCTTTCCTGGTCCCATCTATTTGGAATTCTGTAGGCTTCTTGGATGTTCATGTGCGTCTCTTTCTTTAGGTTAGGGAAGTTTTCTTCCATAATTTTGTTGAAGATACTTACTGGCCCTTTAAGTTGGGAATCTTCACTCTCTTCTATACTTATGATCCTTGGGTTTGATCTTCTCATTGTGTCCTGGATTTCCTGGATGTTTTGAATTAGGAGCTTTTCACATATTGCATTTTCTTCAACTGTTGTGTCAATGTTTTCTATGGTATCTTCTGCACCTGAGATTCTCTCTTCTATCCCTTGTATTCTATTGGTGATGCTTGCATCTATGACTCCTAATCTCTTTCCTAAGTTTTCTATCTCCAGGGTTGTCCCCCTTTGTGATTTCTTTATTGTTTCTATTTCCATTTTTAGGTCCTGAATAGTTTTATTCAATTCCTTCACCTGTTTGGTTGTGTTTTCCTCTAATTCTTTAAGGGAATTTTTGTGTTTCCTCTTTAAGGGCTTCTACCTGTTTACCTATGTTCTCCTGCATTTCTTTAAGGAAGTTATTTATGTCCTTCTTAAAGTCCTCTATCGTCATCATGAGATTTGATTTTAAATCAGAGTCTTACTTTTCTGGTGTATTGTGGTATCCAAGGCTTGTTGTGGTTGGAGAACTGGGTTCTGATGATGTCAAGTAACCTTGGTTTCTGTTGTTTAAGTTCTTGCCCTTGCCCTTTGCCATCTGGTTATCTCTGGTGTTAGCTGGTCTCGATATCTCTGACTGTGACTTGTCCCTCCTGGAAGCCTGTGTGTCAGTACTCCTGGGAAACCAGTTCTCTCTGGGAGGAATTTGAGTACTGAGAACTGAGTCACAGGGTTAGCTTCAGGGTGCAGACAGAAACCAGAAGGATCCAATCCCAGGCTTTTCCTTACTTCCTGTGTCCTGATGATTCTGGGTGCGACCCTCTCGTGCTCAGAATTTGAACTGAAGTGTGTGCTCACAGATGTGTTGACACTCCTGGGAGACCAGCTCTCTCCTGGCAGTATTTGGGTATGTAGCAGTGTGGCAAAGGATTCGCTTGGGTGCTGTGTCACAGCATCAGCCTTGGGCACAGATGGGGTAAGGCAAGTTGTGAGAGTTATTTTTTGAACTTGTGAATTAGGACTAGAGAGATAGACATCTTGATGGTTAAGGGCACATTCTTCTCTTGTGGAGGACCGGGCTTCATTTCCCACCATCCATGAGGGACTGTTCACCATCCTTTATAATTCCAGGTTCAGGGTGTTTCATGCCTCTGGCAACTGAGAACAGCCTCCCTGACAGGCTCCTGCAGGTAGTTCAAGAACTTGTGAATTCCTCCTTACCATCTTCTCTTCTTCCTGTTCTGGACACTGCTGCCTTTCACTCTAATCCAGCCCATGTCTTTCCTGAAAGGTATGTATGAGGAAGAGTTGCTCTAGTCCTCCCTGACAAACTCAACCACCTCACTACAGTGTGGAAGAAACCTGTGGAGACAAAATGAAACAGATATTATTGTATTACAAATTCCTTTCATTTTCCTGAATAGCAATTTCTTGTCATTATATACCTAATTGTTTGTCTTAGTCTTTTCTTTTAAATTATTATAAGTAAGAATCAATAGAATTAAGTAAATATATTACTTAATTTATTACTTGGAATGGAATTTTTTTCTGGTTAGTGGTTGTGGTCGGTGTCACAGATTTTACATGATAAGCAACACAAATAAGTGGCTTTTCCTAAAATATTTGAGTTTTCATTATTTTGAGTTAATTTTGGATTTTAAAATTTATTTTTATCGTGAGTGTACGGATGTTTTGCCTGCAAGTACCTGTGTGTGCAATGTGCATGACCAGTGTCTGTGGATGCCAGAGGAGGGCATCATGAATCCTGGAAACTGGGGTTATAGGCAGTTGTTAGCTGCCTTGCTGGGGTTGGGAATAGAATCCAGGTCCTCTAGAAGACCCTTCAGTGCTCCTAATTATTAAGCTATCTCTACAGCTCCTGGTGTGAATTTTTTATCTGAAAGTTAACTTCTTTTTCTACAATAGAGAAAGGATAAATGAGAAATCTCCTTCTACCTGATATCACCAAAGATGGGTAGATGAGGGATTAGTTGAAATTCACTCATGAGGATCTTAGTTAGTAAATCCAGTTAAAAAATTAAATAAAAACCCAGTTAAACTTAGGTATTATTTGTTGTTAGAAATCCCAGTTAAACAACAATAATAAAAAAAAATATTTAACAGTGAACAAGAAAAGTTTGGTAGAGCACATGAAATCTACGGTTTTTTTTTTTTTGTTGTTTTTTGTTTTTTTTTTGTTTCTTTGTTTCTTTGTTTTTTTCTATGTAACACTCAAGGATATGACTTTCTCTCCTGGTACTTTATCTTGTGAAGAACACTTTAAAACTTCTAATCCTTGCAGACCACCCAACTTCTAACTCTATAATCAACCATATACTTTCAGAAGCCCTCCATCTTCTTTACGGGCTTCTGGCTTACAGAGTGTTCGACCTGCTTGCTAAGACGCTTAAGATCTCTTGCTTGTCATTCCCTCATCAGCTGTGTACCAGGCTCTGCTTAGATGAGGACAAAACCCCAGAGCCTGACTCTAGTCATGCTGGAGAACTGTTCCCCATGCCCCTTCTTTTGAGGTGCATGCCTGACTACTCCTCCAGTCTTCTTGTGACAGATAGGGTGATGTATGTGTCCCATGCTGATGGCTGCTGAGCAGAAGCCCTGTGTCACAGCAACAGCCATGACATACAAAGCCTCTCTGTACTGGCTGGCTTTGTGTGTCTCCTTGACACAAGCCAGTCACCACAGAGAAAGGAGCCTCAGTTGAGAAATGCCTTCACAAAATCCAGCTATGGAACCTTTTCTCAATTAATGATCAATGTTGGAGTGCTCAACCCAAGGTGGGAAGCCAGGGGAAGCAAGGCAGTAAGCAGCATGCCTCCATGGTCTCTGCATCAGCTACTCCCTCCAGGTTCCAGGCCTGTATGAGTTCCTGTTCTGACTTCTTCCAATGATGGATTGTGATCTGGCAGTGTATGTCCTTTTCTCCCTAACTTGCTTTTTGGTCATGGTGTTTCATCACAGCAATAAAACCCTAAAACAGCTTCCTTTCTCTTTTTCATAATGAACACATATAGAACTGGCCCAGCCATAAAATGGAATGTGGAAACCTGACTGACTCATTCATGAAGGAGAGCCTGACAATTAGGAAAACCTGCTTTGGGCTTCATGAAAGAAACTAAAAGAACTATTGTTTTCAGCTATATGGATGGAAGAGTTTATCTGCTACACCGCCTCAATTAATACTTTTCCGCAAAGAAAACTGCAATGTATTTTCTTGTGTCTGTCTGTGTATAAGTAAAGTATGTGAAGGTCAGAGGTCAGGAGTCATTTCTCTCCTTCTGCCTTGTGAATCTTGGGGATCCAACTCAGGATGTCGGTCTTGATGACCAACGCCATTACCCATGGAACCATTTCATCTTGAAATAGATATTAAAACCCACTGTACAGTGTGTTGGTGTGAGGGTGACAAAACATACTTTGATCTAAGTTTAGAGGATGGCTTAGTGCTTCAGTTACAGAATGGGTGGCATTCGAGCAGAATTCTGTCTAGATGTAAGAAAAGATAAGAGGAAAGGAACTGCCATCATGGAGAAAATTGTGTGCACTTAAGACCCCAAGGGAAAACACTGATGCTGTTTTGGGAGGTGGTGGAAGTTTTTGTGGGTGGAGCCTAGTTGGAGGAAGTGGATGGCAGGAGCATACCATGGTAGGTGGGAGGAGGTGTCTTATGGGTTATGGCCTAGACTGTTCTGACAGGAGCTCTCACTGCTTCAGAGGAGGAACGGGACTGCTTATCTCCTTGACTCCTGCTGCCTCAGTGAAGTGCTCTGCCGCCGTGATTTCTCTGAGTAATGAGTGCATCCTTTCTTCTCTGCTTTGCTTCTGTAAGAGAATCTACCTTAGGGATGAGAAAAAGTCATCTTACACAAGTTAACCAATCTGGAATCTGCAGAGCCCCAAACCCACTCGCATGGAACATAAAGAGCAACAACTCACAAACAGACTGGATTCCTAGGCTCCTGTTAAACTGCTTTACTTAACAAACCTCCTTAAATTTTTGGAACACAATTTCAAACTTTGAAATTAAATGAGCCTACTGTGGGGGAGTTAATGCTATGTGAACTTCTAGGGGTCGAAGAGCACAGTAATATACTTCTTCTGCCTCTATAGTTCTACACAAATCAAATATATATGAGATATAAATTATTTTACATATGTATTTTGTGAATTAATGGTAAAGAAAAGCCAAATCTCATTAAAAACTATTTTTAGACTATTTATGGATACATATTACTCCAATTCTACTTGTCAAATAATTTTCTAGTAAAAATTTTTTGCTTGTGTAACATTTTGAAGAAAGCAAAATATTTTATCCTTTCAAACTTAAATTTTTCTGTCATTTTAGTCAATAAAAACTCTTTTATTTTATCTTCACTTTTCTATGTTTCGGCTAGGCTGCTTGCCAGCTACCTGCTAATTTGGAGTGGACATTCAGTGGGTATGTTCTAGTTCTGACTTTCAAGAGGAAACAAGGGGCCTAACTTTGAGATTCATGTTCGTCTTGTACTGAATGGATCCTAGGTTTTCTAGTCGCATCACAGTAAAAATAAATATAAACTTATCTGTTGACTAGACTAGTAAAAGATAGTATCTGCAAAAAGACCTGTATAAATAAAGGCTATATTAGATGTCTACAGTTCTAAATAAAAATCTGTAGGTAATCACATTAATTGACATAAAACAATTGAACTTATACAAGTAAGCTTACAATATATTTAAAATATAATTTGACAATATATTTTATCAACTACATGATAAAAGTTCACTTGCACAGCTGAGTGAGTTTATGAAAGCTTCTTTTGGGTTTCTCCAAGGGTATTAGTGATGGTGAGGCTCAGGGAAAGCATCCCATTTGAATTCCTTTCATCATTAATGGAGAAATACTGACTTCATGAAGGACATAAATAAATAAATAAATAAATATGAAAAGACAGGCAAGAGCACCCAAACAGATTAATCAGCTTTTCACATCAGCCTTCTGTATTGCATGTGCATGCTTCTTATGTAAATGATGATGTGACTTGGAACAATTGGGTTCCTTGCTTTATTTTCCTGTAGACCAAGAGAGCTGACTCAGTTACACCTGCTGCCTTGAGTTCACATGAGCTTTGATCCTTAAGCAATGTGTTAAGCACTTAACCCCATCTCTTTATTGCCTACCTGTTATCTATTTATTCTTTCACTGTCTATATCCTTTGTCTGTTTTCCCAGAGAGCAAGGTGACATCTGTATGAAGCAGTTTGCCATTTGTTAGAGAGCCTTAATGCACACCTGTTGAGAAATTTTGTTTGCTTTGTCAGAAAAGTTCCGGATTACTGTTCAAACAATGATTCTGGTTGTTTTCAACTCAGTACACAATATAATAGTGTGTAGAGTGTCTCTGGAGGCTCACATGTTGAGGAATAATATATTTCAAAACAAAATTAAAATAATATTTTGTTCCTGTTTCTACAACTTTGGCAAATTTACTTTAATTTTATGTAATTATGTATACTTACCCAAATGCTTGCTTTCCTTTTTCAGGGAAGCTTTGGATTTTGTCTGGAGGACAGCATTTCACCTCTTCCTAGGGACCCTGCATACTAGAGCCACGCTCACCTTTCTGACCTGGCCCACTGGCTGTCTTTTCCAACTGCATGTCTTGGGCACTGTGTGTACTGCTTTGGACTACTAGCAATACTCCGTCATTTGGGGGATAGAGTGAGGAAATGCTTACACACAATCATCTTCAAGAAGTTGTGTATGTTCTGTTATGAAGTAAGGATGCTGGAGGTAGGCTCTAATCTTTGCAAGCTGTAAGCCACTATAAGTCTTGTTGATCATGCAGGGAGACAAAGTGCTTTCTGGTTACTTTAGTTTTGTAAGGAGTTTGTGACCAACACAAGTTGATCCACACAGAAGTGGCTCCTACAAAGTCACTTAGCTATTTATTGTTTTCATTGGTTTTGTCTGGGAGCTATGGCTACAATTTTGGACTCTAACATAAATAGGCAATATTTTTTTCCATGAATTCCTTTTCATTTTGCTCTCTATGTGTCTCTCTGTGTCTCTGTCTCTGTTTCTCTGTCTTTCTGTCTCTGTCTGTCTCTGTCTCTCTGTCTCTCTGTCTCTCTGTCTCTCTGTCTCTCTCTCTCTCTCTCTCTCTCTGTGTGTGTGTGTGTGTGTGTGTCTTTGTCTGTGTGTATGTGTTGGGATATGCATACTCGAGTGCCATTACTCATTGAGGCCAGAGATGGGTCTTTCTGGAGCAGGAGTTAAAGGAAGTTGTGGCCTGCCCAATGTGGGTGCTGGGAATTAAACCCAGGTCTTTCTGAATGAGTGGGCAGCACTCTTAACTGATGATGTTGAGGTTTTGTAGTTTACTAATTATTGTAAGGCTAACTGCTGGCCTCCAAGATTTGGAGATCCGCACATAACCCGAGGGATCCCTGCCCTCAGTTAATTCTGATGGTAAATAAAGATGTCAGTAGCCAATAGTTGTGGGGAAGAGACATAGGTGGGGTTTAGGTTTCTCAGGCTAGCAGGGAAAAGAAAGGAGTGGCCATGGAAGAGTAAAAAAACAAGAAGAGCTGCCACGGGCTAGAGGCCAAGAGAACATGGTCCAGGCTGCTTGGTTGGAGCTAAAAGCAGCCCAGATGAAACTTAATAAGTAATAACTTGGGTTATAAAGAGGAAGGTGGATTCTAACAGCAAGGAAAGCAGTCCGTTGCTCAGCTATTGTGCATCTTAAGGCATATGAAGATATAAAGGCTGAGTGTGTCTTTCATCCGGCAACATAAATGGTCAAAGGCAAGAAGGAACCCTGTGCTGGGCTTTTACTATTTTTACTACAGCTGAACTATTTCTTTTGTCCCATTTCTTTCTGTGACTGGCGTTTTTCTTTTAGCATGTCTTTGCTTCATCGTCATTGTTGCATACACCAGCATTCCCTCCATTCTAAAGCCCCTAATACACCATTGTGTGTACACACCACAAATTCTTTATCTGCCCATTTGTGGATACTGGGCTGCTTATACTCAGGCTACTATGACTGTTGTACAAAAGTTGCATCTTCCTACATTTCATAGTTTTATATTCATTTCTTCTACATTTTTATCTTCAACACTAGGAACTTTCTAAGTAGAAAAATACAGTATTTTAAATAATTTGTATTATCTTTATCTGTAGACTTTTCTTATCTCTTCTGTTCAAGCATGTCTTCTTATGTCTGTAGCCAAGAAATTTAACTCTGATAACTTCTCCCCCTTGTTTCATTTCATTTAGCCCTCTCTGCTTCCAAAAGTGTTCAGGACTGGACTGGTAGTATTAGCTCTTTTCTGGATAAGTTGGTAGAGTTCATCAGTAAAGTTATGTAGGCATAGTCCTGTGTTTTAATGAAAGTTTAATTATCAATCTGAGTAGAAGCAAAGTTGTACGTTTCTGTTTCTCCTTGAGGCAACTTTGGTAAATAGTTTTTAAGAAAGAAATCTTACTTGCATAGACATCTTTTAGTTTGCTGGCACAAAGTCTTGAGGGCATCTTCCCATTCTTTTCTCAGTGTCTGTCGTGATACCCCTCTTGTTGTTGATATTACTAATTTCCTCTTTATTTTTTTTTTTCCTTTTTTGGTTAGTTTTCCTGAGAACTAGTTTTGTAATGCTTAACTTGGTATTTGTTTAATTAACTTTTTCTTTCCTTCTCTTCCTTTCTTTTACCCCTTCATTCATGTTGGAAATTGAACCTAGGATCTACTTTTGGTAAGAGCTTTAATACTGAGCTAAAACCCTCAACATTGATTTTTTTTTTTAATCTTTACTATTTCCTTAGTTCCACTTTGAGCTTGATTTTCTCTAGTTATAGGTCTTAAATGACAGCTTTCCCACCACCCCCTCAATGTGCTGCAAAGGTCTACTCTATTATACTATGAATGGTATTTTAGAATTGATGGGACAGTGCTGTTTTCACAAGTATTTGTTTATTGATATAGACTTGAAAATATTACAGCTGTGCTGCTTTAAAGACTTGGGACAGTTTCTCTAAAATTCAATGTAATCTTAGAAAATAATATTTTTAAATTAAACATAAAATAAGCATAGGTGATTAACAGACAAAGAAGCATGTGATGCAAATCATAAAACCTATAAGTAATATGTATGTTTTTACTATTTAGATTGGTAAAATGAAAAAAATCATAAATAAAAGCCCAATATTAGTAATTATGAGGAGCAATGCTCATTCCAATATTTTTGCTTCTTGAATGTATTTGCTGATATATGTATCTGTATACAAGCTGGACAGCCCTGAAGCTCAGGAACTCCCATTACAAATCATTTTAATGGTTACATATTTCAGATAAGAGCTGCAGAAGAGTAAATATATGTCATTGTAAAGATGTCTGCTTTTTAAACAGCTTTATTGAGATGTGATTCACATACCATACAATTTATTCACTTAAAGTATACAAGGCTGTTAGTTTATTCACAGATATTTGTAGCATCACCACAGTCAACTTCAAGATATTTTTGCCATCCCAAAGAGAAACAGTGTAGAATTTATCTGTCACTTCCATATCCCTGCTATTTCTATTCAGTGTTATTTTGATAAGCCAAAAAATCAGAAATGTCTTATGTACCTATTTTCTAATACTTGTTGTATGCATTTAAAAATTTAGAAAAAAAAAAAGAATGTAGTTTTCATTAAGAATGCACATTAACTAAGAGGCAGTGAATTTTTATATCCCCGGATGCACTGAGTTTAACACTGGTTGCTTTTGTTCAAGTACCCCAGTTTCATCCTTCTGTTATTCTAAGCAGGACAATATCTAAGACAAAGCAGCTTTTCTCTCTTGGAGTGTCTGTTGTCTCCTCCTCTAACGTCAAATTCCCATGTTCTGTAGCTCTAAATGCTTAGAGTACTGACCCTCATCCTTGCTCACTGTCCATCGCAACCACCTAGAAGCTTACTAAAATTACTAATGTCTGCACCATACCCTGGAGGTCCTTAAGCTGATATATAGCACAATTCCCAAATCACTGGCAAAGTAAAATCAAAATTTCTCAGCAGAGAATAAAGACCCTCATGAACTTAACCATCCAATTATAATTCCTGGTATCTTTAGGGACAGCAATCCCGGACTTTCTTCTAAACATGTGATGCTCATTTTCTCCACTGTGCTAGTTCAGTCTATTTACATGATAAAGACTGCTGTTTCACTCTGCATAGAGAAATTCAGCCAGCCGACTGACTGGTATAATAAACACCAAGTGACTTAAATAATAGAAATTATTTCTTGCTGTTTCTTCGGGCTAGAAGTCTGAGATCAAGTTTTGTTGTGATTTGAATGTGAAATGTCTCCCATTGGCTCATATATTTGAACTCTTGATTTCAAATGGTGGCCTTGATTTGGAAGGTTGTGAGACCTTTGGAAATGAGCCTCAGGGGAGGAAGTAGGTAACTGGAGGTGGATCTTGAAGTTTTATAGCCTGGTCTCACTTCCTGTTCTTTCTGCTTCCTGATTGCAGAGTCGATACTACCAGTCCCTTATGCTCTCCTTCCTCCCCATCATGGAGAGTGTCTGTTGTTGAAGTGAGCGAAGTAATTTCTTTCTTTCTTGAGGTGTCAGGCATTTGATCTCAGCAAGAAAAGTAACTAATATGGGATATTAGTAGGGTGAGGATTTTGGGGGATGCACTCACTGGTTTATCAATGGCTAGAGTCTCCTCGTGTTTTCTTCTGGACTTCCCTTCAGTGATCCTGATTTCTGATGATATGATATGATATGATATGATATGAACACTATGCACATTGGATTTTATTAACCTGATTACCCCCAAAGGCACATCTTTCAAAACAGTAGCATTTTCTAGGACTAGAGGCTACTTTCATATGAATTTTGTAGAAAAAAAAAAGAGGAGTCATCCCATTTTCCACATTGTTCAGCTTTCAAGGAGTCACCTCCACACTCGAGATTCTCCAGATAAGTGCAATCTACATTGGTTTCCCCATAATTTGCACTTGTTTATAAAAGCCTATTTTAACTCCTTTTTCTGTAAATACTCCTGAGCTTATTCTTGAAAGTGTTTTGTTTTGTTTCGTTTTGTTTTCTTTTCCTTCCTTTCTTTCTTTCTTTCTTTCTTTCTTTCTTTCTTTCTTTCTTTCTTTCTTTCTTTCTTTCTTTCTTTCTTTCTTTTTTTTGGGGACGGGTTTCTCTGTATAGCCTTGGCAGTTTTGGAACTTGTTCTGTAAATCACACTGGCCTCAAACTCAGAGATCCGCCTGACTCTGCCTCCCATGTCCTGGGATTAAAGGTGTGTGCCACCACCACCTGGCTCATTTGTACCTTTTCTTCATATTTCAACTCACTACTTGGCACTCACAGTCATTATACTTAATGTGTTTAACGGTAGGGATTTATCTGTTTTTTTCTGCCCATTAGTCTATTCCTGAAGATCATTACTGTTTGCATGTGTAGAGATGGTTTCTTCTGGAACTTCAAAATCCTTTTAAGACGGCCAAAGTATAAAGTATTGTTTCTAGGTGCTAAGCCAGCAAGGCAATCAGTCCACATTAGTCACAACCATCAGTGCTGGCGGCGGCTCTAATACAAAAACTTATTAGTTGTTCAATACAATAAACAGACTTGAATTTCTACCTGACATTTTGGTCTGCTACAGATCTGCTTCTACCATTTCGTAGACATGCAATGGCTCCTGTGGTAACACTGGGCAAACTATCCACTCTTCATGTGGAAAACACTCTTGACTATGCACAGTATCTAGAAGGAATAAAGGTGGAAGAAGAGGGAAGACAGCTAATGTGTGCATCCTTCTAGAGAGTGTTACTGTGGTTTCTCTGTTACTGCTCCTGTGGTTTATGGAGCACAGGATGGCGACTTAGCTTTCCAACACAAACTTTAACTATATCCCCTCCAGGACACTTCCAGACTCCAGCCTCAGACTGAGGCTGAATCACTCATCCCATTTTCTGGCACCTCCAACTTCTCACATCAAGCAGGTTTTGCCTTCTCTGGCTTTCTAGTGCATGATGAGATGTTTCTTCGCTGTTCAACCCCAAGTCATATAAGCCAGTTTAAGAAGCAAATGCTATTTCCTTCTATAGGCACACTCTTAGCGCTGTTCCCTGATGAATGCACAAGGGAATGCAGACTGCATATGGCTGAATGTGGAGAACTAAAAGTGTCTTTTCTCTGATCTAAACCCTGTAATCATTGTTTGAGGCTTCCATATATACATCTAATGTTGGGGGTGAAGAGTCAGGTTTTTTTTTTTAGGGATATGGACCCAAATATCCTTTTAAACAAAACTGAAAATAATACTAGAAATGCCTTATCAACTTTTCTGCTATAGCTTTAAGACCAGCAGGATTCTAGCCTTATTTATAGTAGCCAGAAGCTGGAAAGAACCCAGATGTCCCTCAACAGAGGAATGGATACTGAAAATGTGGTACATTTACACAATGGAGTACTACTCAGTTATTAAAAAGAATGAATTTATGAAATTCCTAGGCAAATGGATGTATCTGGAGGATATCATCCTTAGTGAGGTAACCCAATCACAAAAGAAGTCATTAGATATGCACTCAGTGATAAGTGGATATTAGCCCAGAAACAAAGAACACCCAAGATACAATTTGCAAAGCACAAGAAAATCAAGAAGAGGGATGACCAATGGGTGGATACTTCGTTCCTCCTTAGAATAGGGAACAAAATACCCATGAAAGGAGTTACAGAGACAAAGTTTGGAGCTAAGACGAAAGGATGGACTAACCAGAGACTACCCCACCTGGGGATCCATCCCATAATCACCCACCAAACCCAGACACTATTGCATATGTCAGCAAGATTTTGCTGAAAGGACCCTGATATAGCTGTCTTGTGTGAGACTATGCCAGTGCCTGGCAAATACAGAAGTGGATGCTCACAGTCATCTATAAGATGGAACACAGGGCCCCCAATGGAGAAGCTAGAGAAAGCACCCAAGGAGCTGAAGGGGTCTGCAACCCTATAGGTGAACAACAATATGAACTAACCAGTACCCTCAGAGTTCATGTCTCTAGCTGCATATGTAGCAGAAGATGTCCTAGTCGACCATCACTGGGAAAAGAGGCCCCTTGGTCTTGCAAACTTTATATGCCCCAGTACAGGGGAATGCTAGGGTCAAGAAGCAGGAGTGGGTGGGTAGGTGAGCAGGGCGGGGGAGGGGGTATAGGGAACTTTTGGGATAACATTTGAAATTTGAAATGTATATAAAGAAGAAAAAAAAACTAAAAAAGACTAGAAGGATTCTGAAAGGCCACTTTCCATTTCAGGGCATTTTCTGAGCCGAAGGAATGGGAAGTTGGAGGGGGCAGGGCATAAAAGTATAGTTATGGATTCAAGGCTGTGAAGATGGTACCTGGCTGTGCCTCTTGGGGTTCCTTCAGGTTTGATGGAGACCGTATTAGGACTGCAAATGCTGAACAGAATCCTGCTGTTGGAGGAACTTTGGGGCTTATCAGCCACCCCAGAACTATGACCAGCTGGCCAATGCATCTGGGCTGCAGCTTTGATAATATCTCTCTTTGATTCTTTGATTCGGGCTGAGGGGTTCTGGGAGTCAGTGCAATTCACTAATATGTCAGAGGAGGGTCATTTTTCTCCAGTGATATAGAATGAAAATCAAGGCTAAGTTGATTTGAGATTCCAGGTCATCTTTTTAAGGTTTCTTTACAGCACCAAAGACAAATAGACACTGCCAAGTGCTCTGCTGCAGGAAAGGTATCCAAGAAGTACTCTAGAATATTAATGGATACATGCCTTGCTGCAGCCTGACTGAAGCCTGCCCCACTCCCCCAAGTACAGTCACAGAATAAAAGATAATGTAATGGCCTCATTGCAATGTCCAGGAAATTTAAATAATTTAGAGTTAACTGATTTTGTTTTGGTTTGACTTGGCCCATTTGATTGCACAGCCCATCATTGGAAGAGCTGGCACATTGTGTAGTCCCTTTCCTGGCAGCAATCGCCATTTCGATATTACCCTTCATTCATAGCAGGTACCTCTGGGGAGCTCGAGCACTGGCATTCTGCCTGGCAGGTGGAACACAGCCCTTCCACGAGCTCTGTGCACTGAGTGGCAACTGAATGACAACTGGAATGACGAGTAGCTGCTTGACGATGCTGCTGTCACAGGATCTCTACTGTTATAATGGCACATCGTTAGCTACCACTCGTTGGTTGGTGTTTTATAGCTCAGAGCGATGTAATAGATAGCAGCAGATGGAGCTGGAATCTCTTTGGAGAAATGAGTAATCCCACAACCAAATAGGATTGTTCCCTGTGCATTTCGTTTTGGCATCTTTCAAAGCAGTAACCGAGAGGAGGGAATCCAGCCACCAGTGCTTCTAAGCTGTTCTTTTGTACATACAGCTCAGGAGCTGAGCCTTACTAGATGTAATTAGCTGTTTTCCCATGCAAACTCATCACTTTGGTTCTCTGTAAAAACTAGAACTCTGCAAAGTATCTAGGCTCATTGACATAGGAAGTGTTCTTCATAGTCTCTGCCAGCCTCTGCAGATGATTTCTTTGCTTTCCAATTATATTAGTACAAGCCGTATGATCATAGGCAAGGCGACTCGAATCATGAAACACATATTCACACAGTTTGGATTGCTAGCCTTCGAGATGAAGATACTTGTAAGGGCACGTTCTGATTGGAACATTTTTCTGTCACTGTCCCTTTACAGGGCAAGAGGAGAGGACAAAACAAAGTTCTTCCTTTTTAAAGAACACTAATCCCATCCTGAGGTCCTAGACTACCTGACATAAACCGGGTTATCTCCCAAAGTGTTCACCTCTGGAAACCAATAGAAGGTGGGTTAAAATGTCAAATATAAGCTTGAGAACAAAACCCAAACCAAAGTGGCAATATAACTTTGAATATGAGTTCTCTCAGCATTATCTAGTACTTTTTATTGAGTCTTTGTGAGTTTCACATCATGCACCCCAGTCCTGCTCATCACCCTGCCCTCTCATATTTGCATTCATCCTTGCAACCTCCCCCAACAAAATAAGACACACAAGCCAACATACAACAACAGATTCAGACATGGTCCTTGGAGGTAGCTCAGGATGGGACCTCTGCATGGCCCCAGGTGGCAAGGCTGCTACTCATGAATGCCTACTCCTCCCCCAAAGCCTTCAGTTCCACCTCTCTTCATAGTGTTCAGGCTGCTCCACTTCTTTTTATCCCCATCTGCCAACTATATACTCTCACATTGTGGTGGCTCCCACTGCAGCTTGGCCACATAGCTGTTGGCGCCTTGGATGAAATCTTCCATCCATGCTGTGTGGCATGGCATGGTGGCAAGTGAGTATCTACAGCCCAGATTTGCCAGGTGCTGGAGGGCAAGCCTGTGGGTGACATGGTGGTCCACAGGTCTCTGCCTGTCTTCCTCATCCTGTACTGCTGCTTGGACTTGATTTGATTGGATTGGATTGGATTGGATTGGATTGGATTGGATTGGATTGGATTTTTATGAGGCCTAGGCATAAGACAGTTTTGGTCACCAAGCCAAGCATTAAGCTAGGATGAACAAAGGACTGTCATCTGCTCTGCATGTGACTGATAAAAAACACCACCACAAAGTGTCTCTGCCCATTGCAGGAGAGGGAGGGGTGGAGCGCAGTGTTGCAAAATTTTTCAAAGAATCTTCTACTTAGATAGTATAGTCTTAGTGCATCATTTTAACTGGATTAAGAAAGGTCTTGAGCATGTAGAGCAATGCTTACTCCTGCCTTTGAGTTCAGTCTCTGCTTCTTCTCCTCTTCCTATTTTTCTACTTCTGGGCACAATTTGGGTGATTAACTCACTTGCTTCAAAGGGCTTCATACATGCACATGTGCCTACCACTAAATAGGTATATATCATTTATATATCTATTTATAGTCAATATATTCCAATGTATATTTCCCAATATTCTTTCTTGATTTTCAGGTCTATATACCTGAAACTAACTACATCCTTGCTGTCTCAATTCACTGCCTGATTAATACTTCAAATGACAAAGTTTTCCAAATCACTTAACTTATCCCTTGAAACCGATATCTTCTTTACCTAATGGTTCAAGTAAAATCTGACAATGACCTTAACTTTCCCCTCTTTCTCATTCCCTAATAGCTTCAGTTGATGATCTTGCTAGTCCTGTTTTATCATCAGTCTGGGTTCTCCACTGTCACGGTTGGTTTTGATGTCAAATGGACCATCAGCTTCATGTGATTGAACACTTAATCCCCAACTGACTCTGCTGCTTGGTAAGGGGTGGGGAGTGTGGTTAGTGAAGATGAGTCACTTGGGGCAGGCCTTTGAGGGTGATAGAAGGGCCTGCTTCTGAACTGGGCCCTCTCTACTTGCTGGTCAATACTTGGAAGAAGCCCCAGCTGACATCCTACACCAGACCACCCCAGCAGCCATGCCTTTTCTGCCTTTATCTTAAACTGAGCAAAAACTCTAAAGCCTCTTCTGTATGATATACAGTCCCAGCAATGAGACAAGTGTGTTATAGTCAATTTCCACAGCCACCCTCACAGGAGTCAGCAACCTTACACATTCTTCTCATCTGCTTTCTAAGCAGTGACTAGAGTGATGGTGTATGGTTTATTTTAATAAGTGCTATGTGCTGCCATTTGAAAAAGTAACTAGGTTTTTTTTTTTTTCCTCCTCCTTAGATTTTTCTCATCCTTGTACCCTGTACAACTCTCTTTTCATTTCTTTCTTTTAAATAGAGTCTTACTATGCAGCCTTGTCTGGAATTTAAAATGTAGACCAGGCTGGCCTCAAACTCACAGAGCTCAGCCTGCCTTTGCATCCTGAGTGCTGGGATTCAAGGTTTGACCAGCATGCCTGGCCCTATAAAAAGCTCGTGACAGGCACTTTCCACTATTCTTACAAGGAAGGGTAGTGTCTTTCACATGGCTTCTGTCCCAGTGCACTGTGGCCCTGCCTTTGGCTGTCTTAGCCTGTGCTCATTTTCTTCTTTCTCTCTGGTTTCCCTTCAGAGTGGCCTCACAGCACTTACTAACAGTCTTTCCTCCTTGCCTGTCCTATATAGTCTCTGTTTATTTCAGGCCTCAGCTAGCACGGCCCTTCTCAATGACATCTGTGAAATTCCTTGTTAAGATGCTTAGCTCCTATGACGCACTCTTAGCAGTCCTACGTTTGGTTTTCATCATAGTGGTGGTTACAGACTTCTCTCCCATGGTGCAAGAATGGCCCCTGTCATTATCTGCTTAACGTTGTATGAGTTCCAAAAATTCTTAACTCACAGTTTGTATTTTCAACTGCTACATTTTAAGAGCTGAGTCCCGAGAATGCAGCATATTTAATAAATATTTATTATTATATTGAAATAAGTAGACCTATCTCCCATAGCACCCATGAATCATAGGCTGCTTTTACCTCAGGTCCCTTGAACAACTTAAAAGAGAATAAAACTCCTGAACGAATTACCACAAAGTGAAGTATACCATGCAACCAGGCAAAGCGAAAAGTTCTTTGACCATGGAGATTTATCAGTTTTCTGTTTAAGAAAGTTGTAAATAGAACAACTTAGGGGTTTTTTTTTGTTTTGTTTTGTTTGTAAGGAACGTACTTGTAATTCAAAGTGTTTGTCCTCAACTGCTCATTTGAAAAATATAGCATTAAAAATCTTGATCCTAATGGCAGATTGCCAATTTATTCATGAAAGGGCTGAGATTTCATTATTGAAATAAAATTCGGCCACATTAGAGAGGTGTGATGCACGCTCACCCATGTGCTATCCACTCATTTAGTCATCTGCTGGAACACTACGGTATTTAACATGTTTAGAGGCCCCAAATATCATTTTATTTTAACAACAATAGTTATTATTATTACCAATAGACAGAAATGCTCTCATCGCTAAGTCCAGCTCTTTGAAATCAAGTGATGGAGCAGCCGGTTATAATCTGAACCAGTTTGGGAATCAAGCCCTTGGTTTTTGGTTATAACTAATCATGTCAAATGGAAAATCAAAAGGAAGAACAGCATCTCAGTCTAGCTGAGGAGCTATGGAGCTGGCCAGGCTCAGTGCTGAGAGCCAAGGCTGGCTTTCTGGTTTTCTGGTCTGGTCTTCCCCTTCCCCTTCCCCTTCCCCTTCCCCTTCCCCTTCCCCTTCCCCTTCCCCTTCCCCTTCCCCTTCCCCTTCCCCTTCCCCTTCCCCTTCCCCTTCCCCCTCCCCCTCCCCCTCCCCCTCCCCCTCCCCCTCCCCCTCCCCCTCCCCCTCCCCCTCCCCCTCCCCCTCCCCTCCCCCTCCCCCTCCCCCTCCCCTCCCCCTCCCCCTCCTCCCTTCCTTCCTTCCTTCCTTCCTTCCTTCCTTCCTTCCTTCCTTCCCTCCCTCCCTCCCTCCCTCCCTCCCTCCCTCCTTCCTTCCTTCCTTCTCCTCCTCCTTTCTTTGAGATAGCATCCCATTATGCCAAGTTGCCTTCAAACTGACCGTGGCTGAGGATGACCTTGAACTTCAGATCTTCCTTCCTTCATGTCCAGAGCACTGGGGTCACAGGACTGTGCCCTACGTTCTCATTTATGCAGTGATTGAATACACGGCTCTGTGCCTGCCCTGTAAGTGCTCCACCAATTGAGCTGCATCCTCAGCTCTGGTTTTACATTTTAACTGGTTATAAACCACCAATAGTAACTATTTGGAGGTGTGTTCTTCCCATCATGAGCAAGTATTGTTTATATCTAATTTTATACTATAGCAAAATGAAATAGTTACAGCAGACACAACAGACTTCCAAAGATTTTTTTCTGTAATATATATATATATATATATATATATATATATATGTGTGTGTGTGTGTGTGTGTGTGTGTGTGTGTGTGTGTGTATGTATATATATATATATATCCTCCTAATTGACAGATTTACATGCATATTATTTACTTATTTAGACTAGATTTCACAGTGTTGCACTGGCTGAAACTCACAAAAAAATCATCTACCTCTGCTTCCTGAGTGATGGAATTAAAGTTTTGCATCCAGGTAGTTGAAAGATTTTAGAAAACTAATACTATTACATTAAACTTTCCTGTGTTCAACTTCAGTTTCATTTAAACAAAACGTTAAATATCATTTCCAATTTTGAACACTAATGTTTATTACTGACAATCTGAAAAACAATAATCTGATTTGTCTTCTGGGTCCTGGTGGCTTAATATTTTTTAGGAAGCTCAGAAAAAAAATAGAACCTCTTACCAGCCAGTAAAATAAAACCCTGAATCTTAAAAAGAAATCAAAGAAGCAAACAATCACCCAGTTTCATGGGTGGCTTTCCAAAGAAGTATCCAGAGCTGAAAATTAGCTCTGAGCTGAGTGAAGCTGGTCCCGTGGCAGCAGGGAGGGGCTTGTTGTTGCAATGTAGAGTCTTAGCCCCAAGATAGAAAGAGGGCTTTTTAGCAGAACTTCCAGGCTACTTAAGCTGTTTTTATGTTCTAGTGTGAGATGTCCCAACCTAAACCAAGTAAACATTTGACTAACCATGGTAGCATTAGATACTCCTCTTAGTGGGAAAAGAAAAATGGCTTACCTCTGCCTGGTTTTGGATTGGCAAGAGCACAATGTGAGCTTGCTGGGACACAGTCGTTCAGAGGAAACAGCGTTTTCATTGATGGTGTGGTGGCTTCTACCTGGTGTGAGGGCACCCCGTACTAAGTGGGTCAGAATGAGTTTCTAGCTGCAGGGCAGGGGTGACTCCGGAAGTGCCAAGTCATACCAGACCTCTGAGCTGGTGGGGAGCTCCTGCCCTGCCCTCCTTCATGCCTGCTGTGCCAGCAGCAGCTGTCACAGAGTTCTCCACACTCTCTGCTTTCCACATGGATGAGAACCAGGCAGACTTCTAGGAACCAGAGTCCAGGCTCTGCACGTATGTGATTGGAAACACCCTTGCTCTGGAAATCAAGGTACTTGCTCTTTGAAGCATTGGTGCTAGTAATTCAGGAATTCCCAGGGACACAGTGAAGCATAGAGGAGATTGGAGGAGTGGGTCTTCAGCAACCTAAAACAACTCCTTAGAAACTTCAACCTTGGAGAGAAAATTTTCCCTCTGTAATTTGCTCAAGCCTACAGTTGAAATCCCAGCACAGGGGTTCCAAGCACAGGTTTACCCTCCGCTGACCTGAGTGACAAGTCCTTCACTGATGATAACATTTTAGGTGCTGGTAAGAGATCATATCACCCAATATAGACTTTTGGTGTGGTTTGGGGTAGAGGGAGAAGAAACTGGAAATAGAGGAACTGGATTTAGAACTGAACTGACAGAAATGTAGCCAAGTAACAGCAGATCTAGGCAAGAGTTGGAGTCAGTGTCTTTCTTCCTCGCAGGCTAAGAAACTGTTACAAACAGTTTAACTTGACATGTCCGTGCTCTGAGCTGTCTTGAGAAGTCTCCAGAACTGCTTTTAGATGTCACTGCTTGTTCCGACCTTCTTGGGTGAGAGCACAGGCTAGAGCGCTGGTTCTCAGGGTGTGGTACCCAGAAGGGCAATCCCCTTCTGGAAACAAACTGAAAATGCATTCTTGGGTCCATCCAGGTCCTCAGAATCAGAGGCTTACGTGATTCTGAATCATCACTAGACTGGAAACTGGTCTTCAAGACCTGTTAGCCCGCTTCATGAAACAGCTAGTTCCTAGCTGGCACTATGAGAGAGAGAAAGAGAGAAAACAGAGACAGAGACAGAGACATAAAGGCAGATACTTAGTCCAAAGCATAACCATTTACTTTGGATAGCCACAATAGCCCTTTCCCAATAATAGCTTAAAAACTGTAGTAACCAAGGAAACGTCATTAATCCTCACATTTTCCTAGCAGCTGTTGTTGAAGGTGATGTGCTCCAGTGGTTATGAATCTGTCAAAATGAGAAGAACACACTGCTCTACTTACACAGTTGCATTATAACTTATGCTCAATAAACTAGATGAATTAATGCCTGTCTGGAAAAAAATTAAAGTTCGTTCAAGCAAAGTGTAATTCACCTTTCGAAATGCGGTTAAGGAGAAGAACCTTCTGCTACCAACCAGTCCCCTAAAAAGCTAACTAATAAACCAACATTTATACAAAAGCAAGCAAACATGCAAGGTATAGGATATACTGGCTAAGAGCTATAAAAGGCAGCCTAATAAGAGCATCTAATGGAACAACAGACCGAAGTTTGCTGCCCAAAGATCTAGGACAGATCTAGTTCCTCAAGAGATCAACCCAATACATACATTGACCTTTAGTAGAAATGTCTACAGGATATTTTATGTGTGTTTTAAGGATTGCTTGAAAAAATAAAGGCCTCTTCCCAGCAATTACAGTAAGTATTTGAGTTAAGAAAAGTGCTTTTATTTTTGTCCATGCCTGTGTGCTTGTATGTATTTCTATATGTTGTATGTGGATGTGACTGTGATATAATGCACATGTATAAGCAGGTGTGTGCCTGTGCATATGAGCACAGAGACCATAGAACATCATGTGCCTTCACCACTTTCTGCTTTCTTCCTTTGAGACAGGACATCCCACTGAGCTTGGAGCTAGGCTGGTAGCCAGCAAGTCATAGTGATCCCCCGTCGCCATCCTTCACAGTATCAGACGTAGAGAGGTGCACTCAAGCCTTCACCCATTTTTTAAAATATTTTTTTTAAATATAGGGGCCGGAATTCAAACTCCTGTCCTCTTATTTGCAAAGGAAGTGCTCTTAACCACTGAGTCATCTTTTCACTCCAATTACTCAAAGGAAATCACTAGTTTAGGCCATGTGCTAAGGGTCTATGATTAGCATGCACAAAGCTCTATCTTCAATTCTCAGCATAAAAATTATATACACATAAAATAGAAGTAAACAAAACAAAGGGTAAATGTTGAATAAACAATAGACTCTACATTTCTTTAATTAAAAATCTAGAGAAGTTGGGGTAGAGACTGTCTCTAAATTAGCATGTTGACCATTTATTTGGTCACTCCCAGGTCAGGTCTCTCATTTGTTTATTTTTCACATTTACACGCTTTGAGATCTCTGCTCATAGAGGATCATTGTGGGTGGAAAGGATTGTGACACTTAACTATTGATCATCAAGGAAACAAATGTTTTGGTTGTTTACAAACTGTGTCTGAAGCCCATTTCTTTGTCCTTGACACGGCAAAACTGTGTGATCTTGAGCATCATATTAAAAAATATCAAGAACCTATTTTTTATTCCTGCAGCAAAATTTTTCTTGTTAATAGGATTCGAGACAAATAACTGATTTTACAAAGGCAAGGGACAAAGTGCAGAAGCCTAGAAACATGTATTTCTATTGTTTGTTCCTCTTTGTAGATAACAGCAATGTGCTTAGTTTCTTTAGTTTAGATGAACTTTAAATTGAAAATATTCAAAAAGAAACTAGCTATCAACTTCCTCACAGTGTCCTGCTTTTTAAGTCAGTACTTCTAAGCCTTGTTAGTCCTACTGCTGAGAAGTTAAATGTCTATATCTCCTTTCCAACCTGACAAATCCCTGCCCCTCCCTGTGTGGTGTCCCCCTCGTCTGGGTCCTGGGTCTGCATGTCCACTAGAGACAGCTTGTGATTTTCCTGTTTCTACCATCTCTTTCCAAGCAGTCTGACAGGTGCTTAGATACTTCAAGAATGACACGATATGGTTTGACTCTTGCTCCAACTTTTTAGGGTTTCATGCATCTTAGAAATGGTTTTTAATATGAATAGGTTACATGCGTTTATCTAGAAAGTGAAGATGATGAAGGTGACTCGTGAATGATCCTTTGAAAATTTAGCAATATGATAGATATAAAATACACATAGAACTCTATAAGGGCAAATAACGATAGCAGCTATATTTTTTTCATTGACAATTTAATCTGACCAAAGCATGTTTTATTATAGTATTATACATTCAGACATCTACACTGACTCTACTCTGCCAAACCTAGTGGAGTGCTCATCAGCTGACAAGCTTAGTGGTGGAAACCTAAAGGCCCTTTTCATAGTAAGCATGCTAACAATGCCATGTGGAGTCTGGGGAAGCCAATTCTATCATTCCACCATGTGGGTTCCAGGGACCAAACTCCAGTCATCAGGCTTGCTGACAAGAGTGTTGTTTGCTAAGGCATTTTGCTAGACTGCTCATATTTTAAAGTATTTTTCCAGGAGGATTCAGACAAGTAGGTACATAGAAATGTATATATTATCCCTGAAATATTCTGTATGGTGATTCAGGCACAGTGGTGCACACCAGTCATCCCAGTCATGATAGGCTGTGGTCCAGATGCAGAGGCCTGCCTGAGCAGTATGACAAAACCCAGTCTCTTAAAACATGATAAAATCAAACACCAGGTGAGGATGTAAACAGAAAAAAGAAAATGAATGATATGTTTGCTTTGCTCTGATGTAACTAAAAGTTTTATGAGGGACACTGAGTGGCTTTACCGATATCCCCTGTGGGTAGGACGGCCACACATTCTGTTACAGTCTAAACAGTTCATGTTTACATGCCTTATCTTGCTGTCATTGCTTGCCTGTTCCCCTTCATTGTATTGTAGTTGAAAAGCTCCTTTTTCATGGTATACGTTCCAATTACTCTTTCTCCTCCCCAGCTCTCAACACATGCACCCAACTACTCAACCCCAGTCCTCTGCTTTTTTGTAGAAAACAAGAAGGCAGGCAAGCAAACAAACACAAAACCTCATCAGAAACCCCTTCTCCACAGAAACACAAAATGGGAAATCCTAATATAAGAGCAAAGGGCCAATAAGACAAAAAAAGTGTTTCAACAAAGCTATATGAAACAAAAGTACCATTGAGTTTGCTTTGTGTGGGCCTTCTATAGCTGGCTATGGGTCCTACCCTGAAGTGTGGGTAATATACCCGGGGGAATCCATTGGAGAAAACTAACTTTTTCCTTTGTAAGTGCAGTTGCAGATAGCTTCTGAGTTGGGGATGGGAGATGGAATACACCTCCCCTCTCTCCTAGTGCTGGGACCCTGATGGCTTTAACCTGTGCAGGTCCTGTGCATGCCAGTTTCTAGGATTTTATATGTGACTCAGTTCTGTTGTCAGGAGTCATCCATCCTCTCTGGCTCTTAAGGTTTTGGGTGTTTGTTTGTTTGTTTGTTTGTTTTGTTTCTCTGCCTACTCTTCTGTGTAGTTCCCTGATCCCTGAGGGGAAGGGTTTAGTGAAGACATCCTCTTTAGGATTGAATGCTCCAAAGCTCCTACCCTCTGCACATTGTCCAGTGCTGGGTCTCTGTGCCAGTTCCCATCTGTGCTACTCTGATGCTGTCTGAGTGAGACAATGCTCTCTGGGTACAGCAGAATGTCATCAGTTCTCATTTTACTGCTATGTTCCTTTAGCAAGAAAGTGTCTTACTTTAAATGACACATATTTACCCTATGTCCTAGCGTGATTTCCTGTTGGTGTGATAAAATACCCCAGCAAAGGCAACCTAGTAGAGAAAGGGTTCATTTGGCTCCCAGTTCCTGATTATACACAGTCAAAACCAAAATGCAGTGGGTTAATAATGTGGGCCTGCTGTTCTCAGCTCCTCATCTCCTTTTCATTAAGCCCAGGCCAGCCCACAGAACAGTACTACCAATATTCTGGGTTGGTCTCCCACCTCCCTTGATCACTAAGAAATCCCTACTAGGCATCATCCCTAATGTATGTCAAAATCATTTGAACATCATTTCATATGGTGATAGATTAAAGCTGTCTGACTTCCAAAAGACAAGTTCACACTCAAAAAAACCTTCAGATGAAACCAATTTATTTTTCTAACTGGGCACTGTCTCTAGGAGTTGTTATTCAGGCTTCTTAACCACTTCACATATATAGATCAAGAGAAATTCTGCCTGGAGGTTGAGGGTCAGCCCTCATGAGAATGAACATTTTATTCCTTTTCTGTGAGGCATCACCTGGGCAGACTTCTGAGATGGGCTAGGAGTTCTGTAGAACCACGGTGTTCCTGAGCTGCTTCTCAGCCAAACTCTCCTAAGAAGGGCTGAGAAAAGCCTGTTAATCTTATGACCTTTTCTCTGTTCTTTTCTTTCCCTTCATCCTTGCCTTCCTTCCCACTCATCTGCCTTTTTAGTTATTTACTTTTTAATTTGCTAATTGGGGCTGAAGAGATGGCTCAGCGGTTAAGAGCTCTGGTTACTTGTCCAGAAGACCCAAGTTCAGGTCCCAGCACCCATGTTGCAGCTCACAGTGGTCTGTAACTCTAGTGCCAGAGGATTAGCCAATGTTCCCTTCTACCCTCCTGAGACATCAGGTATGCATGAGGTACACAGCCATGCATGCAGGCAAAGCACACATACAGCTAAAATTATACAAAATTATGAAATAACTTAGAGATTTGAAATTTGTTTATTATTATTGTTGTTGCTATTATAGTGTGTGTGTTTGTATGTGTGTGTGTGATATATACCCATGTGAGTGTAGGAGCTCACATGTTCAAGTGGAGATAAGAGGACAGTGTCCTCTCCTGCTGCCTCTACTGTACCAAGTTCTTCAGGATGGCTGTCTCCCAGCTTCAGAGCTTTCTCTGTTGTCTGCCTCCTGTAGGAGTGCTGCGACCACTGCTTGCTTTCTCTGTGAGTTCCAGGATGCAGGCAGATGTGTGTGGCAGATGCTTTAGCCACTGGCTTTCCTTTTTCTTTTTCTGTTCTGTTCTGTTCTGTTCTGTTCTGTTCTGTTCTGTTCTGTTCTGTTTCAAGACAGAGTTTATCTGTGCAGCCCTAGTTGTCTTGGAACTTACTCTGTAGACCAGGCTGACCTTGAACTCAGAGATCTACCTGCCTCTGTCTCCCCAGTTTTGGGATTAAAGGTGTGAGTCACCACTGCCCAGCACTTTAATAGATAGTTATGAGCCACTGTGTGGTGCTGGGCACCAAACCCATGTTTCCCCGGCCCTGCAGGGACCCAGGGCAGGAGAGAGGGTGGGGAGAGGGAGAGGGCGAAGAAGAGGGAGAGGGAGAGGGAGAGGGAGAGGGAGAGGGAGAGGGAGAGGGAGAGGGAGAGGGAGAGGGAGAGGGAGAGGGAGAGAGAGAAGAGACATGAAGAATAAGAGCAAGTCAATCATACTGATCAAGTTCTCTAAACTTTATTCAGAAGTGGCAATATAAGCATAAGCAAGAGGAGGCTCCAAGGGAGGGGGGAAGAGCCCAGGGGCTCTATGAAGGTCAGGTGGCAATCTTCAGCTCCTGGAACCAATGGTCACAGTGTCCTCTTTTCCCATAAACATTATTACTTATTACTGTTATGACCACGAATGTTCTCTCAGGATTGTTTATGTAAGCTAGAAAATATCCACAAGGCCATGGCTCCCGGAATCTTCTCCCTTTTAATTATTTTCAATAAGGCCCCATGTAACTGGGGTCGTCAATAGTCATCTCATCCTTGGATGAGTGGGCATTACCAGTGGGGGGAGCATTGACCTGATTCCTCCCGTGGGTACTGTCATGACCCACAGTCATGGCTCTTAGTATCTTTTGGGGAGGAGAGGCAGAGCCTTATAAAAAATCCTTAGGATAAGGTTGAAAACAGATACCAACCTCCTTGCAAACCAGGTTTGTCTCACGGGGAATTCAGAGATGGTCCGTGTTAGACCTTCCCCTGCGGTGCTTAGCCTCGCAACCCACGCTGGTGCCCATACTGGATTCATTTTATCAAGAACCAGTATGCACAGGCCTGAATCCCAAGCAGCTCCTGAAGGAGAATTATCAACCTCAGGTCCAGCAAGGCCTCTGTCAGCCAAATCAAGTCTATGATAATAAATTTGCAAAGGTCTCTATGCCAAGGAATCAATCTGCTGTTTTATAAAACCAATAATTCTATTAAAAATGAAAGGCCCCAAAGTTACTAATAATAAAATGCTTGTTAAAGATCCAAGGAGGGGCATCAAGAGGGTGTACATAGAGGACTTCCACCCATTATCAGCAGCGGTTGAAAACTGTTTTCTCTGGAGCTCCAACTTAAGTTTATGTAACTGGTGGATTCGTGTTTCCACTATACCTGATTCATTTACATAAGAAGCAACATTCTTCTTGCAGAAAGAGACAGGTGCCACCTTTCTCAGCAGTCAGCAAATCAACTGCTCTTCGATTCTGTCAGGCAACTTGGGCAAGAGAAGTTAATTCTCTGTAAAGAAGCTAACGACTCAATGAAGGCTTCCACTGCCATCACAAATTGTTGAGATAATTTGACGGAGGTAAGAAGAGAATGGGTTAAAGTTCCCCCAGCCAAACCGGCAGCCACAACAGAGGTTACCAAGCAGATGCCAGTCACTGCAGGGAGGAAAACAGTTCACTTGATTCTAATATCTGGGGGGCTATTCCAGGTCAAATACAGGGAGTTAGCAAGGTCAACTGAGGAACTAGGGTCATGGGAAGACACAGCAATTTTTTATCTATGTTTTTGGAGAGAGTTTTAGTAAGGGTACCATTACATCAAAAAAAAAAAAAAAAAAAACAACAACAACAACAAAAATAAAACCTTCAAGGGGCAACCAGATCCTGACTAGGCCAGCTAGTGTGATTGCACAATTTATCATTGGGACTAGTGTAGCAGAATTTAAATTGTTTTTGTTCAGGGATCAAAAACCAGGATACTTCAAAATTTGGGGAAAAAATTTTATGACTGGCACCAGACATATTTAAAGGGATGGGATAAGGAACAGCTGTCAATGGAGGACATTCTAATGCAGCACAAAGGAAGCAGGCTGAGACATTTCTTAATTCAGTAATATTGGCAAGTATCAGGCCCTCTCTTAAGAGAGATAGCCAAGAAAAAGGGTGATGTGTGGACAGTGTGGAGAGCTGTATACTCAGCTCCTTTTCTTTATTTTGCATCTCAGCGTGGAGTGTTGTTTGAACTTGAACAAGGGAGCACCAAACATATATTCGTCTGCTGGGTCAGGTTGACTGTTGTGTCTTATAGATCACTCCTTTCACAGGCGAAGTCCATCTGGAATCCCAAGGATCCCATATGACCCAAGTATAGCCTGTGGCAGAAGGGAAAAAAAATGTGGCTTTTATAAGGCTGCTGAAGGATAACCTGAGAACTTCTTAGGAATTTAACACTATGAATTCTTCAATCCATTCCTTTTTACAATAAGAATGGAACTGATCATGAAAGAAGCATAAAGCAGGAGAAGTTTCTCCAGATAAGGCCATAAAATTTGTAAAATTTAATAGTATGAGGTTTTGACATCCTGTAGGTGGGCAGTCAGCTATAGCTAAAAGATGGCTCTGATTTTTTGTTTTGGCATTCTTGGTATAATTCTCTGTCATAAAAAAGCGCCAGGCAAATGGTGAAGTGATCTCTCTATTACCAATGTTTATCATAGTTACCCATTGGCACAGGAGAATCATCCACAGGAAAGTTCCCCATTCTCCGATTACCTTCATCTTTTCTGAAAGAAAATGAATAAATAGAACTTTTCAGGGAAGGACTGGTTCCCTGGATTCTTTTTCATTATTAATTTCTTTTATCAATCTTTCTGGCAACCATCTGGTGCTCCTGCCTTGGTATCACAGATCTAGGCTGAGCCTCTACCCCATATGAGGACTGGGTCAGGCCCATTCCATTTGAATGTAAGAGGATCTTTCCAAAGACCTTAGCATAGTCCTTTGTCGTTTCAGGGTGCCAAAAGTGATCAGTGGCAGACTTGCCATGGGCATCCAAATTCAGGAAATTGAGGATAAACAAGGCATGATGGAGGAGATACTTGGGGGATCCCTTCTATGGGTACAATTCCCCTCTTTTTAGTTTATGTAGGGCATTTTTGATGGCCAAATCGGCACGCTTAACAATGCCCTGTCCCTGAGGATTATAAGGGATGCCTGTAATGTGTTTAATCTGTAGCTGGCAGCAGAATTCTTGAAAATTTTTTTACAGTATATCCTGGACCATTATCAGTTTTGATAATTTTAGGTTTTCCCATAACAGAGAGGCAAGTCAAAACATGGGCAATGACATTTTTAGAGGCCTCCCCAGTATGTAAAGAAGCAAAAATAAATCCACTAAAGGTATCTATGGTGACCTGAAGGTATTTAAGTTTACCAAATTCAGGGATGTGTGGAACATCCATCTGCCAGACCTCATCTGGAACCAATCCTCTGGGGTTAACACACAGGTGTGGAGTGGGCAGAAGTGTCACACAGGCGAGACTCTGTTTCACAATCTGGCGAGCCTGTTCTTGAGTGATCTTAAAAAGTCGGCGGAGGATCTGAGCATTTAAATGATGTAGAGCATGACCCTTTTTTGCTTGTTCCACAGAACATAGTAGTATAGGAAAAGCCAAATGAGTGGCAGCATCAGCACAGGAATTTCCTTTAGAAAGGGGGCCAGGTATATCAGAGTGGGCACGCAGATGTCCAATATAAAAAGGATGACGCCTTGCAACAATTAATCCTTGAAGCTGAGCAAAAAAGGGGGCAGCATTTGTGGAAGGTTTGATAAATGGAACTGTTTCAAGAATGGGGACAGAATGAGCAATGTAAGCACTATCAGTATACAAACTAAAAGGACTATTCATCAACAACTGAAACACTTCAACAATAGCAAAAAGCTCAACAAACTGGGCTGATAAAAAGGGGGAACGGACAGAGGTGACCTGTCAATCAACAACATAGGCTGCCAAGCCATTAGAAGAGCCATCATTGAACACCAAACAGGCATTGGGTATAGGCTGAGAAGATGTACATTTAGGAAATATAAAAGAGTGGAGTTTAGCAAATTGCAGCAATTTATCAGCAGGGTAGTGACTATCAATTTCTCCTAAGAAGGAGAAGGAACAAACTATGGGCCACTCATCAGTATTTTGCATG
The DNA here is from genome assembly GCF_000001635.26 of Mus musculus. Lineage (NCBI taxonomy): Eukaryota > Metazoa > Chordata > Mammalia > Rodentia > Muridae > Mus > Mus musculus. The sequence continues at coordinate 81,061,226 of NC_000079.6, forward strand.
AGCCAATCTAATTGTTCTTTGGAGTAAGGTAATATTATCTTATCAGGATCCTTGCCAAAAAATTTAGAACTTTGTTCTTGTCCTAGAAGAACGAGTTTTGCAACCAAGGACGTATAGGGGGTGAGTACCCTGGCAGGGAATGCAGAAAGATGTACCCAGAGAAGGGGGTCGTGCTGCCAAAACACTCCAGTGGGTGTATGAGAAGTGGCACAAATAACAAACAGAAGGGAAATTCAAAGGAAACTCGCTGCTTCTGGATGACACTCTCCACTAGCTCAAGAGCTTGTCTAGCTGAAGGGGTTAAGAAACGGGGGTGGGGGGTGGGGAGGAAGGATCAGGATCTCCTTTAAGGATGTCAAAAAGGGGTTTAAGTTCTCCAGTGGTAAGTTTAAGTTAGGGTCTAATCCAATTTATATCTCCCAGCAGCCTTTGGAAATCATTTAGCGTTTTCAAATGTCCTACCTGGAGCTGCAGCTTTTGGGTGCCAATTTTTTGGTGACAAAGCTCAAAACCCAGGTAAAAATAGGGATCCTGTAGCTGTATCTTATCAGGGGCGATCTGGAGTCCTTGTCTGCCAATTTTTGAGACAGTTCTTGGCAGCAATAAAGTAATTGTGTACCATCAGGGCCAGCCAAAAGGATGTCGTCCATATAATGAATGAGATAAATGGAGGGCCATATCTTACGAAAAGGATCAACCACCTGGGCTACAAATTTCTGACACAGGGTAGGACTGTTAGCCATTCCTTGAGGTAGAACTCTCCACTGATATCGAGGCATGAGCCCTTTAAAATTGGTGACAGGGAAGCTAAAGGCAAAACGTTGTCTATCCTCAGGGTGTAGGGGTATGGTAAAAAAGCAATCTTTAAGGTCTACTATTATCTTAAAATAGCCAGCAGGGATGGCCACAGGAGTGGGCAAACCAGGATGTAAGGCTCCCATAGGGAGCATAGTGTTATTGATTGCTCTTAAATCTTGCAACAATCGCCATTTACCAGATTTTTTTCTTAATGACAAAGATAGGTGTGTTCCGGGGGGCGGGGGGGGGTAGTAGTAAGCTCAATGTGGCCTGCAGCAAGTTGTTCCTGTACTAACACTGTCACTGCAGCCAATTTTTCAGAAGTTAGTGGCCATTGATCAACCCACACAGCCTCATTGGATTTCCATGTAATTTTATCAGTGTGGGGTACAGGGATATCAATGACCACTAGGGTAAATTTTCAGCGCCAGTTCCAAAACAATCAAATTTTTCAATCACAGGGAGGGGTTCCCTCATTCCCTGTGAATATTTTCCTAGTCCTTGGCCGGGGCGAAAACGCTGTTTTAACATTTGATAGGTAACAACCTCGTTTGGGCTGAACATAATGAAATTTAATTGAGCAAGTATATCTCTGCCTCAAAGGTTAACGGGCAAGCTGAGCACAACGTAGGGTTGTACAGTTCCAGAACTGCCTGCTTCATCTGTCCATGTGAGAACCTTAGAACTTTGTTGAGGGTTAGAGGTCTGTCCAATACCTTTTAAATGTGTCAAGGTTGGCATGAGGGTCCAAGAAGGGGGCCAATCTTTATCTGACATCACTGAGGCATCAGCTCCAGTGTCCACCAATCCCTCAAATCCTTTTCCTTCTAATTTTAATTTGAGTAGGGGTCTATCTTGGTTAATCTGATGGATCCAATAAACATCAGACGAGCCAAGTCCACTAGAGCCCCTAGACTCCCGGATGAATTTTTGTTTAGAACATTTAAGGGGAATGAGAAGCAACTGGGCAATTCTCTGTCCTGCTTTTATGGTATGGGGGCCAGATGTGGAAGAAGCTAAAATCTTTATTTCACCTGTTTAGTCATTATCAACAACACCGGGGAAGATATTCAGGCCCTTGATTGTTAGAGTGGCACGTCCAAGGAGGAGCCCAAAAGTATTAGGAGGCAAAAGACCTAAGACCCCGGTGGATAATACTTGTGTCCCCATTTAAGGATTAATATTGTGTTGGTGGAGGAAGAGAGGTCCAATCCTGCACTTCCCGGCAGTTGCTCTGTAGAGGGAGGCAACAGAATGGGGGGTGGGGGGAGCATCCTGACTGAGGGACAAACCTGACAGCCACAGGGGTTTGACTCTGGTCTCGGGCCAGGGGCTGGCCCCTCTGGAAGTTTCCCTTTTTCGGAAACAGAGAATTTCCTTGCGAATCAATTTTTGAACGGCACTCAGAGGCCCAGTGCCTTTCCTCGCTTACAGTGAGGGCATAATGAGTTAGGTGCTGCATGCATGACTCTTGGTGCTGTGCAGTTTCTGGAAAAATGACCTGACTGTTTGCAGTTAAAGCAAGTTCCAGATTGGCTATTTTGAGTAAAAATCTTTAAGAGCAGCACAAATGGTGAGTCCCATAGTATGGGCAGAACCAATGCCTGCACACAAATTAATATAATCAGAAATTTCAGCACCGTGATGGTGAGGGCATATGGCAGCCTGGCAGACAGGGTTTGTAGCCTCCCTCAGCCTTGAAGCAGGCTGATTCAGACTTTGCTGCCACTGAATATGAGATCACCTGGGGTGTAGCCTTCCAATTTAGATGGCTCTATTGTTATGTCAACTTCTGCTGCTCTTCTCTGAGACTCTGCTACCTGCTGAGAAACCCTTGAGACATTTGGGAGACACAACACATCCTATCCTGCATGTCACCTACAGGCTGGCTCCAGGCACCAAGAATGGATTGATGGGGGATGGGCCTCCCCCCTTAGTAAACTCGTGGCTTTGATCAGAACCTGCCTTGGCCTCATTCTTTGCTCACTGTCTAGTCTTTTATAGCCTCAGCCTCCTGCCTTTCAGGAGTATCCAGTTCATGTAAGCCGAGGGTGGTTTACAGTTACAGATTGGCGCCATGAACACGGACCTGAAAATGGCGGGGTAAACTGAGGGACTGCTGTCTTATGTGGAGCTCCACGAAAAGGGAAGAACAAGAAGATCGTATCGGGCACAGTGAGCAACAGGTATTTATGCTAGCGTTAGCTTTAAACTTCATTTTTTAAAGTGTTGCTGGAGGTGCGATAGGATACAGGCTAAGTTAGAACAGTGTTGACCTGGTGCTGATTCCACTTAGGGTTTGTCAGCGAAATATGGGACTAGAAAATTCCAAACAGGCAATTGTCTGCAGCCTTCAAGAGCTGCTTCAGGCAAGAGGAGTGGGGTTTGAAGAACAATTGTTAGAAAAATTTTCAGATAAGATAGATTCTTGCTGCCCATGGTTCAGAGAAAAAAAAAAAAAAAACTTTAGATAAGAGAACCTGGGAGAGAGTTGGAGAAGTTTTGAAAAACACCCAGGCAGATAATTTCACCCTTTGCCTCTGGGCACTTGTAAAAGATGCTATTGAAAAGGAGATCTCGGGTCTCACACTCTGCCTCTGGCTTACACTGCGCTTCTTGCCGCTCCTCCGTCGCCGCCGCCGCGTCCTTCGCCGATCGCAATGGAAGAAGAAATTGCCGCACTCGTCATTGACAATGGCTCCGGCATGTGCAAAGCCGGCTTTGCTGGCGACGACGCCCCCAGGGCCGTGTTCCCTTCCATCGTAGGGCGCCCCCGACACCAGGGCGTCATGGTGGGCATGGGCCAGAAAGACTCGTACGTGGGTGACGAGGCCCAGAGCAAGAGGGGTATCCTGACCCTGAAGTACCCTATCGAACACGGCATTGTCACTAACTGGGACGACATGGAGAAGATCTGGCACCACACCTTCTACAATGAGCTGCGTGTGGCTCCTGAGGAGCACCCGGTGCGAGGCCCCCCTGAACCCCAAAGCTAACAGAGAGAAGATGACGCAGATAATGTTTGAAACCTTCAATACCCCAGCCATGTACGTGGCCATTCAGGCGGTGCTGTCCTTGTATGCATCTGGGCGCACCACTGGCATTGTCATGGACTCTGGTGACAGGGTCACACACACAGTGCCCATCTATGAGGGCTACGCCCTTCCCCACGCCATCTTGCGTCTGGACCTGGCTGGCCGGGACCTGACAGACTACCTCATGAAGATCCTGACTGAACGGGGCTACAGCTTTACCACCACTGCTGAAAGGGAAATTGTTCGTGACATAAAGGAGAAGCTGTGCTATGTTGCCCTGGATTTTGAGCAAGAAATGGCTACTGCTGCATCATCTTCCTCCTTGGAGAAGAGTTACAAGCTGCCCGACGGGCAGGTGATCACCATTGGCAATGAGCGGTTCCGTTGTCCGGAGGCACTCTTCCAGCCTTCCTTCCTGGGCATGGAGTCCTGTGGTATCCATGAGACCACTTTCAACTCCATCATGAAGTGTGATGTGGATATCTGCAAAGACCTGTATGCCAATACAGTGCTGTCTGGTGGTACCACCATGTACCCAGGCATTGCTGACAGGATGCAGAAGGAGATCACAGCCCTAGCACCTAGCACGATGAAGATTAAGATCATTGCTCCCCCTGAGCGCAAGTACTCAGTCTGGATCGGTGGCTCCATTCTGGCCTCACTGTCCACCTTCCAGCAGATGTGGATCAGCAAGCAGGAGTATGATGAGTCGGGCCCCTCCATCGTCCACCGCAAATGCTTCTAGATGGACTGAGCAGGTGCCAGGCATCTGCTGCATGAGCTGATATTGAAGTATCAATTTGCCCTGGCAAATGTACACACCTCATGCTAGCCTCATGAAACTGGAATAAGCCTTTGAAAAGAAATTTGTCCTTGAAGCTTGTATCTGATATCAGCACTGGATCGTAGAACTTGTTGCTGATTTTTGACCTTGTATTCAAGTTAACTGCTCCCTTGGTATATGTTTAATACCCTGTGCATATCTTGATTTAGTCCTTAGTTCATGTGGCTCGGTCACTTGGGGGCTGGGGAGAGCACGCTGCAGATGAGAAAGCCCCAGCCTGGTGGATCTCTGTGAGCACCACTGAGTGATCTGTGCAGGGTATTAACCAACAGCAGACTTCCAGGATTTCCTGAGGCTGGCAAGGGTTCCTGAACCAGTTACCACTCCTTCTTGCCAGTCTAACAGGGTGGGAAAGTCCGAGCCTTAGGACCCAGTTTCAGTTCTGGTTTCTTCCCTCCTGACCACCATCGGTTGTTAGTTGCCTTGAGTTGGGAACATTTGCATCGACACCTGTAAATGTATTCATTCTTTAATTTATGTAAGGTTTTTTGTACTCAATTCTTTAAGAAATGACAAATTTTGGTTTTCTACTGTTCAATGAGAACATTAGGCCCCAGCAACACGTCATTGTGTAAAGAAATAAAAGTGCTGCAGTAACTGAAAAAAAAAAAAAAAAAAGAAAAAAGAAAAGGAGATCTCGCAGGTGTCAGATATTACCCAGACAGAGCTTGAAGAATCTCAGGAAGAGTGCCTGTCAGAGAGGACTTTCTCAGAAAGGGGCCCTCTCAACCCTAAATTAGAAAGATATAGAGACACTGATGATGAGGTAACTTTAGACAAGGAAGATCATTCAGAAAGAGGAGCCGCCAAATATTTTGATGAGGATTGGCCTCCTTGCAAACCTCCACCTATGGCCTCCACTATAGGAGATGCTACTCAAATGGGCATGCAACTAAGTAAATTAGAAGTTTGAAATTAAGTTGCAGAAATTGACTAATGAGCTTCGGGAGCTAAAAAGGGTGTAAGATACAGGGAAGCACAACTCCTCTGAGATGTACCAACCTCCCCTAGAAAGAGCTGTGCGTCAGGCTGGTGGGAAGGGCAAGATACATCTGAAGTGCTAGCCTTTCCTGTAGTTGAGATAATTGACCAGCAAAATAATAGAGTCAGACAATACCAGACTTTGGAGTTCAAGGTGATAAAGGAGTTAAAAACAGCTGTTGCACAATATGGCCCTACAGCTCCTTTTACACAAGCATTATTGGATACTGTCATGGAGTCACACTTAACCCCCCCCCCCCCCAAGATTGGTAGACTCTATGTACAGCTACTCTGTCAGGAGGAGATTTCTTACTTTGGGATTCTGAATGGCGAGAAGCCAGTAAGAAAACTGCCGCTTTAAATGCTCAGACAGGTAATCCAGACTGGGATATTAACATGCTTTTAGGAGAAGGTCGATATGAAGGCAATGCTAATCAGATTGGTTTTCCTGTTGGAGTGTACGCACAGGTTGATATGGCTGCCCGCCACCCTTGGAAACAGTTACCAGGTAAGGGGATCTTGGTGGAAGTTTAGCCAGCACTCGTCAGGGTCCTGATGAGCTTTACCAGAACTTTGTGGATAGGCTACTAATAGCAGCTAGTAGGATTCTTGGAGACACTGACATGGGAAGTCCTTTCATTATGCAATTGCTTACGAGAATGCCAAAGCAGTGTGTCACGCTGCTATCCAACCACACAAAGGACAGACGGATTTAGCGGGATATATCCATCTTTGTGCAGAGATTGGGCCATCATATAATCAGGGTTTGGCTTTTGCCACACCTTTGCAAGGAACCAATGTACAAGCAATGCTTTCACAGAAATGAGGGAATTATGCATGTTTTAAGTGTGGAAGTTTGGATCATTTTAAAAATGACTGTCCTAAGAATAGAGGTGCTGAGAGTGGGCAAGCAGGCCGTGCTCCAGGAGTTTGTCCTTGATGCAGGAAGGGCAACCATTGGGCTAGGGTGTGTAAATCCAAGTCAGACATTCCAGGCTGTCCATTGCCAGGAAATGAGAGGAGGGGCCAGCCCCAGGCCCCAAAATACCCACAGCAAGCAGCTTATGGGGCCATGAAGCTGTTGCCCAGCCAAAGAAATCCGTTTTTTAACTTGTCAGGGCAACCCCACGAAGTGCAGGATTGGACCTCTGTTCCACCACCCACACAGTATTAACCCCAGAAATGGGAGTTCAAACTCTGCCTACAGGAGTTTTTGAACCTCTACCTGCAGAAACTTGTGGATTTCTTTTAGGACAAAGCAGTTCTATTGTAAAAGGTCTGCAGATTTATCCAGGTGTTATAGATAATGATTATGAGTGAGAAATTAAAATCATGGCTGCTTCCCCTCATGGTGTTATAACTGTACCTGCTAATCAAAGAATTTCTCAACTTGTCTTAGTTCCTTTGCATCCACTACCATCCAGATTTGTTAAGAATGAGAGAGGACAAGGTGGCTTTGGTTCCTCTGGTGTGTATTGGGTTCAATCTATTACTAATCAGAGACCTAACCTTAAATTGACAATAGAAGGAAAAGGCTTTGAAGGATTAATAGATACTGGAGCTGATGTAACAATTATTAGAGGACAAGATTGGCCTTCAACTTGGCCTTTGTCTGATACGCCTACTCACCTTCAAGGAATTGGTTATGCCAATAACCCAAAACAAAGCTCCAAATTGCTAACTTGGAGAGATGAGGAAGGCAATTCAGGACAAATGCAGCCATATGTTATGTCAAATTTGCCTGTTACCCTATGGGAAAGAGATCTCTTGTCACAGATGGGTGATATAATGTGCAGTCCTAATGAGGCAGTGACCAAGCAGATGCTCAGACAAGGATTTTTGCCTAGTCATGGGCTAGGAAAGAAAGGACAAGGTATTAAGACTTTTGAAGGTCCTAAACCTCACTCTAACACAAGAGGTTTGGGGTATTTTCAGTAATTGCCACTATCTTGCCTGCATCCCATGCTGATAAAATCCAACAGCTTAATGATATTCTGGTGTGGGTTGATCAGTGGTCTTTACCTAAAGAGAAAATAGAAGCCGCCTCTTCACTAGTGCAGGAGCAATTAGAGGCAGGACATTTAGTAGAATCTCAGTCTCCTTGGAATACTCCAATTTTTGTTATCAAGAAAAAATCTGGTAAATGGAGATTGTTACAAGATCTAAGAAAGGTTAATGAAACCATGATACCTATGGGAGTTTTACAACCTGGGCTTCTGTCTCTGGTAGTCATTCCTAAAGGATATTATAAAATTGTGGTAGATCTGAAGGATTGTTTCTTTACTATTCCTTTACATCCTGAGGATTGTGAAAGATTTGCTTTTAGTATTCCTTCTATAAATTTTAAAGAACCTATAAAGAGATATCAATGGACAGTTCTCCCACAGGGCATGGCTAATAGTCCTACCTTATGTCAAAAGTTTGTGGCACAAGCCATTCAGCCTGTGAGACAACAATGGCCTATGATTTACATCATTCATTACACAGATGATGTCTTGATGGTGGGAAAAGACCCCCAGAATTTGTTTTTGTGTTATAGAGATTTACAAAAGGCCTTAGCTGATAAAGGACTACAAATAGCTCCTGAGAAGATACAAACTCAGGATCCTTATAATTATTTGGGTTTTAGACTTATGAATCAAGCTGTTTTCCCCGAGAAGATAGTTATTCGCAGGGACAACTTGAAAACTTTAAATAAATTTCAAAAATTTTAGGTGATATTAATTGGCTTCGCCCCTATTTAAAGCTTACTACAGGGGAATTGAAACCTTTATTTGATATTCTTAAAGTGAGTTCTGATTCTACCTCCCCTAGAAGGATTGCTGGCCTTACAACAAGTGGAAAGAGCTATTGAAGAACAATTTGTTACTTATATAGATTACTCTTTGCCTTTACATCTGTTAATTTTTAATACGATTCATATGCCTACAGGATTGTTGTGGGAAAGGGCTCCTCTCATGTGAATACATTTGAGGATATCTCCTAAATGTAATATCCTGCCATATTATGAAGCAGTAGCTCAGATGCTCATACTTGGAAGGAAGCAGGCACTAACTTATTTTGGCAAAGAGCCAGATATCATTGTTCAGCCTTATAGTGTAGATCAAGGTACTTGGCTGAAGCAGCACAGTATGGATTGGTTGCTTGCTCAAATAGGACTTATAGGAACTATAGATAATCATTATCCCCAAGATAGGTTGATAAAATTTTTAAATGTACATGAGGCGATATTTCCTAGTATGACTTCTTTACAGCCTTTGTATAATGTTCTTTTGATTTTTACTGACGGCTCCTTTAAAGGGCGAGCTGGATATCTTATGAATGATCAACAAGTAGTCATAGAGATTCCTGGCCTCTCAGCTCAGTTAGCAGAGTTGACAGCAGTATTGAATGTTTTTCAGTCTGTAAATGATGCTTTTAATATTTTTACTGATAGTTCATATGTTGCACAATTGATTCCCTTATTGGAGATTTGTGGTACATTTAACTTTAATATGCCAGCAGGATCTCTATTGGTCATATACGAGCTTATTCTCGTCTTCCTGGACATTTAGCTGCAGGCAATGATTGCATCGACAAAGCTCTAATAGAAGAGGCCTTAATTTCAGATCCTGTTGCTTTGGCTAGATGTGATCATGATAAATTTCATCTCTCTAGCCATACCTTAAGGCTCCGACACAAGATCACTAAAGAACAGGCAAGAATGATTGTAACACAATGTCCTAAATGTATTACATTATCTCCAGTGCCGCATTTAGGAGTTAATCCACAAGGTCTTATGCCATATTTGGCAAATGGATGTAACTCATTATGTGGAATTTGGAAAATTAAAATATATACATGTTTGTATTGACACTTGTTCAGGATTTCTTTTTGCTTCTCTACCTACAGGAGAGGCCTCTAGAAATGTAATTGATCATTGTTTACAAGCCTTTAATGCTATGGGATTGCCTAAACTCATTAAGACAAATAATGGGCCATCCTATACTGGCAACAATTTTACTTCATTTTGTAAGGAATTTGGTGTCAAATATAAAACTGGAATTCCTTATAACCCCATGGGACAAGGAATTGTTGAACGTGTTCATCACACTGAAAAAATTGGCTTTTAAAAACAAAACAGGGGCAGTTATACCCCCCAAGGTCACCAAAAACACATCTTGCTTTTGGCTTGTTCGTTTTAAAATTTTTGCAAACTGATGTTAAAGGTCAGTCTGTAGCAGATCGCCACTGGCATCCAGTTACTTCCAGTTCTTATGCCATGGTTAAATGGCAGGACCCATTAACTAAGGCATGGAATGGTCCAGACCCTGTTTTAATCTGGGGAAGAGGTTCTGTCTGTGTTTTTTCACAAAAAGAAGACAGAGTGTGATGGCTGCCTGAAAGACTGGTTCATCAAGTGAACACAGATCCTGAATCTTTTAGTAAGTATGATTCTAACCTCCATGATGGCTAAAAATCCTTTTTAACCAGAAAAGTTAATTTGGAGCACAGCCTCCACTCCCAGAGAATTTTCTGCCTTTCTGTCAATTCTCAACGCCACCTCCCCCACACCAGGAGGTCAGAGTTTGAGCTTGATCATTGCTAATTTGCAACTGAATAGAGTACCTGGACTACCCCAAAGAAGCTTTTATTCTGTTGTTTTTCAACAGTCTCGACTTTGTTTTTTCAAGCAGGTCAATCAACTATGCCTTACAGCCTATTTTCAGCAAGCATGCAGCTCTGCCTCTAGCAAGCGCAGGTGGCAGAAATTCATGGATATGAAGAAGCATATTGAGTATATATTGTGGCTTTGGTCTGATTTGGGTATAAGGTGTGCTATGAGGGCCAGTTAGTCAATGATGGGCAACCAGATTTTGGAACTATATCAATCTAAGACAGAGGTATATGCCAAGAGGCTGTGGTTTATTAGTAATACATGTTTGTGCAAAATAAACACAAAGAAGCTGCATATATTCTCCTTGACCGATAAGAACAGTTCGGGAAAATCTGAGTCCCCAAGCCAGGCGTGGCTGCGAGCCACCATGACTCCCAGGCAGGACTATGGAGCATAAAAAATTTGTATGCCCCAGTCCAGCTAATTTTTAGTATATATTTAGGGAGGAATTTTAGCCTCCCTCAGCCTTGAAGCAGGCTAATTCAGACTTTGCTGCCACTGAATATGAGATCACCTGGGGTGTAGCCTTCCAACTTAGATGGCTATATTGTTATGTCAACTACTGCTGCTCTTCTCTGAGACTCTGCTACCTGCTGAGAGACCCTTGAGACATTCCAGAGACACATCCTATCCTTCATGTCACCTACAGGCTGGCTCCAGGCACCAAGAATAGATTGATGGGTAATGGGCCTCCCCCCTTTATAAGCACAGTCTCTTAGCTTTGATCAGAACCTGTCTTGGCCTCATTCTTTTCTCTCCATCTAGTCTCTTTCAGCCCCAGCCTGCCTTTCAGGAGTACCCGGTTCACGTAAGCCGCAGGCTGCTTACAGTTACAAAGGTTAGCGTTTTCAAATGTGAGATGTCATTACAAAATGCTTTCAGTTTCATCTCTGCCAACAAGCCTCTCAGCCTCATCAGTTAAATGAGCAACGAAGCTGCTGTATGGCTCATCAGGACCCTGGAGGATCTTGGCAAGGGAAGTAGTGGCTGACCCTTTAGGGGGAAGTCACTTCTAAGCTTTTAGGGCTGCATTTTGGATCTGTGCCAGGATGCCAGGAGGAAACTGAGCCTGCTTTTCATTAGTATCATAAGGGCTTTGTCCCAGGAGTTTATCCTTGGTCCATCCTTTTGAAGTTTTACTTTGAGAATTACGGATAGCAGTCTCTCTGCAATTTTCAACAAAATCAGTTTTCCAAAGAACATAATCACCCCCTGAGAAGGTGGCACAGGCCGTAGAGAAGTAGTCATTAGGAGTAAGCCATTGATCACTGTGGCTTTCAATAAGGGACAGTGTGAAAGGAGCCATGGCACTGTAATTTGACACTGCCATCTTAAGATCTCTAACATGTTTAAAACCCAAGTGGCTGTACCTCTGATTCTTTCTCTCATCTCTCTCAGCCTCAGAATCTCCTGAGGCCTCATTTTCATTATCAGAGGCCTCATTATCTGACCATGCTGTTCCTCCACTGTCATCCTCCCCCTCAGAGAGACCCTCTTCACCTGTTAGGGTAGAATTTGTATTGGTAGTATCAGGGAGTTCCTTAACTTTACTCCTAGTGACTGGAAAGGCCATGACAGGCTTCAGCATTTTTTATTTCAATTTACATTTAGGAGTGACTGGGGAGTCCTGGGAAGGTGAGGAGAGGGAGGTCAATTCTAAATCAAGGGCTCTTAATTCTTTTATAAGTTGGAGATATTCCCTTTTCTCTTGTAACAGCTTTCTAAGGGAAGTTGTTTTTTTTTTTGGGGGGGGGGGAGCTGAGCTTTGGCCTTAATAGTCTAATCATCATCGATTGAATCAAGAATTAGGGCACAAAATGAGGGGCAGAAACACAAGAAGGCTGCCAAGTAGGGTTATGATCTTTTACTGCCTTGTCCTCTAAGGAAGAGTCACCCTCATAGGAGAGTACATTATTGGCCTCATCCTTCCTTAGGGTTTTTAAGGCTTGAGAGAAGGATAAATCTTTACAGGAACTGGTGGGGGAGAGGAGGCAGCTGCTGCAAGCTTTCTGAAGGGGTTGTCAGTTGCTAAGGCCTCAGGGGGTCCTGGCTCAGGCATAGGGATGCAAACAGATTCACTAACAGAGGGAGGTCTAGATATATGTTGTAAAGCTTTCTCTCCTTCTCTAACTACCTCTTGAATATCTGGCCAATGTTTACAAACTTTCAGAGTTTCATTAACAAGATTCCAATAAGAAAAGGCTTGTACAGGAACATTTTCTGGGCCAAAAGTCCTATAAAAATCTTTTAAACAGTCACCCACTCTAGCCCATCTCTTCTCATCTATTGTTCCCTCTAAGGGAAACCAAGGACATACTTCCCCAACAAAGTAATAAACTTTCTTAAGATCTTTTTTTTTTAACCCATGTTCCTCGTGTCTTGAGGGATTCCTTAAGACCACTTAGAAACAATTCATGTTTACTTAATGCTTGTCCCATAGTCTAGCCACTCTTCCTACCTTTCTCAGATCTGTCTCACAGTGTGGGTGACACTATGGTGATCTCTGTGTGAATCTTCACTTACTTCCTAATGAAGTGGCGATCCAGTGCAGACCTTCACTCACACCCTGAAGAGGCAGCAGTCCAATGTGAACCTTCACTCACCTTCTGAAGAGGTTCAATGAAAGTCTTCACTCACATCTTGACGAAGCGGCGACTCAATGTGAGCCTTCACTCACTTCTTGATGAAGCGGCAGCTCAATGCGAAGAGTGGTCTCTCTCAGACCCCAAACCCAGAGCCCCACATTAGGCGCCAGTTTTCTCCAGCCCTGCAGGAACAATCAGCGGGGACCCAGGGCAGGAGAGAGAGAGAGAGAGAGAGAGAGAGAGACAGAGAGAGAGAGAGAGAGAGAGAGAGAGAGAGAGAAAAGAGACATGAAGAATGAGAACAAGTCAATCATACCGAACAAGCTCTCTAAACTTTATTCAGAAGTGGCAATATAAGCATAAGCAAGAGGAGGCTCCAAGGGAGGGGGAAAGAGCCCAGGGGCTCTCTGAAAGTCAGGGGGCAATCTTCAGCTCCTGGAGCCAACGGTCACAGTGTCCTCTTTTCTCATAAACATTCTAACTGTTATGACCACGAATGTTGTCTCAGGATTGTTTATGTAAGCTAGAAAATATCCACAAGGCCATGGCTGAGGCCATGGCTCCCGGCACCCATGTCCTCTGGAAGAAGTGCTCTTGACCATTGAGTCATCTCTCCAAGCCTCTTTGGCTTTTCTTGATGGCTCCCATTTGATTTTATGAATTAGGGTATCATGGAGCTCAGGCTGCCCTTAAACTTATTAGGTAGCCAGAAATGGTCCTGAACTCCTGATTCTTCTGTCTCTGTCTTCCAAGTACTGACATTGCAGGCATAAGCCACCTTATTCTTCTGAACACAGAATTGACTGGATGGCCTTTGTGGCCCATTATGCTCCTGTTCTGCTTCCTTGGTCTGCAATTACGAAGCCTTTGTGTGGGTGCTGCAGGTCCAGACTCAGATCCTCCTATCTGAGCAGTAAGTCTTTTGCCCACTGCACTGCCTCCTCAGTCCCTGTCTCCTTGGCTTTTTTCTTGTTCTTTCTTTATGTTCCTAAAACTGAACTTCTTGTTGTTGTAAAGAGCTAACCAAGCAGGGAAGAAACCTAAGGTGAGAAACAAGACAGAATAAAGGAGTGCTAAGAAAGTCAGGAAAGGAGCAGGCACTGTGTGCAGGGGAGTTCAGATACAAATTCGTATTGGCAAAAATCTTAGGGTTTCTGGGCCTCAGTTTCATAGTCATGAAAACATGGGAACATTCACAATAACTAGCTGTTAGAGAAGTTAGTGCAAGTCTGTTATGTAAAGTACATGAAGTTCATTTTATAGGTGACCAATAATTTTATTTTTAATGTTATCAGACTTGGGGACACAACCTGCATGCCAAGTCAGGTTCACCCACCAGCTCTCAATAAGCTACTTAAACAAGCCAAATTAAAAGTGGGGAGAAAAAAAAAAAAAGAAGAGGATTTCAATGTAGTCACATTGGCTGATGAGATCCAGTGAACTCCTTAATCCACCAACAGGCTCCTGAAGTAAAATCAAAGTTTAAATAGAGAGCCAAGGATACACACATAAGAAGTCCTGGACATAGACAAGGTGTGATCACACCCATCACTACGCATCATCCTCTGGGCTTCTGTTGTCTGAGAAGTTGTTAGAGCTATGTGATACCTCTTTCCAAGAGACAAGTTCCTCCCTTAACTGAGGTCTTTTATTTCTCTCAACATGAGATTCTGGGGGAAATTCCTTTGTCTTTAGAATACATGGCTTTAACAGTCTGATTGAGAGACACAATGGTGTCTGTAGGAGTTCTTCACTAGTTAATTAATATGCTATACAAGAAGACAAAAGAGCAGAAATATAAAGGTTCATTCTTAAAGCCATATTTGCATAAATATTCCTTTGGCAAAAGATAACTCCAATTTATTTCTTAATGAGAAAAAAAATCGTAATTCCAGCCCTGTTAAAACATATTATGGAAATAATTTGATTCTTTCCCTCTAATTACTATATTTTATGTCTATGCCCCAAATACATAAAGAATTTTGGGCTGTTGCACTTCAATGATTAGCCTGATGTGTGTGTGTGTGTGTATGTGTGTGTGTGTGTGTGTGTGTGTGTGTGTGTGTGTGTAATTATCCTTGGTTTGCTTTTCAATAAAAATGCCATGAGTAATCAAATAACTTAGGACCTTTTGCAATAGAAATAAATAGAAAGTAGGCAAGAATGGGTCTCTTGACTTTGACTGATCCTCCTGAAGAGCCACACCCTCAATCCCAGAGGTTTCTTGAATGCCAATCTGGAACAACTGCCATTCCAGTTCTGGATTCAGCTGACTTAGGTTTTGGGTGGTATAAAAATGAAATAACCAGAAAAAGATCACAAATAACTGAAGAAGTCATTTCAATTATAGGTGGTACCCTGTCTTCAGCCTCACCCATAGTAAAGAAGAGTGTGTAGCCCAGTCATAGAGAAGTGACTGCAGTACACACATGAGGGAAGAAGGGAGTTGGTACCTCCATCTTTTCCTTTTACACATTTTAACAGGGAACAAGCAACCATTTGCTCTAAAGGTCAAACACCAAGCAAAAGAGGCCTCCATCTTGGTGAGTCTCTGAGGAGACCTTCCTTGTGTTTTTATTTGTTCATATAGTTACATTCTCAGTTACAAGCAGCAAAACAAATAGGTACAAGTGACACCCAGGCCATTCTCTCTGTCAGTCAAGGAAAACAGTAGCAGCTGAGAATATAGTCTATATACCATGTTTAATCCAAATTTAATTGTGTAAGATAATGAATGCACAAAACACATGTCAAGGGATTAAGACACCTATATTAGGTTTTTTTTCAAGCCATCTCCTGAACCTCTTTGGGCTCAATATAGTTCTGTCATTATACAGGTACTATATGCAAACTTCTACAGTGTCAGATGATCATTAATAGAAGACAAATCATGGAAAAGAATCCCAATATGTATAGTTTTGCTATGTTCTTTCTTACACATCAAATTCTAAAGAATGGTATAGCATGCCAACATAAAGCGCTACTCCACCAGAACCTGGTTCTATTGTCCTCAGTTGAACAGGCATTTTAAAATTTCCCTGGGTTGATTCTATGATACAATGACAGAGACCATGCCCACTCACTTACACTCTTTATCATTTAGCAATGTCTAACACGAATTAAAGCTCATGCAATGGGTATGCCAGGAAAAGGTTGATTGCAGCAATTAATCACTAACAACCTTTTTTCTTTCTAGAAATGAAAACAAAAGCAAAAATTTAAGGTTTGAACTTGATTTGAGTTCATATTTCACATTGGCATTTTTTTTTACAACATTTGTGGTGGTTTGTATAGGAATGTGTTTGCCATGAGGAGTTGCACACTGTTAGGAAGTGTGGTCTGTTGGAGTAGGTTTGGGCTTGTTGGAGGAAGTGTTGTCAGAAGTACGTGACTAGGGGCTGGCATTGAGATCTCAGATGCTCAAGTTAGGCCCAACATGTCTCATTCTTTTCCTGCTGCTTGCAGATAGATGTAGAACTCTCAGCTACCTCTTTAGCACCATGCCTCCCTGCATGCTGCCATGCAACTCACCATGGTAATAATGGACTAAACATCTGAAACTCTAAGCCAGCCCCAATTAAAAGTTTTCTTTTATAAGAGTTGCCATCCTCATACTGTCTCTTCATAACAGTAGAAACACTACTGGAGGTAGCATTGTACTAGTTAAATCAACAGACAATTGTGGTAGCTCTGAAGACACATCCACAGGTTCTTTGATATTTCTCCCTTCAATGAGGGTGGTGGCTAGTGTCCCTTTCCTGGAATGTGTGTGTTGGGGGTGGGGGGTTTGATGACTGAATAACCAACAGAACACAGAATAAATTGTAGTCTATGATTTTGAAGCCATGGGAGACAACGGGACAGATCTTCTTCTGGGGAAAACAATGAACCCCGAGGACAATGAGGAGGGGGCTATGGAGAGGCCTGAGCTGTGATGGACTGAGGTTTCTTGGTGACAGAAATCTAGTTGAGTCTTCTTAGAAGAGGATCCTGAGTCATCAGGTGGCTCTTCTAAGGTTGTATCATGACCACTTCTCTCCAAGCTAAGTGGCCCTCAAATCCCCAAGCTTGGGGAATTGTGTAAGATAATGAATGTTTGTGGCTTTAAGTTGATACATTTTAGTGGAATTTGTTATGCAATGTTAGATAACTAATATAGTTATCCAAGATCCCTGACATAGACAGATATTCTTCTAATTGAACCCAGAACATAATGACATTAGGCAATCTCTACTCTCCTTTGTTCCCCACCCCCATTTTGCTTATTTTCATAATTTGAAACAAGGTCTCATTAAATTGCTCCAGTCAAATTCATACTTTCTATGACTGGCTTTGAACCTGTTCTCCTTCTGTCTCAGCTTCTCAAGTAGTTGTGAATAGAGGCCTATGCCACCAGGCCCGGCGTTGACCTCCACAAATCTACAGTGTATTTGGAAAGCTAGCCTCATGTGCACACAAACATAAATCTAACTCTGAAAGTTTCTAAGGGTACTATCAGATAAACAGGACTGTTGTGCAGTGGGATTCCTCAGGGTGACACCCATATCACAGCACTTGTAAAAATCAGTGTTAAAATCCTCCGAACTGAGCCATGAAGCTAGGCAGTTAACATATTTGGAATATACAAAATACTTTTCGCCTTCAGGGTAGCCCCGTGACATATTTTGACGTGTAGAACGAGTGAGAAGACGTCAATGCCTGCGCAAGTGTCTTCCTCCCTCCCTGTTGGAAGCTTACGCTGGATCTCAGACAGAACCTGGACCTTCAGTGGAGCGTGGCGATGCGTGTGACATGCACCAAAGCATGCTCCTGACCAGTTAGACCGATCATTACAAGCCACGAGGAACAAGCTGGTAAGCAGTGCTCCTCCATGGTTTCTGCGTCAAGTCCTACCTCCAGGTTCCTGCCCTGAATTCCTTCAGTGACAGACTCTTACTTCAAAATTTAAGATGAAACAAACCCTTTCCTCTCCAGGTTGTTTTTAGCCATGGTGTTTCTCATCACAATAGAATTCCCAGCTAAGACAACCTGTAAGCTGAACACACCATTTCCTCCAACACCATTTGCGTTGTATTCCAGCCACATAAAAGCAAACAAGGACAGAAAATTTTGATTTCTACCTGGAATTAAGACAGAGTAGTAGGAATGAATAAGGAGTGATACACCTGGCAAGAACAGCTCAGGGAGAGCTCAAATGATGGCAGAGAGGCAAGGCAGAGACCATAGCATGGCTGGATTGCTAAAAAAGTGTTTAAGTGCATCAAAATATGCACTGGACTCAGGTGCTCACCTAATGCAGTGCAACTGTAAAAGAAAGGTGGGAGGGGGTCTCTTATGTAGAGATTGTTGGGGTTCATCTACATAACATTTAGCTCAATACTATATGCTTAGTTACTCTAACATATAGATACCCTGTGACTGAGTAGCTAGCCAAATGGACTATTTTGTCCACAGAGTGCTGCATGAAAGTTTCCATTCATTCACCCTTTCTCAGTCCACTTGCAAGTACTGAAGCCTTCTGAGAACCTCAGAGGTGAAGCTGCAACCAAATGGGAGGAGCCAGTTGCTCCAAGAGTAAGGTACCGTGTGAAGCCACCGAAAGCTGAGTTTTGGTTGTCAATGCTTCTAGCACTAGTTGTCATAAATAATGTAGTCTCTCTTTTGGTGTGCTGTTTTCTTTTACACTATTGTAAAAAGAAACTAGAGGATTGCAGAAAATAAAAGTATTACCCAAGAAGACGGTGGTGGTGGGCAGATGAGAGAAGACAGATCCTCTGGGTCTGGAGGGCCTCATGAGTTGGGAAACATTCTGTAGATGTGCTGATCTAATTTTAGCACTGAGATAGACAACTCTAAATGTGTCTTGATTGGCATATACATAAGTTGACTTACTTTTGACAGCTGTAACTAAAACATGCTATTATCTATTTTACACATATAAAGAGGCACAATAATTTATTAGGAAAGATTAAGGGGAAAAAACAGACCCTAGGTTCTAATATAAATTGACAAATATACATCTATCTAAAGGTTTTTCAAATGCTAATGCCCACCTCAGAGAGAACCAGGGGAGGCCTGGCACACTGAGCTAGAGTGGAGGAATGCTGGCCGATGGGCACTGTATGTTGAGAATGCTGGCCTGCAGCTCAGGGAACCAGCAGTAGGAAACTGCCTCGGCCTTTTAGTAATTATATATGCAGGTGTCAATTTCTATTAAACAGGAGAAAAATTTAGTGATAGATTTGAACAGTCATCTGAAATTACAGAATCATTAAAGGGGACATTGTTAAGCTATAGTTTGCTTTAAATAGAGCATGGCTTTCTCAGTGAAATATGCAATAAATCCCTACTTCTGAGAAATAACTCTTAATGTCCATTCTTCCACAAATGATTCCCTTTAACTGTCACATGTGAGCATTCTTTTGAATACACCAAGATCTTTACACTCGCATTAGAGGACGTGCACCCTTTGCTTCTCAGAGTTAATAGCAGGCATTCCCTTTGGCATAACCATTCCCCTTTCTTTTCTCCTTTTCTGTAACAGTCACAAAGGTCTTTGAGAAGCTGGTCGATGTTCATGATAGAGGGCCCAATGGCTGCAGCACCTCAGTATGGTGCACTCCCAGCACTCAGATCCTGCTCACTGCCTCAGCATGAATGAGCTCTACAAGTATGCCCCTGGTACCAAGAACCAGGAGCCCAGAGGTCTCAGCTAAAATCTCACTAGCAATAACTGTAAGGCAAGAAGGTGAAAGGGCTAAAGAAAAGATTCCTTAAGCCCCATTTGGTTTCAATTCACAGGTCAAAAAATTCCATGTGCCATGTTGCTTTTTGTTTCTTTGTTTTTGTGGGTGGTGGTGGTTTTTGTATTTCAAAGATAATGCAAATCCTTTGTAGAAAACTTGAAAAGCTCAGAGAAGCCAAAAAATTGGAAAAATCTCCATAATTACACCAATACTTGTTACATACGTATGTGATTCTGTAAGTGTAAAGACAGCTGTAAAATCTGTCTACTCATTCATTATACACACACAGAAAATACAGAAAATCTCTAATATATATTTACATTATAAATATGTAAATGTACATCATAAATTTATGTAACTATTACTTTTATGTTTATACTGTGTGGAAGCTTTTCTATTTGTGTTAATTTCATTATGCATGGTTTTTTTTTTTTAGCTGCAAACCTTGGTTTATATTATAGACAGCTTCATACTTTAATTGGAAATTTAAAATTTTTAGTTAGAAATTTTTATTATCTGTCTGTGTTGGTGTAAGGTGTGTGCATGTGAACACAAGTATTACACACTGATCTTGTAGAGGACCCAGTGTGACTATTTGGAACGGAACTGGGTCCTCTACAAGATCAGTGTGAGGTGATATGTGATCTTAATTATGGAACCATCCTAATTGGTGTTGTTTTTAAGGACTTCTAAAAATAGTCTCTTTCAAATGTCTTCATTAGAATTCTGTTCCAAAATTATTTGTATTTTCCAAAATATACAGGAGAATCTCTCCCTGCCCCAATGTGTGTGTGTGTTAAATCTGTTTATTTTACCACTATAGCTTCCGTTTAAGTGCTTCCTTCTCTGTAAAGGAAGCTTTGGAATTATGAGGAAGCATTGTACACTATATGTATTTAGCATCACAGAAGGATAATATTTAACCTTATGCCTCTTTCCATGCCACCAGAGACAAAAGTAGAAACCATGTTTTTAAAAGTTGACCTGGATTAACAATGAATTTAATAATTTGGACACTGTGAATTTTTTTATGTCCATGATGAATCAGCTATTGCCTGAGGTGACTTACTGGTGTCTCTGCTTTTCCTGTAAGGAAATGATAGTTATACGACTCTTTAATGGCTTCCTATTTCTCTAGAAACTTTGGCACCCTCCAAATCTGTATGTTAGGAATGTCACATAAGTCACTAGTAAGTATGTGATGACATGTTGAGCTAAATTTTCACTCATGTTACAGGCTTTAGATCTAAGAGGGAAAGTCACTATTCTTCATTGGAGGAACCATACAGAGCTCTACATGTATTGCTGTGGCACCAAGAGTCAAGTTGACCAAGTATATGGAGCGTTTACTATTGCCATTGACGGTTGTCTTCTTTGAACGTGACAAACTTTGAAAGCGTGCCTGAGAGGAGCACAGACAGCAAGCATAAAACACTGAAGACAAAAGGCCTGACATCTTCAGAGATTTCTGAACTGTGCTTGAGGTTTGGTTAACTACATTCAGAATCATGTGACAGTTGTTCTCTAATCACAAGAAACCTGGTGAAATAGTATAATTTCTGCAAAATGACATTTTAATGCTCCAAATGGATGCCTTCTATTCTAGAGATAGTTTTTAAGCAAAGCAGAAAACTCATTGAACTTTGGATAGAACCATATGATCACAGTGTGGTGTCCAGGAACCAAGAAAAGTATGCAACGTGCAGTGTGCACTTTGTGACTAGAAAATTTGAATTTGTGCATAGATGATCATGGCCTCCTAAGGTTAGTGGGATTTGGAAGTAGTAAGTGTTGGCAAAGGAGTTTTCTAGGGTAATCACTCTGACTAGTTAGACCTCTTCATAAAATCTTTCAGTGAACGTAGTAGATCCTGTTCTACAGTTATGCCACAAGTATTCCAGTTGCTTAGTAACTATTTCATGTTCCAATTTTGATACCTTTTTAAATTTTTTGTGTCCATGCTTCTTGTCTCCCTGACTTAAATATTTATAGTACTGAAGAAGTCCCATTTTTATTTATTATGATTGTATTACTATTTTTCCATTGATTAATTAATTCACTTTACATTCTGATGGCAGCCTCCCCTCTCATCCCAGTCCCCCATCACATGGCTCTGGCTCCTGCACCCCTTCTTGTTCACTTCTGAGAAAGGGGAGATCTCTCCCAGGGAACCAAATCACCATGGCACTTCAAGTTGCTGATGGACTAGTTACATCCTTTCCCAATGGGGCCAGAAAAGGTAGCCCAGTTAGGGGAGCAGGATCTACAGGCAGGCAAAAGAGTCAAGGTAAGCTCCCAGGGACAAACATGAAGACCAAACTGCACATCTGCTTCATATGTTCTGGCGCCCTAGCTCCAGCCCTTGTATGCTCTTTGGTTGGTTGTTCAGTTTTAGGGACCTCCCAAGGGCCCAGGTTAGTTGACTTCATTGGTCTTCTTATGGAGTCCCTATCCCCTCTGGGTTCCTCAATCCTTCTCCCAACTCTTCCACAAGACTTCCTGAGCTAGATCTAATTTTTGGCTGTGGGTCTCTGCATTTGTTTTAGTCAGATGCTGGGTGGAGCCTCTCAGAGGACAGATATGACTGTGAATGCAGGCTGACAGATATAAACATAGCCTGAGGCTCCAAGGTAGCTGAAGGAGGAAGGTAAGCTAGCAATGTGTCCCCAACACCAAAAGTTGTCAGGGGTAGCTACTGCATTTATTCATGTCCGTCACAGACAGGGTCTTACCCGCGTTCACGCGACCGGCCAGGAAGAACGCAACAAACCGGAATCTTCTGCGGCAAAACTTTATTGCTTACATCTTCAGGAGCAAGAGTGCAAGAGAGCAAGAGCGCAAGAGCTTTATTGCTTACATCTTCAGGAGCAAGAAGCAAGAACGCAAGAGAGCAAGAGCTTTATTGCTTACATCTTCAGGAGCAAGAGTGCAAGAGAGCAAGAGCTCTATTGCTTACATCTTTAGGAGCCAGAGCGCAAGAGCGCTAGAGTGCAAGAGAGCAAGAGCCAGAGCAAGAGAGAGAATGGCGAAACCCCGTCCCTTTTTAAGGAGAATTATTCTCCGCCTAGGACGTATTACTCCCTGATTGGCTGCAGCCCATCGGCCGAGTTGTCGTCACGGGGAAGGCAGAGCACATGTA
This sequence comes from Mus musculus, assembly GCF_000001635.26. NCBI lineage: Eukaryota > Metazoa > Chordata > Mammalia > Rodentia > Muridae > Mus > Mus musculus. The sequence continues at coordinate 81,084,011 of NC_000079.6, forward strand.
GTGGAAAACTACCCTTGGCACATGCGCAGATTATTTGTTTACCACTTAGAACACAGGATGTCAGTGCCATCTTGCAACGGCGAATGTGAGGGCGGCTCCCCACAGATCCCCCTTTTCTTTTAATAAGAGCAATAGGCCACCCATATTAATGAGAGTGGAGATAGAGGTCAAATCCCCAGTGTGCAGGTAAAGGAGCCGTACACATAACCTCCTCCCAGGTTCTTCACCCAGAGGGGTCCTGGTCTGGTCCCGTGTCGTTTTACCTGGGGAGAAGGACACTTGGACACTCAACCTTCTTGAAAGATGACATGTCTCCCTAGAATAGGCTCATATATGCCGCAGAGCCCTTCTACTGCAGTGCTTAGCCGTGCAACTCTCTCGGGCTGCTGAAGCGCACTCACTCTATCCTGTGCAATGAGACTAGCCTCGTGGGGTGCAAGAGCTGAATGGCCAGCGACCTATTGCTTAAGCATAGATATATCAGGGGAAGCACCATGTTCTAGAGCTGCAAGTGCCTGGGCAATAACTACCTTGTCTCTCCTAGTTTGGGCCTTAAGCTTACAGACCAACCAAAGAAGCAACACTAATCCACAGCAAAGTGTATCTCCAAATAATCCCACCCATACCCATTCTTTAAAGAAGGAAAATGCTGAGGAGATCCAATTGGGTAATCCTTTGGTCAGGGACAGGTCCAAGCGCGTGGAGTTGACCTGAATGATGGCAAGTCTCAATTCCCGAAGGGTCTGTTCAAATTCAGCCGTCCAATTCTGTAACATATACTGAGAAAGACTTTTTGACAAATTAGCTGCCCTAGTAAATTTAACATACTGAATGGAAGTAACGCACAATCCCGGAAACTTTTGTTCACATCCCAGCTGAGCTATTTGCCATAATACATCTAGTTGTTCCTGGACAAGATCTATGCGTTGATTCATTTCTGTCCATGGAGCATTTTTGGGATTGGAGGATGGCGGCCGCTAAGCCTGCATTGGTGAGAGGTCCCCCAAGCTCCCGACAAACCCTGAGCCAGTCTTGTAAGCCTTTGTTCTTTCTTGGGGCTATGGCCGCTCAGCACTCCTGTGTGGCTTGCTCATAAATGAGCTGTTCTACCAGAGGTGCGGCTTGCTCTGAATCTCCAAAAATACGCTCTGCTGCCTCTGTCATTCTGGCCACAAAATCTGAGAATGACTCCTGAGGTCTCTGGACGATCTTTGTTAGTTGTCCAGTGTCTTCACCTGCTTGGGAGAGCGCCTTCCAGGCCCTAATAGCCTTTTCATCTGATTCAGAACTATTAAGAACTGGCTCCTTGAGCTCACCTAGTGATGAGTATAGGCTCCTTCTCCTAGAGACCTCCGCTAATTGATCTTTTTTCTTTTCTTTTTCCTTCTCCTTCCTTCTAATCTCTCCCCAGGTATTCTTACCTGACCTAAACTTTTCCTCAGGTTCAAGACCCGTGGAAAGGCCTGTATACTTATTTTGTGTTCCATATTTCCTCTTTGCTCCTACTCTCTCTCCCCGCTTTACTTCTGATAGATTGCCCTGAATTTCATCCAGAATTTTCAGCCCTGCCTTAACCGCTTGATAACATGTGAAAAGGAACAAAAAGGCTCCTAACACTAGAAAAAGTTCAAGGCCAAACATACCTTGTAAAGCTATTTCCCACTTTACTTCTGATAGACTGTCTTGAATTTCGTTAGAAAGTTCAAGACCAGACTTACCTTGTAAAGCTATACTTACGGGTACCCTGTTCCCCAGCTGAAGAGTTCTGAATTCACGCAGTTGAATCCTTCTCAACAGTCTGTTTTACGGGAACACTTCATTACCACCGTTCCCCAGCTGAAGAGTTCTGAATTCACGCAGTTGAATCCTTCTCAACAGTCTGTTTTACGGGAACACTTCATTACCACCGTTCCCCAGCTGAAGAGTTCTGAATTCACGAAGTTGAATCCTTCTCAACAGTCTGTTTTACGGGAACACTTCATTACCACCGTTCCCCAGCTGAGGAGTTCTGAATCCAGGCCGGATCCTTCTCAACAGTCTGTTTTACGGGAACACTTCATTACCATGACCCGCAGTTCTGGTTCCGGAATGAGGGATCTTCCTTGCGCCGGTGATGGTAACCGTCCCAGGTTTTCTTGTCCCGGGTTTTCTCGGCCCGGGTTTTCTCTTCCCGGGTTTCGGCACCAACTCTTACCCGCGTTCACGCGACCGGCCAGGAAGAACGCAACAAACCGGAATCTTCTGCGGCAAAACTTTATTGCTTACATCTTCAGGAGCAAGAGTGCAAGAGAGCAAGAGCGCAAGAGCTTTATTGCTTACATCTTCAGGAGCAAGAAGCAAGAACGCAAGAGAGCAAGAGCTTTATTGCTTACATCTTCAGGAGCAAGAGTGCAAGAGAGCAAGAGCTCTATTGCTTACATCTTTAGGAGCCAGAGCGCAAGAGCGCTAGAGTGCAAGAGAGCAAGAGCCAGAGCAAGAGAGAGAATGGCGAAACCCCGTCCCTTTTTAAGGAGAATTATTCTCCGCCTAGGACGTATTACTCCCTGATTGGCTGCAGCCCATCGGCCGAGTTGTCGTCACGGGGAAGGCAGAGCACATGTAGTGGAAAACTACCCTTGGCACATGCGCAGATTATTTGTTTACCACTTAGAACACAGGATGTCAGCGCCATCTTGCAACGGCGAATGTGAGGGCGGCTCCCCACAACAGGGCACCTGTGTATCCAGGTCAGCAGTGTCTTCACATATTGTGACAAGGCTTTGACCAACGAAGAGGCATCAAGGTCTCACAGTGTGTCCCTGTGAATCCACTCCCTATGTAGACACAGTAGTACTTCTTTCCTCCCTCCACACAAAGACCTCCATGGAGATATGTCTGACTGGCACATTCATCAAAGTTGAGTTCACAGTGGTCTCCAAGGACTCCAGGTGCACAGTCACAGAAGTAAGCCCCAAGAGCATCTTGAAACACAGCACCACATAGACATGGCAGGGATCCACATTCATCAATTTCCAACTCATAGTTCACACTCTTAAGGATGGACACACATGTATCTGCCTATCTCATTGAGGCATACAGCCTCACTCACACAGGGCTCAAATTCAGCCACTTCCAAGTCACAATGCCTACCTTTGTGTCAGGCACACAGAAACAGGAGGATCCATTGATTCCATCCTGGCACACAGCCCCATTGTGGTAAGGGCTGGAAGCACACTGTCTCATAGAACTTTCCAGCATATCCAGCAGGGCAGATACAGTCAGGGTGTCGGGGTCTTTATGGCAGGTGCCTCTATGTTGGGTAGACAGTCCCTCCATAGGAATTACTGGAAGTTTCACAGGTGAGCCCTCTGTACCCAGGAGGACATTGGCACAGGGAACTCCTTTTTCCTGATTATTCACACAAGTAGCAATTCCTTGGCAGAGACTGAAAAAGCAACTTTGTCCAAATTATTGGCTAATGTCTAAGCAACAATTGTTGTCTTGTGGAAAACCCTTGCTTGTAGAATTTTTTTTGGCAAGAATTTAAGAGACACCTGGTATTGTTTTTATTGCAAAATAAATCCTGGCACCTCGAGTCACTACAGGACTAGGTCCATCCTTTCCCACTGAGGCCAGACAGGACAGCCCAGTTAGGAGAGCAGAATCTACAGGCAGGTGAGAGATTTGTTCAAATCTTTCCCCTTTCCTCTCTCCCTTCCCTCTCCCCTTCCTCCCTTTCTCTTCTCCTCTCTCTTCCCCACCCTCTCCCTCCTTCTTCTCTTCCCTATCCTTCTTTTGACACGCTCACTATGTATTCCAGGCTGACCTTGAACTTGGAAAAAAATTCCAGATCCAGCCGTCTGGGTTTCAGTATCTCATGTGGGAACATCCATGCCTGACTCTCAGCTCCCGCTTTTTAGTTCTTGTATAGACCTCTAACTCTGTACAATAAAGTTTATGCCGAATAAGACTTAATCTTCTGTGGATATTAGATGTATAAAGATCTATTTTATAATCTACATCTTTCTGTAGTTGCAGAGTTCATGAGTGGCCATATTTATTTGTATAAGCTCCTTTGTTTTATATACAGGGAAGTAATTTCCTCCATAGGACTTCCTAATTATCAGCAGCAGGCTGAGAATAGGTAATGCCTATTACCTACTGGTCTGAATTTCAAAGGAAACTGAATGGTTGTTTGGCCATCAATTCCTAGCAACAATTTTTTTTTTTAATTTTATTTTGAGATAGGATCTCATATATCCCTGGCTGTCCTCTAACTCACTATATAGACAAAGATGACCTTGAATTTCTGATTCTCCTGCCTCCACCTCACATGTGCCATAGTGACTGGGAATACACTGCTGAGAATCCAAGCCAGGGCTTTCTCCATGCTTAGCAAGCACTCTACCAACTGAGCTACGGTCCTAGCCTACTACTTACTATTCTTGAGAGAGGAAAGAGATGAAAATGAAAATTGGGGGGGGGGGGGAGAAATAAGAGGGGTAATAAGGAAAGAAAGAAAATGAGGAAGAGGTGGAAGGGGAGAGGTTATGAGAAGGAATGAACATTTCCCCTCCCCCACCGCCCCACTTGTTGCCTGGGAATCGGGATGTAAAGCTCACAGCTAGGTTTCTCCTGCCTTGCCTATCTGCTTTCCTCCAAGATGACCATGGCCTCATCCTCTGAAACCATAAGCAAACCCCCAACTAAATGCTTACGTTTGTGAGCTGCCTTGGTCATGGTATCTCTTCACAGCAGTAGCCGTAACTAAGACAGTAGTCTATGGGGTACACATGAGTAAACACCAGTTCCACAACTAGACAGTGATCAGCTGTTCATTTAGGCTGTTGGCAAATTGCTATTTCTTTCTCCTAATATCCAGACAGAGGCACTTTACTTTAGTAGAATGAAGCTTGTAGCATAATCAGTATTTATAATGTTAAGAATGACAAGAGGCTTTTCCTTTCGACTGAATCCTTCACTTGAGACCGAAAGGACCAACCCCAAATAGAGTGAGTCAGAACATTCTGAAACAAGCTAGGTTTCTGAAAGCCCTGGAGATTTGCAGCTGTCAATCAAAAAGGGCCTTGCACCATGTCCTGACCCCATAAGGGCCTATCTTCTGCTTTGACCTTTCAAGGACAGAACCTGGGGTAAGCCCTGTTCAGGAATCGCTTTTGTCAATCATGTCCTTCCTTCTTCCTGATCACGTCACCTACAAAGACCGAGTGTCTTGTGATGCACACGGCTCCTTCTGTTCTATACACAGGAGGGCGCTTCATGCAGGATTATTAATCTTTATATTTGTTGAAAGTAATTCAAACAAGTGTCTGAATTATCCACACAATATGAAAGCTAGTTGTAAAACTGTGGAGGGTGGAGGGATGGCTTGCTGCTCTTACAGAGGACCAATGTTTGGTGCCCAACCTTCAATTCGAGTTGCCTGTAACTCTAGCTCCAAGGATTCCCACTCCCCCTCTAGTATTCACAGCACCCACACTCAGGTGACATACTTGCCCACACAGGAACACACACAGGCACAAGCACAGGAACACTATTTTCACATATACAAAACCAAATCTTAAAAGCAATATGACTTTTCAAAAATCTTTATTAATTTATTAATATATTAAAAAGAGCAGATGCGGAAAGAGTAAATGGCCAATAAGAAATGGACTCAATGTTTTACCTTTTGCTTTTACTATATGAACAGTCTTTTAAGGGAAGTTTTCAAGGATTAGAAGTACTGACAAATTGGAAAGAGGAACATGGGCTGGAGTTGATAGCTCAGCTCTTGTTCTTGAAGAGTACTTGAGTTTGTTTCCCAGCATCCAAATGGTGGTTTAACGCTGTCTGTAACTCCAGTTCCGGGATCCAAAGCTAGCTCCTGACCCACGTGAACACTGCATGCACAATACACACAAATACAAATGCAGGCAAAATACCCATCCTCATAAAATTAAATGAATAAGCCAATCTTTTTAAAAGAGAAAATACAAAAGATGAATAATGTTTATTTAAATCAACCTTTACTTCAAATAGCAAACAAGCTACAGAGTCTGCAGCAGTCCATTGTAAGCGCTAGACATTTTTTTTCATGAATTTAAAATAGCTTTTAAAAAATTAGGTGCTTTTCCAAATATTTATCCTTTGCCAGAAGGAAGGCTCTACTTCCCTGTTTAGTCTTTATCTTGGTGACTGGCAAGAAATCATGACTTTTGGATCATAACATTTTAGGTTGTTTTGAGGGATTGAATGCAGCTGGATATGGGAAGGTCTTGATGAAAGCTAACAGTTTGCTCCTAACACTTAAACAGAGCATGACATGATCATAAACATGAGAATCCCCACTACCCCATGAATTTAGTACACTAAGTCTGTATTCACTGTGATTAAAACTGGCATGCTATCTAGTGTCAAGTGTGATGTGCTGGGTACAAGCAGCATGGATCATTCATGTTATGACAAATGTACTCCACTGGAGTCCCTCACTGTTGGACATGATACATAGGAATGGTGTGTGTGTGTGTGTGTGTGTGTGTGTGTGTGTGTGTGTGTGTGTGTGTGATTTTCCATATTGGTTACTAGCTGTGATTAGGTGTAAAGGGCAAATGACATTTGCTGTCTGCTCTTGGCTTGATGTTCTTTCTCCAAGTGATCCTTAAGAAACCATTTTGGTTTAGAGCCTGTGTTTGCTTTGGTTTGCCTCCTATAGGAGCATGTGTTGAAGACACTGTCCTCAGTATGGTGACATCTTTAAGAGGTAGGACCTAGTGGAAGGCAGGCAGGTCACTGGAGTGCTGCCCCAGAAGGGATTAATGCTCTGTCTGATTAGGTGCTCTTAAAAAGCAAGATATCCTAGAACATCAAGCCTGGCCACCAAATGGGTCACTGACTTCCTGTCTCATTCCATAAACTCTTGTTCACACTCATTTCCACCATAGTGGAATCTACCAAGCCATGCTGCCAGGAGCAACTAGGAAAAGACTAGATGGAGATGCTGCTCCATCTTTTACTTTCAGAGTCTACAACTGCAAGCTAAATAAACCTCCTTGCTTTATAAAATACCTCTTGAGCATGTTGTTAGAACAGAAAATGAACTCATCTACTAATAGGCCACTGTCAAAATGAATGCCATGTTTGTTATAGGTCTTTAGCAGTTTTCAAGACTCTTGGAAGGAAAGAACAGTGTGAATTACAGATATAATTTAATAAATTATAGCATTGGATATGAGAAGAGGAATAAGTTTGGTAACAGAATGATGGCATAGCATTTACTATATATGTGGGTTTTTAGGTGCCAAGCATCTGTAACAACATGTAAAAGATGAATAAAAGCAGTGCTCTAACTTACTTACTAGAGTGTATGGGCCTTGCTTTGTTTCAGCAATGATTCACTGGGCACTGGTTTTTATTTTGGAAGTATGTGGAGTACTTGGGACACAAGAAAAAAAGCAAATTTTCCATTTTTAAGGTTCTGAGAGGCACAGTTGGGGTTCTAGAAATTAGAAGAAGACTTAGATTTTCTTCTCTGTGCAGTGCCAGTGCTGAGAGTGGACAGACGGCCTACCAGATTTAAAAAATGTATTCTACTGTAGGTGCTAACTTATTAATAAATGTTAGGTATAAAATATATTATGACTTATTATAAACATAAGCTGAAAATTGCTGAAGGTTATTAGCCTCCTTTATTGAATCCTTATGCTCACTGACTCCTTGTCTGCCCCTGAGCCTCTGCAAGTACCTTCTCTGTCTTTTACTGTATTGACTATTTTAGCAACTTCACATACATGGAATCATGCAGTGTTTATCCTTTAGTGGTGTCTTAACTTATTTTTTAATGAAGTAAAAAAGGAAATCTCAAGAATGGAAGAATACTTGGCAACCACATATCTAATAAGGTTGATGTCTAAGTTATAGAGGAACTCTACAACTAAAGAGAAATAAATAAGTAGATATTCAACCTGGGAGGTGATGGTGCAGGCCTTTAATCTCAGCACTCAGGAGGCAAAAGCTGGTGGATCTCTTTCTCTTTCTCTGAATTTGAGGCCAGCCTGGTCTACAGAATGAGTTCCAGGACAAGCAGGACTACACAAAGAACCCTTTCACAAAACAAAACAAAACAAAACAAAACAAAACAAAACACGAAAAAGGGAAAAAAACAAAAAAGGAAGAAAAAGATACAAAAATAACCCCAATAACATAATTAAAATGATCGATTAAAAACTGTAAGAGAGTCAATGTAAGGAAGTGTCCTAGCTTCTGTGTATGCCTGTTTTTGTTTGTTGGTTTGTGTGCTTGTTTCCCTGGGGAAGCTTGGAAAAATGGGATCCATACCCACAACAATTAAAAAAGAAGACATGAAGGTCCTTCAGTGTTTTTTGCTCCAGGTCAGGGAGTGTTGGGGAAACTACTCTAGCATCCAACCACTAGGAAGGTCAACAACACTTTATCTGACTAAAATCTACCCTCACACAAAAGTACCCAGAGGCCTTAGTGCTAAACACAAGGAGTCTCTCAAATACTGTAAACACAGAGTGGAACACTTTTGGAACTACATTCCTAAAGTTGTATCCGTGGTGTATTTAAGCAAATGTGATCAGAATTGAGAGAGAAGAAAAATGCTATTTAATCTTAAACCACCTTGATAGCACACTCAAAGCAGGAGCATCTGTGCAGCTTAAATTACGATCTCCTACTGCGTAAAAGACCTGTTTCACTACCCATTGCCAAATGTTACCCTCTTCACTTGCATCCAAATGATCACTTTTAATATTTTTAAGTACAGATTCTCAAAACACCCTTAAGATATGGGAGTGGGGGTGGAATCTTAATCCCAGCAGCAGACGCACACTGCTCCAGGAATTCTAACTGTCTTTGGCAGAGAAGAGAAACAGAGAGATGGGCAACGCATCTGGCTCAAATCGATGCAGGTATTTGAGAAAAGAAGTGATGTTGCTCGACATTAAAATTACACCATGCGTGTTGTCAGTGCTACTGAATTCTATACTTTGGACAGGTCACGAGGTGACTTCAATGCTATGATATATTAGCATATTTTATTAAAACAATAATAAAATAGAACAAGTACCATTAAATCACACATCTACAATGAGTGCGCTTTTGCAGGATGTCTGTCCCACAATGTTCACTTTCACTCTTGGTTTGATTTGCTCCTTCCAACAGGTGCTTGGCTCACAGGTGTCTCATTTCAGTCTGTGTCAAGACCTTGTGAATGGCAAATAGTCTCTGCTGTCTGCACATGAGGCTTATCTGGCCTGGCCTGGCACCTGGTTTCTAAAAGCTTTGGTTCTGTACTTTTAGTATATAAAAGGATCACATTCAAACATGGACAATGATCCAAAAGAATCAAGAATATCACAATGGGCCCACCTTTTCTCTCCACGTCCCTTTCCTCTTCCCTCCCTCTCTCCTTTCCTCCCCCCCTCCCCCCTTCTTGTGTGCTTATAGGATCAAATTACCATATAATCCATTAGAGCGGAATTCAGCAGCGTTGCTGGCATTCATAGTATAATTTGTAACGTTTCTTCCACCATCACTTTTTTGTTTGTGTGTGTGTTGGTTTCCCAGACAGGGTTTCTCTGTGTAGCCCTGGCTGTCCCGGAACATGCTTCGTAGACCAGGCTAGCCTCAAACTCAGAGATGTGCCTGACTCTGCCTCCTGAACTCTTGGATTAAAGATGTGTGTCACCACCGTCAGGCCAACTACCTCCATCATTTCATATATGATGTATGTGTATATACACAGACACACACACACACACACACACACACACACACACACACACACACGTATATACCCTACCCACATTTTCTCAAATACTGAAAGCATTAAGAAGTAAAAATAGTAACTGACAATTACCTTTGGAGAGAGTGTGAGTTTTAGGAATCTGAGAGAAAACACTGCCATTGAGATGCCTGGCGCATGAAACGGGTAGCACCCTCTTTACCCAACATCAAGCTCAATGAAGTCCAGTGACATTAGTGCTCATTAGTTTATGGCACCCTGCCTTCCATTTTTATGGATTTAAACCATGTTTGGCAGTTGCATCCATCCTATCATTCGACAGAGAGCCGGGCAATGCTTCAGCTGAAGGATGATAAATCTGTCACTTCCAGGGAAATTTAGTTCTAGCACCATGTTTTCCAAAGTTCTTAAAAGGGACTCTAGTCCACCAGAGAAGGTGTCTCTGCTTTATATACACTTTGATTTTGTTGTGGTCTTTTTTCCTTCTACTTATAAAAATAATCTGCTTATCACAGTTCAATGTAAGAAGGATGTGGGGAGCATTGAGAAGAAAACAAATGTCAACCATTATCAATAACCCAATGCAGGTTTCATATAACATCTAACTATATTTGACACCTAGATGGAGCACTGTGGTGCTTTAACTGCAGCTTCAAGGGAAATCATGAGGAGAACAAAGTTTCTTAAATTTTTAAATAATATCATATTTTTTTGTTTGGGATGAAACTTAGTTTTCTTAAAAAATATGTAAGAGCTCTAAAAGAAAAGGTCACAGAGCATTCCTCAGGGCAACTTTGTTCTCCTTCCAGCACGTCTTCTGGAAACACAGGAAACGAAGTCATCTTGACTACAGCACTACTCTGGGAGAGATTTCCTCATCTCTCATTCCAAGACAAAGAGAGACTAAAAATCACAAACTGAGAAAATTTTCTCCAAAACAAACTGTACTGTTTCAATGGACCGCCTCTCAGTTTCGTGAGCGAGTGTGGTGGAGTTATTTTTAACTGAGGACAGAACATTCACTTTGGAAAGTGCTCAGAACCTTAAATTTGTTGAGAGCGGAAATCTATCTTGCTGCAAAAAGACCATCACAATCTCAGGGCCCCATCCACCCTCAGGTGCAGAATCATTCCCAGGCCACACATGAGAGCTTTCAGGACTCAAGATCATCTAGAGGGAGAGAAGTGTGGATGTTGAATCCCTACAACCACTCATGGAGGAGACAGGCGCCTGACATCTTCTAGATTCCTACTTTGTATTTTTGCCCCCACACATTTATTCATAAATAATGAGGCTGGATGCTACCACCTGGATTCCAATACTTTTATTGATGATTATTTTCATTAAACCATGTTAGCCAAGTTCGGATGATCAAAAAACAACTAATATTTTTGGATAATGTATATCCTTGTACATTACAGGAATGATCGGATCTTTTATTATAGCAGTCTTTTTTAAATTGCACAAACACTAAGCAATGCATAACATAATAATCACTTCTGTGTTACTCAGTACGATGTACAGGTCTCTACTACATGGCTGTAAATGCCTACAGAGTTTAGTACAAAAGCCAAGGCAATGAGGAAACTTGTCCTCTTTCTACTGGAGAGTGTAAATGGGACTCTCAGAGGTGGGTGTCAGCAATTGGTATCCTTCTGAGTTCTACAATCTGGGAGTCAGTCAGGGTGCCTCCTTCCTGGCTTCCTTGACCAGATTCGTTGTCACTGACACTGAGACCAGCACCTGGAATCAAAAAGAATAAACACATAAACTCAAATGATTAGTGTAATAAATTCTGAATAGTCAAGTTATATTAAACCAAAACATCTTATTTATATATTAGTGAAATTCCAGGCTACTTATTTGGAATAAACAACAGATAACTTAAAATTATGGTATACTTTAAATTCACACAACTTTGGTAGCTTTTAAAAGTAGAAGTTGATTTCTTTTTTGTTGTTGATGATGATGTTTTGTTTTATTTTTGTTTGTTTTCCCCGAGGTAAGGTTTCTCTGGCTATCCTCGACTCAATTTGTAGACTAGGCTGGCCTCAAACTCTGCCTGCCTCTGCTTCCTGAATATTGGGATTAAAAGTGTATGTCACCATGCTCAATGTAGAAATTGATTTCTAGAGCTATAACTTCTGGTTCCTCATGTTTTTGTTTTGTTCTGAGACAGTGTCTCACTTTGTAGTCCAGGCTGGCCTTAAATTCATGGCAACCCTACTGCTTCAGGTAGAGTTCTGAGATTCCAAGAGTGAGCCACTACATGTGGCTTTCTCTATCTCTTTTCCTTGCTGACATGTGATGGACAGGTAAAATTTATGATAGAGAATGTGATTTTTCAACTAAGGGCTTACCAAAATAGAAAGCCAGGCAAGCTAAGAGACTTTTTCATCAATGAGGTAGAAAACATAACCACCAATCCATTGGTTGCTATGCCAAAATAATTTAAAACTATATCAGGTCAGTACTTGTTCTTTTCTTCAGTATGCAGGGACTGTATTAACTCTTGTTTATTTTCTTTTTCTACAGACACAGGCACACACATGTGCACACACACACTCAGTGAGAAATGAAGAGTACAGATGTGGTCATAGAGTGTGCTGGTACCAGGCAATAGCTCCCAGTGCTTCCCCCTCTGATGGCTATTCAGCTTTGCAGAATGAAAGTCAAGTAAGAAGCCAATGGCTGCAGTAGTTACCAAGTCCCTCACTGTGAGGGGGGAGAAAGTAGTTCTGCTGGTAGCTATGGGTTAGTCTTAGCTTCAGAATAACCTATGTGGAGAAAGAACCAGGAGCCTATGTCAACTCCTTCTAACTAAGCCCTACCTCACCTGATCTTATCTGTCCTACCCTCTGACTCATTCATTCCTATGTTTCTATATCACATAAAGTGCCCATCCCTGCTCAGAGCCCCTGGCTCTTTCAGGTTTTTTTTTTTTTTCCTGTTTTCTCTCATGTCTGTTTTTCCTACTGTCTGTGTCTCGATGTTATCCCCGTTGTACCACCTCTTGTAGGATGCACTTGTAATCCTCTGTGCCCTTCAGAGGGCCATTTGTGCTCTTCCTGTGGAGATCAGTTCAGGTGCTGCCTTTAGTTCCTGGCCTGTATCACAACCTTCCTGTTGTTCTGGCTCACACTCATACAAAATACTTGGTGCACTATGGGTATATCTTTATGATGTGTATTCTGCAACCACGCTGAGTCCACCTTCATCACCTTGGGACTGGGCCTCTTGGTGCAGATCCAGTGGTCTTCACTGACATCCTTTTTAGAGATTTCACAAAAGATGGAACATAAATGGCTGAGAAACATTTAAAGATGGACAAATATCCTTATTTTTCAGGGAAACACAAGTAAAACTACATTGATATTTCATCTTATCCCAACAACTTTTGCCAGGATCAATAAATCAAATGACAACAAATGTTGGTAATAATGCAGGGAAGGGGGACACTTATTCATTTGTGACAGTAGTAAAAATTGGTACGGTCACTGTGGAAGTCAGTGTTGAGGTTTCTTAGGAAGCTAGGAATATATCTATCTCAAGATCCAACTCTTGAGCATATATCCAAGAGTCTATACATCTTACGACAGGGCTACTTCCTCAATCCATGTTCACTGTTACTCTACTCATAACCAGAAATTGGAAACAGCCTAGATGTCCATTAACTGATGGATGGCTAATGAAAATATGGTACATTTATATAATAGAATATTATTCTACTGTTAAGAAAAATGATCTATGAAATTTGAAAGTAGATGGATGGCGCTACAATGTATCATTAGGAGTAACGTAACCCAGACTCCAAAAAGACAAATATTGAATGTTTTCTCTTATATGTGGATGTCAGCTTTTAAGCTTTTGATATGTGTTTTAGTCTGAGTGATCACAGAGGTTAACAAGCAACCAGTGGAGAGGACAGGATCTTCTAAGAAAGGGTGTACTGGCTGGTTTTGTGTGTCAACTTGACACAAGCTGGAGTTATCACAGAGAAAGGAGTCTCTCTGTACGATACACCTGTGAGGCATTTTCTCAATTAGTGATCAAGAGTGAGAGGGCCCATTGTGGGTGGTGCCATCCCTGGGCTGGTAGTCCTAAGGTTCTACAAGCAAGCAAGCTGAGCAAGTTAGGGGAAGCAATCCAGTAAGCAGCACTCTTCCTTGGTCTCTGCATCAGCTCTTGCCTATAAGTTCCTGCTCTTTATGAGTTCCTGTCCTGATGTCCTTTGTTGATGAATAGCAATGTAGAAATGTAAGCTGAAAAAACCCTTTCCTCCCCAACTTGCTTCTTGGTCATAATATTTTGTGCAGGAATAGAAACCCCAACTAAGACAAACTGGTATCAGAAGTTGGGTATTCCTGTGATAGCGTGACCATGTTTTGAGGAGGACTGTGGAAGGACTTTAGAACTTTAAGCTAGAAGAGCTATTGGGATGTTAAGAACTCTGTGGGATGTTCTCTAGGAGCTTGTAAGATAATGTTGAGAACAGTGCAAACAATGGAAGCCTGGTTTGTGAAATTTCGAAGGAAGATTAAAGACCCCTATCAGGGCCTTTACTGTTTTGATTGTGAAGATTCTGTAGTTTTGGTTAACTGGGACTGAAGAATCGGCTGTGATTAACAAGATACCAGAACTACAAAAGCAAAACATTTGCATTACTGGGATGTTTGGTGCTGTTTAGCTGGAACTAAGAAATCAGCAGTGATTAAGAAGAGACTGACATCACTGAGGTAAAATCTTCTGGGAAGTGTTTCCTGAGAGCACAGAGAAGCTGTGTTCTAGAGGCAGCCATGGCTATACCTTGTGTTGGCAGCCAGACTTGGTAATGTGTAAGAGTCACCCAGATGATACTGGTTTTGAAGCATGAAGAGGGAGCAGCTAATACTTGGCTCTGTGAGAAGCCAGGAGAGGCCATTGGTGAAGTTTCAGATTCAGTGGCAGTTGAAGGGCCAGGACTGAAGAGGTCATACAGAGAAGCTGAGGCTTAGCACCATGAAAGAACCTATGAGAATAAAAGTGCAGTCTAATTGCAGCAGAAGATAGCAGTGTTTTTGAGATGCCAGTTCCATGAGATGACCACCAGGAACAACAGCAGTAGTGGAGTACAGGCAACTGGAGCCTAGAAGACAAAGTGTGTGCTACAAAGGACAGAGCTGGAGAAGTGACTCAAGCCCTTGGAGGAGCCCAGAAGATTGTGAGGCACAAATGTTATGGGTATAACCAACCACTTAAAAAAAAAAAACTATATTTAAGGTCCACTCCATGAGATGGAACCCATGCCTAACATTATGAAAGTGACCCAAACCGAGATATTAGATATGTTATAGTGTCTAGGGGAAACCCTCCTACTATTATTCTGCTAAAGGAATTCCCATCTTCTTGCAGTAGATGGGAATGAACAGATAACTACACTTGGACAATGTGCAAAGCATGGAAGAGTCTGAAGCACTCAGCCCTAAGTGGGTTGTCTTTATCAAGCCCTTCCCTTCAAAGCTCAGGAAGTTATGTGAACAAGAAAGTAGAAAGGCTGCAAGACCTGGTGATGTTAGATGACTCCAAGGAAACTGCATTGTTCAGACACAACAGGGCTAATGTACATGAACTTCCAGAGAGACTGTGACAGTTTGCACTGGACCCAACAAGTTCAAACCAAACAAAATCTCAGCACAGAAAAGGGGAAGTGGCCATAGAGTGCTATTCCTATCTAAGAACTATTCTCAATTTTCTGGGAAAAAGGAAAATCATGTTTTCCTGGGGTGTGTCACTGGGCACATTAGCCACACTCCAGGCTAGACCCACGTCCAGGAGGAGTTGAGCAACACAAAATGGACTCTGTGTTTTTTATGTGTTTGTTTTGCATTTTTTAAATTTGATTTTTAAAAATGTTTGTTTTTCAGATGGGGGAAGAGGGGAAGGGGAGAAAGGAAGAGAAGAAGAGGGGAAGGGAGGAGAGAGGGAGGAGGGGAGAGGGAGAGAGACAAAGAGAAAGAGGAGAATGCTTTCTTTACTTTTAGTGTCTGCTCCAGTCCTCTGGAGAACTCTGAACTGTAGTGCCTTCTCAATCTCTATAAAAAAAACTACCTTCCTACTTTAATCCTCCCCAATTGCTGTGATTTGGATATCAAAGTTATAGTCTCCTAAAACAATGTATATTAATCATAAAAGAAAAAGATGACTAACAAAATCCTGTAACATCTTTTCTTAAACTAAGAACTAGACTATTCCCACAGACAATACACTTAAAAGTTTTACTAATGTAATAATATTGAAATATGTATTATCTAACAAAAAATTTTATTTCTTTTTCTCTTAGCCAAACAAAAAGGAAGTTAAGACAACTTGGGGTGTATATTTCTACATTAAAAAAAAAAAGGCAAAAGTATAGGTCAGAGACTCCAGAAGCCAACACTAAGATTCACCTCCAGGCTTTCAGACAACAAAGGGTACAGACTTCTTTGTTTATGTGACAGAAAACTGAGGGATCCATTTAAGAAGTATCCCAGTGAACTCATCAGATAATGGACATTCTGTAGAGAGAAGGTTAATCTGGGCAAGAGGGAGATGAATGATAAGAGAACTTCTCATCATGAGACCAACTAGAGAGAAATGGCAAGAACCCTACAATTAGCATCAAGGAAAAGCAGGCAGAATGATGTAACAAGTACCAACCCTTAGTGATTTCAAGTCTGCCTGCTGTAAATTCTATGAGGAATTTGATGTCCACCAGGATAAGGTACTCTGGAATGTACTGTCTGTACTGACAACTGGTTCAGCATCCAAGCTCCTAAAAGGTGGAAGGAATAAGGCTCTGGTTCTAGTCATCTACAGAGTTAACCACATCTAAGTGACCCACAACCTCCTTCTTCCAACTTCTTTCCAGTTTAACGGAATGTACACCATATAGACTCTAATCCCTCATTGGTAGGCAAAAAGGGCATGTGTTACCCATAAGCATAACACAGAATGATGGGGTAGAAACCATCTCTTTGCCATTCACTGAATGTTAGTTTACTCAATCTTTATGTCACAGTGACAAAATGCATAAGAAATAACTCAAGATGTACAATTAGTTTGGTTCATGGCTTCAGGGATTTCAATCTATAGTTGTTTGGCCTCATGTTTTTTTAGTAAAACATAACCGCAGTGGAGGAGTTCTTCATAGAGAACAGTCAGTAAGTAGATCAAGGGACAGGGTTACATGCAGCCTCATGCCATGCCCCATTTCCTGACCTCTATCAAGGCTCTACCTCCTGCCTTCACTATCTCTCAGTGGTAGTATTGTACTAGGAATCAGGCAAAGACCTCATGATGAAACCACTTCTGGAAACATTATCCTAGACACATTCTGTGGTGTGCTTGACTAGTCTAGACATTTCTTAATCAACCAAAATCAGCTATCACAGACTAAGATGTGATCTGCCTTGTGATTTTTCTGAAAGGTATTTTAGTCCTAATACATTAAGCCAAGAATTCAGGAAAAACTCAGTGACTGTGGTAGCAGCAGCTTTTTGTTAGAGAGAATGAGCAGCCAAAACAAACAAACAAACAAACAAACAAACAAACAAACAAACAACAACAAAAAACTACAAGCAACAATTTATATGAATCTTATGCATCCCATCTTCTCAGTAAATTACTGTGCATAGTTAAGAAGAGGGTGATGTTTACTCTGTTTTACAGATGCAGGTGTTAGGTGAAGATTTGACTTGCACTGATGGGCCACATCACACTACAGAAAAGTCACAGAATGGAGATACCATTCAGTCTTGTGTTCCTGTCTCATGTACTGGCAAATCTAAATGGTTTTTTCTTGGTCTTGAGTTATCCAACTTGGTCTTGAAGGGTTCAACAGTGTCTACAAAGTAAATATGAAACTTGGGACAAATATAAAGCATCCAAACTTCTATATCATGTGATAGTCATGGCGTAGTCAACAATCACGTGGTAGCAAACTGAAGTATGAACATCCTTGTATTGCTTTTCTCCCAGCTCCTCCCAGTCTCCTGCACACGTTCATGTACTTTTTTTTAACCCAGTGAGTCCAACTAGCAATGCCAGTCTGTGCATGGGAATGGGATAATAGGACTTTCAAAAAAGGATATAACTGTTCACATAAAGAAGATAGAGTGAAAGAGAAGGAAGAGGTATATATACAGAAAGAGAAAACACAGGGAAATGGAAAATACATGCCATGAAGGCAGACGAGAGGGAAGAACTGGGAGGAAAGAGGTATAGCAAGAGGGAAAAAGTGGAGACGCAGATAAGAACAAGCATATTTCTTTATACTCTAACACCTTGATTATTTTAAAATTCACGTTGTTAGACTTTTTTTCTAGACTTATGTATGGTATCTCTACAGTTTTATTATTTGCTCAAAAATGTTAAAATGCTTTGTGAGTCGAGCAAAATACTTTGGTAAGCCAAGTGTATACTACAGGTCAATGATGAATTCTACTGTAGATAGACAGCATGTGGGTGGCTCATTTATTTGACCATATTCCATGATGGAATATGTCCAGGGGATGAGGTCTGGTTATTATAGTATCTTTTCTAATAATACAAATAACCAGTGTTAGAAATTGCCATTTTGATGTCTTAAAATATTTTTCCCAGCGAGTTTAGGGAACTCTATGGCATGCTAAGCTAAGTCTCTAAGCAAGTCATTCCATGCATTCCTGAACCAAATGCACTTAGTAGCTGTTATATATATAGTTCACAGATCTAATTTAATTATGTCCAAGAATTCATTGTACTTGAGTGTTTGAGCATAACGATCAAATGACACTGTATACAGAACGGGGGCCTAATGTGTCCAGATCTTAATTTGTAGACTTCCATTCAGTCCCAACTTTACTCAGTGTTTTACATAGCTAGTTAATCCATTCTCCTTAAAACTCTGTTTTGTCTTTAGTTGCTCTGTATACAAACTACTCACTAGGGTTCCAGATTGAGTGGAACTGAAAAGAAACACACTCACAATATGCATGCACAACACACACACACACACACACACACACACACAAGTCAATGAATTACAGCGTGTGATTTTGACACTTTGGCAATGTTAGTTGCTTCTGAAAGTATCTG
Source organism: Mus musculus (assembly GCF_000001635.26). Lineage (NCBI taxonomy): Eukaryota > Metazoa > Chordata > Mammalia > Rodentia > Muridae > Mus > Mus musculus. The sequence continues at coordinate 81,102,852 of NC_000079.6, forward strand.
GAAAAACATTCCTCTTAAATGATGTTGTTTTTTTACAGATCAGAACAAACCTCCTCAATGAGTGTCCTTATGCTGAATTTGACTTCCCAAGATCTTGGTGTTCTAGCTGGGTTTTAGGACAGAGATATTTACATTTAGTTAGAGTACGTTGTTTTCTTCTTTAAAAGCAAATTATGAATTATTTTTAGTCTCTGTTATATTTGATGTGAAGAACAAGATATCCTTGGGTTTCGATGGGATCAGAACTGGATCATGGGAAGGGGCGTGTACCAAGGGTGACAGTGCTTCTGCATGTTCACGGAAGGGGACATGAAGTAGCCCTGAAAGATGGCCCACTTGTAATGTCATGTGTGGGTCTCATACATACCAGTTTTTAATGCAAATATCAGGTCATCAAACTCCTGGGACTCTTCATCGGCTATCAGGGACCCCGGGCCATAACCTCCAGAAGAAGGGAATGAGGCACCATTCTGGGGACTTGTCTTCAAATCAGGGCTTGCCTGGCTGGTCTGCTGGAAGGATGATCTTTCCCAGTCAGATGGCACCTTTTGGGATTGAGGTAAGAATAGAAGGTAGTAATGATTGATAACAGGAATGAACATATTCATTTTGAAGCCCGAGTTTGCAGTGTAGTTCTACATTTCATTAAAACCTGTGAATGGTCCGTTGAGTTATTCATATGAACATGCGTGTTATATATCTTCTCCATGACATTACACTGCTCCTAGTGTTAGTATAGACTGTTTAGAACAGTTTCTCAGAGTCACACGCAGATTGCTATGATTTTATGTGTAAGGAGATAAAACTAATTTTTTTTTCTGTAAAGTGTATGTTAAGGAAATCCAGAAGATACTCCAAATTCTTAATCTAAAATATATTTTAAATAGACAAAGGACATAATGAGCTAAAGGGAATTTATGCATATCCCTCCTTGGTTTTTGATTAAATGCTCAAAAAGACTTCTGTCGTAAGATGATTAAATGTCTTTCTAGGTTACTGACAAACCAGGTTAGTGGAAAATGAGCCCTCAACCGTTCTCCCTGTGGCCTTCCCTGCTCCTGCTGGCCTTTTAGATATCTCCCACAGTCTCTCTTCGACAGCTGGCTCAAGGCCAATTTTGAGCCTCTGAAGAATGTAGACAGACTTTAAGCTATGCAGTTGTGCAACACCACAGAGGAACACTCAAGCAATGGCTCCAGCCCAGGAACAGACAGTCACAGCTGTTACCTTCTATTGCAAGGTATGCTGAGAGACTGCAGGGACACCTCATGCTGAGAAACGTAAACCAGGGATCTTAGAGAAGGTAAAACCTCAAGGTGATTGTCACTAAGAATCCAGGCATCTAGACCTCTCTTCAGTGACAGAAATACTTCCTATCTGAGTTCTACAGCACTGCAGCTTCTGAGCACACTTGTCGATGAACATTTACAGTGTGGTGGGGTAAATGACAGTCTAGATCCGAAATGTCAGTTACTTTAATTCGGCCACACATACCTGAAAGAAAGTTCAAAAAACAGGTCAAGCTGAAATGGATGTTAAATTGGTAACCATTCAACAAGAACAATGGATCTTAAAATATTCTTGTTGGTTTTGGTCACTCATTATGATAAAGTACCTCTGTTTTAAGAACATCTGACATATAAACATAGTGCTAACTTTCAATATATTTCAAAGTAATGAAGAGTATCTTTTTTCTTTTTCAAAAAATATTGAAGATTTATTTTTATTACATGTGTATGACTGTATTGCCTGGTTGTATGTATGTGCACCATGTGCATACCTGGTCCTTACAGAGGCCAGAAGACAACATCGGATCCTAGGACCTCAAGTTATAAATGGTTGTGAGCTACCAGGTAGGTGCTGGGAACTGAAGCTTGGTCATCTGTTAGAGCAGCAAGTGCTTTTAACTGCTTAATCACCTCTCTGGCTCTGGCATATCTCAAATTTTTAAATATCTTTCTTAACTTATTCATATTACAGCTAAATAAATATTCTTTTAAATCAATACCTTTCCTTTCTCCTACCTATCCACTTATCTACTTTATGTTTATCCATTATGAGTTAATAATTCTTTATATTAAAAATTTCCCATTCAAATCAAAAGGCTATACACAGTAATGGCATTGTAATCATTTGCTTAAACTTTAGGCTGATAGAAATGAAAGTACCTCCTACATTGCAGAGAAGACAATAAGTATTGCTGAGAAGAAAGATTATCTATCTATCTATCTATCTATCTATCTATCTATCTATCTATCTATCTATCTCTATCACCTAATCACCTACTTCTGTCTGCCTATTATTACTTTTCTTTTCTCATTAATTCATTAATTGACTTTAAATCCTGATTACAGTTTTCCATACCTCCTCTACCCCAGTCCCTCCCTCTCTTCCTTTCTCTCCTGTCCTCCTTCCCTTTCTTCTGCGAGAAGGGGAGGCCTCCCATGGATATCAACCCACCTTGGCATATCACGTAGCAGTAGGACTAGGTGCATATTTTCATATTGTGGCTAGATAAGGCAGCACAGTTAGGGGAAAGGGATCCAAGGCAGGCAACAGAGACAGAGGTAACCTCTGCTCCTCTCTTAGGAGTCCCACATGAAGACCAAGCTGTACCTCTGTTACATACGTGTAGGAAACCTAGGTCTATCTCATGTGTGCGTCTGGTTGGTGGTGCAGTCTCAGTGAGCACCTATGCGCCCAGGTTACTTGATTCTGTAGGTTTTCTTGTGGTGTCTTTGGTCTTTCTGGCTCCTTCAATTCTTCCTCTCCCTCTTCCAGCAGATTCTCTGAGCTCTGCCTAATGTTTTGCTGGCGGGTCTTTATATCCACCAGAATGGCTAAGATCAAAAACTCAAGCACCAGCTCATGCTGGAAGTGAAGGATGGCCACTCCTCCATTGCTGGTGGGAGTGCAAACTTGTACAACCACTCGGAAAATCAATTTCTCACTTTCTCAGAAAATTGGGATCTCGAGACCTAGCTATACCACTTCTGGGCATATACCCAAAAGATGCTCCACCATACCACAAGGGCACATGCTCAACTCTGCTCATAACAGCTTCACTTGTAATAATAACAAACTGAAGACAACCTAGATGTCCCTTGGCTGAAGAATGGGTAGAGAAAATGCGGTATATTTACTCAATAGAATATTATTGAACTATTAAAAACATTATGAAATTTTCTAGCAAATGGATGGAACTATCACATCTCTATTTAGCACCCATCTTGGAGTTACCCATCAATATCTATTTATCTAGCCACCGATCATCCTATCAATATTTCCTCTTCAAGAAAGTGTTTCTTAAATTCATGCCAATATGTTTTTTTTAAAGCAAACCAAATATTCTTTTCCTTGCTAGTCTTCTTCATAAGGAATGGCTGCTGAGCACATGCCTGACCTGAGCAGTTACGAGGGCTGTGCATCTCTGCCTCTTCTTCGACAGATCTATTCAGGTATGCTTTTCAGTTTAAATAGTGGCCCTTCTAATATGTCGCCAAAAGGCAGGGGTGGAGGGCATGTGAGTCAGACTCAGGAAATCAAACTTGTATGGACAGAATAATATAGCCATCAGTGGGAGGCAGTTTTATGGAGGAAATCCTGCCTGGATTTTCCAGGAGGGCCACTAAAGCGCTCTCTGAACCTTTGTTTTAGAATGCTTGATCGTATTGAAATTGAAAAGAGTGGCTACTTGTTTTCTTCTCTTTGTGGGGATTGAAAAGTGTCAGGGGGACAGGCAAATAAAGACAGCTAGCCGTGAGAGTGTGCTTTTAGGAAGAATAGTATCTTACGAGAGCATTTCTTAAACATATTGATATCTCTATCACATCAAATTAGGAGTTCTGAAGGTTTTTGAAGGAAATGATGCATTGTTCTCTGATTTCTCAGTCTAAATGGCTGATCCAAATCGCTCACAGGACAGAAAAGACATAATGATGATACCTCAAATAATACTGCAGAGAGGAAAGGACTCCGATGTCAGTCAGTAACCTCTGTCTTACACTCAGAAGGCAAGGGAGGAGAAGCAGAGGGAGGGAAGGTAACACACCTCTTCCATAGCATTGATGAGGTTCTGGGTAGACTTGTTTATCTCTCCAGCTGGAGGTATTCCGCTCCCAGGAGTGAAGAAGGCTGTGCTGGGTCCTGGGTGACCATTCATTTCTACTGTATAGCTGGCCTTCATAGGGCAACACGTTTGGTTGTGTAAAATGAAATAAACCACAAAAACATAAAGTCCCTAGAAAAGGGAAAAATCAATTAGTAAGTATGTCAAAGGTCATCTGGCCAGCTCAGCTAAACATAAAGCCAGCAAATCTATCTGACTACCTTGAGGATGCTCCAGGCTTACCCAAATCCAGGAGTGACTGACAGGATGCTGGCAGTCAGGTAAGAGGTCACTGCCAGTTCAAAGTCACTAAATGCTCATCAGTGTTGCATAGGAAGTGTCATTAGTCATTTTTAAATTAATATATGTGCAACTCTGTGCCTTCCTAACACATGAAAGCGAATTACAGAAATTTATGAATGAGTTGTATACATCTAGATGTATACATGTAGAGAGCAAACAGCTTGTCCTGTAAAAAGGGACTGTTTTTACTCCTCCATCTCAACGTCTAACTAGCTGATGGGGCATTCTGCTCATCTTGTGTGTGTCTGGAAAGAGCTGAACAGCTGTCACTTGACACCCTGTGTGCATCTCACCTCCTTACCTTCCTGGGAACCAACTCACTGCATAGGGACTCTGCTGATTGCTTAACAGTTAAGCAGAGCTTCTCCATACATGTTGCACAAGAACAGCAAACCTCTCTAGTGCATTCTTCAAAAGCCGTTAGCCCTTCAAATTCCTCACAACATACTTGAACTCTTGATAATTACTCTGCTTCCGTCACAAAGAAGGACACTGCCTTTCTGTTCGAGTTCTGCTCATTACACCCTTCTTCCTTCATGTTTTCCACACGTGCTGTACTTACTGTAAGACTACTGTTCAAAGCCTAGTGATTCTGACAATTTCATTTAGACAATAAGATACCTTAAATTGTGTTTTTTTTTAAATATTTCTTGGTGTTTAAAATTTGAATGCATATAAGAATTTGTCACTAAAATTTTGAATCCACAAAGATAAAAATAAAGATACTCAGCTAATTAAAGAATAAATAGAATTAATGTAAAAGTTTTTCTGAAAACATCAACAAGTGTCAGCATTTGTAAAATGTGCTGTCCCCATGGTTCCCATCATCTCTCGAGTATTGAAGCAATTGGAACTGTACCAGCTGTACAACTGTACCCGAACTGTCTACACTTCTTAGCAATCACCACAGCCCCCCCCCCCCAGTCAGAATTAGCTTTTACATACAGGACCTGAGAGGACAAGGTGCTATGCTATACATGGCTGTCTTTGGAGGCGTGTGAGAGTCTAGACTCTTCTCTTTCTACTAGGGTGACACCTTTTCAGCTGGTCTCTATAACTAAGAGCATTTAAAAAGCAGTGGTGTGCATGCTAAACACACAAAAACAAAACAAAACTCCTCATTGTTGTACTTGTCACATCAGAGCAAGCAGAAACACACATTTCCCTTTGATTCAGGCTTGTCTGTTTTTGGAGAGCATATTAATATTCCAAAAGATGTAGGCCCAGTGAATTGGTTTCAAGTACAAATGATAGTGTGCACATTAATAGAAACAAAGTCTTCCTGAAAACACCCATGCTCATCCAACATTTTTTCTTATACAACTAACTTTTCACATGACTGTGACCTAATTACATTGGCCACAGCAATAGACAAAACAGGAAAAAAATTAAAGTGTCAGCCTTAAATGTTGTGCAATGTTCCTGATTTATTTCGAGGTCACTGGAAGTGTTGAGATGTGTCAGGTTAAAAGCTGGATAAGGAAACAAACCTCATGCTTTAAAACCCATCTCTGAAGACCATCTGTTAAAGCTCTGCAGCCTCTCCTGCTTGTTTTCATATCGAGCCTTTCATGCGCCAGGAAATGTTCTGCCTGCTGAACATAGCTACACTCAAAAACTGCATTGTTTTTGTTCTTAAAAGCATAGAAGTACATGGCAAATATTTTGAGACTTTTAGATGTGCTCCAGGAAACACAAACATGGTTAAAATAAAAAGGAAAGAATGTTTAAATGCAGATTATGCTTAAATTGACTCTTGCTTGGTCTCGGCCAAGCTGTGCAAATATAGAAAGGGGGCCTGCATTATCCAAAGTATTCAGCTGTGGAGGTTTCTGACCTCAGAGGAAAAACAAGTTCCCCTTCCAAGTACTGCACGCTGTGTGCAGGGTCCCACTACAGTGTTGTGTGCAGCAATTTCAACAAAGCACCTGGATTCTCCGTTTGTAGAATGTTGCGGTCACAGTCTACACTGCCGGGCCCTGGGATGCATGGATAAAGGAGCATGATTCCTGCTCTCAGACTGCTCACAAATAAAACAATATTTGACCCCCACCAAGCATCAGGTTCATAAACACCAGCTATCTATACTTCCTGTCATTTACAGATGGCAGGTTTACAGGGAAGCTAATTGTGTCTATGAGTTGCTGTTTTGATTATTTTCATGGTCCTTCTATAATCATGAAAATGCTTTTAAGAGTCTTTAACTTATTTACAGTTGGATTGACTATAAAATTAAGATCCATTCTGTATTTCTTTTGACCCAGGAATAAAAACTTATTAATCAATGTTCTGTGAGCCACAAAGGAAATCATCCATAGTTTAAAGGATTACATATGCTCATTACTCTCTTTTTAAAGAATTATTTATTATTAGTTTATTATTATTTGTTTTCATTTGTTATTATTTATTTCCTTACATGATTTTCTTTGCATCAAGTGCATGCAGAAACCCACAGAGGCGCTTGAATCCCTTAGAACTGGAGTCACAGGGGTTTGAGTTGCCTTGTGGGTGGTAGGGAGCAAACGCAGGTTTAACTACTGAGACAGGTCTCTAGTGTGTTCAGCGTGAAGCAAGCAAAGGGAGTTCAGCTGTTCGCTCCATCATGTCTGTCAGTCCCGAGCTTCAGTTCACATGTTTAACAAGAAGTGACAAGACAGAACTGGCTAAGACAGGAAGTGGAACGTGGCTTGGCTGTGTTGGACTCTCTTCTGAGATCTTTCTCCAATTTCATCAAGCTATAAAGGATCCTGGCTGAGTGACACTTCAGGCTTCCATGTAGAGCCCTGCAACTCTCCTGCCTCCAGAGATAGGGCAGGACAAGGTGGCATCATCAGAATTAAGTTCTCTTAATCTCAAACATTTGTTGTTTTTTTGGTTGGTTGGTTGGTTGGTTTTTCGAGACAGGGTTTCTCTGTATAGCCCTGGCTGTCCTCGAACTCACTTTGTAGACCAGGCAGGCCTCGAACTCAGAAATCTGCCTGCCTCTGCCTCCCGAGTGCTGGGATTAAAGGCATGCCCCACCACGCCCAGCTAGCATTTGGTATTTTAAGGAAATCTATTCAATCGCAAGTTCTTAGAAAGAGGAAATGCTCAGTGCTCTTAGTTACGTTTTGTTTGTTTGTTTATAATATAGTCTCTGACTCAAAGACAGAACTCAAGAAGTAATTAATAAACCAGAGACCACAATTCTAAACTGTTATCAGCAGGCAAGTGTGAGAAGGGGTAAGGACAGAGGTGGTATGTGTTGGGTTTCTTACTTTGAGTCGTTTATAATTATAGCTGGTCCAATTCAGTAATGGGTTGATAAGATTCTTCTCCAAGTTAGTGCTTTCCACCTCATGTGCATGTACAGACCCAGTTTTTCCAGAAGGAGCATGAAGTCAGGGGTTGGGGTGTGGTCCTGCTCCTCTGGTGCGTGTCTCTTGGAAGCTGCTGCTTTCTACTGGGGCTAGGTTTGTTCTTTTCTGCGGTTACTTTTCCTCAAAGGCTTACGGCTTTCACTCCTCCCTTGGCAAACAGAGGAGTGAAAAAAGAGAAACAGAGAAGTCACCATGAGCCCTTCTTTCTGGTTTGAAACTGCTCTAGGGATCTGACCTGCTGCATTTTGAATCACTGGTCACTTGGCAATAAGGACGATAGAGTGTGGGTCAATAACAAAATTGGAAAGACAAACACAAGATTGTGTGTGTGTGTGTGTGTGTGTGAGAGAGAGAGAGAGAGAGAGAGAGAGAGAGGAATTTTATATTTAATTTCTTAATTTTTAAGTCTTTCTCTTAAGTTGAGTTTTTTAAGTGGATCTTCTTAGTTTATACTTTAAATAAGATCTGCAGTTTAATCTGTATAGACACTAGAGAAAGGAAACATGAGCTCATTCTGAGGACTGTTGACTGGTCAGTGTGCCTGCTACCTAGACATTTAGAAGGCATTTATTACTCAAACACTTCTCACAGCATTGCCTACTAGGTACTGGGGGTTCCATCAACTTCTGCTGGAATGCCTTCTCATTTAAGGGACTTTCAGTTCAGAACTCACATAAGGAAAAAGAAGTTAGCTGGTTTCAGGAATATCTGGCTCTGGTGAATGGCAGGCCTAAAATCAAGAGATCTAGACAGATGTCTATGCTAGGATCCACACAAGAGAGAAAAACTACATGTGAAGTTTTCTGAAAGTCACACGAACAAAAACAGCTGGTGTCACAAAGCCCTGAAGTCCTGGATTGGAAGTTTCCAAATGCAAATCACATTGGGTGGTAGGATGGAGGGGCAGGTAACAGTGGAACCCACAGGGAGAGAAAAAAGCTCTACTTTGGGAGGAAAAGTAAAGGACAGGAATATTTATTTTATTTTCTCCAGGGATGAGCAAGCCCTTTGATAGATTATCCAATTCCAAGTGGTCATTCCTAAATACATATACTCAGGAGCAACGCTAAAGGAACGCAGTAGCTTGTATTTATTACTGCATCTATCTTTAGATATGTAAAAAAAATTAAAGAATAATAATGAACTTTAGTGTGATTGGGAGGAGAAGAAAGGATAGAAATGATATAAATATAGTAGTTGGGTATAAAATTCTCAAATCTCCTAGAAGCCTATTCTTTATTAATGGAAGGCAGAAGAGGAGTTGAACTAGAGGGGAAGGGGAGTGGGGAGGGACTGGGACTAGAGGGATGGAAAACTGTAGTCAAGATATATTTTATGACAAAAGAATGTGTTTTTAATAAATAACAAAAATAAAAACACTATAAAATTCTAAATTGTACTACTACCATTCACATTTCGGTATAAGTACTTTTTATTAACAATTGTCATCATCATCATCATTATTATTGTGTTTTGTTTTGTTTTGCTTTTGACAGGATTTCTCTGTGTAGTTCTGGAACTGGTGCTATAAACCAGAATGGTCTTAAACTCAGAGATCCATCTGCCCCTTGGTTCCTGAGTGCTGGGATTAAAGGCTTTTGCCACCACTGCTTGGCTTTTTTTTTAATTGGATATTTTCTTCACTTACATTTCAAATTCTATCCCAAAAGTCCCCTATACCCTCCCTCACCCCCCACTCTGCTCCCCTACCCACTCACTCCCAAGTCTTGGCCCTGGCTTTCCCCGGTACTGGGGCATATAAAGTTTGCAAGACCAAGGGGCCTCTCTTCCCAATGATGGCTGACTAGGCCATCTTCTATTACATATGCAGCTAGAGACACGAGTTCTGGGGGTATTGGTTAGTTCATATTGTTGTTCCATCTATAGGGTTGGAGACCCCTTCAGCTCTTGGGTACTTTCTCTAGCTCCTCCATTGGGGGCCCTATGTTCCATCCTATAGATGACTGTGAGCATCCACTTTTGTATTTTCCAGGCACTGGCAAAGCCTCACAGGAGACAGCTATATCAGGGTCCTTTCAGCAAAACCTTGCTGGCATATGCAATAGTGTCTGCATTTGGTGGCTGATTATGGGATGGACCCCCGGGTGGAGCAGTCTCTGGATGGTCCATCCTTTCGTCTTAGCTCTGAACTTTGTCTCTGCAACTACTTCCATGGATATTTTATTCCCTATTCTAAGAAGGAATGAAGTATCCATGAGTTGGTCTTCCTTCTTGATTTTCTTGTGTTTTGGAAGTTGTATCTTGGGTATTCTAGGTTTCTGGGCTAATATCCACTTATCAGTGAGTGCACATCAAGTGACTTCTTTTGTGATTGGATTAGCTCACTCAGGATGATATCCTCCAGATACATCCATTTGCCCAAGAATTTCATAAATTCATTGTTTTTAGTTGCTGAGTAGTACTCCATTGTGTAAATGTACCACATTTTCTGTATCCATTCCTCTGTTGAGGGACATCTGGGTTCTTTCCAGCTTCTGGCTATTATAAATAGGGCTGCTATGAACATAGTGGAGGATGTGTCCTTATTACCGGTTGGAACATCTTCTGGGTATATGCCCAGGAGAGGTATTGCTGGATCTACTGATAGTGCTATGTCCAGTTTTCTGAGGAACTGCCAGACTGATTTCCAGAGTGGTTGTACAAGCTTGCAATCCCACCAGCAATGGAGGAGTGTTCCTCTTTCTCCACATCCTCACCAGCATCTGCTGTTACCTGAATATTTTATTCTAGCCATTCTGACTGGTGTGAGGTGGAATCTCTGGGTTGTTTTGATTTGCATTTCTCTGATTATTAAGGATATTGAACATTTTTTCAAGTGCTTCTCAGCCCTTTGGTATTTCTCAGTTGAGAATTGTTTAACTCTGTACCCCATTTTTTAATGGGGTTATTTGAATTTATGGAGTTCAGCTTCTTGAGCTCTCTGTATATATTGGATATTACTCCCCTATCAGATTTAGGATTGGTAAAAATTCTTTCCCAATCTGTTGGTAGCCTTTTGTCTTATTGACAGTATCTTTTGCCCTACAGAAACTTTGCAATTTTATGAGGTCCCATTTGTTGATTCTTGATCTTACAGCACAGGCCATTGCTGTTCTGTTTAGTAAATTTTCCCCTGTGCCCATATCTTCGAGGGTTTCCCCCACTTTCTCCTCTATAAATTTCAGTGTCTCTAGTTTTATGTGGAGATATTTAATCCACTTAGATTTGAGCTTTTTACAATGAGATAAGAATGGATCAATTCGAACTCTTCTGCATGATAACAGCCAGTTGTGCCAGTACCATTTGTTGAAAATGCTGTCTTTTTTCCACTGCATTGTTTTAGCTCCCTTGTCAAAGATCAGGTGACCATAGGTGTGTGGGTTCATTTTTGGGTCTTCAATTCTATTCCATTGATCTACCTGTCAGTTTTTATCACAATTGCTTCGTAGTACACCTTGAGGTCAGGCATGGTGATTCCACCAGAGGTTCTTTTATTGTTGAGAAAGTTTTTGCTATCCTAGGTTTTTTGTTTTTTGTTTTTTGTTATTACAGATGAATTTGCAGATTGCCTTTTCTAATTCAGTGAAGAATTGAGTTGGAATTTTGATGGGGATTGCATTGAATCTGTAGATTGCTTTCGGCAGGATAGCCATTTTTACTATATTAATCCTCCCAATCCATGAGCATGGGAGATCTTTCCATCTTCTGAGATCTTTTTAAATTTCTTTTTTCAGAGACTTGAAGTTCTTGTCATACAGATCTTTCACTTCCTTAGCTAGAGTCACACCAAGGTATTTTATATTATTTGTGACTATTGTGATGGGTGTTGTTTCCCTAATTTCTTTCTCATCCTGTTTATCCTTTGTGTAGAGAAAGGTCACTGATTTGTTTGAGTTAATTTTATATCAAGCTACTGCACTGAAGCTGTTTGTCAGGTTTATAAGTTCTCTGGTGGAATTTTTAGGGTCACTTATATATATACTATCATATCATCTTCAAATAGTGATATTTTGACTTCTTCCTTTCCAATTTGAATCCCCTTGATCTCATTTTGTTGTTGAATTGCTCTGGCTAGGACTTCAAGTACTATATTGAATAGGTAGGGAGAAAGTGGCCAGCCTTGTCTAGTCCCTGAATTTAGTGGGATTGCTTCCACCTTCTCTCCATTTACTTCAATGTTGGCTACTGGTTTGCTGTAGATTGCTTTTATTATGTTTAGGTATGGGCCTTGAATTCCTGATCTTTCCATGACTTTTATCATGAAGGGGTGTTGGATTTTGTCAAATGCTTTCTCAGTATCTAATGAGATGATCATGTGATTTTTATCTTTGAGTTTGTTTTTATAGTGGATTACGTTGATGGATTTCCGTATATTAAACCATCCCTGCATTACTGGAATGAAGCCTACTTGGTCATGGTGGATGATCATTTTGATGTGTTCTTGGATTCGGTTTGCGAGATTTTTTGAGTATTTTTTGCATTGATATTCATAAGGGAAATTTGAAGTTTTCTTTCTTTGTTGGGTGTTTATGTGGTTTAGGTATCAGAGTAATTATGGCATCGTAGAATGAACTGGGTAGAGTACCTTCTGTTCCTCTTTTGTGGAATAGTTTGAGGAGAGTTGGAATTAGGTCTTCTTTGAAGATCTGATAGAATTCTGCACTAAACCCATCTGGTCCTGGGCTTTTTTTGGTTGTGAGAGCATTGATGAGTGCTTCTATTTCTTTAGGGAAAATGGGACTGTTTAGATCATTAATCTGATCCTGATTTAACTTTGGTATCTGGTATCTGTCTAGGAACTTGTCCATTTCATCCATGTTTTCCAGTTTTGTTGAGTATAGCCTTTTGTAGTAGGATCTGATGATGTTTTGGATTTCCTCAAGATCTGTTGTTAGGTCTCCTTTTTCATTTCTGATTTTGTTAATTAGGATACTGACCCTGTGCCCTCTAGTCAATCTAGCTATGGTTTTATATATCTTCTTGATTTTCTCAAAGAACCAGCTCCTAGTTTGGTTGCTTCTTTGTATAGTTCTTTTTGTTTCCACTTGGTTGATTTCTGCCCTAAATTTGATTATTTCCTGCTGTCTGCTCCTCTCGGGTGAATTTTCTTCCTTTCGTTCTAGAGCTTCTAGGTGTGCTGTCAGACTGTTTGTGTATGCTCTCTCTAGTTTCTCTTTGGAGGCACTCAGTGCTATGAGTTTTCCTCTAAGGACTGTCTTCATTGTGTCTCATATGTTTGGGTATGTTGTGGCTTCATTTTCATTAAACTCTAAAAAGTCTTTAATTTCTTTATTTCTTCCTTGACCAAGGTATCATTGAGTAGAGTGTTGTTCAGTTTCCACATGAATGTTGGCTTTCTATTATTTATGTTGTTATTGAAGATCAGCCTTAGTCCGTGATGATCTGATAGGATGCATGGGAGAATTTCAATATTTTTGTATCTGTTGAGGCCTGTTTTGTGACCAATTATATGGTCAATTTTGGAGGAGGTACTATGAGGTGCTGAGAAGAAGGTATATTCTTTTGTTTTAGGATGAAATGTTCTGTAGATATCTGTTGAATCCATTTGTTTCATAACTTCTGTTAGTGTCCATGTGCCTCTGTTTGTTTTCTGTTTCCAGGATCTGTCCATTGGTGAGAGTTGGGTGTTGAAGTCTCCCACTATTATTGTGTGAGTCCAATGTGTGCTTTGAGCTTTACCAAAGTTTCTTTAATGAATGTGGCTGCCCTTGCACTTGGAGCATAGATATTTAGAATTGAGAGATCATCTTGGTAGATTTTACCTTTGATGAGTATGAAGTGCCCATCCTTGTCTTTTCTGATAACTTTGGGTTGGAAGTCGATTTTATTCGATGTTAGAATGGCTACTCCAGCTTGTTTCTTCGAACCATTTGCTTGGAAAATTGTTTTCCAGCCTTTTACCCTGAGGTAGTGTCTGTCTTTATCCCTGAGGTGGGTTTCCTGTAAGCAACAAAATGTTGGGTCCTGTTTATGTAGCCAGTCTGTTAGTCTATGTCTTTTTAACTGGGGAATTGAGTCTATTGATGTTAAGAGAAATCAAAGTAATTGTTGCTTCCTGTAATTTTTGTTGTTAAAGCTGGGAATCTGTTCTTGTGGTTGTCTTCTTTTAGTTTTGTTAAAGGATTACTTTCTTGCTTTTTCTAGGGTGTACTTTCCATCTTTCTGTTGGTGTTTTCCCTTTATTATCCTTTGAAGGGCCGGATTCGTCAAAAGATATTGTGTGAATTTGGTTTTGTCATGGAATACTTTGGTTTCTCCATCTATGGTAATTGAGAGTTTTGCTGGGTATAGTAGCCTTGGCTGGCATTTGTGTTCTCTTAGTGTCTGTATAACATCTGTCCAGGATCTTCTGGTTTTCATAGTCTCTGGTGAGAAGTCTGGAGTAATTCTAATAGGTCTGCCTTTATATGTTACTTGACTTTTTTCCCTTACTGCTTTTTTCCCCTCAATATTCACCTTTATTGTTAAGCTGCTTTATTGTATCTCTTCCTTTATTGTCTAAGAATTTAATAACACATACCATATGTTTTGATTATATTTATTTACCATTTCCTTCCCTTCTGATTCCTGACCCCTCCACTCTCCACCCCCATTATTCTCATCCAAGTTTGTGTATTCTTTTTGGTTTTAAACCCAGAATCCACTTAGTACGGCCTAAGTGGCTGTGCGTATCAGTCTATCTACTATAGCATAGGTACCCCTTACTGCTTTTAATATTCTGTCTTTGTTTAGTGCATTTGGTGTTCTGATTATTATGTGTCTGGAGGAATTTCTTTTCTGGTCCAGTCTGTTTGGAGTTCTGTAGGCTGCTTGTTTGTTCATGGGCATCTCTTTCTTTAGGTATGGGAAGTTTTCTTCTATAATTTTGTTGAAGATATTTGCTGGCCCTTTATGTTGAAAATTTCATTCTCATCTACTCCTATTATCCTTAGGTTTGGTCTTCTCATTGTGTCCTGGATTTCCTGGATGTTTTGAGTTAGGATATTTTTGCATTTTCTTTGATAGTTGTGTTCATGTTTCCTATGGAATCTTCTGCACCTGAGATTCTCTCTTCCATCTCTTGTATTCTGTTGCTGATACTCATATCTATGGTTTCTGATTTCTTTCTTAGGGTTTCTATCTTCAGAGTTGTCTCCCTCTGGGTTTTCTTCATTGTTTCTACTTCCATTTTTAGATCTTGGATGGTTTCCTTCAATTCCATCGCCTGTTTGGTTTTGTTTTCCTGTAATTCTTTAAGGGATTTTTTTGTGTTTCTTCTACCTGTTTAGCAGTGTTTGCCTTCTACTTGTCTAGCAGTGCTCTCCTGTAATTCCTTGAGGGATTTTTGTGCTTCCTCTTTAAGGGCTTCTACCTCTTTAGCACTGTTTTCCTGTATTTCTTTAAGTGAGTTATTAGTACCCTTCTTTAAATCTTCTACCACCATCATGAGATATGATTTTAAATCCACATCTTGCTTTTCGGGTGTGCTGGGGTATCCAGGACTCGTTGTGGTGGGTGTACTGGGTTCAGATGATGCCCAGTGTTCTTGGTTTATGTTAGTAAGATTCTTACCTTTGCCTTTCGCCATCTGGTAATCTCTGGTGTTAAGTGTTCTAACTGTCTCTGGCTGGAGCTTGTTCCTCCTGTGATTCTTTAGCCTCTGTCAGCACTTCTGGGAGTACAACTCTCTTCTAAGCCCCAGTGGTCAGAGAACTCTCTGCAGGCAAGCTCTCCTCTTGAAGGGCAGGTGTCCAGCAGTCTGGAGCTCTGATCCACCTCCTCAGTTCTGGGGTCAGAACTCTCCCTGTAGACTGACTCTCCTCTGGCAAGGAATGTGCCCAGGGGTCTGGGTCTCAGCTCTGCCTCCTGGCTGAGAATGAAGGCCTGGGGGGGACCCTGACCAAGAAGCTCTGTTGCTTCTATCACCCATGTGCTCTCAGGTGATCAGGAAGTCCTGAGTGTGCTAGGGGTCCTGTGGTGTGGAGAGTCCTCTGGTGCCCTAGATGCCCACGGCCAGATTCACGCAGAAGATGGCGAGGCTGGCCCCCTACCTTAATGGATCCCAGCCTCAGGTTGGGCAGGGTTCCTTTGTCCCTGTTCGTGCAGGCACAAGACCCTCCGGGATTCTTTGGAGCAGATGTTGGGTTCCACTCATCTGTGATCCCGAGGTGATCTCGAGGTCCTGCAGCGTGGAGAGCACTCTGGACCCCTTAGCAGCCTCCTCTGGGCTCAGAAAGAATATGGCAGGGGTGGCCCCTGACCAGAACGGATCCCAGCCTCTGGTTGGGCAGGGTTCCTCCGTCCCTGTTCCTGCTGGCACAAGACCCTCTGTGATTCTTGGAGCTGGTGTTGCGTTCCACTCACCCGCGATCAGGTGCTCCTGAGGTCCTGTGGCATGGAGAGCACTCTGGAGCCCTTAGCGGTTTCCACTGGGCTCAGAAGGAAGATGGTGGGGGGTGGCCCCGACCGGCACTACCTGGCTTATTAACATTTACTAATTGTACAAATTTCTGGATTTCTGGGGTATCTCCATATTTTTATCTGTTTTGTTTGCTCTCATTCCTATTCCTTCTATTTTCCCTTATCTGCTCCACCTCCGCATCTCCCAGTCCTGGATAGCCCCTATAAATAACTTTTAAACAATTAAAAACTATTTATCTTGTGTGTATAGGGTATATTTTGTATACAAATATAACTGTACCATCAGCAGCCAGAGGAGGATGTTAGATCCCTTAGGACTGGAGTTATAGGCAGTTGTGATCCACCATGTAGGAATTAAACCCAGGTCTTCTGGAAGAACAACCAGTGCTCTTAATCACTGTTCTTAATTGTTGGTCTTTCCAGCATGCCTCTAAATAAGTTTTGAGATTTTTTTCCCCTGGGGCGGTGTGGTGGTTTGAATGAAAATGGTCCCTAAAAGCTTCATTTCTGGCCCCAAGTTGGTACACTGTTTCAGAAGGATTAGGAGGTGTGGCCTTGTCAGAGGAGGTGTGGCCTTGTCAGAGGAGGTGTGCACTGCAGGTGGGATTTCAGGTTTCAAAATCCCCAGGTCTATACCAGGCCCAAGCTCTCCACCCCGACTCGCACCTCCCACCTCCCGCTACTCTTTCCTAGCTGAAGATCAGAATATGAGCTCCTAGCTACTGCTCTAGCACCTGGCTGCTTGTCATTATGCTCCCACCATGATGATCATGGACTGACCTTCTGAAACTGTAAGCAAACCAGCAATTAAATGCTTTCCTTGATAAGCTGCCTTAGTCCTGGTGTCACTTCACAGCATTATAACAGTAACAAGGACAGACAGGGTCTAACTAAAAAGTCTAGGCTAGCCTGGAAACTGCCATGTGGCCCAAATGGGCCTCAAACTTACAGACCACCCATGTCAGCCTCAAAAGTGCTGGGATTACAGTCATCATGAATTCAGCCTAAATCTTTTAAACAGAGTTTTCATTACCATCCTTCAAGTTGCCATTTTGAAAACAGGGCTTTAAAAGTTAGTGCGTGGTTCCTACTTAATCATCCTGTGGAGTAACCATAACTAGGCTGCGGCAGGTGACCCGAGAAGAGTGTCACTCTGAAGATGAGTCCGGAAACTGAATGACCTGGTGCCAGGGGAGATCAGTGGGCTGTGAAAGCAAACTAAACTGCTTGCATGTTTGAAGTGAAAATATGTAATGTATT
This sequence comes from Mus musculus, assembly GCF_000001635.26. NCBI lineage: Eukaryota > Metazoa > Chordata > Mammalia > Rodentia > Muridae > Mus > Mus musculus. The sequence goes on from NC_000079.6 coordinate 81,120,303, forward strand.
TTAAGTACCAGACTGGAGGAGAGGGGGGCAAGTAAGGTGAGAGGCCTACAAGTGGAAGACAGCTGTGTGGTAGATACCCAAGCTGTGTGGGTGTGTGAGGTGCATGAAGAAGGTTTGTTGCTTTGTTTTTGGTGATACTGTACAGACTAAAGAGTAGAGTGCTCAAGATTAAACATCTAGAGAACATTCAGGAAGAATGACCTGAAAAGCAAGCAAGGAACTGATAGCAAGTCAGAGGGGAAGACAACCACTGGTGTATGGCAGAAGCAAGAAGAAGAGTCTGTTCTGCAGGCATGATGTACTTTGTGTTGTCAAAAACAGACACAGAGGAAAAAGTAAATGAGGCACATTTTCAGGTGCCACTGCTACCACTGGGCAGAACACAGTGACCACAGAGAGACTGATGACAGGTGACTAGAACACACAATGTGCTGACTAGAAGGTATCTTTAGATGAGGAAGGTAGCCTGACTCATGATCTTAGATCCTTCAGTGCCATCCCTCAGGGGGCAGTTGTGGGAGGGCTCCACTCCTGTCAACACTACCAACTTCTGCCATTCTTTTCTTATTCGAAGCAAAAGACTGTATAGCTCAGAGTTCAAGTCCTTGAAACAGCCTAAGGAATGAGGTACTCCATCTGAGGGGAAACACTGAAATCATGCTGTGCATCACCAGTTCCCTGCACTGCAAGAGCACTGTGGGCATATCCTTCCAGAAACTTCACCCCTTCTATGATAGAAATGCCTTGTGCTCAGTGTTGGGATTTGCAATTGATTACTATCACATAGGCTGCTGAAGACTGTAAATATCTGCTAAAGTCGTATACCCTGGGTTTCTAGATCATTTATATTGCTTTGTAAAGGAAAGGAATCCTATAAATAAGCTTTAAAGAAATGGTTGATTTCCTTACAGTATGGTTAACTAAATATCAAAGATGATTTAGAGCTTTGCTTTTTAACCATTCCTGTATGATTCCGTGGGAACACAATGAGAAACTCTAGCAAGCTCTAACACAACACAGATGCCATAACAGTTAGAAGGTACAGACTGAGAGAAAAAGCTCGCCAGTTCAATCAGCAAGGTCCAAAATGTTTTATTAGCCCATAAATATTCCTTATGCTAGGACCTTATAGATGCCACACTTAGAGATGCCATATAAAATAGGCATAAACAATAGCTTCCAATTAATAATATTCTGGGGATATTATTTGTTATAGACTTAATAAGCTGACATCTGATGACAAATTATTTAGTAGGGGCAAATAACAAGATATCATTTTTGTCTCAATTTTCTTATTAGAGAAGCAAAGATTCTATGGATGCCTTGTAGAGTAGTTGCTAGCAAAACTTGAAGTACTCATACATATGTTCTTTAAAAAATGTAAAAATTTGAGGCAAACTAAGTTTATGCTTATTGACAGAAAGGAAAGAGGAAGAAAATACAGAGACCAAGACTTCTTTAAATAGTAAATCTTAACACTCAGAAGGAAGTATTCAATCTTGGCTTAAAACTACAATTTCTGTGGATTTTCTGAAACCCATTAATTATGTGAGGCTCTTGTGTAAGCATAAAACAATAATAAATTAGGCAGAAGGTTGGATTTATAGCTGAGCAATTACTAGGGTGACCTTGGATTCTACTTTGCCTGTGACCATGCTGGTTTGCTTCTGATTTCTGAGTAGTACAACCAATTTAAGTTTACCCCCAACTAGCTTATAAATAAATGAGATTCACACTATGGTTATTTTGGCTTTGACAATTACCCCTAATCTACTCTTTTAACTGCTGGCCTGGCTACCTCCCCAGGTTACTTGCTGTTACCCCAGATACTTGCTTTTTGTCCTGGCCAAATGCTCATGGTCCATCTCCCCTCATGGCTGTTTCATATCTCCTCCTCTCACTTCCTTCTCCTCTCATCTCTTTCCCTCAACCAGGCCACTCCAAACCTCCCTCCTTCTAATCTCTCCAGTAATATTGGCTGTAGCCCATTTTATTTAACCAAGAGTTTTAAATCAAGGAAACAAGCTTTGCATTACAAAGGCTTGTAAACATGAAAATATACTCCTAGGCCCAGACTTCCCTTCAGGTACACAATTTAGCATTAAAGTACATAGCAACAGGCCAAACCTCAACATTCCTGAGTTGGTGTGCTGAGTCAGCATCTTTCTTCATATCATTACCCCTACTCCCCCAGTCCCCCACCACTCACCCCTCACCAACTATATAAATGTTAAGGACTTCGTGGCAAACTAGCAATTGCTTACCAAGGGCGCAGCATTATCCATACTACTCCAGTTCATGCAATATTCCTGTCAAATGCTCCCCTGCCCCACTTTAAACAAAACCCATATTTTGGCCAGCTTCTTTTACATGGGGATGATCTACAATTTAAGTTCTCTACTACCAGTCTTGATTCAGTCATTGAGTTTATATGCAATAGTTGACTGTCCACTTGTAGAATTTGGTAAGCAGTGACTGGAAGAAAAGTTGACCCAATGGGCATGCAGGCTTGCTTTGCTTGACACAAGCTTAAAAACCTGAGGGCAAGAACTTGGTAATAAGTTCTGAGCTTTGCAGACTCACTGACTGCTCAAATGTGCAACACACCTGAAGCCATTCATTAATTCATATTTTCCCAGCAATAGTACAGTTAAATTGCAGTTCTCTTTTTGGCATCTGTTTCCATGGCAAATTCCAAGTAAATAAGGGGATGAAGGTTTGTAAGTACAGTTGTTATAAGTTGTTAACTTGAAACAAAGTCACTTATAGTATGTACAGGGGTGTGTGGGGGCACTTGTGGGTATGTTTATGTGTGCATGCTCATGCGTGTATGTACGAAAGACCTTTGAGACTACACTGAAAAGTATGCCATATTTAACAATTTTGTCCTTTTAATAATATATATATATATATATATATATATATATATATATATATATATGGCAATAACTATATGTAATGAAAGAATTTTTCTAAAATTAAAAAGTTAAAGCCCTCATTCAAATTTTGGGTTCCTTTACAAAGCCTTGCAAGTCTTTCATGCACAGAGCAGTTCATGACTTGAATTCAATGTTGCCAAACTTATTGGAGAATACATATTTTACAAACTTACACTCGGGTTGTAATTATAGGGAAAATAAAACCAGGGAGATGTTATAGGACAAAAATCTCAGTATTTTATGATAACAATAATCCTTAAAATGTAAGAAAACATTTTAGATTTCTATGAAGAAATGTCTGTGTAGTTAATGAGAACAATGCATTCATATATTTATATATGATTTCTTAAAATTATGATTCAGTGGCTATCAGTTTATATGATTTTTTTCAGTGTCTTAAGGTTTTATTGCTATGATGAGATACTATGACCAAAGCAACTCTTATAAAGAAAAACATTTCATTGAAGCTGGCTGATAGTTTCAAAGGTTTAGTCCCTTATCATCATGTGGGGAGCATTCAGGCAGACATGGTGCTAGAAAAGGAACTGAGAGTTCTAATTCTTGATCTGCAAGGAGCAAAAGGAGACTAGGTGCCACACTGGGTATAACCTGAGCATAGCCCACCCCCATAGTGACAAACTTCCTCTAACAAGACCATACCTACTCCAACAAGACCACACCTCCCAACAGTGCCAGTCCTTATGGACCAAGTATACAAACATATAAGACTATAGGGGCCATACCTATTCAGACCACCGCAGTCAGCAATAGCATCCTGACACAAAGAAATAGCATGCAGTGCTGGAAGCAGGTGGAAGCTTACTTGCTTTTGTTTCACTAAAGAATCACAGAAACTTACATTTTTAGGATATGCACTATTTTCCCTATGAATTTTAGGCATATGTGTTAAATCAGCAGGATGAGATATGAGAGTTTTGTCCTTTCATTTTATCGAAGCTCTGACATATAAAAATGAAGCCAGTAATATACTAAACAGTTTCCTTTCACTTGGTGTTAGCTATGGCTAACTAGTCATAGGCCATTTCTTTTAGCATGTCATATGAACAAAAAAAATTATTTAGCTGAAATTTTAGTTCTTAACTAGAAGCACACCCCTTACAATAGAGAATCTAAGTCAGCAGTGTCCCCAGAAGTGTAAAGAGAAGCACACAAATGGAGAAAGGTGATTTCTCTCGTAGCAGGTCTGAACGGCCTGCTCACCATCTCAAAGCTTCTGTATACTGTGTTCAAATCTTCAAATAATCTACAAAATACTTTCATTCTTCCAGCTACGAGACTCCAGAGAGTTCAGCAACCTCTTATCTGGTATGTGTCTCTCTTCATCCAGCTTGGACCCCCAAGTGGAGCATGCCTCCATTGTTTGTGAGTTCTGTCTCAGCTCAGAGTGGATGGGCGCACAGTTCCAGGGGAGCAAGGATGTGTGCAACAGAAACTAGTGTTAGCCACACTTGTTCATCTAGGTGGATCATCTCCAGAGACTGAAGATATCAGCAGGGCCTAGGATATCTGGGCGGCTCCTTCTCCTTCTGCTCCCAGCCCCAAATCTAACCCTTCAATAAGGTGAGTCAATTTTATCTTCAAAATATCTCTTAAACTTTTACCTCTCTTCAAATCCTACCCAGATTCTGTCTATGCTGTTCTTGTCTCCATAAGAGATGCCACTTCTTTCTGCACTTGTAGCCATTTATTATCATCACTTTTATAATGAAGACCTAAATCTTAACATAGGCACATCTCAGCATGCCCTGGACACCACTCACATTTCAACACCAGCATTGATATGACACTCTCGATGCCGAAATTTAGTTACCCTAACTCTAAATAAATGTCCATGCCCATGTGAAGGTCTTTGTATGCCCATGGCTTTTTCAAAAAATCTCACTAATATTTATCACACATGTATCCACTGGCCACTGTGCTCTTGTTTCAAATACTCTGTGGGCACGAAGGATGCTTGGGCTGAGTAACACAGAGCCTCCTTCCTTCACCTCCTCGCAGCCCCGCACGTGAGCTTCCTTCTCTGTGCTTCTGTGGGACTTGAGCACATAATCACCGTAAGTGGATGAGATGTGCGGGAGTAAGTAAAAATTAAGAGGAACAACAAACAAACAAACAAACCCCCAAGAAATAAACTCATCTTCCTTTACGGGAAGTGGAGAGAAAAGGTTGCTAATAAATGGTTTCATCTTAATGGAAAAAAATGTAGTACTGTTTCATGCTTAATTATACAGTTGCTAAAGACTTTGGATTGCTTCTGGTTCCTGCCTGACCAGAAGCCCACGTCAGGGTGCCCAGGAGATTTTAGTCTCATCTGCTGGCAATGACACTAAGGATTTGAGTTTCCACCTCCCAGGGAGGGAAGGGAGATGGGAGTGGGCTACAGAACTGATCATAAGGAAGAGTCATTCCAGGGGAGTTGAGCTAGAAAACTCACACAATTTCTCCTTTTCAGGTTACTGGGAAGAAGGTTAAGCCCATTTATTTACTTTCTGTAGATGACTGGTCCATTTCCTCACACACTCACAAATCACTCTGTAAATTAACACATCATGAATACTTAAACAGTGAATCTGATTTTTGGAGACTTGTCAAAAACATGTTTAAAAAAAAACTGCTAAACTAAAAATCAAATTTTGACTTATGATATTTCCAAAGAAAATCAGCTTCTGAAATGAACTTGTGAGAAAATAACCAACCAGCAACCCTCTGTCCTTCCCTGGTTAATGAAACAGGGGAGGCTGCTGTGGGAAGAGGAAATCATCCGGGAACTCCAGACAGGGAAGAAGGCTACATTCTTACCGAGTGGCTTGCGTTAGCATTGCTGTGGCCTCGGCACACTGTTACATTGGGGAGAAGATGTTAAAGTAGATCTTCAATGGTTCTTGCTCTTTTGCTGCATACCTCACAATCATGCATTGGAATAGACAGAGGCAGCACTAGGAAATGTCACCTATACTTTTCAATTACAAAGGACATGAATTTCAGAGGGAGTTGTTATCCATAAAGATAGTAGTAGAACATTCTAAATTACTTTTACCTTAAACTTTAATCTAGATTGGGTTCAACAACTCATCTGGTAAAGAAAGTCATTTGCCACCAAGTCTGACAATATAAGTTTAAGTCTTAAAACCCCATACACAAAAAACAAACAAACAAATAAACAAACAATATAAAAAAATACTTAATCTATTACATTTTCTTAGTTCAGACAATGTACAGCCAAGCATCATATGATAGCAATGGCCAGTGGCAACACAATATAGGAAAATTTAATCAGCTTGCAACATCTCACACATCTTAGCTATACATACACTCAGAGTGAAATCTTCTGATGACACCTGCCTCAGATCATGCGTATTCCCGCCAGGTTGTGTTTTTAGCACAGGCCTTGGCTTTTAGGTTGACTACAGTTTCCTTCATCTATATTTTGGTTTTATTAATAGAAGTCTTATTTTGTTTCTTCCAACAGTAGAGGGTTGCCCTTATAATAATCCTCTAGTAACTTAAAGAAAATACTTATTTCCCAGTTATCCTGTCTTGCCTAAGTCTGTACTATGTATGACAGTGATGCACATGCTAAGGGGGATGCAAGTGGGATATGGGGTGGCCATTCTTGTATGTAAACAAGACAGACATGCATGCCTTCATGAAGGTTTATTTTCAGGGCAGAGAAGCCTCAACCGGAGGTATAGGAAGGGAGAGAAGAGGTGTGGGGATATACAGTAGGCCAACTCATTGTAAGGATCTTTTGTGATTCTTAGCATTCATTTTAGTATTTGTTCATTTGTGAAGTGCTTTGGAACCAAAGAGGAAACACATACACCAGTCTTCAAGCAGGTACTAATTCAGAGAGAAGACAAAAATAACTTGATTGTATCATAAAGCTGGGATGAGATAAAAATCATATAGGCAAAATTCAGAGCTGAGGCCCAAGACATAAGGCCACTGGGAAAAGTTCTGCCTTAGCGCTTCCAGAAAGACACAGGTGACACAAATCTCACACCATTTCTGTGGCTCCCCCCAGCACTTTTCATCCTGATGCTTCCTACCCTAAACCTCTCCAGCCCAGCAGCTAGTCTCCACTCCCCATCCCTGTATAACTCAGCCATTTTGGCTATGCACTCCCTTGGTACACACACTGTCTTAGTTAGAGGTTTATTGTTGTGTAGAGACCCCCATGACCACAGCAACTTTTATAAAGGAAAACACTTAATTGGAGCTAGCTTACAGTTTAATAAGTTCAGTTCATTAGCCTCATGGCCGGAAGCATGGAACATTCAGGCAGGCATGGTGCAGGAAAATGAACCGAGAGTTCCACATCTTGTTTTGCAGGTAGCAGAAGGAAACTGACACACGAAGCCTGGCTAGAGCATATATGAGATCTCAAAGCCCACCTTCACAGTGACACACTTCCTCCACCAAGACTACACCTACTCTAACAAGGCCACACTTTCAAATACCACCACTCCCATGTGCCAAGCATTCTAACACATATGTCTGTGGGGAATAGCCCTATTCAAACCACCACCCACTCTCTTGACCTCTTGGTTGGTGGCTCCTCTCTTGTTCTGCTTGCCCCTCCTTATCTTCCTCTCTTACCCATCTCTCCATGACCCAGTTCAGTCTGGACTCTGTCAGATGTCTCTGGCTATTTCCCCCCCTCATATCTATGATAAAACCATCTCCTCAACCATATCTAGAAGTGGCCATGTCCTCATTTTTCATTTACAGACAAGTTTCATTTTGTTCTTGAGAGCAAAGACAGTTCAGTATGGTTGGAACTGGAGAGAAGTTAAATGTAGGAAAGACGGAGGAAGGAGAGTAGATGAGGCTGGAGAAGAGGCAGGGAGGACTCAAATGCAGTGGCCGAGGCTGGGGAAAGGTGGCTTTCAGGAGTGCAGAGGTGAGGTCAACCTGGATTAGGTATAACATGGGGTTGGAAGTAGAATGTTTGAGTGAGAATTCATGAAGAGCAAGAGCAATACTTACAAGTTCAAAATAAGGAGATTAAAGGACACAGATAAGTCCTATTTTGCACCTGTTGGGTTTGAGTTGTCTTTATTGTAATATCCATCAAGGATGTGCAACCATGCATAAAGATCTGGACCAGAGATTTGAAGTTTAGGGATCATAAATTTGTTGGTGTTGCCCTGGGATAGACTTTTGTTAAGAAGAGAATTAAGCACAACAAGCAAAATCCAAAGCTACATAGGGATAGTGACATAAAAATTATCTAGAGTTCTTAGACATAGTTGGGAGGAGCCAAAAGTTAGGTATAAAGTAATATAATTTATGATTTTGAAAATTACCTGTAGCCTCCCCCAGCCTTGAGCAGGCTGGCTCAGACCTGTTCTGCCACTGTGAATGAGACCACCTAGGGTGGAGTCTTCAGACCTAGATAGGTCTATTGTTCTGCCACCTGCACTCTTCTCCAAGATGCTGGTACTCCGGAGAGGTTGAAACCTGTCTTCCTGAGATAAGCAACACCCTGGACCAAGTGCTAACAGGATGGCGACAAAGCATCAAGAGCCTGGCGTGGCGGGGGATGGGCCTTCCCCCTTTATAAGCTTAGACTCTTAAGTAAACATTGTGCCTTGATCAGAAAATTTTGTCTTGGTTTCATTATTTCTCTCACCATCTATTCTCTATGTAGCCCCAGCCTACCATTCAGGAACCTGGTTTGTGTGGCTGCAGGTGGCTACAATTACCCTTATGTTGCAAAGGGAAGAGAGTAATCTTTTGTATGTTATAAAACAAGTCTCCTGAAATATATTCTATCAGTGACTAACATCTCTCCTTACTTCCTTTTCCCTGCCCTGGTAACACCACTGTCCACTCCCTATGACCAACTTTTTTACAGTCTACATTAGTAAGACCATGTTATTTAGTTCTGTGTCTGCCTCATTTAATGTCTTCCACCTCCTTTCAATGTTGCTACAAATGACAAGGTTTCATTCTTTGCTATGGCTAAATAATATGCCATTGTGGATATATGCCACAGTTCCCTTTGAAAAATGTTTTATTATCATGTATTAATTATATATTATCCTGAATTTCACATCACATTTTCATAAATGTGCATTCTGTATTTGTATCACATACACTCCCATCATCTGCTAATTTCCCTGTTTATACCCACTGACCCCCCCTTCCTTCCCAATACCCCCTACTTCTACTGTCAAATCTTTTTTTGTGTATTATCCAGTGAGTTGCATTAGCATTGCTCATAGGATCATGGGCGAAGGTGTATTCCCAGGAATGTGGGCAGCTTACCAGTAGCTACACCATGGAAGAAAATGTCTCTCCCTCTACTACTACCCATTTGTTTCATATAAATCTTGGGGGTTGGGGAGTGGGCATAATGAGCCTCTCCCTTGGGAAGCTGTTGACTTGCCCAGGGTTTACACATTTCCTTTACCTGTTCATTAGCTAGTAGATACTCTGCATTTTCTCCATTTCTAGGCTTTTGTGAACTGTGCTGAAACTGACATGGGAATGCAGATATTTCTTCTATGTTTTTACTTCCTTTTATTTGTTTATATGAAGTTATGGGACCATTTCAAGTTTTCATTGTTCGAGGAACCTCTGTGTCTGTAACTGTGCTCCACAATGGCTGTACTAGTTAATACTCACATCAACACTATGCAAGAGGTTTCCTTTCAGCACATCCCCATAAGCGGTTACTATCTGTAGTATTAGTAGTAGCCTTTCTTGCGGGGTTGAGACATATTTACATATCCTGAATCTCTGGGGATGTTGAATGTTCCACAGACCTATTGGTCATTTGTGCATCTTTTGAGAAATGGCTATTTAGATCTGCTGATTGTTTTCAAACATTGAGTTGTTATTATTTCAGCTATTGTTGCCATTTTGTATTGCAGTTCTTGGGTTCTTACATGTTTTAGATAGCAATGTCTTTTCAAATATATACTTGGCAAATATTTTCTCTTATACTATTCTCTTATATTATCTCTCCACTCTCATGGCTGTTTCCTTTGCTAAAGATGTTTTTAATAATATGTGTCAGTGCACCATGTGTGTATGTAGAGCACACAGCACATATGTGGAGGTCAGAAGACAACCTGGGTACCATACTTCCCCATCTGCTTTGAAGCAAGGCATCTATCTTGTTCACTGATGCGTACACCAGACTAGCTGGCCTACTCTAGATTTTGAGTAGATTTTTGTCTAGTAGGAATAAGGTGGCAAGTACTGTAGTGTAAGATCTGATGTCCCCTGGATTCTACACACACACACACACACACACACACACATCTACATCACATTGTATACACATATATACACACACACATGGAATAACATAAAACCAAAACACCCGTATAGCAAGGTTCAGTAAGGATGTTTTGTTGTTCCAGTCAGCTTTCAAGCTTAGGACAGAAAAACCTAAGAATGATCCATATTTCTACCTTCTCTGAGTGCCAGTGCCATTCCTGGCAGCTGATAATAATGGCAGGTGCTGTGAAGAATCCCTCAGGCAGCTGGATTCTAAGGTCAGCAGAGAGTTGACTGCTTAGGTTTGCAGAGCTGCGTGGGGATGGGGAGTGTAGACATACCACTCCTGTGAAGACAACAGGAGTGCACAGCTGCAGTCCCAAAGAACTTGCAAGTCTCCCTTGTCTTCCACCTCTGTTATCAGCTTATCACAGAGCCTTCCAGTGGCTGTCATGCTGTGGGTCACCAAAGCTAGCCTCTGCAGTTTTATAGACAGCTGGCAACTACCCAAAAACATGAAGTCTGAATGTTATCTCTATAGTTTCAGGGGAAAGCAATGAGAATGTTTTAGAGCTCATAGTGTTTTGACTTTCAGCATTGTGCTTCATGTATATCAACTTGGGCACCTGGTTTGGGGTCGGACTTTAAAAGGTAAAATGAAATGCCATGCACACACTCTCAGCTAACTGAATCTCTCCACTGGGTGGTGGTGTATCTTTTTATTGGCAGATTCTTGGCTAGTTTATGACTTTCATGTCATTCATCCTTGCTCTTAAGTGTGCAGACATGGTGCTGGGTCTGTAGGGCTGAGGTGGGCCCAGCTGGGAGATTAAGGTCAGCAGTTCACCTTGTCAGAGGATACCAGCTGTTGCCTCTTCTAGACAGCGCCAGTGTCAGACTCACTCTCTGACTTTTATGAAGTTTGATGTGAAGATTCCTAGGTTGTTAATGTTCTCATGTTTAAGGACAACATTTACACATTGTGCAGGCCAATTAACGCTGACTGGCAGGCAGATCCTTGGCTGTCAGCTTACTCCCTCTGGCTTTCCTAGCAGGTTCTCCCTCACATTCCACAAGGATCAAGGGAATGACATTCTCTCAACTTTGCCTTTTACAAATTTTCTATATTGGACTTAATTTTTTTCTTTAAAAAAATTAGAATTGTTTTTAAAAATTCTTTGACCCTTTTTTGAGCCTGGAACCAACCCCAGGTTCCAGGGTGACCTCAAATGAGCCACAAGATGACAAGTCTTGGGTGTGTGTGTGTGTCTGTGTGTCTGTGTGTGTGTGTGTGTGTGTGTGTGTGTGTGGTAGATCTGAGGTGGGAGGAGGGAGAGGCTGGACATTTGGCCCTGTTCTGGACCAGAACAGAGCTTCAAATCCCTCAGAAACACAGCCCCAGAGCAGGCACCAATCTACTTATCCTTTACAGCTAGAGAGAAGGAACGTGCCAGTGCTCTTCAGGCCAGAAACAGCTCTGCCGTGCTGCAGGGAACAGTGTGTACCTGTAAAAGACAGCACGAGCTATGGAGCATGGAGGTGATAAGGAAAGTAGAGAAGGGCGTGGAGGACAAAGGATGCCCGCCCCCAATTGTCTGTAAGAAAAAGCTTTGGAAACCAAGAAGGCAAGAGTGCCTGCCCACAGCAGGAAGGCAACACAGACAGACTCCCCGCCTGACTCAGGGCCATCCTTCCAACAGGCTACTGGGAATCCCCTCCCAAAATAGCCAGGAGTCCACAGGCTGAGATGGATTCAACAGGCTATTTTTGTTGCAAGAAGTCAAGTTATCAGATAAAAACATGATACAAGTTAAAAGAACCCGTCACCCCATCCCTCACCCACCCACCCCACAGTTAAAAGAACCCGTCACCCCACCCCTCACCCCCCACCCCACCCCACAGCTCATGGCTGTGTCTCTTTATGGCGTGAGAGAGTCAGAGCCAGAAGTCTGAAGAACCAAGCCAGGACCTGTACTTTTGGCTTGAACTGAGCTCAGTTCAGAAACGTGCATAGAGTTTAGGTCAAAGACAGTCCTGCCTTTCCAGGGGTAGTGTGTCTGCCCCCTTCTCCCCTCCTTTCTTCCCTCCCTCCCCATCTCTTCCTCCTCTTCCTCCCCCTTCTCTCTCTTCTCTTTCTCCCTCTCTCTTCTTCCCCTCTCTCTTTCCCTATATTTGTCTTATGTTTTTCTTTTTTCTTTAGTGCCCCGCACACCCCCCAGAGAAAAAGGAAAAGGATGACCTCAGGCAAATCTGAGTTACAGGTTCATGTGCTTAAAGTTGTTTATTTACTTGTGATTTGAAAAGGAAAGGAAGAAGAAGCCTGCTTGAAAGCTTTGTGTCTGCAAAGAGTTGCTCAAGTTGCATTATGCAGCAACTGGTTAAAATTGCCAAATTGTCTCTTTCGTTTCTGCAAAAATGGCAAACGTTGCTCTTTTGCTTCTATAAAGGTCATTATGGTTTAAAGTGAAAACACACACACACACACACACACACAAACTTGGGTCATCGACTTGTTATTGAATTTGAGACGTGTTTTTGTTTACTAGTAAAATAAATCTAAGGATGTTTCTGTGGCTCCCAACCCCAGAAAGACAATCTCACAATGCAGCTAATGACTTTCTGTTCCTTTCCTTGTCGCTCAGGATCTTTTCCCTGAAAGATGGATCTCACAGCAGCCTGTTTCTAATTACTCTGTGTGCACATGAACTGAATACAAAGTATAGGGGTGCTTGGGTGGCGTGTCATGATCTTTCTCTTGTGCATTCCTGCCCCTTTCACAGTTTTGAAGATAATATAATTGTGGAAATAAAGTTCTTAACGAATGCATCTCAAAGTGGCATTTTCCAAATGTAACCAGGAAAGAAGTCAGCTCCTTTTTATAGTTGGTGAGGCATCACTGAGCAGGCATCAGCATGCGTATACCCAGAAGAAGAGAAAGAACAACTTGTGCAAGCCATTGTTGGTCATGAGCACTGCTTACTCTGGCCACAGTAGATTGTGACCTCACAACTCTTTCAAGAAAAATAAAGTGGGAATGCCTGGCATGCGCCGGGCACTGAGGTCAACTTCAGTCACAAATAAACAACAAGTAAAGTAATGAGCAAGCGTGATTTAACAGTCCCAAACAATGCATGTCTGCTGAACTACATCTTCTAGTCTGCTTGTTAATTCTGAGTGTATAGGCCAGGGCATGATTGTCATCACTGACACAACACCCAGCAGTGACATTTTATACAGAAGTTCCTCTTCAGTAACTCCTCACTACTACACTAGTCCTTTTCCTTCTCCTTCTCCTTCCCTTCTCCAACCCCCCCCCCCCCCACACACACACAGCCTGCATCCTTGTGTTCACCCACAGGGGTGTCACAGGACAGAGTTCAGACATGACTTTTGCCAGGATACTGGTATATGAGAGGGAGGGCAGGAGGGGAGAGGGAGGGGCAGGGAGGAGGAGGAGGGAGGAAGAGAGAGAGAGAGAGAGAGAGAGAGAGAGAGAGAGAGAGAGAGAGAAAGAGAGAGAAATCTTTTAAACTCTGAACTGCTAGAAAAACATGAAAATACTGATCTTTTAAAGGACTCTTTAAAAGGGATACATTTGGCTAGGGATATTGCTTAGTGGTTAGAGCACTGGCTGCTCTTCCAGAGAACAGCACTTCAGTTTCTAGCATCCATGTTAGGCAACTTAAAAAATTCAGATGCAGTTCCATAGTATGTAACACCCTCTTCTGGCTTCCACTGGCATCCACATACATACACAGAGCACACTTTACACAATAAAAATACATCTTAAAATTCAATGTGTATCATGTCTTTTTGAGGAGTGAATAAAAAAAGAAACAAACAAACAAAAAGAAATAGGTAAGGACATGACTGGTCCCAGATTCAGCACCAGGTGAATGAAAGAAAGAAATAAAAGGGGGAGAACATGACTGCTCCCAGGTTTGGTAGAGGAGAAAGCCTATTACATATGTGGGAGTCCAGAGATAATATGAGTCATGTAAGGAGACAGCACAGGGAAAGGGAGAGGGGAGAGAGGGGAACCAGGCAGAAGGCCCAAAAGAGAGTAGAAGGCAGGGAACAGATTACCAAACTGGTCAGATTACAGAGCAAGCAAGGGCAGCCCAGTCCCTGGCCTGGAGAAGTTTAGGGTGGGGTGGGGTATGTTAGCCAGGAGGCCCTGTAACAGCTAGGGACTGAGATGATAGGACAATTTTTGATGTGTCACATAGGCACCTCAGCCATCTGTCTCAAGTTTGAAACCCAACAATGAGAATGTTAGGAAAGTTTCCACTGCTGTGATAAACTTGACTCATACAAAAGTTTTATTTTGGTTCAAAGCTTCAGATCCTGGTAGCTCCCTTCACTGTTCTTACGCCGACGGGGGTGGGGTGGAGTGGGGGAGGGGTAACAACACCAAGGTAGAAGTGTGTGGCATGAGAACCTTTCTTATCTCATGACAGCTAGTAAATACTGAGGGGCAATAGGGCTCAGTGGGACAGAGTCCTAATAGCACCTTTCTAGGGCATGCCTGCCATGCCCTAGCTTTCTCTCTACTAGGTTCTACCTCCAAATGTTTCTAACACTTGCTGGAGTACCACCCTCTGGGAGCAAGCCTTTAACACATGAACTTTTGAGAAACATTTAGGACATTAAGCAGAACAGATGGGTCATGTAAGCAATACTGTTTACATAAACAATAGCTATGAAGATACAGTGATCCTTCTGTATGTGGGGAGGGTTGCTCCAGGGTTCTACTGAGGATACCATAACCTGTGCATGTTCAAGTCCTTCTTGAAAGTATTTCCATATACTGATGCACAAATTCTTATATTTCCATATGTCATTTAGACTACTTGAAATACCTAATCCAAGGTAGGGTCTGTATAAATTGTTTTATACAGATTATATAAATATAACATTAATACTATATTATCTAGGCAATAATGACAAGAAGACAAATAGGTTTGTGTTCAGTACAGGTATGATTTGTTAAGAATGTTTCCTATCTGTATTGGTTGACTCCTGACATACAAACCCGTGGAAGGATGGAGCTCTCTGGGCCCTTGGAGGTGGAGAAAACTTAAAGTCAGGGCCATCATAACACAGAGTTCTTGGGGTAAATGACTTGATGCCAGAGAATGCATTGAAAATTCTTAGGCTCAGAGAGGAAGTGGATGATTAGAGCAGAGACTTAAGTACGCCGGTCAGAGAGGCCTACTTCACTTCCAGGTCAGTGACACTCCTAACCCCTGGGAAGTGGAATCCTGGAGCACTTAGCTCCATGCTGGGCACACAGTATGTACATGTTAAAAGCCGCTTTATAACTTAGGAGGAGAACGATCAGCAGAGGGGAGGAAAGAGCGAGAAGAGAGGCAAGAGGAAAGAGGGAAGAGAGAAGAGCCTGATGGTCTTAAATAATCCTCAAAATTTATTCTGGTTAAATGTACTTTCTGTCAGTAAGCTGTTAAATACAGTTTACTGTAAACCAAATCAACAAACCATGCACACATGCGTTCCGAGGCGCGGGGTGGATGACGTCATGCCCATCCCCCTCCCTCCACGTTATTTTACCCTTTATGATGGTTCCAAGTCTTCTGTTTGTTTGGTCGGGATCCAGCATTAACCTACCACTTCCTTGAAGTCTTCTGGGCACTCACTAATTTATAGTAATCTCTTCTGGTTCCACCCCTGCAGCGTCATGTTCTGTATTTCCCCTCATTTGGCACTTTGTCCTCCACTGCCTGGGGCCGTTCCCTGAAGACCCACTCTCCCAGTTCCCCTGCTCTGACAGTCAAGCCCGTAAATCTTAATTATAAGGCTAGGATATGATCCTCACTAAATCCTAGTTACATTCAGTGTCTTATTTGAAACTTCTAGTGCCCCGCTCCTCTCCCACAAATCCACTTGCTCTGGAGAAATCTGGTCTTGAGATGACTAACAAGTTCTAGCACCTCATCCCCAGCCTGACATTTTCAAATTATTTACATACTTCATCATTTTCCAGTGTGTACTACCAAAACAACGTTTATATTAAAAACACATTTAATCATCCAACATTTTTCCCTAAGAACTGTGCTGATGATAGCCAGGGGCACTGTCCCACTTAGAGGAGCTGAAATAAGGAAAGGTCCCCTGCTTGACCAAATGATAGACTGGGAGTGGGGTTAAAAGGAGAAATGAGGTCAGCCCAAGACAGTCTGGTGGCCTCGAAAGAGAAGCTGGTGCCACAGTCAGCACACTAGGTCCACTGGAAGTACATACTTCCTCATGTGCCAGATGCAGCCAGTCATGGGCTGTGTGTTTACTTTGCTTTGAGAAGTGGCTTTGCTTCTTGTAAGTTTTTTTTGTTTTTTTCTTCTTGTGGAAGAAGGCCAACACATGACATAATCTGTTTGCAACACTGGGCTAGAGACAGGATTGTTCTGTGACTTGGCCCCGTCATTTCTGAACTGCTGCTGTAGAAAACAGAGAGGGACTGAAGAACAGAAAACAAAAACAGGGCTGGGAGCAACAAGGGAAAGGCAGTGCTCGGGTGGGCCTCATTCACAAGCAGCCGGCAGCACACACAGTAAGATACAGTTTGATTCCTTAACGTCACGAGGCAGGCGTCCAAGTTCCAGATCATCCACAGGTGTCTGTTTTGTAGTTCACAACTTCCTGCTTTCAAAATCCCGGTAATGAGATAGTGACTGCCTCGAGCCAAAGATGAAGTAGCTACTATCAGTGTGGAAGCCCCATTACCACCCCACCCTCCAGGGGTTGTTTCTTACCCATGGACTTTATTCTTTAGGTACCGATCAGGCAGCTGAGCCTCTGCCCAGTGCAAGACGACTTAGTAGAGATATGAGTTATTGTAAAGGGGGCCTTTGCAGAGTTTATATGTAAGACAGGTAGATAACTAGACAGTGCAGTGTGCTGCACATGAAGCAAAGCAAGATGAATTGGTAGCTTTTGTTCAGGATACAAAATCAGGAAGCTGGGTGTACAGCAAGCACCAAGACTTATCCCAAACCATTTAATCCTTATTTGTTTTCATAATGAAAATTGGGATGCTTTCAAAATCAATAGACTACCATCCCGTTAATCCATCACCTAAACAGCTCCCTCTGCCTCCTTCCTAAAGTCACAATGACTGTTGAACGTGCTAGAAGGAAGCCAGTCTCACAGCGCCATGAGTTCCTCATGGCCCCTGGAAGAATTGCTTGTAGCGTTGTTTAAAATCTAATCACCCTGCTTAGAATTATAATTTCAAACAATCAACAGGATCCATTTGGGCCTTCTACTGTAGTTACTGGGAGCTATATGGCTTGTTTAAGTAAATATCTGTGAGCCCCTTCAGCAAGATACCACAGCTAATGTGCTGTGTGAAGATTCCAGTAACTGCCACTCTTTACTGCTGGAAACTGAGCATAGGATCCTAGGGAAGGCAGAATTTTCTGCTGGTTTCAACTGTTACTTCTGTGGATGGGGAGGGAGGAAACACTATAGTATATTTTCACTTGAACTGAGCTGCTCAGTGCCATGACGTTCAGCCTTTTGTTGTTATGATTGTTCTTTTCTCCTCAGTGTATTTTATGGTTCATTTTCTAGGAACAGAGCAAAAGTGCCTTTGTATATTGACCTATCAGTTGCCCTTGTCATTTATAACGAAAGGAGAGAATGAAAACTTTAGATAACACTAGTCCTTGATATCAACTTTGGTTCTGTGGACCTGAGCAAATCAGTAAGTTACCTTGAGCTTGTATCTTCATACCTCTGAGTGAGATGGCTACACTAACTGCTAGCTTAAGATCTGTTTTCAGTGTGAAATGATTTTCATTCTTTAGCAATTATGGTGCCGATCTAATATGTGGGACACCGGGAGGAGCAGAGCAATGGGGGCAAATGGAAAGACTTCTTGGAGATATAGCTTCATGTTGTAGTAGTGGCCCACAATTTCTTTGAAATAAAAATGAGAAATAGAAAGTAAATACAGTCATCATAAATTTGTTAAATAAATATGGAAATTTAAGAAGCCTGCACCGAAACTTCTCTAAAGTATGTTCTAGAACTCTAAAATTCCAGTCTCACTGTCTTTAAAAGTGTCTAGCAACTGGTCATGGTGGCATCTGCCTATCATGTCACCCTCAGGGAGCTGATGCTGGAATACAACAGGCTCAAAGCCAGGTCAAGATATGAGGCAGCCTAGACAAGGTGAGACCTTGTCTTAGAACAAAAAAAGATTTCTGTAAATTTCTTATAGCAGTTTAGCCTTCAGAAGCAACTGAACATTTAAGAAGCTGTGACATTGTAGGAACACAGACTTTCTTTATCCATCCAATTCTAGAAATGATATAATAATTTTTTTTTAATTAAAAACCCTTCTTGTCTGGGCACATGACTTAGTGGATAACATACTCACAGCTTAAGCATGAGGAAAGTGTGGAGCCTACAGCCCACATAAAGCCATTGGTAGCAGCATGTATCTGTAATCCTAGCATGACTATGGCAAGATGGAAGGTGGTGACCGATAAAATACAGAGAACAGTAGGGCCAGTGATATGGGATACTGGGTAAAAGTATTGCCATGGAAACCTGATGGTCAGAACCCATGGTCCAAAGGGTCAAATGACTCTTAGAAGTGGTCCTCTGACCTCCATATATGCACTGTGGCAGACATGACCACACACATATGCCACACGCACATGTACATGCATATACAGATGCACACATACATACACAAGTACACATGTATACACATACACACACCCCTGCTACCATTTCCTGTACTCTAAAGACAAGATAAGGTTGCTCACTTCAGTGCTATTTCACTATGTGCTGAACTGCAAGTTCCTCTGCACTTCTGATGCCACAGGCTCTCAGCTCTGCGGGAGGTGCCACTGTGGTGAGATGCAGGAGGAGGCTGCTATGGCACACTCTGAAAAACATTGCCCTCTAGATTACAATTTTGACTTATGAACGTGTGTTATTTATTATAGAAAACCCCTCCCATTGATGTGTGCCCCCTCTGCAGAGTCAGTATTGGAGAAAGAACAAGAACATCCACAGTAACAATTTGTATTTTCGCAAACTCTTTCTGATGCTGTCTCCAAATTTGTAGAAGGAATGCAAAAGGCCAGCATTCAAGTTTGCCATGGTTGAGATAGCCACAAAAGAATTTTACAACGTTCTCTAAACTGTTCTAATAAAATACACAATGATGACACACCGATGCTTGCTCCTGCCCATCCGTGTCCCAGAGTTTTTTCAATGTTATTTTCCTACAGAGTTACAGTTTGTTTAAAAAATAAATAACTTTATCAATCCCTCTCTTCTACTTAGCACCTATAGAGACTCTCTTCACTCACATTCCATCACTTCTACAGCCCACCTCAAAGACCACACCTCCTGAACCCACTTCTGGATTCTCTTGATCCTCCTACTAACTCTTCATGATAGTGGTATCATTACCAACAATAAATAGAAACAACACAAGATAAAACCACCTTTGCAGTGAGAGGAGCTAGTAATTTTGTTTCAGTTTCACATACTCGGCCATACTTCACTCATGAGTTTTCAACTCCACAAGAGTTTGATGGCATTACATATTCAGTTGAAACCATTGTGGTAGGTAGTTAAACCCTGACTGTCAAGCTCATTAGATTAAAAGCTGCCTAAGGAGGTCAGAAAATTACAGTGTTCAGTGCCTGTAAGGGCATTTTTCTAAGAGGATTGATTTAGGAAGAAAAGACCTTCCCTGAGTGTGGGTACACCCATCACATGGGGTGGAGATATGGATAGAATAAAATGAGAAATACCAGCTAATGAGTCCACCCAACCCCTGCTTCTGGCTGCAGGGAGAGAACTGCTCAAATTTGTGTCCTGCCTGCCAGGAAGAAATGAGAAGTCTATACAGGTGAACCAAAATAAACCTTCCTGCCTCTAAGTTGTATTCCTCAAGTATTTTGTCATGACCATGATTGTATTGTGTACTGTGTGCAGTATTGCATGACTGCATTGTGTGCAGTATTATATGACTGTATTCTGTACAGTAATAAAGAAGTTATTCACAGTGTGGCAAAGTGACAGTAAATCTAAGTCCTTATAAGCCACGTGAATACAAAATTACTAGCCCATGTTCTATAGTTTATTGTGCTTAACAAATCACACAAGATAACTAACACTTCATTATAATAGGGGGTTAATGTAAAATGGTGTGGTCAACTGAATGTAGATATAAGTTGTTTTTCTAGAGTAATGGAGGTAAGGTTAGCAAGTTTTTTTTTTTTATCCATTTAATACACGACTGAAACCGTACCATGAGTGGGCTTATGACTTATTTAAATTACTCTGTCTGCTCTGTGACATGATTTTCCCCCCCCTCATTTTTCTCAGAGAGAAAAAAGAATGCCAAAAGTTGTTCCCTTTCCAAATAAGTAGTGATGGGGAATTATTGTATGATCAAGGAAGTATCTAATTATTAAGTTATTCTCTCTTGAGTTGCTGTTTTACTGTGTACTTATCAAAGTATTATAAATGTAGCATTTGAGTAACAAGCTTCAGTAAAAATAAAAATTAAAGTTTGAATACAAAATGTGTTCTGTAAGTCTCAAGATATCTGAGAGAGCAAGGAAAGGCTTAGGGACCACCTACATAGGGAGCACCTCATAGGGATCACCTACTTAGGGAAGACCACCATAGGGAGCACCTCATAGGGATTACCTACATAGGGAAGACCACCATAGGGAGCACCTCATAGGGATCACCTACATAGGGAAGACCACCATAGGGATCACCTACATAGGGAAGACCACCATAGGGAGCACCTACATAGGGAAGACCACCATAGGGAGAAACTACACAGGGAACACCTATATAGGGAACATCTACAAGTGAGGAATTATGACCTCAATGCCTTCTGGGACTGGTAGTTCCTGGAGATTGCAGATTCACTTCCCAGCCCTAGTCCCAATGGCCTACTAGTCTAGAAATGCCCAGGACTCCTGTAGTCTCAGTTTTACAACTCAAAACAAAAATTCTAGAGAGCATTTATATTTGAAAGCTTTGAAACATTTAGAAAAAAAACAGAATAAATGAAAGTGTCTACAAAACCTTTTTGGGTGCTGATACAAAGTATGGTTCACTTTTCTTTCTATTTGCTTTTCTAGTTTTACAATTTAAACACCAAGTCCCAGGTGAGTGGGATTGGTTCTGCTTCTTTAAGATGAAGAAAGCAACCTTTAGGATCTTGGCCCAGGTCACACATTGAGATAGAGCCAGGTCTGTGTTTCCCAATTCTTAGTTGAGAGCTTTGTAACTCTGGTCATAGGATCTAAAAATCCAGAAGCCCAGTTCCCTTCTTAAGAGGTTCCATACTTATAAGATTTATGGTAATAAATGTTTCCATTCTTCTCCTCCTCCTCCTCCTCCTCCTCCTCCTCCTCTCTTTCTCCTTCTCCTTCTCCTCCTCCTCCTCTCCTTCTCTCCTTCTCCTTCTCCTTCTCCTCCTCCCCCCTTCCTCCTCGTCCTCCTCCTCCTCCTCCTCCTCCTCCTCCTTCTTCTTCAGAGACAGGGATTTTTCGTGTAGCTCTGTCTGTTCCAGAACTCACTTTGTAGACCAGGCTGGCCTCAAACCACAGATCTGCTTGCCTCTGCCTCCTGAATGCTAGGAATAAAGGCATGTACCCGACTGAACGTGTCATTTTTCTCATAACAATCCTTCCTTAATGACCATTTTAACCCTAGATGAAAAGAAATGAAGGCACATTTTAAAAGACAAGTGATTTAGAAGGTCAGACTTTCCAACTAAGGTCTGTAAAATGATCTCATTGACCCATGATCACAAAGCCAGAGAGAATCTAATTCAACAATGAAAATCTTCTCAGTGCTTACATGAGAAGCAAGAGTAGTCCATGTTTTTTTTTTTTTTTTTTTTTTTTTTTTTTTTTTTTTTTTTACAGGAAAGGAACAAAAAGACAATAGAGGGAGGTAGCAATGAAGAGAAGCATGAAACATGTATGTGCAGGGACAAGTGAGGACAGGAACTGTGACAGGTTGGGGGTTTCCGGATGCTGTATAGTGTCTATAACTGAGATGTCTACAGATGAATGTGAAAATATAATAGAAAGAACAGGGTTGGAGTGAGTTCCACAGCTGTGCACCAGAGCAGTGGAGCGAGGAGGGGGCAGACACTTAGACAATGCAGTGCTGACAGTGGAACAAAAACCACTGTAAGGCAAGAGAAAACCAGCGTCAGGACTCCCAGGAGAGATGGAAGTGGACACTGGAGCAGTCTTAGAATAAGGGTTAGGCGTGCACGTGATCTCACTAATCCACACTGCTCCATGAACTCCGCTTGGTGATTTAAACAGACCCACAATTCTCTCAGAGTTTATACTTGGCTCCTATTTGCTTCTGCATGGAAACCATGCATGCCAAGCTTGGGAGAGAACGCACATGCTGAGATGAAATATCAAGGACTAACAAAATGTGGTTTTGTTTTGGTAGATGTGACCTTTTTTTTTATTGGACTCTATTTTCTCCTAAGATATTTGATTCATTTGCTTTAAAGGCATTTTTTGAGAGAGAGAGAGAGAGAGAGAGAGAGAGAGAGAGAGAGAGAGAGAGAGAGAGAGAGGAAGGAAGGAAGGAAGGAAGGAAGGAAGGAAGGAAGGAAGGAAGGGAGGAAGGAAGGAAGGATGGAAAGAAGGAAAAGGAAAAAAACACCTGCTGTGGACTCTGCCCAAAGAAGAAAGTACTACATTTTAGTGTGGAAAGACAAACTTCACAGTTGTGAAACCCAAAATTCTCATCATTTATATATCAATAAGGAAACCCTGAGCCAGAGGAGGGTCTAATGAAGACTTTCTGGAGCGTATCCTCCTAAGCCTAGAGAGATACTTGGATGATAAATAGAGCAAACACAAAGATCACACTGGGTCAGAGATAAATTCTAAGATTTCTTGCTTTTGAAACATATGTCACAGCACGATCCATGACATTCTTCTCACTGAAGTGAGCCACAGCTAAGTGCACACTGAAGCGTGGGCTAGCTCTACCTGCTTTGGGAACCTGCCAATCATCACTGAATTATGACATTATGCCATTTTACTGAAAACTGTACACACTTCACGTCATGATGACTTTGATGAGAGACATTCAACTTCTGTCTCAGACCCATACACATTTGAAAATGAACTTACTTTCCTAGACATTTCTTCAAATAATTAAAACTTTGGTAATAACAAATTTGCAGCTATATAAAATTCAAGAAAATATGGAAATATTTTATATATTCCTGTAAAGGCTAATTAGATGGCTTCTTAGGATAAATATAGATCTTTAAACTACAATGATTAAACAAGGTGACTGCCATTCTTACACATCTTAAACATGACTGTTCCTAATAATCTCAAAGAAAGAAAAGAACATTATTAATAATGGGAAAGTTACTGTCAGAGTATAATTAATAATGCCAGTCTGGACTGCCCACAATCTGGCTCCTGTATTTTCAGTGCATTGATGCTGCCCTGCTCACTTCAGCACTGTACTTTACAGAAGATATTTGAGCTCTCATTATAAACTGGCTTTGTGTTAAGAGGGTTTGTTAAACTGCATGCTAAGGCTCCAAGCATGTTTGAGAAAGGCAAAACACATCTTCAACTTAGGGTGTTTTCCACTTCTGTGGGATTATCTCGGGTGTGACTCCATTATAAATTGAGGGGGAGTGCCTGTACTCTTATATAATGACAAAGAAGCTGACTCTGCAGAAGCAGAAACTCTTGAGAAACATCTACACTGGGGATGAGGGATGCAAGGGGGCATCTCCATGGTTTCATTTTATAGCAATTCTTCACAAATGTTGATGACTTAAAAGTAGCCGCATGTAATGGCTAGAACCACTATGCTACAATCTATGTAGGAAGATGATAGCCTACCCCACTGAGTGAGGATCACACCATGCACAATCAGTTTGCCAGAATTTGAAGAGGTACAGTATTTGACTACTTTTGGAGGAAAAATTGTGGGCAGATATTCAGTTGCATTGTGCCTGCCTATCAAGTGTCCTTAAACACTTCAGCATACATAGATTCCATTAAGAATGACCTGTTAGTGGATATTCACTCTGGCAATCACTTAATGAGGATATGAAACTCTAGCTTCTGCTGATCTCTTCTACTCTAGCCTTTAGACCTTGCTAGTGCCAGAGGCAGAGGTGGACATCCATGATAAACCTTAAGTCTGCAGAACAGAATGCTACCACAGGATCAACAGCAGGCAGCACATACACACGGGGGTGAGAAGGCAGGGAAACAACAGGTGGCAAGAACAGGGACTGCTCCAATTCTAAACCCTCACTTCAAAAAAACCAGTTACATCTGGAACAGTTCCTTTTTGTGCTGAACACTGGAGTGATTGTCACTTCATGTCCTGTCTAGTCCTTGGCCTATTGCAAGTATACTAAGTCTTTGCTTTCTCACTGCAGTGGCCAATTAAGTAAACAGAAATAAAACTATAATTCTAGCATTTTCCTAGAAACATCAGCTCTCCTCTGCATTTGCTGTAATGACATCAGCAGCAGATATTTATATAAAAGCAGTCTTATGTCAAAGAGACCAGAAAAGAGTGGAGTTCGAGCATCCCTGAATGTTTGGCAGCAGCCTTGGCCTCTCTCTTTACCTCAGTGAATGATGCCTTGGGGTATTTTCAGCCAGGTCTTCTCCTAGACATGAATAATCCTGGGCCATCACCTCCAGTGCTTGGGTTTTTATAGCCCTGCCTTAGTCTCTAAGTGTCTCATATCCTTCTATCTAGTGAGGTCTATCTTTTTCTAATTTTGTATTACTCAAGGTTAAACCTATGGACTCCTGTGTTCTAGGCACACACTCGCTATAGCACCAGCATAAGTTCTGTTTTACATTTACACTATGAAGGTAGAATTAGTTGGGTAAAAGGCAGTTAGCAGTTAAAAGCATTAGCCCTGTAGAATGGGAAAACTAGAGAGGTGGGAGAGAATATGGGTGTTGCCATGGATCTAAGGATACACATTACACATTAATTTCACCTCCTCTTTTGGGGGTTCTTCCTGAATATGGGAGCAGAAGTCATACTCACTTCTGCACTTTCTTTTTTAATATTTATTTTATTACTCTTGATCATGTGTGTACATGAGTGCAGGTACCCATGGAGGGCAGAGGCATTGGATTCCTTAAAGTTACAGTTAAAGATAGTTGTGAGCTGCCTGTATCATACAGGTCCTGAGACGTGAGTTCTGACCCTCTGGAAGAGCGGCAAGTGCTCTTAACCATGAAGCCACCTCTTCAGTCCCATTAACCTTTTCTTAATAAGTGCTTTCAAATGTCCGGAGTGGGAAACAGAAACTTTACTCACTAACTTGACTTGTTGCTTAAGGCTATTTCTATTAAGACAAGTTTAGTTATAGAATTAAGGAAACAAATGATATAAAGTTTCAGGGACATTTCACTATGAATGAAAATTGTATCGAGGACTCAATGATGTTATGATTGTTGTTATAACATTAATTGAGGTATGCGACGACCAAGGAGTCCAGATGACATTGGATCCCCTAAAGCTCGAGGTAGAGGCAGCTGGGAGCTGCCTTACATGGGTTCTATGAACCAAACTTAAGTTCTCTAAAGGGCAGGAGAGATGCTGAGCCATCTCTCCATATATTATTGTTAGTAATCTTAGCATTCACTTTGTTTCTAGAAGGCAAAGTACTATGTCTTTGCTTTACTATGCTTTATTCAAGTAACTAACATGGAAACAAAATGCAACAGTCTTAAGACAAGAGATGGAATTGGGGGTTTATGTGTTTAAAGAAACCCATTATAGTCAATAAGTAATGTATGCTAGCTGTGGGGGTTTGAATGTGCTTGGCCCATGGGAGGTACTACCATTATGGAGCGTGGCCTTGTTGGAGAAAGTGCATCACCATGGGGGGTATGCTTTGAGGTCTCCTAGTGCTCAAGCTCTGCCCACTCTAGGAGATAGTCTTTCCTGGTTGCAGTTGCATCAAGATGCAGAACACTCAGCTCCTTCTCCAGTACCATATATGTCTGGATGCTGCCATGCTTCCTGCCAAGATGATAATAGACCTCTGAAAATTTAAGCCAACCCCAAATAAATATTGTTTTTCTTAAAAGTTGCCTTGGTCATGATGCCACTTCACAACAATAATACTTAAATTAAGACAGAAGTAAAAATTATCTTTTTAAAAATAAAAAAATCTGTAACAAAGTAGTTCTCCTACAAGCCTATTCTAACCTGAAAACAGTTTAAGTCAGAATGTGTTCACTACAGAGATTGACATAGTAGCTCAGCAGCATGGTGCCCATGAAGTGGGTACATCATTTGCCTTGGAGACAGCATGGGGCTCAGTCCCCAGGAAGGCTAACTCCATCTCCTAGCAGCCATAGTTATTTGCCTAGGGTTAAGACCCTGGAAAATCCCCTTCCACGTTAATATGCCCATCGGCTCTGCAATTGTTCTCCTGTTATTTGTGCAGCCATTTCCAGGACAGACTCTCCCACAGCTGATCTCCTGGTACTATGACTCTTACAGCTCTTCCTGCCCCCTCTTCCGTGATATTCCTTAAATCACAGTTACAGGAACTGTAATGTAAGTGGAGCTGGGCTTTCCTTTGTCAAGCTCTACATTGTGTTGAGTTGTGGTTTTCTGTGATGGTTTCCATTTGCTGTAATGGCAGGCTTCGTTGATGAGGAGAGAGAGCAACACTTTTCTAGGAAAAGTGGCTTACGCTCAGAGAGACATTTATTTATTCTTATTACATGTGTACATATGATGTGAGTGTGAAGTGTGTCAACTCCTGGGACTGAACTCAGCCCTAGGCTTTTACTTGCTCAGACATTTTGATGTGGTCATTTTGTGGTCAGTACATTTTTGAATATAAATTTGTGATTGATCAAGATCGATTCTAAGGTCTTATCCAGTTTATTGAATTTTGGTGATCTACAAGGCATAAAGTGTACCTCACCTGCTGACTACATGATATTGCATATACAAATATCCTTGGATTACAGTTCAGTTAGGGTACATATCTTAACAGTAGTCACTAAATACCCAATGAATTGCAGTGACTTTTAGTAGCTCCTCTTATTAATATGCATTTAGTTTCACTTAAAAATTTATGAGATTTCTTCGAACTGAATCCATTTAGACTTTTGCCGATGGCTCTGAAGGAGTAGATAGTATTAGACTAATGTCAGTGAATAGAATCATGCAAGCTGGGGAAATATTTTCAGACATGTATATACTATGACAAAACGGTGGATGGAAGGCATTGGAGAACAGTGAAAATAGCTGGTACTTGAGAGGCCAAACCCTAGGGACAAGGAAGCCCATTAAGAGGGGCACCCTGTGCTTGCTTTTGCATTTGTTTTTGTTCTTCTAGGGATGTTGGAGTTCTCAGTCAGACTCTTCTTGGCTCTGAACCATGCACCAAACTTTCTCCCCCAAACAGGGAAGTTCAAATCTACCAAGAAACCTGGACTAGACATAAAAAGAGAAAGTTCCAGATAAAAGGAGAACTACATTGCCATTTGGCACTGCTAAAGCCACTTGTGCCTGAAGAGGAGATCTAGGAAACTGGACAGAAAGCAGCTGCCTCGAAGGTTAAGAATTCAAGACTCTTAAAGGACTGAGAAGTGAAGAGATGACAACCAGGGACTGCAGGGAGGAATGGTTTCCAGAAGAGACAAAAAGACTTTCATCTGAGTTTGTCCTCCAGAGATGCCATAACTAGGTTAACCTTCACAAAGCCTGAAGACAGTTTCTACTGATTAGGTTAGGATCAGGATCGGCCCACACCTTCCAAAGGAAAACTAAGTTCTACTGTGATGAAGAAATACAAACATTTCTTTCCAGAGATTGCATGTTGGCTGCCTGCTGTGGGCTGTGGGAATTTACACTGCAAAAGTCTTTGCTGGAACCTATGTTTGCTTTAACCATTTGCATTTCAATCATGTTGAGGTGAAGGTTCTACTTCTAGCTTGTTTTCCTCTTTACCTACAGTCTCAGCACAAGACCTTGTCAGTCTTATAAATCACTTGCTTGAATCTTAAGGCACAGACAGTGACTCACAAGAGCTCTGTGTCAGATGCCAAGGATGGATGGACCTATGGGGTCTGGGAGAAGGGTCAGGGGAGAGCCAGTCCTCCAACAGGAGACTTGAACACCAAGATTGTAAGCCCATCACTCTGGCCCCAAGAGACAAACCTCCTTTCCATTCACTGACTAATTTACAGTATTTTACATTTATAATATACATATATATATACATTGCATATACATATATATGTATATGCATGTATATGTATATGTATATATATATACATAATATATATATATATAGTCACACAATGCTTTCACAAGAACACAACTAGGTCTAGAGTCAGCACCTGTTTAAGAAAATAGACAATTCGAGCTCAGAGATGTCAAATTGATGAATAGAATTAAGGTTGCAGGGCTACGGTACACGACTCAACAGTAGAAAATTTGCCAAGGCTGCCTAAGGCCCTAGGTTTGAGCCTGAGCACCCAGTGATGGGGGCAGAACTGAGTTTGACTGACAGTTTTATGCTCATTCTAGGGAACCTGACAGTCAAACATTAAATGTTACTGAAAAATGTGTATAGACAAGTATTTATATAAAAAACAGCCTTCCCCACACTAGAATTTGAACAATATAAAAATAATAGAATTTTAGACATGTATTTATTAAAAATAAGAAAAAGAGAGATGGAGAGATGGCTCAGCAGTTCAGAACACTGACTGCTCTTCCAGAGGTCCTGAGTTCAATTCCCAGCAATCACATGGTGCCTCACAACCATCTATAGTAGGATCCGATGCCCTCTTTTGGTGTCTGAAGACAGCTACAGTGTACTCATATAAATAAAGTAAATAAATATTTAAAAAATAAGTTAAAGAATCTGACTGACTACATATAAACCAGTCATTATTGTTTGTTCTGCTTTAAAAAAAAACCAAAACATACAAACAAAAGAAAACCCCAAACAACAACAAAGCCAACCAACCAACCAACCAACCAACCAAACAAACAAACAAACCAGTTTTAAAAGAGACATTTGCATCTTGGTTACTGCAAATCTGGTAGGCTTTCGGTTTGGGGTGTCCCAGTATGCTAGGTGCTTTTTCAGGTAAACACTCATGGACCATGCTACACTTTTAGTCAATTTAAACAGTGCATATAGAGGACCAAGGATTAAAAAGGCAAGAACAAAGAAACGAAAGCAGAGGATGGAGATGGGTAGAGGCATGAGGCCCTCGTTTCAGGAAGGACAGTCTATGTGACCACAGGTGACCCAGATCCTACTACACCACTGGAAGTTCTTGCTGGCAGATCAGACACAAACGCTCATGCTGGGAAAACCAAGTTCCAGCCAGAGAGTAAACCCTGGTGCTCTCTGAGAGGTGTCGTTCATTGTCAAAAGGAAGAAGAAGTTCCCATAAACAGACATTTCACCACACCATATGGTGTCAAACCCTGGAGAGTGTGGTGAGGAGTAAGGGAGGAATGTTAACATACACCTGCTCCTCTCAGCTTCTGTTTATTTATTTGAAAAGTTACGGTGACCTTCAGGTAGCTATGAAGAGTGCATCAGGCATTCATTAGACTCTCTAAATCTTACTCTACAAAACAAATGTAGTTCTTTCTTTTGCCCCTCCCTGGGTGAACTTAACATAGCTCTGGGATAAATCAGTAAAGAGTCCCAGTCTCCCTGGCTTCTACATGTTTATCCCAGGGTTTTCTGGGAAGGCTGCTTTTTCACTCTTCATGAATAGTTCATGTGCTAAGTCTCTAATGGAAACAAAGTGACATGTCTTATTACTGTTGGCTTTTTGGCTTTTGGAAGGCACTGGTGAAGGGAGTGCCTTGAAACAATTAGTTCTCTGTAACTGATTATTTTTATTTTAACAATGCTCATTTCCCAAGAGCTGTTTATCCTCCAAAGAAAACAGCTATGACTAAATGTGTATTGTATCTAAGCAGACACCTGCAGTGAACTACCCTGGATGCTAAGTGGGAATTCCAAATGGAGAATGAAGCATTTGATTTTGTAGTCTATTAGTTAATTTTCCCCCATCCAGTGAAATTTAGACAGTGCAAGAAACATAGAAGAAAACCTTAAATAAATGGTATATATCAGACTGATTCTGACTGGTTCTCATTAGACAGAACCATATTGTAGAAGCCAGTAGCTGCAGTAACTTGCAATATTTAGTGATAACTAAGGTGTGGGCATTGTCCAAGCCAAGTGGTGCAGTGTCTTGTCAGGAGAAGCATCACGGGGTTCCCAGACTAGCTTACGCATTAGCCTTCTTGTGGCTGAAATCTGGAGATGTTTATGAGATGTATGGAAGCATGGAATAGATTCAGTGGGTTTTTACAGTAATATTTCAGCATTTTAATGATTGATGAGGTTCTACTTATGCCTCCCAGCCACGAATTAGCTTGGTAATTATTTCCCTCATTGTTAAACAAATTTGGAAGTACTTTGGCTTAAGTCATTTAAGAAAGCAGATCTATAAATAGTAGCATGGATCCACTAACAAATGACAAACTCATGATGGAGGGATGACTCACAGGTTAAGAGCCCATACAGGGTCTGAGTTCAGTTCCCAGCATCCCTACTGGGTGGCTCACAACTGCCTATAACTCCACAGGCTTTGAACTTCTCCACACAATGGCCTTGCTGCCCAGGTAGAGAATACAGAATGTTACAAGTCCTGTCTCTCAGCTGCAGCAGTCTCTCTGCCACTGAGTTTTCTCCAGCTAGCAGGGCTTCTCAGAGAATCCCTCTGTTCTGCTCTTCATGCCTCAGTCTGATCTTATACAAGGGCCTGTTTTGGGTTGTCAGCCTTTCCCTTTCTGGTTCTTTCCACAAAGCTCAATATTTTCTGTGTGAACCAGCCTCATCTCAAACTATAATCTTTTTGTTTTGTGTTTTTTTTTTTTTTTAACTTTCTCCATTAAAACCTTTAAACCATAAATTCTGGATCACTCAAAAACGTTTCAGACATGTAAATTTTCCAAGTGCACTCAGATATTGTAACAGCAACTCCAGCAGTGAGGCCAAATGTTCTACCTATTGAGAGTCCCCTTCACACAATGGATGGACCCTGAATGCAGACAGGGTATGGAGCCACCTATGAAGTCACACTGCTTCTATGTTCTCTTCCTGTTGTCTTTTTCACAGCCATGGAGTAGGTACCACTTCTTGTTTAAGCTCTTTTATTCTATAGACTCCAAACTCGTAGCCTGGTTCTCTGCTGTGCTTCCTTCCACTAGCAACTCCACACACCCAGTCAAAAACTTTGCTGTAATTACCTGTGTCTCTAAAACCTCACCAGTTCTGCATCTTCTCAGAGCTGATGTCTCCACATCATCACAGGGAGGCACCTACCAGTCAAGTCAGGCATTTCTCAATGATGCCCCTCCCCTGCCCTCTATATTCTCATACTCAATCACTGAAGAAAACTCAACAGTTCTAAAACCCGTCACTGCCCCCCCACCTCAGCACTGTCCTAATACTCATAGTTCTGGTGACAGCAGCCTGCCTGCTCAGTGTGGCTCTTTTCAGTACTCTAAACAGTTCCCGTCATTCTCTGAAAGGGTAAGCACAGACATATGAACATGCTACCTGTTATGAACGGCTCTGTGCTGCTTGTATTTTTATGTTAATTCTGCTCTTCCAGGAGATGCTGTCTAGAACTAGGAATGAGTCAAGTACTCAGGTGCCTTCTTGTGAGCCAATCCCCTAATGAATAAAGGAGCCAATCACTGGGCAAGTAGGCGGGGCTTTCTGGATGAACAGTGGAAGAGAGGAAGCAGGAGAGAGTAAGGCCCTTTTGGAACAGGGACAGCATATGGGTAAGATGTAGCTGCTAGAGTTTCCCCTTATCAGGACGGATCCTCAAGGATTCGCCCTCGGAGCAATCAGATTTTAATAAGGCTTTCAAGATTAGGTCTTAGTTGTTGCACCCAGAGTCTGAGTTGCCATTGTTTCTGAACTAAGTTTTTGTTGTGTTTTCCTTCACATGGCTGCTTGCCTAGGCTCAAGAGAGAAAGATATGGTGGCAGAGCACGAGTTTGCCTGATGTGCACCACGAAGGATTTGAAGCACGGGGCTGGCATGGTAACTACATGAAAGCGGGAACCTAGTGAGCTGGGTGGAGATATTTCAGGAACTCCAGGCCAGAGAGTTTCCATGAAATAAAACAGTTTGGCCATTGCTTGTCAGTGCATGGCCAGCCAGGCTGCCAAGGCAGAGGCACAAGTGCGGAAACATGCAGGTTCTTTTTTTAATATTTCCCATAACAGCCACCACATCTAAAAGGAGAAAAAGATTAAAATTGACAATAAAATCCATCAAGGCAAAACAACCAAAACACCCAAGACTTCATATTTGGTTAGGCTGATGCTGAGCATCTCAAGGGCACGGGGAGCTGGTATTTGTGTCAACCTGCACTTTCTGTCTCCTCTTTTCATCCCATAAACCATTTTCTTCATCTAGACAATACTAACCACTCTTCTTGTATACAGCCTCAGCTAACCCTGCTTTCTCAGCCCGAAATAGCCCGTTGTCAGCCACACATTCTTCATTTGTCTAAGAAGCAGAGGGGGGTGTTATGGATTCAGTTACAAGCAATAAAACGTACCACATATAATATCTTCATATACTCTACATGAGAGGCTTCTTCTCAGGGCTTGAAAAACACCACCATATGCGTATACCTTGTAAGTCAGAAGTTCAAGTTTTCAATGTTTTTCAATTTTTAAAGCTCTGCAGCAAATATTAAAGATCTGCACCATACCTGTGTACCATAGGGAAGCTGCCAAATCAAATACATGTGCAAGTCTTGTGTAACAGTTTTCTCCGAGATCAAAACACTCCACCCTGCTTGTGAGCTGCTTAAACAGGGAACTAAACAACTAAAAATTAGCATCAGGAAGTACCTGAAACTGACCAGATTCACTAGGCCCTTCGCTGCCAGTGTAAACAGAGCCCAGTTACTAAGAAGACTCTCAGACAAGACCAGCTTCCAGGAAGAAGCAAAAACCAGCTGATCTGCTTAAAAGAGGTTTAGGGCAGCTGAGGCACCTGAGAACAGTCTCCTACCTGTTGGTTGAGCTACCTGCAGATTGTGCAGTGTACTTCAGAATCCCTGCTATTGTGATCTGTCACTCATGCTAGAGTAGACCTTGGTGATGCAGCTGTGTTTGGAGTTGTTTCTGCTCCTGTCAATAACCCCTTACCTTTATCCTTTAAGTGACCTCAATGAAACTCATTGGGTTCACCAAATTGGACTTTGGTGGTACCTATCCTTTGTCTGTCAAGGTTCCCTATCTGGGATGTGTTTCATATCCCCAGGAAAATTTTGTCACACAACAGCAAGCTATCAGTATGGACCTTGATCTTAATTCTGCTAGAACTTAGGTATTTAAAGTTGGCCTAATGTCCTACCTTTCCACTTAGAGTACATACTGGTACAGGCAGAGGGAAATGGTCCTTCAGCCTTCACAATACTTGGTGTAAGTGTCACCAACTGTGGCATATCTTATAGCTGATGGTTTACTCATTTCAATCATTGGTCCTACAGGGGTGTGGCGGTCTTCTCTAGGTATTGACAGTACCAGTGTACTTCCACTGTGCCTACGCAGAGGTGCCCATGTACTCTCTAGATTCAAACTTTTAGGTCACTTTGTGGCTTCCCCTTCCTAACCAGATAATGTACTTTGATCAAATGTCATCATGTACCTTGTATTCTGATTAAAGAAAGTGTCTCCCCCTCCTCTTCTCTTCTGCTTTTAAGACTAAGTAGTGACCCATAGACCTCCTGTGTGCTATGTAAATGCTCTACCACTGAATCATATCTCAGCTGCATGATTCTCAGCATATGTATTTATGCACATATCCATTTTATAAGACAGTGAACAAATAATGACTATGTAAAAGCAGTTTGGGTAATTTTATTGAACTATTTTAGTCTGGCTTTTTTTTTTCATGTTGGAAAATAAGAAAAAAAGTGTTCATTTGTTTCATTTGATAATTTTAGAATGCAACATCTTCCCATTTCACAAAAGCTCTGAAAGTCAGTTTTCATTTTTTTTGCTATAGCTATAGCCCTCAGTTATAAAACTTAAACGTATTTTTAAAATTAATTTAAACTTGCCATTATTGGACTTGAGTAGGGGTCAAATATAACTTTTAGTCACTGAAATTTTCTTATATCTAAACATTAAGAGGAAATTGCTTAACCATCAATTCACTGTTCAATTGAACTAATGTGTAGATACACATGCCCCATGTATTTGGATTATTTCTCCATCGTTACCGTCTGATTAAAAACTATCCATAAAGAAACACAGTTTTGCAGTTACTCAATATTGCTGAAAATAAACTAGTAAATACTTTCCATTTTTATGTGTACATGATAAGAAAGTTGTAATTTCTGCCACATTCAAATGTTAAATATTTAACTCCTACCATATTACTCTAAAATGTTGTATGCCATTGTGCACACAAACTCAACTTTATGTAGACTCTTACGTTTTGAACATTGACACTTGGTGCTTTGCATTCATTAAATGTGTATTGCCTGTAAGGCTTGGCTTACCTGCAGACTATTGAAAATGACAAAGAGAACCAACATCCAGAAGTGTCTGTAGGCCATATGCAGTCCTCCCCAAAGCCACGTCATAGAAATCAGGGCGAAGAGATATAAAATCAGAGGAATTTCTGAAAATCACAAAGACAAGGAAATATGTTCAGAATATCGCATGATTAATCACATGTAAACACAGTATTAGTTTGGTCTCCTTCTCAGGGAAGATGGTCTATACCCTAATACCCATCCAGGAAACAACCTTTGAAATCCTTCCTTTTCTTGTGTGGAGGAGGGAAGGCATTGTGCAGAGCCACAGTTCCAGGTTTTCAAATGGGTCTGCTTGCCACTTGGGGAAGGAGAAGGAAGACATTTGTCCCTGCCTAGGCTACCACCTGCTGGACTGTGTGGGAAGTAACAGGAACAAACACAAAGATTCCCAAATTTCTTGAGGTAGCCCTGTGCTCTCCAGTAAGCATACTCCAACATGGCATTAAAATCATGACATTTAAAGTTCTTTGTGTGATACTCAGCTTTTATTTCCTTGAGAAGATAACAAAATGTATTGTGACTGTTCCAAGTGGAGATGAAGTGACTGACTCAGTTGCCATCAGGGGACGTGTTTTCTACCCATCATGCTCTTGTGCAGTTGTCCTGATGGTTTCCATACTAAGTACCCTGCACAATGGGTCCATTGTGCCACTGGAGCTATAAATTGATTTTTATTATTTTTTTGTGTATGTGTGTTTGCCTGCATGTTTTGTATGACCTGCTGAAGCCAGAAGAGGGTGTCAGATGCTTTGAAACTGGAGTTACAGACAGTGGTGAGTCAACTGGTGTATGCTGGGAATTGAACCCGGGTCCCCTGAAAGGGCAGCAGTGCTCTCAACCACAGAGCTATCTCTCTCTTCAGCTTCTCTAACAGTGATTCTGGGTCACAGGACCATGGTCATTTCCACTTGTCTCTGATTTAGTGAGGGAGTGTTATTAGAGTTTTCAGATGTCTTTACAGAAGAGATTTTAATAGTGATACCACAATCTACGTGTACTTTAGAAAATGAATGA
This sequence comes from Mus musculus, assembly GCF_000001635.26. Lineage (NCBI taxonomy): Eukaryota > Metazoa > Chordata > Mammalia > Rodentia > Muridae > Mus > Mus musculus. The sequence continues at coordinate 81,156,208 of NC_000079.6, forward strand.
AGTCGTAAAGCAGCCATACATAAATATATTTTCATGATATTGAAATGCATGGGGATAGACTAGCACAGGAACCCCCAGGGCAGTCCTGATCATCCATGAACAGCACTTAAAAATCCTCACACACTCTGGGGATTTGAATAGTTAAATACGACTTCAGCAATTAAAATTTTTTATTTTGCTCTGAAACAACTGCAAACATGCACATTAGATGTAATGTCGGTATGGCTACAGGACTTTGTGGTCTTAAAAATTTATCTGGAAGTTGTCAACTGCATCTTCTTTACTCTGTAAATACTACATTTTGTATTTTCTACAAAGATATTTTCTTTTATAGACAGTTTCAAAAATGAAGAAAGCAACACAGAAACACCCTCAAGTTCCGTTTGGTTATTATTTTTAAATTTTAATTTATTATTTGTGTGTGAATGAATTTTTTGTGTGTATGTATGTATGTATGTATTATATATGTATGGTATGTAGGATGTATGTGTATGTTTGTATGTATGTATGTACATATGTATTGAATATAGTATGTATGTATGTGTATATGTATGCATGCATTTTGCTTGTGTGCCTGAGTGAGGGCAACTGCATGCCACAGCATGTGTGTAAGCCAGAGGACAACTTTCAGGAATTGATTTTGTCCTTTCACAGTGGGTTCTGGGTTTCAAACTCAGTCCATCATGCCTGCATGACAAACACTTTTACACACTGAGCGATCTCACAAACACCATTCAGTTATTCTAACAATTTCCTCTGTCCAGTGAGAGCCAGTGTTGCATCGTTGGCATCTCTGTATTCCTTTGAACCCAAATGGTTGAGATCTTTGACTCTGACATCTTGATTTATTACAGGCAGTTTTTCTTGTAGAGTACTGTGCTGGCTAGCTTTACATTTCAGCTTGACTCAATTTAGAATCACCTGGGGAAGAGATTGTTAGTGAGAGATCATTGATATTGGGTTGCCCTGTGTACATATCTACTGGGATTGCCTTGATTGCTAATGTTAATTGATGTGAAGAAGACCCAGTCCACTCTTGGTGGTTCAATTCCCTAGGCAAGGAACCTGGATTGTATAAGAGTAGGAAAATCAAACTGAACACAGGCAAACAAGTGTATACATGTGGCTGTGAGGTGACCAGCTGTCATATGTTCCAGCCACCTTGATTTCTTTTCTCTTGAACTAACTGTGAGAAAAACAAAAAACAAAAACCAACCAACCAAACAAACAAACAAAAAACCTCTTTCTCCCTTGCAGTTGCTTTAGTTAGGGCATTTTATCATAGGAACAGGGATGAAACTAGAACAAGTACTGTAAAATTTGAGTTTATTTGATTTTTTTTTCATGTTGACATTTGGGATGTAAATGTAGACATCACAAATGATAATGGATATTTTAACCTAGGAACTCAGCTTGTCCTGCTAATGAAGATACTCACTCTCATCACTTGGCTATGGGGTTACTTAGATTTTCCATTAAAATTAGCCTTCTTAACTGTGGAAAACCTTTGTAAATAACAAGTGTCTTGTGTGGCACACCTTAGAGACTATATAAATATCTTTTTTCACTATCAAATGTTTAGTCACTTTTATAATTTGGACTGAGACATTCCTACTACATTTAGAAGACTATTATTCATTAATATTCATTTTATTTTGATGCTCAGTTGCCCATAGCTGGAGTCCTTACTTGTGGCTTCCATGTCTTTTCCTTTCTCTACAATTCTATTGACACTTGCCCAAGATGTTTCAGACATTCTCTACTCTGGTACCAGGTTCTTTTAGGAGAGAATTTGAATGTCATGATCTGTATGACATACAGGTAGACATAGTCACTTGCTTTTGGTACACCTAAGGGGTCTCAATAGCCAACAACTGTCACACACACACATACCTGCTCCCAATAGCATATGCACTGACTCTCAAGTTTAATGTAATTTCTTGTTATACAAGATATTTGTTGATTGTGAAGGTTTTCTCTTGGTAGAGGGTAATTTAAGATTAATTTCATGATTCAATGATATTGCTTCTACAGGTTCTTATATATATATATATATATCTGAAAATGTTTACTGTATCCTGTTTTTTATGTCACCTGCTTATGATAATGTTGACAATATTTGCCTTTTCACTTGATGGCTTCTATTTGGCATATTAACATTGCCAGCTTCACTATTCTTGCTCTTCTGGGGCTACCATTAAGTGTTATCTGTACCCAAGATACTTGAGCAGTCAGCCTGAAAGCTGACTGATAGCTTCTTAAGTGGCTAATAAACAGGCGGTTTATTATACATAGTGTGGATATATGTACAGTGTGGATATACATACAGTGTAGATTCATATAGAGTATGGATACATGTACATTGTGAATGTACATACAGTGTGGGGTTGCCAGGGCCGAGAGTAGCCATTGATAGTTTAGAAGATCTAATTTTTTAAATATTTCCTGCAACACAGTGTGGATGTATGCAGTTTGGATGTACACAGGGTGGATGTACACACACTATGGATATATGTACAGTGTAGACACACTGGACAATATGATGATTGTGTCTCAGTCTGCACAGAACATTATGGCACAAGCTGTAATTGCTACTCAACATGATGTGTAATTTAAAATTCGTGAATTGTTCATTACAAGACTTAATTTTACTATAGAGAAATGACACAGTAGAGTGTGTGGCACTGGTAGGACTGACAACTATAGGTGCCTATCTCTCTAAGTCATGAGATTTCCTGATTTATGTCAATACTTCTACTTGCCAACACCACAAACATTACATCTGCTTCTTCCCTGTCCACATTTTGTGACTGTGTACTCTGTCATTGAACGGTCCATTCCCCATTACTCTCAATATACTTAGCTGTCCCATGTACTTACCTGTATTGATCCTAGTTTCTAATGTTATCATCCTTACCCACTCACTTCTAAACTCACTTTGGATTCTATGTTGCACCCTACTACCCACTGAAATGATCATAGCAGTGACTGAGTTCAATGTTGTGTACCGTTTGGTACATGCATACCTTGCTCTAAACCAAGTAGTGGCTTTGGGATAGAATTGTTGAGGGAGAGAAAAGAAAAGAAAAAAGAAAAGAAGAAAATGAGAAAGAGAAGTGGCAAGAGGAAGAAAAATCATATATATATATATATATAATGCCTTAGTAGGAGGCTGTGTTGATATCTTGCTCAGATACACTGTTAGAAAATCATAAGTTATTATAATTTCACAGGAAAAATTAGATAATATAAAATAGGTTTATGTATATTGATGATTCTTTTTTTATTAATGTCTTGCAACTAAACAAGGGAAAATATGGTCAGATTTAAACTTTAATAAAAAAAAAAATTCCTGCCTGGCAGTGGTGGCACATGCCTTTAATCCCAGCACTTGGGAGGCAGAGGCAGGTGGATTTCTGATTTCAAGGCGAGCCTGCTCTACAGAGTGAGTTCCAGGATAACCAGAGCTACACAGAGAAACCCTGTCTCAAACCCCACCCCCCCAAATTTCCCCCAATTAAATCATACTCAGTTAAAGGGTCAGAAGGCCCTGGTGAGACTGGGAAGCTGCTTCAAATATTCATCATCATTTCTACAAATGGCACTCATTGCTTCCACTGTACAAACACAAATATCCATTCATGGCTCTTTGTGGAGCATGAAAGGGCATGCATAATTTTATTTGCACAATTTGGATGTACAGCTCCAGAATTTTGTTGACATGTTCTTCCAAGTGCCTAGAGCTAAGCAAGCACTATGTAGTTAGTGCAAAAGCCAACAGAGCATGCTGGGCCTGCTGCCCAGAAGGACTCACAGCCTATTCCCATCTGTACGAAGTGTGGTAGTCTGGCACTCCAGAGTACAAACTCCACAAGAAAGCCTGTCGTAAATAACTCTGCACTTAGCAGCAGACCCAAAGCTGGATTTCCAGCAGAGAAGCATCCAGTAATTAAAAGATGGTTTCAGATGGGAGAAACATCCAGAGGCACATCTGAATTTTGTAGGTTTGAAGCCTATAAAACTGGAGGAGGGGGCACTTCTTTAGCAACAATTGCAAGTCTTTAATTGAGTTACAGCATCTTAGAAAGAGACTACCCAAGCAAGAGGTACTTAACCTCAAGTCTAACAGCTTTCTTGCTAATGTACATCTGAGGAGGTACGTTTTAAATTCTTTGGAACTCAGCAAAAGGAGAATAGAGAACGAGGATGGACGTTAAGAAGAATGTTGATAAATGGCTACCATGCTACCATGAATTTAATTTGGTAAGCTGGATGTTATCATTCACTTAATGGAAATAACTTCAGTTTCATAATTACCAAGCTGGGTTTTTGCATATAATAAATGACCAGGAACTTATCTCTTGCCTATATGCCATGCTTATCAAAGAAGACACTTAACGGTAATATTAGAGATAACTTATATTGAGAGATGGCTTTGTTAGCATCAAACAGAGTGATTTCAATATCCTCAATAAAAACGGACCTTAGCACAACATTTTTCTGTCCACGGGACAAGAAAATCTATGAAAACACAATGTTATGCACAAGATACAAAGAATTTCCACAACTCAACAACCAAAGGAAAGTCTCCAAACAGTCCAATTCCAAAGTGGGAATGACTGGGAAAGATGTTTCTCTAAAGGAAATAAGCAAATGTATGATAAACATTTCAAAAGATTTCAACATAACTAGCCACAGAGAGAAAAACCAAGGCTACAAAAAAAAAACTATCCTTCATACTCACTATGGCAGCTACTCTGGAGAAATCAGAAAGCTGTGAGTGGAAAGTGAAGGGGGAAAGTGAGAGGAACCCTAGAGCAGGTGAGCACCACTGATGGGAATGGAATGAGGAGTTGCTATGGAAGCATATGTTGGGCCCTTAAGAGGTAAACAGAGGATTACCACAGGACCCACACATTTCAGCTCTAGCTTTATCCCAAAGAAGTGAAAGTAGGGGACAGAAACCTTTGCTTGTACATCGATGTTCACAGAGTGTCAGTAACAATAACCAATTGAAACAGCCAAATGTCCCCTAACCATAAACAAACATACTTAGGTGTGTTGTGATATCACCCAGTGCATTCACAGGGAGTCATGAAAAGGATGAGAATATATCAACGAGGCTTTAGGAAGCTGCCTTGCTCCTTTCACCACGTGAAGACCGTGAGGATGCCATTATTTGTGAACCAATGTGGGGCCCTTACCAAACACCAGACCATTGGCAGCACCGTCTGGGACTTCTCACTGTGAACCCCAAGAAGTAAGTGTTGATGTTTGTCAGGTATGACATTTTTTTGTCTGGTATTTTTGTTAAGACAAAGGTACCCTAGGTTACAAAAGAATGGGATTCTGCTATGCACTACAGTATACATGAACCTTTTGTAAAATGTTTGGCTGAGTGAAATAATATGAACACAAAAGGATAAATAATTTCCCTGACATCCAGGTAGTAAGCAAATCACTGAGACAGAAAAGAGAAGGGAGGTTACCAGGAACCAGGAGGGCTATAGCAAGGAGCTACCCTGCAGTAGACACAGAGTTTCTGTTTGGGACAATTAAAAGTTTCAGGATATTTTAATAGCACTGATGGTTATATAGCATGGTGGCAGCTGGTGATAATTAACTGTATAGTTAATGATGCTTAATGATAATTACGTGGATATTAAAAACACTGTGATGTGCATATTATTACAAAAGGGGGAAGACTGTTAAATCAAGTACGTATGAAGATAAAGTTCTACATTGGAGGAATGAAAATTCCAAGAGAATAAAGGGAGAAAGCTTAAGTGAGGACACATATATATACATATATACACATATACATCACATGCTTATAAATAAACACATATGTATAATATATGTGTGTAATATATATATATAAAGTTAAGGACTTGGGTTGTAAGGATCCAGGAGAAGTTGAATGTGGGGAGAGGTGATGGATAGGACCTAAAGACAATGCACTCATGTATGAAATTTCCGAAGAATAGAAGCAGTTTTACAAGAAAAAGAAATCAAAAGATACTAATGTGATACACAAAGTATTTTAAAGTTTCTTGGAAGAAATTACTTGTACACAGTGGCAGGAAGAGTTGTGTTTGTGTTAGAGCTGCTGTCCCTGGAAAGTCCGTTCTTCACGGCAGTGCTGATGGGCCGCATCCCATGTCTGTCTTTTCTTTCTTCCTTTCTTTCTTTCTTCCTTTCTTTCTTTCTTTCTTTCTGCCTTTCTTTCTTTCTTTCTTTCTTTCTTCCTTCCTTTCTTTATATTTTTTGTTTGTTTTGGGTTGTGGTGAGGATGTGTGTAATTTCAGTGAATTGTGGTTTGTGGAGAAAGCCTATTGCTTTCATAACTTTTTTTTTTTGAAATTCACCCATTATGCATGCAGTGACAACAGTTATGACCTCATTATAAAAATAACACCTCATTCATGAGGCTGAAGTTTATCACGTGTTTCCAGGCTTCTAAAGTACTTGTTTCAGTCTTACCTCACTGACCTCCAGAGTTTTAGTTAGGAATATGCTACTAAAACAGACTCATCAGTCCAGAACAAGAAGCATGGTGATCAAACGGTGGGGAGTTAAGATAGCTATGGGGTTATCTCTGCCAGGGCACTAATTTTCAATTAGAAAAATAGGTAAATTGTGGGTGAAAAAAAGGTATCAAAAGGTCTTGTTTCAAAAGCCTGGTTCCCAATCTGAAATTAATAGCTATTTGGTTACAAGGATGCTTCTGGTTTCTGATTTACTTTTTGGTGAGATTATAGTGTGCACGTGGACTTCTTACCCTGTTTTAACACTGATTCTACAACACACAAGCACTCACCAATGTTTTCAAATATACCTGGAAGCATATGGGCCTATTTAAAAATGCAAGACATTTATGTCTCAGAACTGGTCAATCAGCATTAGGCCAATATGTGGAATACATTTTTAAAAAAGCACTCATGGGTGTGCTTTTATTTATAGAAACAACTTTCACCACATTTGGTCAGCTTGTTTCCCCAATCTCTGATCACACGTCCTAAACATGGTTCTAATATTAGAACGCCCTTCTCATTTCAGTGCTTCTGCAACAAGATCTTAAGTGTTTTGAAGAAGCTCTACCACATTCAAACTGTGACTGAAAATGTTCTGTCCAACCCCTTTAAAAATAGGTTCTTGTAGCAACAAAAGGCCAAGGGTGCAGTAGTGGCATGAATCTTACGGTGTAAACAACTACTTCAAGTCTGCTCCTCAAGAGGAAACCCACGCGTGCACAGCATCATAAGTCTGGCCAAACCCACATAACCCATGGTTGGGGAGCCCAGAGGCCTACAATAGACAGATTACTGTTCTGTTAAGTAGATGTAGGCTCAAAGGGCTTTCTAAATTCCTATCTCTATACATATAGATCAGTGCACTTAGACCTCATCAGTGCATCTTCTTTGTACAGTGTGGATGGTGGTTAATAAAGAAAGAAATTGATCAAATTACAAAGTATCTGTGGAATTCTCAGTTACAAATGAGGCACACACATATATAGTATATACACACATACACATATATATACTATTGTATACACACACACACACACACACACACACATATATATATATATACCCCATTTGTAACTGAGAATTCCACATATACATATATTCATATATATACCACATATAAACACACACACACAAACACACACACACACACACACACACACACACATATATATTCTACCCCAAGGCTCACGGTCCTTAGTGGTAGGGGGAGGCAAAAATATTCTAATAGCCTGAGGTCAGGGAAGAATGGAGCAACCATTCTGCCCATGACCTGCACAAGATGTGCACAATATCAAGCTAGTCCACATTTCTCTCTCTCTCTCTCTCTCTCTCTCTCTCTCTCTCTCTCTCTCTCTCTCTCTCTCTGTGTGTGTGTGTGTGTGTGTGTGTGTGTGTGTGTGCGCTTGCATTTTGAGATTCCACTGATAAATGAAGAACTGTAGAAAATGTATGGCTCTTGGGAAAAGAAAGTCAGTTTTCTTTAAGGGTATAGTTGCTGGTGGTTGACCACAGTCTAGTGGATGGTCCTATAACCAGGATATATCAGTAGGACAAATTATAGTTGATGAATTATAAAAATAAATAAAAAGAAGACAAAAAATTGAGGAATGGTAGGGGAGTCAGGGTAGGTCTAGGGAGAGTAAAAAAAAGGTGAATGAGTATGATCAATAGTTCATTGTACAAAATCCTTAAAGAATTCATTAAAACATCATTATGTCTTTTAAAATATTTAAAAATATCTAAACATTTAGCAGCTTCTTTTCTACACTCTCTTCCTCTTTATGAATTTATTTTTCAAACTTCATAGCATTTATAAGCACGAAATTATTATGTAAGTTATGCAAGTCTTGATTTTATTTGTTAACTTGATAAGAGACTTAATAACTGCTTTAACTTTTGGGTGTGTCTTTTAGGATGTTTCAGAAAAAGATGGACATTTGAATTTTGGATAAAGAAGATAGCCTTCCTCGATGTGAGTGGTCATCAACCAACTCACTAAGGGCCTACACAGAACACAAAGGTATAGGAAAGGGTAGAGCTGTACCTTTTCTCGGCCTGACCGTGTGGTCTGGTACATAGGTCTTTCCTGTTCACTGTGCTCTTGGCTCTCAAACCTTCAGAATCAGACCAGAATTCCCATCCTTTATTCTTATGTCCTCGACCAACACCACAGGCATCTAGACTCTCCGATTGTAGGTGCTGATTTTGAGACTTCCCAGTCTTCATAATCAAAGAAGTTAGCACTTTACATTATATCACTTTCCCTGGAGATGTCTATCTTCATGTCTTCCAGTCATCTATCTGCCATCTCTCTATTTTCTGTCATCTATCTACATATCATCTATTTATTCATCATTTATCTACCTACATACTTATCTTTCATTTATCAATGCATGTATACTACCTATTAGTTCTTTTTCTACAGAAAATCTAAATATAGTTGTATCTAGTGATATTCTTTTCTGTACAAAGTCCATGAAAACACTCTCAAGTGCATAGTCTTGCACCTTCCTTACGAAGGAAGGGACTCAAATATAGGTAAATTAATAAGTAAGAGTCCAATTTTAGTTCACATCTCTGTAGAAATAGCTTTGCTGCAGTTAAAAGAGAACTGGTAGCTAAGTTTCCCTGCCCACTATTTATTTCCTTCACCTTCTACCTAAAGACAAAAGAAGACGCACACACACACACACACACACACACACACACACACACACACACACACACTCAGGATAAGGAAAGGAGAGGAAAAGTGATGAGGGCTTTAAGGTGCAGAGAAGGCAAGGTAGAAAAATGATGGTTGTGGGTTGCAGGCGAGGCTGCCTGCCAGTGACTTCCCCCAACGACAGATCTCTGTGATTGCTTTGTTAAATTTAAATTACACATATTTATTTTGGGGGTAGGTAGCTGAATGCTTCCATGTCCATGTGAAATAAGAGGATAATCTGGAGACCGAACTCAGTCTTCAGGCTTAGCATCAAGAACCTTTACCTCTTAAACCATCTTGCCAGCCCAATTACTTAATTTTTATGGAACTGGGGAAAGACAGAGAGAAAAGGGGTGACCATCATTGACTACTTCCAGAACCAGTCGATTTTATTCAAGATTACCATAGTCGTATACCAATTTGAATACCTCTGAAGGAGTCAGATCTGTCCTGAATTCCTGAAGGTGAAACTCTGTATCAATCACAAATCATAGAAAGCAATGTATTAGTGAACTGCAAATTCTAGAGAGAATAGCTGCATTAATACTAGCTTATTTTCTCACACTCAATACATTCTATGCTGTGTCATGCCACCATCCCATTCTGTCCATTCCATGCCACTTAAAATATACTGATAATGAGACTTATCAGTGGCTTATGATCCACAGTCATGGGCAAAGGAAGCCTGAGTGATCATATCCATAGCATAGCCTATACGTAGCACCTTCAAATATAGGGAGCTGATCCTTATAGAGGTGTGAAGGATGGCATTGGAGGAACTGTGCAGGTGAGGTCCTGGACCACAGGACAGAAGTCAATACTAGCTGAGAGTGTATTTTGCAGGGTTGAAGGAATGTGAGTCTATTCCCCAGTATCTTAAGGTCTACGGAGAATTTAAGCATCAGGACTTGGCTAATGGCAGACTTGGCTCGCAAGGATGTTAAAAGACAGCTCACTGTCAAGCCTGCTTTGGGTGTGATTTATATGGACCGAAAAGAAGTGGTGAAAGCCTAGAATTATGGTCTTGCCTTGCAAGAGCTATATATAATTTTCAATTTGCAGGCTATAATTTTGAATCTAAGGAGAATAACCAAGTTATATGAGACAGACCCACATCAACCTTGCAAAAACTGTTATTAGAGTAATTCTATTTGAACCACATACTTTAGAGTTGCCAGCTAATGCCCTGCTGTGTGGTGATGGGGGTGTTGGTTATGACTGTGACTCTTAAGGAAAGGTGAAATTCACGGTTGTCTTCCTGTGCTGCTCAACTTTCTTGGAATCATGGACAAGGGAATAGCATTTGCGTTAACAGCTGACGGAGACATTTTTGAAGGATGCTTTACCAAATGAAAGTGGCAAATGCTCTTAGACATCAGAGTTCTAAAACAAGCATGGAACCGGTGAAGCAATAGTCAAAGACAAGCTTAGCCTGGCTTTGTAATATTGTTAGCAGTTTCTCAGAGGTAAAGAGCTGTGACACTCCTTTAAAAATGTGCTGGGGCACAGGGTAATAGTTCCTTCCACACAGCTATCAGAGCACCAGAAATGACTCTATTGCCATTTTGAATCCTACTAGATGGCCTTATATTATTTAGAAAATAGGTTACTATTAACTACTAGTAACTAGTAGTAGCAGCTACTAATAACTTGTTAAATGTGACCCATGATTTGAGTACACATCAGAGAACAGCCATTAGGATTGAACAGGCTTAAATTCAGTGCCAGAGTCTTGACTCAAATAACAAAACATCTCATAATCATTAACACCAATGATGACTCTGTGTGCTCAAGAAAATATGTTTGTGGGTTGTCACATACGCCAGTCCCTAGAACCATTTTCTGATAGAGCCTCAGACTGGATGGATGGTAGCTTACCTCCAAACTCATTGCTCCTTTAACTTTGTACTTTAGCCATCCTAATAGAAAACACAATTTTAAATTTTACTTCTTTTTAAACTTTTACTGCTTTACCACAGGGATCTGCCTGCCTCTACCTGAGCGTTGGGACTGAAGGAGCTCACCGCTGTACCCCTGCCTTGTTTCTTTTTTAGTGTGATTGATTACATTTCGTCTTCCGTTTGCTATTAGATTACAAGGGGATTGCCTCTCCTTAGAAATAATGCTGCATTGCTCAAAAGGTGTGGGTGGATTATGCTCTCTTGTTAAATGACTATGTCTGTAAATGCAGAAAATGAACATCACACCCACATACAGAACTGTTCTCAGGAATGTACAGCTGACCACAAAGCAATCTGGTATCTGTGTTACATAAACACTTGCCATTGTCCAACAGCACAATATACACAGGTGGGGCAGGGATTTTTATACGAAAGGAATGAACTAATTCCGTATTGCTCATTCTTATTAGCAATCTCAGAGAATAAAACTGGGGAACCAATTGTGTTGAGAAAGATCCTCCGAAGTCAAACCCCATGCATATGATTTAATGGGAAGGATTCAATTAAAGCAAAACAAAGTCGTAAATCACTGGGCATGGTGGTACATGCCTTTAATCTCAGCATCTGAGAGTCACAGACAGGAAGATCTCTATAAGTTTCTAGCCATTCTGGTCTACATAGTGTGTTCCAGGACAGCAAGGATCAAGACCTATCTCAAAATAGAAAAACAAACAAACAAACAAACAAACCAAAAACAACAACAAAAAACCTTGGGGTGGGCGATATGGTTTACTGGATCCTTCTAGAAGATCCAGGTTTGATTCTAGCATCCACATGATAGCTAACCACCACCCATAATCTTAGTCCATGTGGATCCTGTGTGCTCTTCCGACTTTCACAGGCACAAGGCATGCACGTCGTGCACAGACATACATTCAGGCAAAATACACATAAAAAACCCAATACTAACCAACTTGCACAACCATAACAAAAAGAACAAAAAAAAACCCTAATAAATACTTGTTTTGACAATTTTTTGTGTGCTATTGAGTAAATAATTTAAACACAGTAACCTGTATCTAATAGTAGATTATTACATTTTTCTTTCTCTGTATGTCAATGTTATATGTAATCTTTTGAGGTGTTTTTTTGTTTGTTTGTTTGCTTATTTTGTTTTTTGGTTTTTTTTTAAGATTTAATTCCAGCATCTCTTTCCTCCATACTCTTGAATATTCATGTGAATTTCAAGTCATGGCTAGAATAGTTCACAGGGATGTAGTACTAGAGCAGTAAGGTAGATGATATTGTTTGGTTTATTCTCAAAGATGTGTTCTCTCTCTCTCTCTCTCTGTGTCTGTCTGTCTGTCTCTTTGTCTGTCTGTCTTTGTGTGGCAGTCTGTCCGTCTCTGTGTGGCTGTGTGTATGTGTACTTTTATGTGTGTGTGTGTGTGTATGTGTGTGTGTGTGTCTGTGTGTGTCTGTGTGTATGTATACTTTTATGTGAATATGTACCCACAGGTCCTTGGCTCCAGTAGAGTTAGGAATGCATTCATGAAGATGAAGACTGGAGCTTATTGTCTTGGCCTTGAAGGCAGGCAAACAAGTCAATATTGAGGTTAGAGGAATAAGAATAGCATATAAAAGGTGAAAGGCACATTTCTAAGTCTGAGTAGGTTGTTCCTTTTGGCTACCATTAAAAGCTCACAGAAGTGAGTAATGAGAAGAATCTCATAGCAATGGACCAGCTATGCAGAATGATAGTCCATCACATAGAGAGAGCCCTTTCACATTTCTGAAACAAACAAACAAACAAACAAACAAACAAACAAACAAAAAACAAACAAACAAAAAACGAGGTACCCATGACTGAAAGAGAGCTTTATCTCCCAGGAAAGTAAACAGGCTGATGAGAGGAAGCAAGAGCAGCCCCCCACCCACAATGGCAGCAGTCTAAGTAAATGACTGGAAAGGCCCAAGGCAAAGGAGTACCAGGAGAGCACCTCCCACAGTGTAAGTGGAGGGGCAGAGACACAGTGCAGACACAGAACTGTAGGGTACCACACATCTAAAAGCAACGGCAGATGGGAAACCATCACCAAAGATTCTAATTCAGTGTGGCTATAGACTCATGAGAGCAGAATTTCAGAAACCTTCAAGGTTCTGTTGATTCACTTCTGATTACCAGTGATCTGAGTGGCTATGACTAGAGAGTGAAAGAAATTACACAGTTCTCCTAAGTGCAAAAACAACAAGAATGAAAAGCATGAGAAATAATATTGAGATCAGAAGAACTGATCGAGGCAGATGACGACGTGAGACTTTCTCACACTTCCTGAGGATAAGCCATTGGAGGGAAAATGAAGAGTATCCATCCTAAATGCACACGAAGATGTGTGTGCCGGTAAGTGGGGACAGAGCAGGGATGGAGTTGGCAAACTCTAAAATTCCTGGCTACCCTGACATGGATATTAGAAGCAGTCCCTAGAGAACATACATGCTTTGGAATTCCATCTCAAGGAAGAGCCATTAGCAGGGTGTACTGGCTAGTTTTGTGTCAACTTGACACAGCTGGAGTTATCACAGAGAAAGGAGCTTCAGTTGAGGAAATGCCTCCATGAGATACAACTGCAAGGCATTTTCTCAATTAGTGTTCAAGGGGGAAAGGCCCTTTGTGGGTGGGACCATCTCTGGGCTGGTAGCCTTGGTTCTATAAGAGAGCAGGCTGAGCAAGCCAGGGGAAGCAAGCCAGTAAGTAACATCCTTCCATGGCCTCTGCATCAGCTCCTGATTCCTGACCTGCTTGAGTTCCAGTCCTGACTTCCTTGGTGATGAACAGCAGTATGAAAGTGTAAGCTGAATAAACCCTTTCCTCCCCAACTTGCTTCTTGGTCATGATGTTTGTGCAGGAATAGAAACCCTGACTAAGACACAGGGGGTGAGTAAGAAAATGAAAATGTCACTACCTCAAGGGAAAGCGTCTTCTGAGGAGGGCTAGCAGTCAGTACTGGCTGAAGCCTAAGAGTTTAAGGGTATGCAGATGAGAGAGAAGCTGGTAGGTCTGGTGTACACGGGCACGGGTGATGAGTGAGTCTCCCTCATGGTAGAGCTGGGAAGGGAAGGTGGTGAGCAAAACTGCTGGAGGGGCTCGTGGGGGAAGGGAGGAAGGGAGAGGCACGGTGCTAGCCTGATGAGACAGCAGCACTGTAAGGAAGCATCTCTAGGTTGTGTAAAGCGATACACGTCGTTAGACTGTGGGGGAGACCCAGAGGACTGAGATTTAAGCTGTAAGACATCTTTGGAAAAATTAGCAAAATCAGTTCCAAGAGAAGGTAAAGCAGATGAAAGATAAAAATGGGAGGCGATCCTGAGGAGCAGCTATGTAGGGAAGAAGGGGTGGACCCTGGTGAACAGGAGACAGCCAAGGATACTGAGCAGGTGAGGTAAGGAAAACTGAGGGTGGCAGCATCATGCTGGTTTTAATTTCTCGTATAGACAGAAGGCATTAAATGCAACACTTTATGGCAGTGGGCTCTGTTTCAAAGATTACTTGAGAATCAATTAAAGATAATTCAAAGATTTCTGGGAAGCAGATGTGGGCCAGGGAAGCTTGCTTAGAATAAATTAGTGTCTATTATGGAATACCACTAATTGGTCCACAATTATTTTCTATATTATTTTATTATCTTTATTTTTATTTAATTACTTTATTCTTTATTGGCACCCCGTAATACTTTCTGTTATTAAATAACTATGTTTGTAAATGTAGAAAATGAGCATCACACCTACATACAGAGCTGTTCTCAGGAATATAAAACTGACCACAAAAAAATCTGGTACCTGTGTTATAAGAAGGCTTGCCACTGTCCATTGACCATTAATCACTGAGCATGGCGGTACATGCCTTTAATCCCAGCCTTGGGGAGGCAGAGACACATAGATCTCTATGAGTTCTTTGCCAAAATAAAGAATAATAAAGATTACTCTGTGGCCTAGACTACACTGGTGGTTAGCCAAACTACTTAAAGAGGAAAGCCAGTTGGTGAGGAAGTCGAAAGAGCCAATGCAAATGCCCTTGAAGTGTTCATGTTCAGAGGGAAGTGAAGGGATTGGGAAGAGAGCGTCACCCTGAGGGCCAAGGACAAATGAGAGAGTGCTGCTGGAAGAGCTGCAGAGGCTGTGCTGGGTGAGGCATGGAAGGGAAAATGGTGACACGGAGGGAGGAGTGTGTATGATCCTCAAAGCAGGCATCTGCCTCAGTTCAGAGCTGAAAGGGTGGAAGCAAAGACCGGGCTCTGAAAACAGGGAACCAATCTTTTGAAGGCAGAGCTGTGCTGTCCTGGAATGTGAGGAGGGAAGACATTTCCTGCTAAGTGGAAAAGTGACCTAGTGCAGCTGGTCTAGAGGAAAGTACCACCTCACCACTTATTTCGTTTGGAATAAGGGCCCTGAAGGAGTGTACTTTTAGCCCAGTGATGTGTACATCACTGCTGGTATAGTGTACATTTCTTCAAAAACTATGTGTTGCAAAAATACCATTTTCCTATTTGATTTTCTTTACAGCACAGCCATTGTGCCTCCAATATAAACTGACTTCTCGTTTCCCAGGTTACTTATTCCCAGTTTCTACCTTTTTAGTGATAACAACCCTACTTTTATTCACTCACAGATCTGATCTTTAATATTTTATTAGCCAATCAGTTTAAAGTGCATCCATACAAACTATATTTCGAGAACTATATTTACATAAGGAGTAATGTAAACATTGAACCATGAGTAGAAAGGATTTGAAATAATAATAACAGCCCTAAAAAGTACATGGGAAAAATTACAATAGAATCTGCAACTAAGAAGCTGGCCAACTGTGCATTAAGGGACCACAGTGGAGAAGCCAGCTGAGGGGTTCATTACCACGACAGAATATAAACAGTCCAAGATAAAACAGGCTAAAAAACCTGGTATTTCTACTGTCTAGCTAAATTTTATATACATTCATCGGCAATAGTGTAAATGCTAATTCTGGACAGACATATTTTTAAAACGAGAAATTGTCTTTTCCTTTGCCAGGAGAGGATGGAAGAGTGCTATCAGCCACTAAAAAATTGCTTCCAGATCAAAGCAATAAACAAAAATAACTGTTTTTTTTTTTTTTTTTTAATAACTGTTTTATAGAGTTTTCGGAGAACGAGAAAGCAATGAGTCATTGGTAACTTTGAAAAGATTAGTAAGGCAGGATTTGAAGAAGAGTAAATCTTTCTAAAAAGTGTATAAGCCACCAGGAAAATTGAAATTTAACATTTTTATTAAATTGGAAATGAGCAAGAAGAAAACATATTAAAAGTCAGTAAGTCCATTATGAACAACTAGAATGTTCTAGTGGCTCTCTGGACAAATGGGATGTGGCATGACAAGGGTAGCCACAGGACTATTTGATAGCCATACATGCTTGTATTGTTTACCACACAGACTGCATTGTCCACCAAACCCTCATAAAGATGGAGAGCAAAGCATAAATCCGTTGTGGACTGGTGGCTCAGCAGATGGAGCTTATGCACACACTTCACATTGTGTTTGATATCCAGATGTTATGACCGGAGCTCCCAAGAGCTGTTTTCTAACTTCTACACACACACACACACACACACACACACACACACACACACACACACACACATGCTTGCATAGGTGCATGTATGAGAACAATACCGTGCCTCATTTAAAAAAATATGGATACCGTTCTACTCTCTATCCGCTTCTGAACTACCATAAATGAACCCAGAACACAAGAGTGAGCTTAGCTGTGTTAAATCCAGACTTATTAGAATTACACTGCTGTTAGGTACACAGCGGCAAGGCTGTAAGTACAGCACAGGTGTGTGAAGTTCACTCAGAAATAATAAGGTTTTCTTTTAATTTCAGCATCTGAGGATTGTCACCATTAGATTATTTTAATGGCACGATCAATTTGGACCTTAGAGTGCTTCAGCATAACATAGAGGTAAATAAGAACCAAGGGACACAGTCTCAAGACAGTGGCAAGGGCCTTGACTATGAGATGATGGAATCCAGGTGTCATGGATGGAACTGTGTCTTCTAGCCATCAAATTCACAGGGAGCATGCCTGACTCCCAACATGGTGGTAACATGCCTCCAGGAGGTGACAAGATCAGTTATTAGAAGTCTCACAATGGGATCAATGACTTAGAAGAGATGCAGTAGGGATGTCTTTCTCTTCTGCGAGTGCACAGCAAGACCACAGCAGGAGGATGGTC
The DNA here is from genome assembly GCF_000001635.26 of Mus musculus. Lineage (NCBI taxonomy): Eukaryota > Metazoa > Chordata > Mammalia > Rodentia > Muridae > Mus > Mus musculus. Next base: position 81,173,618 of record NC_000079.6, read on the forward strand.
CTCGGGATCCAAATCAGCTGGCACTTCTGAATCAGAAGTCACATCAGGGACTTCTGGCCCCTGTAACTGTGGGAAATGTCTGTTCTTTAGATCTACAAGCCATGATGTCCTGAATGGTAACCAGAGCCATTCAGAGCCATCAAGACATAATGACAGAAAAGGAAGGCAAGGGACTACTTGAGAGAATTTCACAAAGTGTGTTAAGGAAAGGATCTCCTAATAATGTGCGTTGAGGTTTGGTTTGTTACTATGTAGCATAGTGCTAAATTCTGTATCCCAAGGTCTGGTTGCCTTGAGAGAAGTGAATTCTCACATATGTCAGCTTTTGTTATACAAACCTTGCTCTTTAAAACTATTAGTTTAATAAAGATGCCTACAGCCTGTAGCTGGGCAGAAGAGAGATATTGACAGGGCTGGAGGTCTCAGGATTGGGGTCTGAGACAGGGACCAGGGAGGAAGAGGAAAGAGGATAGATGGATCATGAGGACATGGCCATGAGGACCAGCCTGTGGGAGTGGTAGCACAGGCAGAACATGGCAAAAGGTATCTCAGGGCTACTGACAGAGAAGTAGATAGAATATCACAGAGGGTTGGTATCTGCCCAGCTCTGGTGCTTTAAGGCTTATTACAAATATAAAGGGTTTGTCTCTTTTATTTGGGAACTAAAAATATCAAAGGTGGGATAGAAACCCCCAATAGTATTTTCGACAAAAATTATGCAATTACACATAGTCTGGTATTAAGTTAACAAGAAGAAACAAATTTCAAGCTTTTAGTATACTCTAGTGGGTTTATTAAGCACTTACAGATGTTGGCATTTTATCAATCAAATAATCTCATAAAATAGGCTAGTAACATAACAACTGTATCAACTAGGAGATAGAAAAAACTGGGTGTTTCGGTAATAAGTATAGAGGGAGAGTTTTCACTAGAAATAATATGGAGTAGAAAATGCAAAAAAAAAAAATTCCAGCCAAGAACCCCTCAAGCTCTCCTGGGGAACAGAATCTAATGATCATTTTTATGAACATCTTTTAAAATTAAGGTTTACATATTGAGATTATCAGGGAAAGTTTGATTTAAAAAATGCTAAGGGGTCAGTATAGGTGCTGGCAGCCATGGTGGCTTGTGGGGCAAGTGGAACTGTGTCACCAGACAAAACTGGGAAGGTTGAGCCGATTCAGAAACCCCCGGTACTTCTCATATCTGAGAACAGTAGGCATTACATCTATTCCCCACCAGGTTCCTGTCCTAGAGCATGCGACCACGACACCCCACGTGAGGATCATGACCACTGCACATGTAACATAGAGCACAGAGTTCTCCATGCTATTGAGGTGTCTAGATGGGCTATCCTGAGGGTTTAGCCAATAAATTTCCCTTCCCAGACATTCCTTCCTGCAAAACATATTTAATCTCCGGTCCACCCTGAGTAAGTTGTATGTTTCCATTTTCTACTATGAATAAACAATTTGGACAAGGACTGTCTCCCTCCCTCATCAAGAAACCTTAATCATACAGAGCTGTGCCATCTAAATCTTCCACAGAAGGCCCCTCTGCTCCCGACATTCACCCCAGAGCTAAGCCAGATTCCCTCGCCTCCCAGCCACGGGCTCATCACTGCTTCCTCCCTCCAACTCCTCACGGTTCTGGGTTTCTGGGAGTTTGGGAACCCCAGACTCAGCCTCAACCTGCGCCATTTCTCACCCGGGCTGGGGCCTCCATCTTAGGCAGCATTCTTCAACCCCCGAGCAGGTGGGAGTTCCATGAGCCCGGCACCTGAGGGTGGAATGTAGCCTAGAGCCTCCCCGTTTTGTCTGCCCAAGCAGTGTTAAGACAAAACGTAGACCCACAGTGGCTCTGCAGAGCTTAGTGTATCACCTGTAGCTCTCATTACAACTCCATTCTAGTGTTGCCTGGATTTTCCTGTCCGACTATAGAAGTAAGAGTATTTGTTTCATGTAAACTCTGAGATAAAAGCTCTCCCTACACCTAACTTCTTAGAACAGTGCCTGGCATACGATGAATCTTTGTGGTAGTGCAGTTGATGGTAACGGTGACCATGAAGTAGACCAGGACTCCAACACTTACTGTGGAGCTCTCAAAACACTAACAACACCAACACCACCACCAACACTAACACCCCACTTAATTGTTAATAGAAGGATATTCAGAAACTGTGAGTTATATAGAAAGACCCTCCAGCCCCTTTTCTTCTTTGGTTACATGTATAATTTGGGGAGTCGAGAATAACTTTAAACTTTAAACTCTTTGATTGTATTCTGTAGTTTTCATGAGGACAGGCAAAGGCATGGGGGAATTCCTGAGGAGACTGTGCTAGAAAGTTTTGCTCACTTATTTACAGTGTGAGGAATTAAGCCCAGGAACTGTGACAGCAAGCACCCTCCAGTTGAGACACAGCCCCGATCCAGTTCTAAGACTTTTTAGTGATTAATCCTAAATGCACAAGACAGGATAAGACAAACAAACAAACCAATAAAGAAGGTAGGAAGCATTAGCACCACACTGTAACTGGAGTTTAAAGATTTCTCATTTGAAGCTCTGAAGACCAAGGCCCTAGAGGAGAATCTGAAAGGCTTCTTGAAACCACTGGGATTTCCCCCCAGCACTGCTAACAGGATGTGGCAAGGTTGAGCTGAGCTTGCAAAGACTCAAGTGAAGGGGTGTGTTCGCTGTACAGTGAAGAGGTTCATTGTATAGTGAAAAGTGGGGTTTTCCTTGGATCTCCAGGCCCTGTGTTTTCATTTTCTTCTCTGCAGTAAAACTGGGACGAGACTGCAAACCAGCGTCTGCTGCCCAGACCAAGTGAAACCTGTTGTGTTGCTCACTCTGGAGCTCAGGCAAGCACGCAGTACTGTTCTAGGACACATAACTCTCTTTGTGCTTTAATGTAAGCTATACTGCTTGAGTATACAATTATATATATATTATATTCATGAGTATATATGATATATATGCTCATGAGTATATATGATATATATACTCATATATATATGTATATATATATATATATCAAATGATATCTCAAATGGTATTTTTGCAATTTGACTTATAAACCATGAATGTTTCTGCAAGTCAATCTTAAAATAATAAGAGTACATAACTTTGAAGTGAAAACACGAGACTTTGTGATCTAGATGTTCCAACTATTTGTAACAAAGCAGCACAAAACCCAGTCACTTAGAATTGTGTTTTGCCACAGTCCTGCAGCTGCCTGTGTCAGGTTTCTGCTCTGCTCTGTGTAGATGGATCCTACAAGATGGATTCTTCACATATCTAGAAGCAGGGCTAAGATCCCCTACCCCCACCTCCAAACACTGCAGGATGGCTAAACATGTCTCTGCACGTGTCTGTTCCTCATTGGCTAGCTTGATCGTTCTATCAGTGTGGTCATCTCAGGAAAACAGAACATACATGGTGGCTGGTTTCCGAGATAAAGACAGTTAAATGTGTTAGTCCTCAACCACACTAGACCCATTGTGAGACAGCATCATGTCGGTGAGATTTGTGTAAGCAAAACCAAAGCCTACCCTGACTTATGGAGGGAAGAAGAATCTCACTCTGGTTGTGGAAAGGAGCACCCACGTCCACAGAGAGAAGCAGTCAGTCTGCTAGCTTGTACAGGGCAGTATAGAGATATTTCATTTCTTAGAGGCTATTTCTTTATTCTCTTATTCATTTGCATTTCAGTGAGTTTTGTGTATCTATTTGAATCATTTTTAAATGTTAGCAATAACTTTGAGCTGTGGTAAAATGTTTTACATTCATCACAAGTTTTCAATGATTTCCATTAGAGTATAGAACGTTATCTTACCTATTATTGTTAACCCTAAGGATAAAGAGAAAGAGCCTTACAAGGGCTAGAAGCATTCTGCGGTACAGATGCTCCCACTCAAGCACTGGCCGTTACCATTCCAGGGAATTCTAAAATAGAGAGTCTCCTTGCTCATGGCCAGTGGGATCGAGCCACCTCTCCCACCCAGGTACTAACCATAACTATGCATAGCCTCTGAGATCAGACCATATCAGGTATGTCCTGGATGGTGTGACCCTGGACTCCACTCACCTCTCCAGTTTTGTGAATATATTGAAACCTATGTAGAGATCTTTACAACAAAAGGACTCATAATCACCTACTTCCTCTTTTCCTTGCAATTAATTTTCTTTCTCTGGTCCACGTATCTTTCATCAAGTAAGAACTGGCTGATGATTCAGAAAGGAGTCAGCAGCTTTTAAAGTAAGTCTAAAAGGAGAGACCAGCTTATTGTTGCCCAAGATCAAACCTGAACCTGAAAATTATAGGCTTCATTTGAAATGCTGTTAGAGACACTGAAATGCAGTTTATGATACCTTTATGACTCATTCTTGAGTAGCCATAGAAAGGAGGAGAAAGCTAGTGATTCTCACAGAGAGCCATTGACCTTAAAGAATCAGGTTCACAGAGGTCAACTATGGGTCCCCAAGGCAATGCTGTGAGGCTGTTCCAGGACTGCTCAGCAAGAAAGGTATAGAAGATGGCTACCTCAGTTCCCAGGGTACTTGACTTCGCTGGAGCTCCTGCCCCCTTTCCTTTAGAGTTCACCAGTTTACTTGAATGCTGAGTGAAACCAAGGATGTGAGAAGGAAAAACAGTCACTTCAAGTGTAAGATGCAAGGATTCTCATTGATACTATACTCAGTAGGGTCATATACTTGTTGGGGAAGTTGGCCCTTTTGTCAGGCATCTAGATTCTGGGAAGGGAATAATTTGGAGAACAATTCTAAAGACAGTGGAAGATTCTAGGCCAAATGGAATGATGTAACCCCTTTCAGGTAGTCAAGTATGTCTGACTCTAGTATTAACTATATCTGCTTAACTGTCTTAATGAAGGGGAAATTCAATAAAACTCTAAGCTGTCTGAGTTTTCTTAGGAGGAATTCTTGCCTTTGCATGTTTAGAACTACAGTAAGCTATGCTGGGCCTTTGGGAGAGTTGATTAGACCACACTCCAGCTCCGTCGTCCAGTGTCCTGGAGGGTGTGAAAGCCCCAGCTGCTCAGAGAAAGAGAAGATGGTTCCAAATTTTCTGTTGTCTTCAAACTTAGGTTTTCAGCAAACAGTAAATCTGACCACTCTATAGATTCTCAAGTCCTAAGTGGGAGTTGTCTGCTTACAGGAAGCGCCAAAAGCAAAGAAAAGTTACACACAATCCAGGTTTCCAAAATTCCAATACACACACGTTCAAAATGTTCTTAGAATTTGGATTAGTACTCTCAGCTCACATAGATTTCATGTATACTTATACAGATTACAGAAATTTCTGAAGCTTTATCTCTTCAAATTGTGCTGCTTATGGTTCCTCCAATTCCTTTCTTTTGTTGGAAGATCTGTTCTTATACCTTAGCCTCGTTTTAATTTTCTCTCCTTTTTTTGTTTCCTTGGTGGTTCCCCAGCTTTCCTTTGGACTCTGTTCATGAGCTGGCTGTCTCCTCTCTGATGTGTTTAGAGTTCACCTCAATATTTGTATAGTTAACATTTTTAGCAGTATGCTTGTTATTATTCCTGAAATAGGCCACATTTTTGTCATCTACCTATCTATCAATCTATCATCTATCTATTCACCCATCCGTCCATCTATCTATCTATCTATCTATCTATCTATCTATCTATCTATTATGTTTTAAGTACTCTCACAAATATGCCATCTTTCATATCAGAAGATACGGTTAAATAAGTTATCCCCTCTAGGGTGTCTAGTCTTAGGATTCAACCCCGCCTCATGAAAACACAGACAATAAATAAACAAACAGATGTGGGTTGTTTACTAAAAACAAACAGACACGAACAAAAATAATCCTTATATTTAAAAACAGACCAAGTAGGCTGCTGTGATCCCAGTAACTGGGAGGCAGAGACAGAAGGATCATCTGAGATTAAGTCCAGCCTGGGCAATACAGTGAGATTCCCCCATCTCAAACAAAGAACAGCACCAGATAGGTTACTGTAGCCATTGTGGAAGACAGTTTTGCAGATTTGACAGTTAAATGCAGTCACTTTATGGACAAGGAAGTCTTCTCCCACATACACATACCTAAGAGGAATCAATATACGCATCAATGCCAAAACCTACACATGTATCTTCTTAGGGGGCAATGGAAACATTCTAAAGTTAGACTACGGTAAGGTTCCACAGCTATGTGAACATGTTAACTCTCCACAGACTAGGTGGGCTAAACAGAGGAGCTTTGTGTTATATAAACCGCATCTCAGTAAAGCTCTACACAACAGATAGAGTGGGGAAGCACTTTACAGAGTGGCTTGCAGGGGCCCAACGTGCTCTTCACTGTGTTCTACTTTTCAGGGTCCTTCAACCTCTTATAGACTTCTGAGTTGGATCACATTCACCATTTGTTACATTTTAAGGTTTATGCTTGATAGTTTCCCTTCAGTTTCAGATTGCAATTAATATTGAATAGAAACCCTTTCTTTATTCATCAGCCTTTATCATTGGAACGGTTTTGTTGTTGTCTCCCTGCCCCTGCCCCTGCCCCGTTGTAGCTTTTAGAGCCCTCAGGGAGCAGTTGATGCTGTGGTCTTTCTTTTTCTATGCGGGTGTTATAGCTACATAGATATCGGCTCTAACTCCGAAGAGCTTAGCCCTGGTGTTTAATATGATGTGACTGTATTCTTGGGTTGGTCTACTCATTTAAATCAAAGCTGAAGCTATTACAGCAGCTTTCCCAAGCTTCTGCCAGGAATGACCCATTGCCTGCATCTTCCTGCCATGGATTACAATCTTACAGGTTCTACTTTACCACCAGAGCAGATGCCAGCTCACAGCTGCTTTATTTTTTTCTTTTTTGTCTCAGGAATTATTAAGGTTTTGTCTCAGGAAATAGTAAGGTTTTGTCTCAGATCACCATTTTATGCACTCTGTCTGGTCCATAGAAATACATTATCATATTTTTTTCCAGTTTTGTTGAATATAAGATTTTAAAAAATATAATTTATTTTTAAAAATTTATTTACATTTCAATTGTTATCCCCTTACCCAGTCCCCCCTCCCAGGACCCCCTATTCCATGCCCCCTCCCCCTGCTTCTATGAGGGTGTTCCTCCACCCACCAAGTCCCACCTCCGCAACCTTGACTTCCTTACACTGGGGCATCTATCGAGCCTTGATAGAACCAAGGACCTCTCCTCCCATTGATGCCTGATAAGGCCATCCTCTGCTGCATATGCACCTGGAGCCATGTGTACTACTTGGTTGGTGGTGTAGTCCCTGGGAGCTCTGGGGGTTCTGGTTGGTTGATATTGTTGTTCTTCCTATAGCTTCCCCTTTAGCTCCTTCAGTCCTTTCTCTAACTCCTCCTTTGGGAACCCCGCACTCAGTGCAATGGTTAGCTATGGGCAAGTACAAGTCTGTACTTGTAAGGCTCTGGCAGAGCCTCTCAGGAGACAGCTATACTAGGCTCCCTTTAGCAAGTATTTCTTAGCATCCACAATAGTGTTGGAGTTTGGTGACTGTATCTGGGATGGGACAGTCTTTGGATGGCCTTTCCTTCAGTCTATGCTTGGCACTTTGTATCCATATTTGCTCATGTGAGTATTTCGTTCCCTTTTCTAAGAAGGACACATCAATCTTATTTTTAATTTTTTTTTGTTAATACGTTATCTATATTTGAGTATGGAAGAAAGGTAATAAAGGTAATAAAACACCTTACAAACTTGCAGTGCCATTTAAATTGGATATTTTAAAGGTCAGTGCATCCTATTTTAACAAGAAGATTTGAGCAGAGTATTAAACATAATGGCATTTTACTACAGTGAGTCACACATTGGGTGAAAATGTTCCGGGTTCTAAGAAAAATAAGGACTTCTACATTGAATATTGCCTTTGTATTAATAAATGTAAAGCTATTCCTGGCTACAAACACTTCTCTGTACACATTATTTTGCAAAGTGAGAGATGGGAGACGAGCTGGCAAGGTGCCAAGACCCTGCAGCTAATGAAGAAACACAGGAGGGTGAACTTCTCATCCAGCCATAAATAATGCTTTTGCACCCTGATCCGGTGTAGGGGCGAGAAAGCTGTGTCATGTCACATGTATCCTTTAAGTGACAATATCAACTAACCCACAGTAATGTATTACACATGGGTTGAGGGACTTCATGGGTGATATCTAAAATGTGATTAATTCCTTCAAGATGGCCATACATTCAATATTAGATTTGTAGAAGCTGAAAAAAAGGAAAGGTCACTGGCCCACAAGTTACCCCTTTTCCAGTTCAAAGCTCTCCCCTCAATTTCTCCAGTGTTTGACAATTTCTGTCTGTAGGTGTACAGTTATTGTTCCTTCCTAGTTGAGGAAATTCTTAGGAAACTCTATTCTAAGAACAACAGAAAGAGAATCCGACCATAAAAACCGGTGCTGAGCATGATTCAAAGGGAAAAAATGAGCCACAGTGGGAGCCAATGTGAGCTGGAAAGATTTGCACTGTTAAGTAAGCAGACATGTGTAGCCACTTATGAGGCTGTCTGATTACACATGTTTTAAAACATCTGTCTGCACAATCAGAAAGCCACAAGCAAAATCCAACACTCTCGAGCACTGCAGAGGTTTGCTTGACTCTGACATCTCAGAATCTACTAGAAGTGAAGTGAGTTCACAGGTTGAATGCAGGTTGTTATTGCTTGAGTTGGGAAAAACCTGGGGAGCAATTTCCCGAAGCTGGTGACTCACTGGCCTGGACAGTGACACCTTAAGGGAAACTGGAAACAGCAGTAAAATCCACAAGCCCTGAAGGAGGAGAGCTGCCAGGAAGTTCCAATGAGAAGACAGCAGAAAGCTTAGTTCAAGGCTGAACTACGTGCTGTAAGCTGAACCTATTTTCATCCTTTCATTTCATTTAGAAGCAAAATAAAACAAAACAACAAAACCCCCCAACACAAAAATTCTCCATGGCATTTAGCCCCCTAGAGAAGTAAGTACCCATCTCTAAAATGCAAAAAATAGGTCCTTCCCAACCTGCTGCGTTGGTTCGTCCTCTGAAGACGTCATCATAACCTTTCCACTGCGGCTTCAGCTGGTAGGCATGAATGAACACCACAAATACCACCACGAGGCACATTAGAGGAACAAGAGCAGCCGTGAACAGAGCAGCATAGATGTTTGGGATGAAGCATCTGAAAGAGAGGAGGCAGGCAGTAACTCAGACAAGCACAACATCAAGATATGTGCGTGTGTGTGTGTGTGTTTGTGTTTATATATACATATGTATATATAAGTATTTAATCCTTTCACCATTTTGCACTAGCTCTTTGTAGACGCTGGCAACAGTAAATTTTGGCTTTATCAGACTAAAGTCATCCCAGAGAAGAAGCTGCAGGTTTGTCTATACTTCACTGAGGAGGTTCTGTAGTGAGTTTGTCTCTTGGGAAAACAAGAAAATATCCAAATACGTATGCCAAATGACTCTGACATTTGCATCCTACCATGTATGTCATTTTAAATGTGTATGAGAAGTCATAGTTAGTACACCCGCACCTCAGAATTGGAGTCATATTGAAGTGTATCAGTGCATTTTGAATAACAGACATTAGGAATATTTAGCCTTTCTATGACTTCATTTATCTTTAAATTAAAAGTTAAAATGGGGCCAGGCAGTAGTGGCACATGCCTGTAATCCCAGCACGTGGGAGGCAGAGGCAGGCGGATTTCTGAGTTCAAGGCCAGCCTGGTCTGCAGAGTGAGTTCCAGGACAACCACGGCTACACAGAGAAACCCTGTCTCGAAAAACCAAAAAAAAAAAAAAACCAAAAAACAAAACAAAACTAAACCAAAAAAAAGTTAAAATGGTATCTATAGTAGAAGTCAGTTATGAAAATTTACTGAAGTAGTTTACTAAACACACACAAAAAGTTTTAAACCATTAATTCTAGACTTAAGAAAAAAACATTTCTTTATCTTGTTTTCACTAGCTCCATTTTTCTAAACATCCTCTGGGGAGCATGCTGGGATATGAAGGCTAGGAATGGGAAAGTGACTCAGTGTAAAAACGCCTTCTGTGAAGGCCTATCTGTGATCCTCAGCACACACATAAAGGCTAGATAGGTGCTTATATCCCAGCCCTGGAGAGGAGACAGACACATCCCAGGGTTTATTGACCAGGCAGCCTAACCCAATGGCAAGCTATAAGCCAACAAAAGACCCTGTCTCAACATAGAAGATGTGCTGGCCACAGGGAACATGGCTTAAGGATGGCTACTGTTCTCCACATGTGAACCCACACATACATGAACACACATGTGCATGCATATACACAGTATCTATTACAAATTTGAGGATTCTCTACCCTGGCATTGACACTATCTTGGTTTTGCTGTGACATAGTTTCCTCTGAGATGAAAACTTTCATCTTGGAGGGAAAGTTCTTGAGACACTGAGAGTGTATCTCTCTTGTCTGTCTCCAGCTTCCTTTGTTATATTGATGTATAACATTTGTAAGTCTACATTATATTGTAGCCATAATAAACTCCGAAGAAAAGACTAGGAAAATATGTTTAGAAGAAAAACCTTAAAATATCATGCTCCAATAAATATATGGAGAACACAAATTGGACTTGGTATATGTGGGGGAGGGCACAAAGGTGGAAAGATGGACCGGGGAGGAATGGGAAGCCAGCATGATGAAGGTGAATTGTGTGGAATTCCCAAATAATCAATAAAAATACCATGTTAGAGAAACAACAAGTAAACAAACAAAAATACAAAACTAGATAGTTGGCTAAACACTTGTTCTTGAAACTGGGGAAAACACAATGTCTATACTGAAAGTTTAAATGAAGAAGCTAGAGAGATGGTTCAACAGTTGGAAGAATGTACCATGCTACAGAGAATCCAAGTTTGTTCTGAGCATCCTTTTTGGGCTTCTCACAAACCTCTGTCATAGTAGCTCCAGAGTGTCCTGTATCCTCTTCTCAGCTCTTCTAATTTCTGTAGGCACCTACATTCTACTTTCTTTTTTTTTTTTTTTTTTTTTTTTTTGGTCAACTTGACACAAGCTAATGTTACCTGAGAAGAGGAACCTCCAATGAGACAGTGACTCCAGATTGTTTGTAGGCAAGTTTGTAGGGCAATTTCTTGATTAATGACCAACATGGGTTGTGCTAACAACTCTCTGCAGGTGGTCCTAGATTGTAGAAGAAAGCAAGCCCGGAGCATCCTTGGGGCCAAGACAGTGAGCTCATGCTTATGTGGTCTATGCTCCAGTTCCTGCCTTGAGCTCCTTTCCTGACTTCCATTCATGAAGGGCTCTAACCCTGCAAGGTGAAATAAACCCTGTCCTTCCCGACTTGCTTATGATCATGGTATTTGATAACAGCGATAAAAACCAAACTATGACACTTCCCACATATACACACATACAGGCACACATACATAATTAAATAAAAATAAATCTTTAAATAAACAATAAAAGACTTTAAACTAAGCTACATTGGTAAGTGCCTTAGTCAAATGAGCATGATGTATGTTCATTTGGTGTAAACAAGTCACATTTTTAAGATATGTTTCAAAATATTCTGCATTTGCAAAAGGATGTCAGAATGATAAATTCCCTTGTTTTAGAATTTAATTTGGATGTCACAAAGAGTCCTTCTGTACCTAGCTTTATTCAGTCAGGCCTATTTTGTCTGGGTCAAAGACTTATGGTTAAATAAAACAAGCAAACATTAATAGTTTGATACTAAACATGTTTCTGTACTGCAAGTGATGGTTATGTGGTCTTCTGATTTTTTTTTTAAACATGGTCTTCCAACAAGTAGCAGCTGTCTTCCACTTGAATGACAGATCGTAGATATAGAACTCAGGTATTGATGAAGGATGAGAATACACACGTATGGTGTTACACATGGGCTCCACTGCCTGCCTTACCTTTTACTTGAAGCTATTATCACAGTCAAACTTAGGAGTAAGTATCGAGTTTATTGTGGTTTGAGCTGGGTGTATAGTCATAAATAAATAGAAATAAATAAAAGATAAGAATAAAAGCGGAACACCATGGCATTGGTAGACAGAGAACGTGGGCCAACATTCACATTACTCAGTAGCAGTCCCCTTCATTTGTGTGACTTTGCTGAAATGGGTCTTTCAGCTAATGGGGGAAAAAAACCACCCAGAGGCACATTACTAAGGTTTTCCTTTTCTGTTTCTTCAGAGCCCTATCCCATATGACCTGTCATGAATGGTAAGCCACTGAAAGCATCCACCTTTCTCACCCACACAATGTGGGCCTGGATTTTTAAGGAGTGCTTTGCTCCTCTGACATCTGACTGGCAATTCTTCCTCCTGTCCGCTCTAGCTGTGATTTGCAGTATTTCAAGATGCTTCCCTTCACAAACAATTTGTCCAGCTGAGCAAACTCTATCCACCTCCCTCCAACAAAAACAAGGATTTGCCTCCTGAACTACTAATAAGGGAATCCAGGATAACTTCTGACACACAAACATTTGCAAATGAAGCAGGGCTAAAGGAGACCCCACACACACATACAACCGGCCCCAAATTAGGCACAAACCACTCCCAAACACCAATTTGCACAGAGATGTCTTTATTAAGTAGAGAAGAAAAATCAAAGTGACTGCTCTCTGACCCAGACAGAAAAACAGCAACCCATGACCTTGCAGGTGTAATTTTTAAGAAGAGAAAAACGGGAAGTCTGTACTATAATGGGTTAGGATGAGGTGGTATATTTTGATTGGGCATGTTAATTAGGTTAATTAAAGGGGGTTGATTCCTAGACTTTAATATTTTGATAGATGAACCTTGGTAGTCAGCCTCAGGAGGAGAAAGTGGCTAAATAAGGGAATAGACCATGGTGGCTAGCTTTAGGTAAGTAACCTAACAGATTTTAACAAGGCAGAGCAAATGGAGAGAAGGGCAAGGCCTGCTAGAGCCACGTTTGCCACACTTGAACTGGCCAGAGTTCCTTCAAGGGCTGTAAGAGTAAATCCCATGGGCAGATGGCAGAGAGAACCTGCCACTTCTGTGATCAGCCTTTGGGAGGAGTCTGGAGAAAGCTAAGTCACTGCATGTTCTGAATTATAACAAAGTCTTGATTTCTTGTCTAAGACCTTATTTAACTTAAAAAAATAGCATTCTAACTTTCTAGCAATAGAATTTTTACTAGGGTGTAAGGAAATTTATAATATATATTTTAAAAAGGGCCAAAATAAATGAACTATATCTTATTCTTTTAAAAAAATAATCTAGCCAATCAGAATTTCTTCCCCCTTCAACTAAGTAACTAAATCCTGGTAGCTCTGAGTATTTGTTCCCATGAAATGGATATGAGGCAGTAGGAAACTTGTGTCAGGGCAGAATATTTCCTAAGCTAGGAACACATTCTGGAAGAAATGGGATGGAAGGCTAAGGAGACAGGGAGTCGTGCACACGCATCAGGGCAGTGGACTAACACGCTGGCAACCACAGCTTGAAGAGATCTGGCAGAATCTAGGAAATTAGATGAAGGCCATGTGGGTTTCCTTTCTTAAAAAGGAGTAGCAAAGCCATATTTTTTTAAATTCCCGGCTCACCAGCTCCAAAGGACTCTAGTGTCTCCCCTTCCTGGGCACTGGACACTCTTGTATGTTTTAGGTTTTTAAAATCGCGTAACATTTTGGTTTTCTCTTTTAGACTTTGATAGTTTCTCCCTCTCATTATGAGACCATGCTAATGTTTCTTGTCAGACTCCACTCTCTCCTCTATTTTTAACCAAATGCTACAAGCAAACGCATCTCATTATTCTCAGATTTTCCTCTCCCAAGTTCGCCCTCAGCATTCACAGAGCCTGAGATCACATTCTAGTTTAGTGAGGTTGTCACCACCACCAGCAACTCGTTATGCTTTCCGAACCATCTTCCCATGTGCCACCTGACTCAGCTTTCACAAACATGGCTGTGTGTGGTGTGGGTCTTCCTTCCACTTCGTTGCTGTCTGTGTGAAGTCAGCTCCTGAGTGGCTCAGAAGCAGCAGCAGCTCAGAGACACACTGCTTAGAGTCATTGACCTTTCCTGGAGGGGCACAGGGAACTCGCTGTACTGAAGATTGTGGTTCGAGCTCATCTAAATTATATTTTACAGAACGAGCTGACCCCAGTGGGCTGGGAAACTTGAAGACATCCAGCTGGCTGACATCTGGGTCACAGCTGGGTCACATAGGTAATGAGACAGGTTGGAGGAAATGTAAGAGGAATAAGTATCCAAAGTCTAAATCCTTCTCAGCATCTCAGCATTGTTCACAGGTTCATGTGCCCATCTCCTTCGTTAGCTTTCCTCAGCACATCTTCAGAGATGGCATCCACCGCAAAAGGCACACTTGTCTCCACCAACCTTTCCTTCCGAACATGTAAATTCACTTACTGTATTTGGAAAGTAATGGAGATGAGCTGTCTGTTTTATTCTGAAAATTCACACAACATATAATCAATCCAGAATATGGATATTCAATATTTGATAAGGATAAGTAACTATCCTTATTTAAAACAATTTTGCTTTGTATAGAAAATGAAGTAAATATGTTCACTGGCTTAATCAGGTGAAGAATAATGATGTTATCCACCATGTTGATAAATACACATCATTTATAAATAAAATATGAGTCAATACTTATGTTCTCAATACTACTTTGCATTTATAGCCAATTTATTTTCTTTCCAAGCATGATGATTTTATTTTACACACATTTTTGTCACCAGTGGATTTATGTACACAGCGATGCTTATATTAATGTGGATGTACCCCCTTCCCAGATTATCAGAAATGACAGGGGAAAGGATAAATAATAAAAATACTATAAATGAATTGCCTATTTATTTTATCTTGTTTTTATCCCTTAAAAAAGAATACATTTATGAAGGCTTAGAGTTAGAGGAAACAATATTTTAGATTTAAGTAGTTGTACAGGAAAAAATATGTTACTCTGAATTTCTGTTGTAAAGCATACAGTAATTTTCATATTCAACTTACTTTTAAAATGCATTTTAGTTAATAACTAAGTTTTACTTATCTTGGCTGGTTTTTTGTGTATTGTGTTTTTGAGACAGGATCTCTCTAAGAAGCTTAGACAGGCCTGGAACTCAGTCAGTATGCAGACAAGCCCGGCCTTGAACTCACAGAGATCCTCCTGAATGATGGGATTAAAGTCATCACGTTAGGCCCTTGGGGTTTCTGTGAAACAGAGTGTGACTCTGTGGACCCACTGGTTTGCTACTCAGTAGAACCCCAGGTTGTTTGCTAGTGTGTGCTCCTCCTGCTTTGGACTCCTCACTCCTGCAATTGCACGTGTGTATCTCATAATTTGCATAAAGTTTAACCTTTAAACCACAATGGTTTTAGGATTAAATGTCAGGTAAGCCTTACAAGGTGGAGTGAGTGCCTCATTGGGATAGTGTGTGGACTTAAGAGGTCAGAGAAGACCAACATAGAGTATCTTTCTAAACTGAAATATTTGCACAGTTGAGATTATCTTTTTTTTTCTTTTATTGGTTACTTTATTGATTTACATTTCAAATGCTATCCCCCTTCCCAGTTTCCCCTCCACAAACCCCCATCCCTTCCCCTTCCTTCTGCCTCTATGAGGGTGCTCCCCACCCCCCACTCCCGCCTTAGCATCCTAGCATTCCCCTATGCTGAGTCATTGAGCCTCCACAGGACCAAGGGGCTTTCCTCCCATTAATGCCAGATAAGGCCCTCCTCTGCTACATAGCAGCTGGAGCTATGGGTCCCTCCATGTGTACGCTTGGGGTGTTGGTTTAATTCCTGGGGGCTTCAAGGTATCTGGGTAGTTGATATTGTTGTTCTTCCTATAGAGTTGCAAACCCCTTCAACTCCTTCAGTCCTTCCCCTAACTCCTCCATTGGGGATCCCATGCTCAGTCCACTGGTTGGCTGTGTGCATCCACATCTGTATTGGTCAGGCTCTGGAAGAACTTCCACAATTGAGATTATCTTAATTGTTATCACTATCATTGATAGCAATACTTGCTACATGCAAGATAGGATACTGCATTAATACATGAATTAGACACAAAACAGCATGATAATCTTACTTGCCTTATTGCATGTACAAGGGAGATGGGGTCAAGTTGCCTGTAGCATTAATATGTTCACTATCACCTGTGATTTTGAAAAATAATTACAAACTGCAATAAAGACAGTGATAAATAAACCCACACCCCGTTTAAGGACAGGAACCACTTTTCAAATGTTTTTACAGAAAGCTTTGTACAGTTAGACCCGTGTTTGGGTCCTAGCACTCTTCAAAAGCCATTCACCTAAAAGAATGAGGAGAGAAGTCAGTATTTCTTGTCTGCTCAGCTCAATAAAAGTCCAACCAATATATCAATATCAACTATATACTAGGTATATTGGAAGGGCCTATAAAGCTGCTATATTATGGTCCATTGGGGGTCATAACCACAATGGATGCACAGTGCTTCTGAACCAAGTCTCTTTCAACAGGAGTATCAGCACCAACTGGAAACTCGTGAAACACACCAACTCTCTGCCCATACCGAGTTCCAGGGTCAGAGCCTGTGCTTTTACAAGATCTCCAGGGTGTCGTCTCCCCTCTCTCTTCTCCCTTTGCGTGTTTATATAGAGATAGATGTGGACATAGATATAAAGTCAAAGCTTGAGGTGTACATGAAGTAGTTAATTAGAGTCAGCAAATTAATCATTACGTCTCTTTTAACAGAGCAGTAGTGGGACTGTGCAAGCCCAGGGGTCTTAGTGCTGTGGAGCTTCCAACAGCCCGAAGAACCCCGAAGCAAAACAGCAGAAAGAAGCAAAGCAGCAATCGGAGAGGCTGAAAACCGCAGACTGAGCATTCTGACTGCAGAAAGAGTGACGCTCATCTTGAACTGAGCACATGAAGACTTGGAGTGGTGCGGTAGGAAGGAAAGGCATGCTGGGGGCTGGTGCATGCGCACAAGAACAACCCTCGCTCTCTCACAGCTCCACAGCTTCAGTGGTTCTCCGTCACGTGTGAGTGAGGGGAGTGCAGATATTTGTAACAACCCAGAAGTGAGAAATATTTTTGAGACACAGAACACAACCTTGATTCCAGGGCTAATTCCAGGCTATTAGATTTTATTTTATTTTTTCCTATTTCTAGAACATCCACGTGAACGCATAGGTTATAATTCTCTAATTATGTCCCTTCTTCCACATTCGAACTGGCTTTAGTGGGATTTTATACTTAAAACATATCCAGTGACTATGCAATGAAGAAGGGGAAAGAACGTAGCTTTGTTGGTGGTGGCCCTCATGAGAGGGTTTCTCACTCTGTAGCTCAGGCCTCCCTTGAACACAACTGCTATACAAGGACTTAGACAAAAGCTTCCAGACCGAGCTCACATTACATTTCTTTAAAAGACCTTGCTCTTGCTAGAAGGAAAGGGGACATGTGTGCTTTTAATTCCAGCACTTGGAAGTCTTAGGAAGGAGGCCTATGAGCATGAGGCAACTCAGACTATAGTGAAATTCTCACTCAAAACAACATCAAATATAAATAAGGAAACGAAATACAGTAGCTAAAAGGCATGACTCTTGATTAAGTGGTTCTCAACCTGTGGGTTGCAACCACTTTGGGAGTGTGGGTGTCAAACAACCCTTTCACAAGTCTTCCAAGACCATTGAAAAACATAGATATTTACATTATAATTAATAATAGTAGCAAACTCACAGTTACAAAGTAGCAACAAAAGTAACTTTATGGTTGGGAGCCTCCACAGCATGAGGAACTGTGTTACTGGGTCACAGCATTAGAAAGTTTGAAAATCACCACTCTTGACCATGCAGAGGCATGTCAGCACCTTGCCTGCCTTTGTTCTCTGGCTGGTGTTGTTAGCTGCATTGACAACCACCCCAAAAGAAGCCTGAGTACCAAAGGGCAAGACTGAAGTTCACTTTAAATGTGTCACATAGCCTCATGTTTTCAGTATTTGGGAAGATCAAGAAAAGAAAGATAAGGATGTATGTAATACAATTGCCCTCATCGGTCTCAGTAATAAGGCAAAATACAAATGCACGGAGTTATGCCGATGGGTGATAGGCTTGAAACGTAACATGTTAGAAGTAGTTGATAACAAATGAGCCTGAACGCTATGATGCTCTTAAAGGCTTTTCTCCAGCCACTCAGCTTTGAGCCAACTGTTTGCTAGGTGGAATGACATGTGCACATCAGCTGGATAGAGCTTGCCAACTCCCTCCAGGTAGTTTCCAGTGAAGTGGGCCTCTCGAGAAGTCATCAGGGAAAAGGTCAAGCTGACTTCTTAGTTTTGCACGAACTAATGCTCTATGTTCTCTCATAAACCAAACAACTTGGCACTGGAAAATGTCATTGTCCTAGATCATTCAAAGGTGCCTTGCTGTTACCACTTTTTACCAGGCTTCTGGATAATCAGGATACTTTCTTATGTCTGATAATGGTAAAATGATAGGTCTTTGTAACTTGGTAAAAAAGATTTAGAGGTGACAGTGAAAATACAACATTAATATTACAAACATCTACCCATCTCTGTTATCTATCATTATCTATCATCTATTCATCTATTTATCTATCTATCTATCTATCTATCTATCTATCTATCTTTCATTTGTCTGTCTGCCTGTCTATCTATCCATCCATAGATCTATCACAGACTCTCCATACCATCTGATTGTAGGGGAAGTGTGTAGATAATGGGTCTCTACATTTGACATTCACACAGCTTTTTTGAAGCTAAAAGTAGACAATACATGGGCAGGATATAGTAGTTTCTGATCTCAACAAGTGTAATGACTTTTGGAGTTTTACAGTTTGAAACCCATTTTTTGCAAGTTCTGTTTTTGTTCTTTGATGTTAAATCTGGGATTTCAATGAACTCAATAAAGATGGCTTAGAAGACATAGGTCCATGTGACATGTTAGCAAAAATGTTATTTCCTTTTTCTTACACAAAGGTTGTAGGCTTTGAGAGGATCTTTATCAAATGTTCTTGTAAGACCCTTGTATAGGAAAGCCTGGGAAGGAAGTATAAGTGGGCTTATTCTTCCAAGGGTGTCACTGTGGGCTACTCAATGATGGGCATGTTTGAGGAACAAAAATCCAGAGTGAAGGTTATTGACCTCTCAAAGAGGAAGGCTACTTTTATAGAAGGATCACTCAGGTCTTAATTAATAGAATTTTATAGAATAGTAAGCACACTACAGTGCCTGGGATATTTCCCTGGCTTTCTTCCACTGCACTCTCCCAGGACTGTGCACTCAGTCTCCCTTGTTACAGTTGTGATCTTAAAATGAAAATGAGATACGTAAGCCTCAATTCTAACAGTCAGCTCTGTGCTAATTTACTTCAAACTTGATATTATGAATTTTAAAAAGGTGTCTGTTTTTAGTGGCACAATAATTATAATTGTATTCCACATGTATATGTACTGTACAGGGATCAAGTGAGAGTAATTCCCATACCCATTACCCAATACATTGCTGTTCCTTGTGTATGGTTTGAATGTCTCCCGAAGGTTGGCAGTGATGGGTGCCTTGGTTTTCAGGGATGTAGTGATAAGAGGAGCAGGAGTCACACATGCCACTAGGATATGAACACTAGTCAACATGTGACCTTTGGAGTGGATAGAGGATGAGAGGAATAAGTCCATCTTATTTACCTCCTTCTACCTCCTGCCTACACTCTCAATGTTACTCTCTGTCATGGTCCCTCACAATGATGCAAAGACATTGAACCTAAGGAAGAAATTGCCAAAGAAAACTTCTCTTCTTAAATAACCAATTCAGGTATTTCTTAAGCATGACAAAAAGCTAGTGAATGTATATACTTATCATTTCTTCATGGGAGGAACTCAAAAATCCATTCTGGCTATTTAGAAATATATAGCACACTGGTGTTCTGTGTTTGTCTTGCTGTGTAACAGAACCCCAGAATTTTCCTCTCTTATGTGCTTGTACATCTGTGTCTACTGACCAATCACATTGACCCTTCCCCATCCACTCCCCCCCCCCCCCGACCCCAGGCTCTTGTAAGTGTGATTCTATCCTTTACTTCTAAAATTTCAACCACTTTAGACTTCCTACACAAGGGTGTTGCAATAAACATGGGAGTGAAGGTGTCTTTTCAATATGCTGATTTCTGTTTCTTGGAATACAAAGTGAGAAGTGGCCAGATTATCTGGCATTAGAGTTTTAGGTTTGGGGAACCTCCATATCAGTTTCCATAATGGCTGTATTGTTGGCTTCATTGCCAGTATTGTCCAAGTGTTGCCAGCATTTACCATTTCTTATCTCTTTTTTTCTTTTTTAAACAGTTACTAGCAGGGCGTGGTGGCACATGCCTTTAATCCCACCACTCAGGACGCAGAGGCAGGCGGATTTCTGAGTTCAAGGCCAGCCTGGTCTACAGAATGAGTTCCAGGACAGCCAGAGCTATACAGAGTTTGTCTTGAAAAAAAAACAAAAATAAAAAATAAACAGTTATTAAACGAAGCTGGATTAAATGCCATCATGATTCTGATTTTTCATGATAATTACTGACATTACCTAGCTTCTCAAACACACAGTAGCCTTTTGCATGTTTGTTTTTTTTTAATGTCTTCTTTTAGAAATGTCTATTTACATTTTTAAAAAGAATTTTATAACTAGATGATGAACTTTGACTACCACCTCAGCTGTCACATGTTCTAGCTATTAGTCCTTGTTGGATGAACAAGTCTGAAATAGTTTTCTTCCACTTAGTAGGATGTTTCCCCGCCATGCTCTCCTTTGCTGCACGGGAGATTTTTAGCCTTTCCTGTAGCAGTTTCTTAGATTGGGGCTTTATATTTAAGACTCATTGCTGTTTGAGTTGAATTTTCTCACTCAGATCAGAAACTGGGTTCATTCTTCAGCGTGTGGATATACACTTTCCCTAGAACCAGCAACTGGATCTCTTGATCTTAAATCAAAAATGCTATTCCTACAGTAAGAGAGTACCATAAAGTTCCATGAAACTCTCCTAATATTTGAATATCTTAGAAATGTCAAATAAGTTAACTATAGATTACAATACCTAGGACAGCTGAGGAGATGTCAAGTGTTAATTACAAAAAGCAAACCCTGAAACCGTGAAAAGAAACCGTGTCCACGTGAAGAGGACAGAGGCTGAAGTCTGATTCGCTTTTTGGGAAATCCCTAGTATTGAGGGAGAAGGAACACATTTTATGTTTTCTGAAACCTGGATACTTAAGAGACTGAATCACACAGATACATAATCGACATTTAAAAGTCCCAAGATGCGGTCGCCATCTGGGTTCCGGGACTCCGCGGGACCTAGGAAATTAGTCTGAACAGGTTAGAGGGTGCGCCAGAGAACCGGACAGCATCTGGGACGGGCAGAAGCACAGAGCCGCTGAGGCAGCAGCCTTGGCGGGCCACAGACAGCCGGCCACCGTCCAGACCAGAGGACAGGTGTCCGCCTGGCTCGGGAGGCAGCCTCAGCCTCAGGAGCAGCGGTCACCATCTTGGTTCCAGGACTCCCTGGAACTTAGGAAATTAGTCTGCACAGGTGAGAGTCTGCACCACAGAAGCTGACAGCTTCTGGGAACTGCCAAAGCAACACAGCTTCTGAGAGAGGCCCTGTTTTGGGCCTTCTTCTTCGACCAGGAGGAGGTCCAAAAACAAGATATCTGCGCACCTTCCCTGTAAGAGAGCTTGCCAGCAGAGAGTGCTCTGAGCACTGAAACTCAGAGAGAATCTGTCTCCCAGGTCTGCTGAGAGACGGTAACAGAATCACCAGAAGAACAATCTCTAAACAGAGTCAACTATAACTACTAACTCCAGAGATTACCAGATGGCGAAAGGTAAACGTAGGAATCCTACTAACAGGAACCAAGACCACTCACCATCATCAGAACCCAGCACTCCCACTTCGCCCAGTCCAGGGCACCCCAACACACCCGAAAACCTAGACCTAGATTTAAAAGCATATCTCATGATGATGGTAGAGGACATCAAGAAGGACTTTAATAAATCACTTAAAGAAATACAGGAGAACACTGCTAAAGAGTTACAAGTCCTTAAAGAAAAACAGGAAAACACAATCAAACAGGTAGAAGTCCTTACAGAAAAAGAGGAAAAAACATACAAACAGGTGATAGAAATGAACAAAACCATACTAGATCTAAAAAGGGAAGTAGAAACAATAAAGAAAACTCAAAGTGAGGCAACTCTGGAGATAGAAACCCTAGGAAAGAAATCTGGAACCATAGATTTGAGCATCAGCAACAGAATACAAGAGATGGAAGAGAGAATCTCAGATGCAGAAGATTCCATAGAGAACATCAGCACAACAATCAAAGAAAATGCAAAATGCAAAAAGATCCTAACTCAAAATATCCAGGAAATCCAGGACACAATGAGAAGACCAAACCTACCCATAATAGGAGTGGATGAGAATGAAGATTTTCAACTCAAAGGACCAGCAAACATCTTCAACAAAATTATTGAAGAAAACTTCCCAAATATAAAGAAAGAGATACCTATGAACATACAAGAAGCCTACAGAACTCCAAATAGACTGGACCAGAAAAGAAATTCCTCCCGACACATAATAATCAGAACAACAAATGCACTAAATAAAGATAGAATACTAAAAGCGGTAAGGGAAAAAGGTCAAGTAACATACAAAGGCAAGCCTATCAGAATTACACCAGATTTTTCACCAGAGACTATGAAAGCCAGAAGAGCCTGGACAGATGTTATACAGACACTAAGAGAACACAAATTCCAGCCCAGGCTACTGTACCCAGCCAAACTCTCAATTACCATAGATGGAGAAACCAAAGTATTCCACGACAAAACCAAATTCACACATTATCTCTCCACAAATCCAGCCCTTCAAAGGTTAATAACAGAAAAAAACCAATACAAGGACGGGAACCACGCCCTAGAAAAAACAAGAAGGTAATCCCTCAACAAACCTAAAAGAAGACAGCCACAAGAACAGAATGCCAACTTTAACAACAAAAATAACAGGAAGCAACAATTACTTTTCCTTAATATCTCTTAACATTAATGGTCTCAACTCCCCAATAAAAAGACATAGACTAACAAACTGGCTACACAAACAAGACCCAACATTTTGCTGTTTACAGGAGACACATCTCAGAGAAAAAGATAGACACTACCTCAGAATAAAAGGCTGGAAAACAATTTTCCAAGCAAATGGTATGAAGAAACAAGCTGGAGTAGCCATCCTAATATCTGATAAGATTGACTTCCAACCCAAAGTCATCAAAAAAGACAAGGAGGGGCACTTTGTTCTCATCAAAGGTAAAATCCTCCAAGAGGAACTCTCAATTCTGAATATCTATGCTCCAAATACAAGGGCAGCCACATTCATTAAAGAAACTTTAGTAAAGCTCAAAGCACACATTGCACCTCACACAATAATAGTGGGAGACTTCAACACACCACTTTCACCAATGGACAGATCATGGAAACAGAAACTAAACAGGGACACACTGAAACTAACAGAAGTGATGAAACAAATGGATCTGACAGGTATCTACAGAACATTTTATCCTAAAACAAAAGGATATACCTTCTTCTCAGCACCTCATGGTACCTTCTCCAAAATTGACCACATAATAGGTCACAAAACAGGCCTCAACAGATTCAAAGATATTGAAATTGTCCCATGTATCCTATCAGATCACCATGCACTAAGGCTGATCTTCAATAACAAAAAAAATGACAGAAAGCCAACACTCACGTGGAAACTGAACAACACTCTTCTCAATGATACCTTGGTCAAGGAAGGAATAAAGAAAGAAATTAAAGACTTTGAGAGTTTAATGAAAATGAAGCCACAACGTACCCAAACCTTTGGGACACAATGAAAGCATTTCTAAGAGGGAAACTCATAGCTCTGAGTGCCTCCATGAAGAAACGGGAGAGAGCACATACTAGCAGCTTGACAACACATCTAAAAGCTCTAGAAAAAAAGGAAGCAAATTCACCCAAGAGGAGTAGACGGCAGGAAATAATCAAACTCAGGGGTGAAATCAACCAAGTGGAAACAAGAAGAACTATTCAAAGAATTAACCAAACGAGGAGTTGGTTCTTTGAGAAAATCAACAAGATAGATAAACCCTTAGCTAGACTCACTAGAGGGCACAGAGACAAAATCCTAATTAACAAAATCAAAACTGAAAAGGGAGACATAACAACAGATCCTGAAGAAATCCAAAACACCATCAGATCCTTCTACAAAAGGCTATACTCAACAAAACTGGAAAACCTGGACGAAATGGACAAATTTCTGGACAGATACCAGGTACCAAAGTTGAATCAGGATCAAGTTGACCTTCTAAACAGTCCCATATACCCTAAAGAAATAGAAGCAGTTATTAATAGTCTCCCAGCCAAAAAAAGCCCAGGACCAGACGGGTTTAGTGCAGAGTTCTATCAGACCTTAAAGGAGATCTAATTCCAGTTCTGCACAAACTTTTTCACAAGATAGAAGTAGAAAGTACTCTTCCCAACTCATTTTATGAAGCCACTATTACTCTGATACCTAAACCACAGAAAGATCCAACAAAGATAGAGAACTTCAGACCAATTTCTCTTATGAATATCGATGCAAAAATCCTCAATAAAATTCTCGCTAACCGAATCCAAGAACACATTAAAGCAATCATCCATCCTGACCAAGTAGGTTTTATTCCAGGAATGCAGGGATGGTTTAATATACGAAAATCCATCAATGTAATCCACTATATAAACAAACTCAAAGACAAAAACCACATGATCATCTCGTTGGATGCAGAAAAAGCATTTGACAAGATCCAACACCCATTCATGATAAAAGTTCTGGAAAGATCAGGAATTCAAGGCCCATACCTAAACATGATAAAAGCAATCTACAGCAAACCAGTAGCCAACATCAAAGTAAATGGAGAGAAGCTGGAAGCAATCCCACTAAAATCAGGGACTAGACAAGGCTGCCCACTTTCTCCCTACCTTTTCAACATAGTACTTGAAGTATTAGCCAGAGCAATTCGACAACAAAAGGAGATCAAGGGGATACAAATTGGAAAAGATGAAGTCAAAATATCACTTTTTGCAGATGATATGATAGTATATATAAGTGACCCTAAAAATTCCACCAGAGAACTCCTAAACCTGATAAACAGCTTCGGTGAAGTAGCTGGATATAAAATTAACTCAAACAAGTCAATGGCCTTTCTCTACACAAAGAATAAACAGGCTGAGAAAGAAATTAGGGAAACAACACCCTTCTCAATAGTCACATATAATATAAAATATCTCGGCGTGACTCTAACTAAGGAAGTGAAAGATCTGTATGATAAAAACTTCAAGTCTCTGAAGAAAGAAATTAAAGAAGATCTCAGAAGATGGAAAGATCTCCCATGCTCATGGATTGGCAGGATCAATATTGTAAAAATGGCTATCTTGCCAAAAGCTATCTACAGATTCAATGCAATCCCCATCAAAATTCCAACTCAATTCTTCAACGAATTAGAAGGAGCAATTTGCAAATTCATCTGGAATAACAAAAAACCTAGGATAGCAAAAACTCTTCTCAAGGATAAAAGAACCTCTGGTGGAATCACCATGCCTGACCTAAAGCTTTACTACAGAGCAATTGTGATAAAAACTGCATGGTACTGGTATAGAGACAGACAAGTGGACCAATGGAATAGAATTGAAGACCCAGAAATGAACCCACACACCTATGGTCACTTGATCTTCGACAAAGGAGCCAAAACCATCCAGTGGAAGAAAGACAGCATTTTCAACAATTGGTGCTGGCACAACTGGTTGTTATCATGTAGAAGAATGCGAATCGATCCATACTTATCTCCTTGTACTAAGGTCAAATCTAAGTGGATCAAGGAACTTCACATAAAACCAGAGACACTGAAACTTATAGAGGAGAAAGTGGGGAAAAGCCTTGAAGATATGGGCACAGGGGAAAAATTCCTGAACAGAACAGCAATGGCTTGTGCTGTAAGATCGAGAATTGACAAATGGGACCTAATGAAACTCCAAAGTTTCTGCAAGGCAAAAGACACTGTCTATAAGACAAAAAGACCACCAACAGACTGGGAAAGGATCTTTACCTATCCTAAATCAGATAGGGGACTAATATCCAACATATATAAAGAACTCAAGAAGGTGGACCTCAGAAAATCAAATAACCCCTTAAAAAATGGGGCTCAGAACTGAACAAAGAATTCTCACCTGAGGAATACCGAATGGCAGAGAAGCACCTGAAAAAATGTTCAACATCCTTAATCATCAGGGAAATGCAAATCAAAACAACCCTGAGATTCCACCTCACACCAGTGAGAATGGCTAAGATCAAAAATTCAGGTGACAGCAGATGCTGGCGAGGATGTGGAGAAAGAGGAACACTCCTCCATTGTTGGTGGGATTGCAGGCTTGTACAACCACTCTGGAAATCAGTCTGGCGGTTCCTCAGAAAATTGGACATAGTACTACCGGAGGATCCAGCAATACCTCTCCTGGGCATATATCCAGAAGAAGCCCCAACTGGTAAGAAGGACACATGCTCCACTATGTTCATAGCAGCCTTATTTATAATAGCCAGAAACTGGAAAGAACCCAGATGCCCCTCAACAGAGGAATGGATACAGAAAATGTGGTACATCTACACAATGGAGTACTACTCAGCTATTAAAAAGAATGAATTTATGAAATTCCTAGCCAAATGGATGGACCTGGAGAGCATCATCCTGAGTGAGGTAACACAATCACAAAGGAACTCACACAATATGTACTCACTGATAAGTGGATACTAGCCCAAAACCTAGGATACCCACGATATAAGATACAATTTCCTAAACACATGAAACTCAAGAAAAATGAAGACTGAAGTGTGGACACTATGCCCCTCCTTAGAAGTGGGAACAAAACACCCATGGAAGGAGTTACAGAAACAAAGTTTGGAGCTGAGATGAAAGGATGGACCATGTAGAGACTGCCATATCCAGGGATCCACCCCATAATCAGCATCCAAACGCTGACACCATTGCATATACTAGCAAGATTTTATCGAAAGGACCCAGATGTAGCTGTCTCTTGTGAGACTATGCCGGGGCCTAGCAAACACAGAAGTGGATGCTCACAGTCAGCTAATGGATGGATCACAGGGCTCCCAATGGAGGAGCTAGAGAAAGTACCCAAGGAGCTAAAGGGATCTTCAACCCTATAGGTGGAACAACATTATGAACTAATCAGTACCCCTGAGCTCTTGACTCTAGCTGCATATGTATCAAAAGATGGCCTAGTCGGCCATCACTGGAAAGAGAGGCCCATTGGACACGCAGACTTTGTGTGCCCCGGTACAGGGGAACGCCAGGGCCAAAGGGGGGGAGTGGGTGGGTAGGGGAGTGGGGGTGGGTGGGTAAGGGGGACTTTTGGTATAGCATTGGAAATGTAAATGAGCTAAATACCTAATAAAAAATGGAAAAAAAAAAAATTCTAGCTAACCGAATCCAAGAACACATTAAAGCAATCATCCATCCTGACCAAGTAGGTTTTATTCCAGGAATGCAGGGATGGTTTAATATACGAAAATCCATCAATGTAATCCACTATATAAACAAACTCAAAGACAAAAATCACATGATCATCTCGTTGGATGCAGAAAAAGCATTTGACAAGATCCAACACCCATTCATGATAAAAGTTCTGGAAAGATCAGGAATTCAAGGCCCATACCTAAACATGATAAAAGCAATCTACAGCAAACCAGTAGCCAACATCAAAGTAAATGGAGAGAAGCTGGAAGCAATCCCACTAAAATCAGGGACTAGACAAGGCTGCCCACTTTCTCCCTACCTTTTCAACATAGTACTTGAAGTATTAGCCAGAGCAATTCGACAACAAAAGGAGATCAAGGGGATACAAATTGGAAAAGATGAAGTCAAAATATCACTTTTTGCAGATGATATGATAGTATATATAAGTGACCCTAAAAATTCCACCAGAGAACTCCTAAACCTGATAAACAGCTTCGGTGAAGTAGCTGGATATAAAATTAACTCAAACAAGTCAATGGCCTTTCTCTACACAAAGAATAAACAGGCTGAGAAAGAAATTAGGGAAACAACACCCTTCTCAATAGTCACATATAATATAAAATATCTCGGCGTGACTCTAACTAAGGAAGTGAAAGATCTGTATGATAAAAACTTCAAGTCTCTGAAGAAAGAAATTAAAGAAGATCTCAGAAGATGGAAAGATCTCCCATGCTCATGGATTGGCAGGATCAATATTGTAAAAATGGCTATCTTGCCAAAAGCTATCTACAGATTCAATGCAATCCCCATCAAAATTCCAACTCAATTCTTCAACGAATTAGAAGGAGCAATTTGCAAATTCATCTGGAATAACAAAAAACCTAGGATAGCAAAAACTCTTCTCAAGGATAAAAGAACCTCTGGTGGAATCACCATGCCTGACCTAAAGCTTTACTACAGAGCAATTGTGATAAAAACTGCATGGTACTGGTATAGAGACAGACAAGTGGACCAATGGAATAGAATTGAAGACCCAGAAATGAACCCACACACCTATGGTCACTTGATCTTCGACAAGGGAGCTAAAACCATCCAGTGGAAGAAAGACAGCATTTTCAACAAATGGTGCTGGCACAACTGGTTGTTATCATGTAGAAGAATGCGAATCGATCCATACTTATCTCCTTGTACTAAGGTCAAATCTAAATGGATCAAAGAACTTCACATAAAACGAGAGACACTGAAACTCATAGAGGAGAAAGTGGGGAAAAGCCTTGAAGATATGGGCACAGGGGAAAAATTCCTGGACAGAACAGCAATGGCTTGTGCTGTAAGATCGAGAATTGATAAATGGGACCTAATGAAACTCCAAAGTTTCTGCAAGGCAAAAGACACCGTCAATAAGACAAAGAGACCACCAACAGATTGGGAAAGGATCTTTACCTATCCTAAATCAGATAGGGGACTAATATCCAACATATATAAAGAACTCAAGAAGGTGGACTTCAGAAAATCAAATAACCCCATTAAAAAATGGGGCTCAGAACTGAACAAAGAATTCTCACCTGAGGAATACCGAATGGCAGAGAAGCACCTGAAAAAATGTTCAACATCCTTAATCATCAGGGAAATGCAAATCAAAACAACCCTGAGATTCCACCTCACACCAGTGAGAATGGCTAAGATCAAAAATTCAGGTGACAGCAGATGCTGGCGAGGATGTGGAGAAAGAGGAACACTCCTCCATTGTTGGTGGGATTGCAGGCTTGTACAACCACTCTGGAAATCCGTCTGGCGGTTCCTCAGAAAATTGGACATAGTACTACCGGAGGATCCAGCAATACCTCTCCTGGGCATATATCCAGAAGATGCCCCAACTGGTAAGAAGGACACATGCTCCACTATGTTCATAGCAGCCTTATTTATAATAGCCAGAAGCTGGAAAGAACCCAGATGCCCCTCAACAGAGGAATGGATACAGAAAATGTGGTACATCTACACAATGGAGTACTACTCAGCTATTAAAAAGAATGAATTTATGAAATTCCTAGCCAAATGGATGGACCTGGAGGGCATCATCCTGAGTGAGGTAACACATTCACAAAGGAACTCACACAATATGTACTCACTGAGAAGTGGATATTAGCCCAAAACCTAGGATACCCAAGATATAAGATACAATTTCCTAAACACATGAAACTCAAGAAAAATGAAGACTGAAGTGTGGACACTATGCCCCTCCTTAGAAGTGGGAACAAAACACCCTTGGAAGGAGTTACAGAGACAAAGTTTGGAGCTGAGATGAAAGGATGGACCATGTAGAGACTGCCTTATCCAGGGATCCACCCCATAATCAGCATCCAAACGCTGACACCATTGCATACACTAGCAAGATTTTATCGAAAGGACCCAGATGTAGCTGTCTCTTGTGAGACTATGCCGGGGCCTAGCAAACACAGAAGTGGATGCTCACAGTCAGCTAATGGATGGATCACAGGGCTCCCAATGGAGGAGCTAGAGAAAGTACCCAAGGAGCTAAAGGGATCTGCAACCCTATAGGTGGATCAACATTATGAACTAACCAGTACCCCAGAGCTCTTGACTCTAGCTGCATATGTATCAAAAGATGGCCTAGTCGGCCATCACTGGAAAGAGAGGCCCATTGGACACACAAACTTTATATGCCCCAGAACAGGGGAATGCCAGGGCCAAAAAGGGGGAGTGGGCGGGTAGGGGAGTGGGGGTGGGTGGGTATGGGGGACTTTTGGTATTGCATTGGAAATGTAAATGAGCTAAATACCTAATAAAAAATGGAAAGGAAAAAAAAAGTCCCAAGATGCACAGCTTAAATGAGCTATCATACAGAAAGACAGATGCAAAGTATCTACTTTTTCCTCATCTGTAAACAGGGAACGGCCTTGCTGTTGAGGATGCAGCTTGGAGTGGGCAAAAGCAGTTCCTGACTGCTACCCTGAGTCAACGTCCCCCACCTGGTGATGTGTGTGAACACTCGAGTACCAGGCTGCAAGGGTGTTTTGGGCTTTGGATGGTGAATGCAGGGCCAGTGTGAACGGACGGTTACAGGTGCTTCTGGATCTGGCCAGTGTTCTTCGATGGCTTCATGGGTAGGTGAGGAGTGTCAAACAAGGTCTTCTGCCATTAGACACTTTCTGGTGCCATGCACAAAGCCACACTATATTGCCTCATTAGCAATTGTGGACTGGGACTCTTGTTGACCTACCAATGGCTAAAACAAACCTTTTCTTAGGAGAATGATTTCTGTAGGTGTCTGGTTACAGCAACACAAGGGAAACTAATCTACTGGCAGACTGAAGTATTTCTGCTTAGAGGAGAATATTGTCCAAAGTGAAGGCTTTGGAGCTTCATGTTTTGGAACAATCTTGGACCTCATTTGGGCTGACACTTAGCTTTTCCATACCTTATTTTCCCAAAATACAAAATTAAGAGAATAGAATCATCGAACTGATAGGCATGTAATTAGAGGAATATAAGAGAGTCAGACTTGGAGCCACACCATAGGTCCTCAATAAAATACAAATATGGTCTTTATTTATCCCTGTGAATAAGATGAAATATGCTTATATGGACTAGAATTAAGCATTATTGAAAAGAAAAAGCATTAAACAGTATCGAGGGGATTATCTGTCGTGTTTGCTTGTGTATCAGGGGAAAGTAGAAAGCTTTGAATTTGCTGGAAAAATAGTCTTCCAGTTGATCAAGTCAAACTTCCTGGGCGTAGAGCCCGAGACCCTTTAAGGCTTGATACTCTCACTCTTGCGTTCCTCGGATCTAGACACCATTAGAAGCTCTACCTGAGACACTCATACAGATAAGATCATCTACTGTGTCCAGAGCACCTCTGCCACAGGGAGAGGGGTTGGGGTCGCCCCTTGCTGCTTTCCATATGACTCAAGGGTTTCTACAAAAGCTGCTTTGAAACCTGCTTCCAATTGGAGGGAATGGGAGAGGTTGTTCATTGCAAAGGGGAGCATGGTTAGTTGTCTGGTGAGCTCCAAAACCATACATACACGTAAGACCACACTAACTGAACAGGTTATACTTAGGAATATATGGGTATATACGAACACATATGTGCATGTAGTAATGATTAATGGTGAAAGAGTCCATGAATTTGAATGGGAGCATGGAGGTTTATGGGCAGGTTTAGAGGAGGAAAAGATAAGGAAGAAATGTTGTAATGAAATGAAATGAAATGAAAATTTCAAAACACAAACAAATGAACAAGGTAAGAGTCAATGAAGTGTGCCCTGCACCTTGTTTCTAAAATTCCAGGTCGGTGCTATACTGAGATTCTGGAGACTCCATGGTAAAAGCGACTAACATGGTCCACATTCTAGTGATCGTTCAAAACCCCTTCAAAAGAAAGTGTTCCCCATGCTTTCTTTCACTTTGTGAATCCTCGGAGGTTATCAGCTACAATAAATTATATAATAAACCCCCGAACATGGTGTGCCTCCAAGGTTAATCCTCAGTATTAATGACATCGATTAGCTCATGCTTGCTCCTCCCATGAAACTGTCTTTACTGACACACTGAATATTTGTAAAATAAAACTCACACAACATCATCTGTTCTATTTGGTTAGAGATAAGATGAAGGCACACAAAAGGAACAGTGATTCCAGACATTCTGCTACCTATAAAGACCCTCCCACTGATGGCCCTGCCCCACATGGCCTTAGTCAAACACTATTTTATCATGAGGAATTTGTTTTTGTTAACAGGATATTCCTGTTATTTCCAAGACCCTTAGGTTCAATAACAGGACTGGGGGCCTGTGAAATGAAATGAGCACATGAGAGAACATGAGAGAGCTACTGATTTCCAGGCATTCCCATGAATATATGATTAAAACAGTTGGTTAAAGATCTACTTTAAAACCAAAGGATGGTCAAATGAACTTTCTTCATTTCGTCTCTTTAAAAAGAAAATGTATCACAATCTAATATTAACTAAATCGCATTTTCTGAAGTTCTCACTTGAGGCAAACTCCTTAATCTTATACATATGCCATTTGGGAGGATGTCATGCCCTTTTAAATTATGAAATCTTCCATGAAGTCAGTGTGTCTCTTCCTGACTCATTGCCTGGATGTTCGTGGGATGGGACCTGGAAAGTGCATATCCTTGGTATCTTATCTTTGCTTGAAGATTCTAATGCGTGCCCTGCTTAACATAGGCTAACCCAACTGCTTGCACATATGGATAGAAAGACATCTAAACCTATACTGTCCTAGGCATTCTGAATTAATGGCAGAAAACCACAACAATTTCACAAAATGATAGAAAGAAAGCAGAGCCTTACAAATGTGAACTGCGATGCAAACAGGCCTGCCTTTAGACCCTGCCTACTTTTTAGTATCTGTGTGACCACAGGGAGAAGAACTACTAATCTGAGCCTATGAGCTTTGTCTAGGTAATGTAAGTTGTTTTTTATAAGTTTGCTGGGAGGAATATGTGAACCGGTCAGAGAGGGTAGGAAGAATGTGAGAGCCAGAGGGAGTGGACGGCAACAAGGAAGCAGTGCCCTCTTCCTGTTCATATGGACTTACAGCACTAGACCTGTACACACCAAACCAGACCAGATCCAAGCATAGAGAGGGAAGATGGCTGTGCAGTTCCACCCCTATTCACAGAGCTATTGGCAATTGTGGCTGCTGGGAGAAGAAGGGTCACTTTTCACTATAGTTGTAGCCTTCAATAAGTCAACTGTTCTCCAGTAGAAGGTCACATATCCAAGGATATTTGGACAGCACAAATTGGTGTTAAAGGGAGCAAAAGAAGGATGCAAGTTCTATAGGAAAGGACTGTGTGGATCTGGAAGGAGCTAAGGGAGGGAGGGAGGGGGGAGGATATGATCAAGTTATATGAAATTTTGAAAGATAGGGTCATCTAAAGTGTTAGCACAATGTACTATGGTAGATGAAGAACCATGGAATAAACACAAAATAAACGTATGAAAAAACAAAGTGATTATCACGGTATTAACATGCAAAAAAAGTCAAGGTAGATGAAAACTTTCTTGTGTATTAAGGGGCCGTGGTATTAGGAAGGTTGAGGACAGCCTAGAACTGCCTAAAGAATAGGAAGTGGACTCTCTAGACAAGCAGTCTTGCTGATACTTTGATTTTAGAATTCCCAGTCTATAATAGTATGAGAATGAATATTTGTTGCTCATGTAACCAAGGCTATCTTTTGCCATAGTAGCTCAATCTGACAAAGACTATTTCCTTTTATGTTGTTTCAATGTCTGGATAAAAGCAACTACATCTCTGTGATAGTTTCTTCTTTTACTTTTCTCTTCAGCAAAGAGGTATTTAATCTTCCTTTGGTTTCTTTATTATTTATATAAGGTTCTAAGGCTCATCAAGATGTTTATAAAAATACATACCAAACATAAAAATGAGAGAATGAAGCAAATGTGGAACCAGAAGTGGGTGCCCAAATGCCAAATGCATCCCATATTCATCACTTGAGCTGGCCCCTCCTTTCACTGTGACACACAACTCTTCTCAGTGTGAGAAAATTGTGCTTTCTGTGAGATACACCAGGGAATGTCTTCAACTATGAGTGTACCATGCAGTCTGACATGAGGTTTCTACTTACTCTCTTAGTATGCATTCAGTAAACATATATAAGCATGCTAACTGGTATTTTCTATGTGTATAGAGTTGGGTAAGATATGCTTCATGGCCCAGAAAAGAAGAGCATTTGTGTGTAATGTGTTAAGTATGGTAGCAATGCTACATAAATTACCATGGGAACTCCCAAAACAATGAGGGGGCTACTGTGTGCAGAGAAAGTAGATGGTGAAATCAAACTTACCAAGAATTGAGAAAAATACATCTGTTCCTTTAACAGTCTTATGTGAAAATGGGTTTGACAGTCTTGGAGGTGTTATGTTCCCTTTTCCAGACAATGACAAAGGAAGTTCAATGGTCAACAACAACAACAAAACCAGTTTTGTTTCCTGTTGCTTCGGGAATCATCTGTGGTATGCACTTTTAAAGGGAAGCAGGGCTTAAGATTTTCAGGAAGATAATATAATTATGATTAATCTTTGTTCCTCTGGGACCATAAAACTTTCAAGGCTAAAGATTTGTGTATGTGCAAACTGAGACTGGAGGCAGAGGCCAGCACTAATAAACACACAGAATTAAAATGTGTGCCAGATTGGTCAAAAGATACAGGGACTATATAGTTTACTAAATTTAGAAAGAGTAACTGGAAAGCCACATCACTTTGTAACCTCCCCAATGCAATCTAGATGAAGAAGGGTAAGCTTGGTGAAAAGTCCATCATACAAGGATTTCAAAAGGGTCTGACAATTTAGGGATCACAGTTATATTAGGAAGGAGGCAGTTACTGAGCCAATACTTCCTTCCAGGATGCTTCAACCCAATGAAGAAAAGACAAGATACAGCACATAGATCAAAACTGAGAGGAAAAGCTCAGAATGCACAGAAGGAAGCTGGCTATCTGCCCCTCACCTCTACTTCCCTTCATTATCCTTTAATAAATCACATCTACCAATCTAAGAAAGCACCTAAGAAAGCAAACATATTTAACAAGTTAAAACTCTAGATCTTAATGCTAAACTTTCTTCATAGCACATAGAAATGTACAATGCAATGTCATGAAATTACATTGTAAAGAAATATGATGCATATTGTTCAATGGTATCAGCTAAAGATAGCACAAACCCATTCAGTAGATGATGCTACGACACAGCTTTGGGGATTATACTATCCACACATTCTCTTTTTAGGAGAAAGTTTTTAAAACAGATATCGATTGGGCTATGACATATGCACAAGTTGGATGGCTTACTCTTTAAAACAAATCTTTCAGTGCCAACTCACTGATATTAACATTTGCACTTGCTTAAAGATCCAAAGGAAAAAAGAAAGATAAACTGGCCAGTTCTTCCATAGTTTTGGAATAACCATTATCAAATGACTAGTACCAAGACATTGATCAAATAAAGTTACTAGCAGTCAGCAGCCTACAATTAAGATGTTTGGGATTAAGCTAGGTTTAGTAGTAATTTAGCCCTAGCTATTCAGCTAGCTGAAGGTGGAGGATTTATTGAGCCAGGTACCTAAGGCTAACCTGTGCAAAATAGCAAGACTCTGTTATCACAAAATTTTAACCAAAACCCAAAACCCAAAAAACAACCACCAAAGAGCATATATGAGCTCTCTCTCGGGGGTGAAGGGGAGGGAGAGGGGAGAACAACCATGGGAGGTGGTGCTGGGAGGGGCATCACTTGGGATGTAAATAAATAAAACAATTAATTTTTAAAAATTAAAAAAATAATTAAGAGGGCATAGAGAGATGGTTTGGTAATTAAGACCATTGCTTTTAGAGAAGCCAGGTTCAATTCTAGCACCCACATGGCAGCTCATAACTAACTGTCTGTAGCTCCAATTCTAGGGGCTCTGGTACCTTCATAGACATATATGCAGGCAAGATGCCAATGCACATTGAAAAAAGTAATTAAGAGGCATAAGACAACTGATTTTTATACCTGCCTCAGGTTGGCATTTTCCCCATTTGAATCCATTTTACTTTGTTATAACTATCTTCAAATCTCAGTATTTGCCTAAGCAGAAGCTATTGGTAACTACTCTGAACGATAATATTTGTGATCATTCTGAATGAACACTCAGGATAACAGCTGTTAATATTTGATGATTCTATAACATGCATCCATTTAATTAACTAGTATCTCACATGGGGGTACCTCATTCTAAGTAGGCCACCGTGTGGCAAGTTTGAAAATGTAACTTCTTTTTTTTAAATGCTGGACTAATTTGCTGGGATCCTAGATGAGAAAAATCTACTCAGCACAGATTTTACATCTTCCTCACAAAGTGGCCATAAGCAAATACGTGAGTTCTGAGTCACCACCAGGAAACCCTGTGAACTATGTGAGCTGGAAGCAAACTTCAAGACCTCCAAGCTATTTTCTAAACAATAGAAGAATTCAGTGTCCACCTCCATGCCTACTACCTGTCATCATCTCAAAAAGAGATCTTAGGGTTTAATTTACCCCAAACACTCACAGGCTCTATATTTAGTATTTCATCTCAGTTATAGTACCAACACTCAGAAAAACAATTTTACAAAAACTTTCAAGGTCAGCTTATGAGTTTCTCCAAACTAATACAACCCCTATATTCTTTTACTGGAAAATTCTCACGTAAATGTTGGTAAGGGAAGTTATACCATTCTCAAGAGCAACCAAATGGGTGAAAGTAGAGGATAGTTCAGTACTTGCTTACTACTAAGGTCTGTAGGGATAAGCTAGTGTTGTCTCATGTTCATATTTTGTTAAGGGAGAAAGAGTTGCTAGTTTACTAAGCCTTTAAAGCAAATCTCTCCCCAAAATATGCTCTCCTGGGGCATGAGTTCAGTAGATTGCTTTTGCTTGCATGCTCAGGGCCTTGGCCTTGGTTCCCAGCATACTGGTAAATACTGGTTGATTCAGCTGAGTAATCTTTTCCGGCTGAGTATTAGTTTTTGTTTGCTTGCTTGTTTTGTTTCTATTACAGAAAAGCAAAATGTATAACAAATATTTGTTGTAATATGAAAGCCGCACTAAGCCTGGACATTTTAAATTGGTTATAAGCTTGTTAATGTCCCTCACCTCTGAGTGGGTTATGTGAATTGCCCTCTGACAAAATAATCCTGTGTTGGAGTTAGAAAATTAGTGAAGAAGCTAAAAAGAGCTGCAACACTTAGTAATTTTTTTTTTTTTTTTACTAATTTAGATATTTTGTTAAAATGACATTTTGGTGGTAAGCATGTGGCATCAGTAGCCAGGATATTGAAGGCAGACTGTGACACAGACTGCAGAAAGCTGTGACACTGAAGGTCTTTGAAGAGGTTGGATGGAAAACCTTCATGAGTCAAGGTCCTTATACAGGACAATTAAAAAAACAAAACAAAACAAAACAAAAATGGGAGAACCAAGGAATAGAGAGCAAGAATTTAAATAATCCCTATCTCATTTTCCTAGGGAGAGAGGGGAGGGGAGAGAGAAAGGAGCAGAAATGGAGGGAGGGGAGGGGAAAGGAGAATGAGAGGGAAGGAAAAAGAGAAAAAAGAAGGGGAGAAAGGAGGAGGAAGAGGACAGGGTGGGGGTGGGAGGAGTGGGGGAAGAGGATTTACAACTGTGCTGCTTGCAGATACTCAGTAAGCCCTCTGGAGTTGCAGGGAAAATCAGCTCTGGTGTTAAAAGCTACGTAAGATATTTGAATAGAGACACCCTGGCAGCTCAGCAGTCTGGTCTTGCAGCAAGCAAGAGAAGGTCATTGGGATGACTAAAGCTACACTTTAAAAGTTTACTTGAGCAAAGTCTCACAAACATGTTTGTGGTGCATGCATTGTGCAAGAGAAAGCTGGCATGAGATGATTCTAGTTGTTTCCAAAGGAACATTCTAGGAGGGTCAGAAGGTTACAGCAGAGAGAGCCTGCATATATTTCTCTGAGTTGCTAGAGACAACAAATATTAAAGAATTTTCTAAAAGATAGCTTTCAATTGATGACTGTACCAACTAAATAAACTTGCCAGTATCTTCCTGCCTGATTTTTCTATTCTTTCCCCTTGTGTTACAACTCGGGAGAATCAGAAATAGAGATTTGTTAACATAGCTAAATGGGGGTAGAAAAAATGAAGCAGACTTACAGCTCATCCTTCTTAAGTCCTAGCAATTGGAAGAACAGTCATAGTGATAAATTAGAAGCAGCTCAGATAATACTATTGAACAAGACAACCAACTAAGAGACTGACTGAAGGAACAACTACTAAGAGTGATTAAGTTTGAAGAGGCTTTCCTGTATTTTATTTAGAAGCATAGACTTCTATTGAATCTATTATGAAGAAAGACACCAGAAGTAGAAGGTCAGTATTATCACATTTTATGCAATTCTCAAAGAATACAAATATTGAATCTTAAAATAATCAAGCAGAAACAACACAAGAGAATTGCTTCATGACTATACTTCATCAATCAAACATATTAATGAGATATAAAATTAAAAAGAGTTGTATCACTGTCTCTATTATTCAGCATTAACTGCCCTGGTTAGCAGATGAAAGTGTTTGTGAGACATTATCCTTTACTGTCATGTAAGCTTGTCAAGAACTGACTATCTTAAAGGGCACTCACAAAGCTTTTCTAGGTTTATCAAGTATTTCTGCTTCCAGTTTCCATCTGCCCCCTGAGCTGATTCTGTGCCACAGTACTCCATAACCAAATACTGCCTGGAGAGAGCTGTTCTCCAAGGAGTACTGACACATGGGCTTGCAGGAGAGACAGCCACAGTAAGAGACAGCAAGACTAGCTAACACCAGCGATAACCAATGTCAAGAGGCAAGCACAAGAACATAAGCAACAGAAACCAAGGCTACCTGGCATCATCAGAACCCAATTATCCCACCACAACAAGCTCTGGATATCCCAACATACCAGAAAAGAAAGATTCTGATTTAACATCACATCTCATAATGATGATAGAGTACTTTAAGAAGGACATAAATTAATCCCTTTAAAAAAATACAGAACACAGGTAAACAGGTAGAAGCCCTTAAATAGGAAACACAAAAATCCCTTAAAGAATTAGAGGAAAACACAACCAAACAGGTGAAGGAACTGAACAAAACCATCCAGGATCTAAAAATGGAAATAGAAACAATAAGAAAATCACAAAGAGAGACAGGCCTGGAGATTGAAAACCTAGGAAAGATATCAGGAGTCATAGATGCCACAGAATAAAAGAGATGATAGAATTTCAGGTGCAGAAGATACCATAGAAAACATTGACACAACAATCAAAGAAAATGCAAAATGCAAGAAAATAATCTTCTTTTAACAAACCAAAAAGAAGATAGCAACATAAACATAATTCTACCTCTAACAACAAAAATAACAGGAAGCAACAATCACTTTTCCTAAATATCTCAAAACATCAATGAACTCAATTGCCCAATACAAAGTCATAGATTAACAGAATGGATACATAAACAGGACCTAGCATTTTGCTGCATACACGAAACACACCTCAGTGTCAAAGACAGACACTACCGCACAGTAAAGGGTTGGAAAACAATTTTTCCAAGCAAATGTTCCCAAGAAACAAGCTGGAGTAGACATTCTAATATTGAATAAAATCAATGTTCAACCAAAAGTTGTCAAAAAGGATAAAGAAAGACACTTCATAATCATCAAAGGAAAATTCTACCAAGAGAACTCTCAATTCTGAACATCTATACTCCAAGTGCAAGGACACCCACATTCATAAAAGGAACTTTACTAAAGCTCAAAGCACAAATAGTACCTCAAACAATAATAGTGGGAGACTTCAACATCTTGCTTTCATCAATGGACAGGTCATGGAAACAGAATCTAAACAGAGTCACAGTGAAACTAACAGAAGTTATGGACCAAATGATATCTATAGAACATTTTATCCTAAACAAAAGAATATATCTTCTCAGCACCTCATGGTACCTTCTCCAATACTGACCATATAATTGGTCACAAAACAGGCCTCAACAGGTATAGAAAGATCGAAATAATCCCATGTATCCTGTCAGATCACCATGGGCTAAAGTTGGTCTTCAATAACAACCAAAACATCAGAAAACCCACATACACATGGAAGCTGAACAATGCTCTACTCAATGATAATGTGATCAATGAAGAAATAAAGAAAGAAACTAAAGACTTTTTAGAATCTAATGAAAATGTAGGCACAACATACCCAAACTCATGGGACACAATGAAAGGAGTCCTAAGAGGAAAACTCACAGCTCTGAGTGCCTCCAAAAAGAAACTAGAGAGAGCATACACTAGCAGCTTGACACCACACCTGAAAGTTCTAGAACAAAAACAAGCAAATTTATCCAAGAGGAGTAGAGGGCAGGAAATAATCAAACTCAGGGCTAAAATCAACCAAGTAGGAACAAAAAGAACTATACAAAGAATCAACCAAACCAGGAGCTGGTTCTTTGAGAAAATCAACAAGAAAGATAAACCCTTGGCCAGACAAACTAGAGGGCACAGAAACAGTATCCAAGTTAACAAAATCAGAAATAAAAAGGGGGATATAACAACGGAAACTGGGGAAATTTAAAAAAAAATCATTAAATCCCACAACAAAAGCCAATACTCAACAAAACTGGAAAATCTGGTTGAGATGGACAATTTTCTAGACAGATATTAAATACCAAAGTTAAATCAAGATCAGATAAACTATCTAAACAGTCTCATAACTCCTAGTGAAATAGAAGCAGTCATTAAAAGTCTCTCAACCATAAAAAGCCCAGGACCAAATGGGTTTTGTGCAGAATTCTATCAGACCTTCAAAGAAGACCTAATACCAATACTCTTCAAACTATTCCACAAAATAGAAACAGAAAGAACACTACCCAATTCGTTCTATGAAGCCATAGTTATGCTGATACCAATAAACAAAACAAACAAAAAAACAAACACACACACACACACACATACACACAAAGACCCAACAAAGAAAGAGAACTTCAGACCAAATTCCCTTATGGATATTGATGCAAAAATAATCAATAAAATTCTCTCAAACCAAATCCAAGAGAACATCAAAATGATCATTCACCATGAACAAGTAGGCTTCATCCCAGGGATGCAGAGATGTTTCAATATATGGAAATTTATCAATGTAATCCAGTAAATAAACAAACTAAAAAAAAAATAAGACCAATGATCCTTTCATTAGATGCAGAAAAAGCATTTGACAAAATTCAACATCCTTTATGTTAAAAGTCTTTGAAAATTCAGGAATTCAAGGCCCATTGCTAAGCATTGTAAAAGCAATATACAGCAAACCAGTAGCCAGCATCGAACTAAATGGAGAGAAACTTTAAGCAATCCCACTAAAATCAGGGACAAGACAAGGCTGCCCACTCTCTCCCTTATCTATTCAATATAGTACCTGAAGTTCTAGCTAGAGCAATTGGACAACAAAGGGATATCAGGGGGGATACAAATTGGAAAGGAAGAAGTCAAAATATCACTATTTGCAGATGATTTGATAGTATACTTAAGTGACCCCAAAAGTTTCCCCAGAGAAGTTCTACAGCTCTTAAGCAACTTCAGCAAAGTAGCTGGATATAAAATTAACTCAGACAAATAAGTAGGCTTCTAATACTCAAAGGATGAGTGAGCTGAGATAGAAATTAGGGAAACAATACCCATCACAATAGTCACAAACAATATAAAGTATCTTGGTGTGACTCTAACCAAACAAGTGAAAGATCTGTACAACAAGAACTTCAAGTATCTGAAGAAAGAAATCGAAGAAGACCTCAGAAGATGGAAAGATCTCCCATGCTTATAGATTGGCAGGGTTAATATAGTAAAAATGGACATCTTACTGAAAGCAATCTACAGATTCAATGCAATCTCCATCAACATTCCAGCTCAATTCTTCATAGAGTCAGAAAGAACAATTCTCAAATTCATTTGGAATAACAAAAACCCAGGAAAAAGAAAACTATTCTCAACAATAAAAGAACTTCTGGGGCAATCACCATCCCTGACCTCAAGCTGTACTACAGAGCAATAGTGATAAAAACTGCATGGTACTGGTACAGTGATAGGCAGGTTGATCAAAGGAATAGAATTGAGGAGCCAAAAATGAACCCACACACCTATGGTTGCTTGATCTTAGACAAAAGTGCTAAAACCATCCAGTGGAAAAAAAGACAGCATTTTCAAAAAAGGGTGCTGGTTCAACTGGAGGTCAGCACATAGAAGAATGAAAATCAGTCCATTTTTATCTCCTTCTAGAAAGCTCAAGTCCACATCCATCAAAGACTTCCACTTAAAATCAGATACACAAAAACTAATGGAAGAAAAGGTGGGGAAGAGCCTCAAACACATGGGCACAGGGGAAA
This sequence comes from Mus musculus, assembly GCF_000001635.26. NCBI lineage: Eukaryota > Metazoa > Chordata > Mammalia > Rodentia > Muridae > Mus > Mus musculus. The sequence goes on from NC_000079.6 coordinate 81,216,205, forward strand.
TTTCTTGAACAAACAGCAATGGTGTATGCTCCAACATCAAGAATAGACAAATGGAACCTCATAAAATTGGAAAGCTTCTGTAAGGCAAAGGACACTGTCATTAGGACAAAACCAACATATTGGGAAAAGATCTTTACCAACCCTACATCCTATGGAGGGCTAATATCCAATATATACAAAGAACTCAAGAAGTTAGATTCCAGAGAACCAAATAACCCTATTAATAATGGGGTACAGAGCTATCAGGGATGTTTCAGTGCTTCTTAGAAGGGGGAAACAAAATACTCACAGGAGGAAATATGGAGACAAATTGTAGAGCAGAGACTGAATGAAACGCCATTCAGAGACTGCCCCACCTGGGAATTTATCCCATATACAGTCACCAAACTTGGATGCTGTTGTGGATGCTGGGATGTGCTTGCAGACAGGAGCCTGATTTGGCTCTCCTGAGAAGCTCTGGTAAGCCTGACAAATACAGAGGTGCATCCTCACAGCGAACCATTGGGCTTAACGTGGGGTCCCTGATAGAGAAGTTGGAGAATGGTACTGAAGGAGCTGAGGGGAGCAACAGTATCAACCCACCAGACTCTCTGGAGCTCCTGGGGACTGGACCCATGACCCCGGCCACATATGCTGCATTGGATGGCCTTGTTGGGCATCAGTGGGAGGAGCAGCTTTTGGACCTGAGGGTGGTCAATGCCCCAGTGAAGAGGAATACTAGGGCAGGAAGAGTGGAGAGGGTTGGTGGGGGAGCACCTTCATAGAGACAGGGGAGTGGGAATGCTGAAAGGGAGACCTAGAAAGGGAAAAATATTTGAAGTAAAAATAAAATAGCCAATAAAAAAAAGAATTTTCATAAATCTTCTCTATCTTTTTATATGGTTAAGGTGAATATTACATTCCACCTCTGGTTTTTGGTTTTGTTTGTTTGTTTTTAGAACAAAGGTATTGTTTTCTGTGGAAGTTGTCTACAGGTTTTCAGTATGAAACCCAAGTAGCAAGCCTGAATCCTGGCCTCTCGGGTAAGTATGAATTCGCTATGCCATGACCAACAAAGATTGACTAGGTCTTTCTCACACAGAATTTTACTGAAATAATTTGGTTTCAGGTGCATCTGTGCTGTGATTATTTGCCTATGATTTTCATGAAAGCCTTGCTTCATCCTTATGAGACTCGTGTATGTGTGTGTATGTGTGTGTGTGTGTGTGTGTCTGTCTGTCTGTCTGTCTGTCTGTCTGTCTGTGTCTGTGTATTGCTTCAATTTTGACCAAAGGATTACTTACTAAATATGAGTTTATAAATTTCACTTTTTTTATTTATTACGTATTTTCCTCAATGACATTTCCAATGCTATCCCAAAACTCCCCCATACCCCTCCCACTTCCCTACCCACCCATTCTCATTTTTTTTGGCCCTGGCGTTCCCCTGTACTGGGGCATATAAAGTTTGTGTGTCCGATGGGCCTCTCTTTCCAGTGATGGCCAACTAGGCCATCTTTTTATACATATGCAGCTAGAGTCAAGAGCTCCAGGGTACTGGTTAGTTCATAATGTTGCACCTACAGGGTTGCAGATCTCTTTAGCTCATTGGATACTTTCTCTAGCTCCTCCATTGGGGGCCCTGTGATCCATCCAATAGCTGACTGTGAGCATCCACTTATGTGTTTGCTAGGCCCCTGCCTAGTCTCACAAGAGACAGCTATATCTGGGTCCTTTCAGCAAAATCTTGCTAGTGTATGCAGTGGTGTCAGCGTTTGGAAGCTGATTATGGGGTGGATCCCTAGATAAGGCAGTCTCTAGATGGTCCATCTTTTTGTTGCAGCTCCAAACTTTGTCTCTGTAACTCCTTCCATGGGTGTTTTGTTCCCAATTCTAAGAAGGGGCACAGTGTCCACACTTTGGTCTTCATTCTTCTAGAGTTTCATGCATTTGGCAAATTGTATCTTATATCTTGGGTATACTGTAAGATCGAGAATCGACAGATGGGACCTCATGAAACTGCAAAGCTTCTGCAAGGCAAAAGATACTGTCAATAAGACAAAAAGGCCACCAACAGATTGGGAAAGGATCTTTACCTATCCTAAATCAGATAGGGGACTAATATCCAATATATATAAAGAACTGAAGAGGGTGGACTCCAGAAAATCAAATAACCCCATTAAAAAATGGGGCTCAGAATTGAACAAAGAATTCTCACCCAAGGAATACCAAATGGCAGAGAAGCACCTGAAAAAATGTTCAACATCCTTAATTATCAGAGAAATGCAAATCAAAACAACCCTGAGATTCCACCTCACACCAGTCAGAATGGCTAAGATCAAAAATTCAGGTGACAGCAGATGCTGGCGAGGATGTAGAGAAAGAGGAACACTCCTCCACTTTGGTGGGATTGCAAGCTTGTTCAACCACTCTGGAAATCAGTCTGGCGGTTCCTTAGAAAATTGGACATAGTACTACCGGAGGATCCAGCAATACCTCTTCTGGGTATATATCCAGAAGATGTCCCAACTGGTATGAAGGACACATGGTCCACTTTGTTCATAGCAGCCTTATTTATAATAGCCAGAAGCTGGAAAGAATCCAGATGCCCCTCAACAGAGGAATGGATACAGAAAATGTGTTACATTTACACAATGGAGTACTACTCAGCTATTAAAAAGAATGAATTTATGAAATTCCTAGGCAAATGGATGGACCTGGAGGGCATCATCCTGAGCGAGGTAACCCAATCACAAAGGAACTCACACAATATGGACTCACTGATAAGTGGATACTAGCCCAAAAATTAGTATACCCAAGATAAATTTCACTTTTTAAAGGAGCAGTATCTGGCAACCGGCTAGCATCAATAGCCACTATTTACGAAAGCTTGGAAACACAGCTGTAAGAGTCCAGTTAGAGGGAGGTCTAACATTTGTAAGATGGCAAGAAGCAGGCAAAATAATCTCCCGTCATTGGATAATCCTTAGTTCAAAGCACCTGCTCTAGTTTTTGGCAAGACTACTTTACCTGCATGTTTGTCTTTGCTTGGGTATGCTCCATGGATGGACAGTTCCCCTCTTACCAGCTATCTAGTGTATTGCTTTTGCTTCTTCAGTGCCTGTCCACAGCTTCCCAGTCTTAGCTCCTCAGGGCCTTCTCTGAGTGCAGCCATTCATACTCACCTTCCTCGTTTCAGGGCTGCTGTAGAAACTGAAGAACTTAACACATGTAACTGCCCTGCTACCATTTTTTGTGGGTCTCCCCCTCCCCCTCCCCCCCCCCACCAAACAGTTTTTCAAACACAAAATTCCAGCTGTAGTGTTTTTCAATTCTGTTCCACTGAAAGCATACATGGTAAGAATTCAAGACATATTTGTTCTTTTATCTTAAAAGTACCAATGATTTTTATTTTAATGAAATTTCAAAAGGTAAAGTCAATTTATTTTTCATCTAAAACAAAATCCAGAAATGACAGCGCTATCAAAGCTATTGCAATTCTGGCGTGGAGTAAGAGGGTCATCATTTTTCTGATGTCCATATTTTTACAGGATGTCTTTAGATAAAAAAGCCTTTGTCTACTTTTACCCTGAGGTATGTTCCAGAGAAAAGTAGTTCTGACAACTCATTGTTACATTGGGCAAAATTGAAGATGAGATGCTCTTTTCTCAACTGCAATATGGGGGAGGGACATCTTCTGGTGACAACCTCAAAGTATGTGTTTAGCATTATTTATATTGGAAACAAATTTGTTGTTGAGAAATCAGACTGACAGGCCATGGTTTGCTATGCATCTCTTCTTTGTTGATTATGAGCAATAGGGTCTCTCGATTCATTACAGACTCCCAAACTAGAAGCTATTTTGTTGTGGAAAAATTGTGATTATTTTGTGCTCTGAGGAGTTAGTTCTAACAGAAACATTCAGGGAGTTGTAGAGATAAATATACACATATACACACATCTCTTTTAAAATGCCAGGGCCAAGAAGTGGGAGTGGGTGGGGAGGGTATGGGGGACTTTTGGGATAGCACTGGAAATGTAAATGAAGAAAATACCTAATTAAAAAATTATAAATAAATAAATAAATAAATAAATAAATAAATTTTTAAAAAAAAAGTCTCACTCATCGCACGCTTGCTTGGCTCCTTCTATCTAGATCACAGCCACCGTTCCGACGCTAGAGACACAGCCCTATATAACAGATCACCCCGAGAGGACATGCTTTTTAGGAAGAGAATTAGAACACAGAATAAAGATGAAATGTTATAGTGAATAGCAGTTAAAGCTACATTTTTAAAAAACAGCAAGAAGAATTTGAAAGTGAAAAGTGCTGAGTAGGGGGGACTGTAAGGAAGGATGTGTGGAAAGAATTAGAGACAGAGGTGAGACATGAACCCTGAAGCTAACTAAGAAGCTGTCTGTAACTGATAGCCACTTGCAAATACAATTTTAGCTTTCTCCACTGGAGTCTCGCTGGTCTCATAAACTACACTTGAAGGTAGGCCCTGTGCTGAGGGACGGCACAAAGCAAACTCAAGAGTATTTTTATAGACTTTGCCTCATGTTGCTTTATGCAGACATTCTTTTGTTGCCTTATTGGTCTTTTGCTTGTATATTTGGCTTCCATTTTTGTATTTTTGTGGGAAGGTCTCATATGTAAATTTCATTTTGTTTTAGGGTTTCTTTGTTTTGTTTTTTTGTATTTTAAAAGAGAGAAAGAAAGGACTTTGAGGTGGGCAAGTTGGGACACAGGGAGGGTCTGGGAGGAGTTGGTAGAGTAGAAAAACATGATCAAAATATATTGTGAAATAAAAGCTTTCAATAAAAGAAAATAAAAAAGAATGACTGAAAGAACGTTCTAGAGGTAAGAGATTGTAAATACAAAGGCTCTGAGATAGGCAGCTCTCCAAAAATATGCAAGCATGCTAAACACTCACAGGTCATTTGGAACACCTTGCTTAATCCACAATAATCTAGACAGGGAAATATGAGCGCTAACCTCTCTGATTCACTGGTGGAGGAAGCCAGGGCACAGAGGTGAATACTTGTTCAAGGCATTTCGGAGATCTGATTGTAAGCACTGGGTCTTACTTGAGTCCCTGCTCCCACTGCTGCAGACACCATCTCTTTGATTAAGGAAGGATAGCCGTTTTAACAATATTAACCCTGCCGATCCATGACTATGGGAAATCTTTGCATGTTGTGGAATTCTTAAGTGTCTTACAGCTTTCACTGTACAAGTCTTTCACATCCTTAGTTATATTTATTCAAAATACATATATTTGAATCCTGAATGGGATTTTTTTCGTTGATTTCTTTCTTGATATGTTTTTTGTTTGTATATATGAGAGTTTGCTGGTGGGCTCTTTAGGGTCTTTTATGTATAGAATTATACCACCTGGAAGTGGAAACACTTTGATTCCTCCCTTTTCTACTTCAATCCTTTCTCTTCTTCACTTGTCTCTTTGCTATAGCTAAGACTTCAAATGCTATTGTTGAGTGGAGTGGAGAGAATGGACACAGTAGGGCAGCAGCACATATTAACTCATTGTTGTAGCAAAATGAGCAAAATTTGTGTGATCCCAAGTCATACCAAATTCCACCATGGAAATATTTGTAATTATTAGCTCCTTGGAAATGAAGAGACAGTTTTCTCTCAGAATACCTAGAATTACAGTCTTCTTAAACCCAGATATCTAGATGGCAGCATAAAGATACAATCAGTAACAGCCAGGGCAAGATGTGTCCACAAAAACCTCCAAGCCTACTACAGTAGGCCCTGAGAAATGCAACATAGTTGAAGCACGAGGCAAGGATTTCAAAATGGGCTATGAGTGTGTGAGTGAAGCTCTTAGGAGGAAATAAATAACAGAATCCATGACAACATAAGCAAACAGTGGAATAACATGAAGAAAAAAAAACAGCTCAAGATGTGCAAGTGGAAATAAAACCAATAACAAACAACACAAACTGAGGGAAAAATGGAACTGAAAAATTTAGGAGCTCAAACAGGAAATGCAGAGACAAGTGTCACCAACAGATTCCAAGAGATGAAAGAAAGGATCTCAGACATTGAAGACACCATAAAAGAAATGGCTATCTCGAAAGAATTATGTATGCCTTCCCCAGACGGGGAGCAGGACATTGCAGATTCACACTGGATTGTGAAGAAAGCAAGCATATAAGGCTCAGACTGTTGCTGAGCAAATGTTGAAAAAGATGCTTAGGATCCTCAGTTGCTCAAACTATAGTTTGTTTGTTCTCTTTAGAAAGGAAAAAAAATCCAGAAATCAAATTTTAAGGACCTCAATAAAGAATTGGAGTACAACAGTGAGTCCTTTGAGCTCTCTGCGTCACATGACAACCATGATGGAGGCTGCATTCTGAGGTGCCTCCCATTTATGGGTCCACAAGGGCAAGTCTGTTAAAGCTCTGACATACATCACTTTATGACTGCATAAAGGAAACAAGACCAAGATTGTTTGCTAATGTGTAGGGTATTATTTTTAAAGGCTGCTATATTTTAATATGCTGAAATTTTATTCAGATTAAATTACTCTGATTTAATGTTTAGTGATAGCTTTCTGAAACTGGATTGCTGAAGCCCCAAATGTAGATTGCTTCATCAATGCAAGATTTGTTTGGGTATATAAGGGTATATAATACCTTCTCCTGCTTACATGGTTAACCCTGGCCCAGCAGTAAGTGACAGAAAGGGTTTGCAATGGTATTGGGAAGGTATTTACGATATAACATATATTGTGATGGTTATTATAATTCATTGAAACAGTGAGACTTACCAACTTTTAAATTTATTATTTAAAGTAAAAGATTTTATGAAAAATAAAAGGCAGTGTATTAACTATTCAACCGATTTCAAACAGACACATGCAGTGTTTGGTGAGAATTTTAAAATGAATAAATACATCTTCCTGGGCTTAGTGATACCTGAAACATAGTGCTTAGAGCACAAGCAAATTAGTAGAAACCACCAAAAGTATCAAATTTAAAAAATGTGTGCATAAAGACCTAGCCCTGAGGTCTCCTACATCCTAGGGTGGACAACAACTTATAATGGCCCTAATTCAGAATTCTGGGATTACAGCCTGTGTCACTAGACCCAAGTCAATGAAGACTCCTGATGGCATTCACAAAGTAAAGTTAGTATTTGTTAAGACACAGCCTCAGAAAACTCTCCTTAGATTCGGAACACGCTTCACTTTCAAGTAAGTTTTAAGTAGTTCACTTTCTGCAATAAAGAGCATAATTTGCATTGATGAGTCATTGAACACCAACTCATCTTCAACTTAATTATCATGTATGTTATATGATGACTGGAGAAGAAAAGGTCAGGCTGGAGAGGTGCCTTATATTTATTTTCTTAACCCAAAATCAGTGCTTAGGGGATGGGTTTCATTTGGGCATTATAAATATATATTTTTCCTTGTTTTTTTTTTATTAAGCCCCCTCACCCTTTGTCCTTTCCTGCTGGATTTAGTATTGATTCTGTTTAAAAAAAGGCGCTGCATCTGTTTGCTTTTTATTCAATATAGTGTGGCATTTATAAACTCTGTATTTCATGATTACTGCCAAAATGAACTCTTAGTTGATGGTAATGGTTGAAGGCGGTGACTCAGATGATGTAAAAGTTACAGATAATTGGAAATTACAGCCATACATCACACTGGCATTGTCTTTTGCTTGGATGAAGAGCATTTCTAGCTTCTGTGCGCTGAGAACATGATAGACAGGAAGCTGGCAGCCAAGGAGTCTGCTGCAGATGACAACAATGCCAGAGTAAGACAAATATTTGGTAGCTCCCCAAACAGATTCCAGTCCCAGATAGCGGACAATTGCATGTATACACCAGTGATTATCATACAATTTACTCAGCAGATCTTTCAGAATCTATTATGCCTTATCTTCTAAGATGTGAATTGTACAGCATGCAATTTCTGCCCATGAAGCCTGTGAGTCTTCTAACTGATCACTTCCCTCTGAACAGTACAATGCACCCAACAACAATAGAAAGAGGATAGATTTTAGTTTAGAAGCTCCACAGAAAGTTTGAAATTCATTCAATTATTTCATTATTAGCACTTTCGCCCAAGAAAGTGTCCATCTATAATAAAAAAAATATCTCATGTGTGAACTTGAATTTCTTTATTTTCTTTTTTCTTGAGTACAGATGTTGTCTTAGTTAGGGTTTTATTGCTGTGAAGAGACACCATTACCAAGGCAACTCTTACAAAGGGAAACATTTATTTGGTGCTGGCTTACAGTTTCAGAGGTTTAGTCCATTATCATCATGGTATGCTCCATGGCATCCTGCAGGCAGGAGGTGACTGTCTTTCACACCATGCTGAGTTTGAGCACAGGAGACTTCAAAGCCCTGCTTCACAATGACACACTTCCTCCAACAAGGCCACACCCTCTATTAGTGCCACTTTCTGTGGGCCAAACATTCAACCTATGAATATATGAACCTATGGGGAAGCATAACTATTCAAATCACTACAGATGCAAAGAGAAAAGCTTTTTTTCCCTGAATTAGAACAATGCATATTAAGTGTTAGATTTATCATCTACTGCAATAATTTTATAACTTTACCTTCATCAACAAGCTTTACAGAGCAGTATATAATACTTAGTAGGTTTAAATTGCTATTTTACATTTATTTCTCATCTTGTAGAATTCTCTTGAATCCTTTCCTGTTGCTTTCAGTCTTGTTCATTGGCTGAGCAATTTCAGCTCAGAAATCAGATTTAACTACTTAAATCATTGTTCTAGATTGTGTACCGTGTACATACATTTTATTCATCTGGAAAGTTTCTCATTTATAAAACGTTATCACTAAGTGGACAAGTAACAGATGATGTTCCTTCTATCTGCTGTATGCTGTTGCATGGCTACTTTTTTTTTTTTTTTTTTTTTTTTTTTTACAATATACTTGTGTGTCTTGTTAAGTCTTCCTGGCTTGCAATTCTATATTTGTCCTTGAATTAGAATCATCATATGTTATTGTGGTACTTCCTTAATTTTTTTTTTATCATTATTGACTGCTTTGCATGCTCAGCTCCCTTTTTCTTCCTCATGTTCTGAGATCACCTCGTTTTTTTCATACTGTGGAGAACCAGCTAAGGTAGTATTAGAAGTAATTCATAGGTGAGGGCAAGAGGCCAGTCAGACATTGGACCCGTGCACACCATGGTAGCCCAAGTCAAGTACCACATTCATGCAATATTCCCTGTTGTTTTGGCTGAGCAACACTATTTTTTGCTGAAAAACCTGGGGGTTCAGTCTACCCTGAAACTGGCAGCAGCTTCCTTTCCTGGTTCAGGAAGAAAGTCTACCAAATAATTAAAAGAGCAAGGACTGCAAAAATCAGTGACATTGAGGCTGAGCCCTGGTGAGATCGTTTGTATCCTAGGTCTCCTAAAACTTACCCTGCTCTGGGAGCTTCACTGTATAGGTTGTAGTTCTTATGCTAGTTTGAGTTAAATTTTTGTCAATGGCATTTATATTGCTCAGAAAAGATACTACTCATGGCTTCTTTCTTTCTTTCTTTTCTTTTTTTTTTTGGGGGGGGGGGTGGGGTTTGGGTTTCTCTGTATAGCCCTGGCTGTCCTGGAACTCACTTTGTAGACCAGGCTGGCCTCGAACTCAGAAATCCTCCTGCCTCTGCCTCCCAAGTGCTGTGAGATTAAAGGCGTGCGCCACCACGCCAGGCTCGTGGCTTCTTTCTTAGTCCCCTGAAATATTGCATCTGTTAGGAACACCAGGCTCAATAAATATTGAACATGCTTGAATATTAACTACATACTCAGAATGTCTGTGGACAATAAGGAAATTCAAGTACAAGAAAAGGACACAAGCCTCATTAGGATTAACACAGGAGTGTCTCTTAGTAATGACACTGCCCAAACTTACATCACACAGCGTTTGAAAATAATCGTACAGGCCAGGACATTTAAGACATCTCTCATTACCTTTGCATGTTTATCAAGATTAAGATAAAACAGTCTAACTCCTGCTCCTCTGACCATCTTGGTAGTTTCCACCCTTGTGGTCTTTCTGAGAACATAGTGATCCCTCATCCAATAGGACTTTTCTTCCACCCAGGACACTGGATTTCATTTTTTTTCCTTCTTCTTTTTTTTTCTTTTTTCTTTTTTTTTTTCTTTTTTCTCTTTTTTTCTTTTTTCTTTTTGGTTTTTTCAAGACAGGGTTTCTCTGTATTTTCTCTGCCTGCCTCTGCCTCCTGAGTGCTGGGATTAAAGGCGTGCACCACCACGCCCGGCTGACACTGGATTTCTTATTCATCTTAATAATTCCTACTATGTGCTTAGGCTTTGTTTTAGCATGTCATTTCCTCCTAGATATCTTCTTTGTCTTCAGGAGAAAGACTGAGAGAAGAAGGGATCAAGCAGATGCTGAAAGGACTAGAGAGGGCAAAGGAGGGGCCATGGGAAAGCTAAACCCAAAAGAAGCACATATGAAGCCTTAGGAACCTATGATCTTATAATCCAAGTTTACAAAACAAAATAAGGGATAGAGGAACATTTGTAATATGAAAGGGAAGGTCAGAAAACTAGAGTTAGAGAATTGGTCAGGGGTGGGGTGAGGGGAGTGGAGGAAGCAGAGGAATGGGATTGGGCCAACCAAAACAAGGGGGTACAGAAGGAAACTTTATGAAACTCCATTAGTTTAGCCATTTACCTAATTAAATATATAACAAAAACTACAGAGGGGAATTTGAATAGACGTAGTCCACATAGGTGAATGACACACCTTCCAGAGGACATAGGCTATTATGTACAAGTTTCTGTGCCATGCACGGGGTGCTTCCCTGTAAGTTGTTGGTCAGGAAGGCCCCAAATGAGACACAGCACAGGTCCCTGCTATCACCCTTGATTGTCCATCATAACTAGATAATAGGACCTGTTGCTGAAGACAATAATCACTTGACTACAGTGCAGAGAAAGGAGCTGTTTCCCGACTTTTTATTGTGCTAGAAAGTGTTATGCAGGCTGCGAGAGGAGAAACAGTCTCAATGGTCTTACCCAGAGCTAGACCCCATGTACTATAATTCTGATTTAACAGGCAAGATGGTACACTGGAGGCAAAATGTTTATGGGGTAATAAATCACTCATGCTCCAAAAGAGGAAATTCCTCCCTGGTCCCTTAAGCATGATCGAAGCCCATGGATATGTCAAACTGCCTTCCAAATGTTCATGTTTGTACCAATACATCTATGCTGCTCTTAGCCTCATCCAGAGAAGCTCTTTTGCAATGGTAAGTGGCTAATATCAATACTCAGAATTAGTCAAGTTGCTGGCACTAAGCAGTCATATGTGCTTGTTAATGGGCCTTTCAGAGATAAACAGTGGACATTAAAAGAAAGAAAGTGAAATCAGAGAAAAATGATTATATTTATTTTCAAATGAATGAGAGAAACAGTAAGAGCTGCTGAGGACATGGAAGACTGCAGAGAAGGGGGTGGGCATGGGAGGGGCCAAGAAGACAAGGGAGGATGGGAAGACATAGGAATTAAATGGCAGGGTGGAAGAGAACAGGACCCATTGACCAAGATTGTCAGTATGATGCAGGGGCTGCTGCAAGCCATATCTCTTGACCTTTAAAAGTTTCAAGGTCAAATCAAACACATATTCCACTGTTTTGTCAGCGCCCCACTCTGCCTTGTGCCAGAAGAATTTGACAGGACACTAGATCGATAGATAGATAGATAGATAGATAGATAGATAGATAGATAGATAGATAGAGATGGATGGATGGATGGATGGATGGATGGATGGACGGACGGACGGACGGACGGACGGACGGACGGACAGACAGACAGGTAGATAGATAGATAGATAGATAGATGGATGGATGGATGGATGGATGGATGGATGGATGGATGGATGGACGGACGGACGGACGGACGGACAGACAGACAGACAGACAGACAGACAGATAGATAGATAGATAAATGGAATGTGTGCTTTATTTCGGTGTCTATAGGAGACAGAAGGACATATCTGCAAGAGTCTGGAGAGGAAATGTAATAGAAGAGAAGATGAAAACTTGGAGTACACAAGCTTCCTCAGAGACACTTGTGTGGACCCTAGTGCTGTCCTTTGTATGACAAAATCACATTGTACTGCAGAATGCCAAGGCATGAAGGACTTCAAAATGAAAGCCCAAAAAGGCAACCACCCTGGGGACACAGCACCCCACTTAAGCCTGTTCTCCAGCATAGAGGAAACCTTGTTTACAATGCCCTAAAACAGATTTCCCCCGAGTCTGTGCTATGCTGATTCTAAAACTAAAACATGGCATCATTTTGACCTTGGTGAATTGATATTTGATGTTTCTACCTTGCCTAAACTTGCCTGGTTTCATGAGCTTTGGAAACTCTTAGGTAAAAATCTTAGTTTACCTTAAATTTGAAATTCAGCTATGTTTTGGATGATTTAGAGAATATAAAACAACCGTCATCTGATTATTTCTAGCAACTAACCAAAGAGCAAATATAAAGTGAAAAAAACCACAACAATACTTCAAATAATAACATGTCTAAGAATAAAAAGCAAAGCTTTAAACATTTTTGGAAAGCACTATAAATGTCTACAGTATTGGAATGTATAATTTCTTAACCAAGATTTAAGAATAATCGTGGTTCATAGGACTGAATTAAATTGAACACATGTAATAATTTAAAAGAACTTAAAAGACGAGGGAGACTAGAAACAGATATTCATAACATAATTGGCAAGTGATTACGCTCATTAAAAGAGATAAAACTGTAAATCAATGAAAGGAAATATCCTGTTGCATAAAGGGAGCTGTAGGAAGGTTAGAAGCTGTGTGCTGGTGAAGCTATGGAGACAGGCTGCCACATGGCTGATGGGAATATTCCTACACCCATTGTCAAGAGTATCTTAACTGTCTCTACCATTTAAGGTGTGTGAAATACAACAATTTTGTTGTTACTTATACGATCTGGAAAACTGCATACAAGATTTTTACCATGTGTTTTCTCCATCACTATCTATAGCTATGAAATTTTCAGAAAACAATCTATGGATCTCCTTACATCTAATAAATTAGAGCAGTACTCTGCCTTACATTCAGACTGTGGCACAAAGAGAACAGTCGGAGTGAATTAAAAGTAAATATATTACTTGGAGTAATTTCTAAACTATTTTATTGACTAATTAGTTACAAAAGGATTTAAAAAAAAAAACCACGTAAGCTTATACTCCATGTAGCTTATGAGCAGGAGTAAGATGAGAAATATAAACAGCAATCCGTGTCAATACAGGACGGTAATGGAGGCCTGACAAGCCTATCACTTATTGTTACTTAGTGGCCTTTGGTTAAGAGTGTATTTAGAGAGGCCAGGCTTTAACCGGGAGCTACTCAGTCCGGAGTTGGGTATGACAGCCCCAGATTAGTCTTGGTCCGAATGTTAGACAGGAGCAGTCATGTATAAAATTGAGTGCCTTTACCAGGAAGTTTGGAGGCAGTGTGGGGGTTAGGTCAAAGAGATGGGTAAAATGAAAAGAATATAAAACCAAACTTGAGAATATTAAAGGAAGTTTGAAGTCTTTTGAAAAATATAGCCACAGTCACAAACAAAGCAGCACGTTTTATATTTGAGGTTCTCTGCTGGCTGGACAGAAAGGAGAGAAGAGTGGAACAAGTTCAACGGTTGGCATAGGATCTTTCACTAAACCAGATGGCCTCGAAGGAGACTGAGAAGCAGCCCTTATTCAGCACTGTCCTTTATACTGATATCACTCTTTCCTGCTTCTTTAAGTAAGAAACAAAAGCCCAGTGAAGTTGAAATTCTGCCATCCTTTGGGTTAAAGAATTCCCACTAAACCAAACCAAATTTGACCACTGTAGTAAGTGGATGGCTTGTGTCCATTAGCATACAAACCTGCCATTTAACAAATCCTGATCTAGAAAATCTCCTATTATCAACAAAGGGAAGGAAAGGCTTGGTAGAGTTTCGAAGCCAGCAAGCTCTGTAGAAGGTCATTGTAAGATTCAGTATTTATTCCAGCAGTGCTACTGTCAACAGATTAAGGAAGTATTGTACAATACAGGAAAAGCAAAGGCCCATGTTTATCTTTTGTGGCTGATCACTTTTAGCACTGCTGTGGGAAACGGAACTCAAACAATGGTAAGCTTCTCCCTAGTGGAATCCCAGCTAGACATTCTGGACCACTGTATAAAAACTAAAGGGCAGCCATGACGGCAGCAAAATTAAACTCTTTGCTCCACCTCCCAAGTCCCTTTCAACTTGTGGTCAGGACCAAGTACAGCCATTTATCTCGTTTCCACTCAATGCATGAGCAGACCAGACAGATAATCCTTCCCCCTTGCTGTTCTCCTTAGCTTTCCATGTTCTGCAATGCATTTGCATCCTCCCCAAGAAGATAAAGCCACTATGTTGCAACAATTTAGGATTACAAATTAATAGACTGCACAAGACAGGCTCTTCAGAGATTTGATCTATAGGTTTCTAGCCAGGATTTGATGAGGAGGTTTGGGACTCAGTTTTATTTATAAGTAAGTGTCTGATGCTCAAGAAAAAGAATTGCCAAACAGAGTAGCAACCGTTAGCTGATATCTGATCCAGTGGGTCTTTCATCCATTCTTCACCACAGTGCAAAGGGAGAGATGAGATTGTCTTTTTAACATTAAATTGTTTTATTTATTTACGTTACAAATGTTGTCCCTTCCGGTTCTGTACCCTGAGTCCTTCACCCCACTCCCCCTTCTCTTTGATTCGGAGAGTGTGCTCCCATATCCACCCACCCACTCCCACCTCACCCCCACTAGCATCCCGATTCCCTGGGGCATCAAGCTTTCTCCAGGATTAGGTGCATCCTCTCCCAGTGAGGCCAGATAAGGCAGTCGTCTACATATGTGTCATGGGCCATGGACAAGCCCATCAATCCTTGTTGGTTGGTGGCTTAGTCTCTGGAAAGTCTGAGGGGTCCAGGTGAGTTGATGCTGTTTTCTTCCTGTGGGGTTCCTATCCCCTTCAGTTCCTTCAATCCATCCCCTAACTCTTCCATAATGGGCCCCAAGCTCAGTCCAATGGTTAGGCTATAAGCATCCACATCTGTCTCAGTCAGCTGCTGGTAGAGCCTCTCAGAGCACAGCCATGCTATCTCAAGTTGGGCGTGTCACTGGCCTTTCCTTCACTCTCTGCTCTAGTTTTGTCCCTGCATTTCCTTTAGACAGGAACAATTCTGGGTCAAAGAATATTGGTTCTTATTTATATCTTTCTTATTCATTTTAACCAAGAGTTCCAAGACTCCATTTATGTTAGGTTGCCAGACCTTATGGGAGCCTACAATACTCACTCAGCATATGTTCAATATGCCAGTCAAGCGCCTTAAACCTTTCACTATTGAACACTCTCAACTCACGCCAAATGCAAGCAGAGCAGTGGACACTTCCTTCTGCTTTAGTGCCAAAACCAACTATTTGACCAGGAAAATGTTTCATATTTAAAACTTGTGTTTCAATGTAGGAAGAGAGAGCCAAACCAAAATAGAAAACTATTATTACATAACTAAATGTGAAAAAAATATTGGCTTCCAGTGCCCTTGTGTGTATGAATGTGTAGTTATACTTCAAGTCTATTTGATGACAATAGACTCCAGCTCTTCAGCTTTTCTATCTTTATTTTTAGGGTTACGGTCCTTTGAATAACTCTTAAACCCCATCACAAACAATATGTACGTAGTATTTTTTACTATAGCTTTGTGCCTATATTAATTTCACCCCAGGAAACTTAAACCTGACCAATAGCATATTTAGAACTGTATGATGCTATTCACTGGGAAATGTGGGTAGTTTTGAGTGCTTCTGTCAAATGCATTAAATTCCCTAAGCAATCTTTGGTTGATTGTGGCTTTCTGTCCGAAAGAATCACAAAGACCTCTAGTGGCTTCCTCAGTATCCACGTTAAACTCATTCTACAGTGGAAGAATCAGTTTTACCTGATTACCAGTGCCATCTTAAGAAATCTTTTGCAGTTTTTCATTCAACTAGCATTCTCTGCATTCATTGACCCTCGATATTGACTCATTACCAGAGATACTGTGTGGCTTCCTAAGAGAAAAGCTCTTGGAAAAATGTCTGAATTTTGTTTGTTTGTTTGTTTGTTTGCTTGTTTGTTTTTTAAATTCACTGTCACCCTGAAGATGAAAATCACAGTCTAAAGAGGACAGTCGGGAGAAGTCACAATGATCCTAGTCCCTATTGTAACTTCTGAGAGAGTTTAAATTGGTGGTCAATTCATTACATCTAGACTTTTTATTACCGGAGAAAACAATAAAATTGATTACAATCAGATGGAACAAAATAATGGCTTATGGGGTCAGTGGTTACCAACGCTCACTCTCCTGCTGAGGCTTTGCTGTGCCAGCACCCACATCAGGCAGCTCACAGCTGCTTGTAACTCCGGCTTCCAAGGATGTGATACTTCTAAGTCACCTGCACTCACATCTCCACATACATAAACTTTCAAAAGGGCTTAACTAATATTTATAAAACCCCAAAGCAACCAAGTGACTTTTGCTTTATTTTGTAAAAGGCATTATTTTGTGCCCTGCAAAACAAAAAACAAAACAAACAAACAAAAAAACACCTTGTTTCATCTGTTTATATACCATTCTAATTTAAAGTGTTTGCAAATATTTACTCTTGCTTGTAAGGTATACAAGTTTCAAATGGAATTTTCTGATAGAGCCATAGGCTGATGATTTATATCACTGACCCTAGAGCTGGCTCCAAGCCCAGTCAGCTACTTCCCAGCTGTGTGACTTTGTATGCATATTATGTAACTCTCTGTGGATCAGATGTCTCCCTTCTGAAGCTTTCCAGTGTAATAGCTGGTCACAAGGACATCTTCAGAGTTACACTTGATAGTAAGCACAGAAGCAAACACTGTTGGATATTATCTTCCTGTTCTCATCTTATCAACACTTATTACCTAACTGGTAACATTTTCTCCTGTTCTGTTGAGAATGCAAGGGGCCTTATGCATGGAAGTGAGTTCTCTGCATACAATGTCTCATTCTACTGGTATATCCTTGGTTTCAGGACTTAAAACCAAAGTTGAACAACTTTGACACAACATCCTTGGAAGATGTGAGAGTTTTGTCATATCATTTCGCCACTGCTTACCATTGATCCCAAGCTATGTCCCTGATCATAGAGTGGAGTGTGTGGGTAAGAGGACACTGCTGGCTTAGTCTTCCACCTGTGGCAGATTTTCAAGCCATCAGCTAAAACAATCCAGCCTCATAACTTGCTCTCCCATGAAGTCTCTTACAGAAGACCAAAGTTACAAGCATTTTCAAAGTGATTATATTCGTTGCTTCAATTATATGTCCACAATGGCAAACTGATTCTTTTGTTTTGTTTTTATGTCAAATTGTGTGCTCTGTTAGGCTATTTATGCATCTATCTTGATAATTGATGTGAAAATTCTGAACTGGGTTAGGTAAATCACGCCTTCAACATCTTCTTCTGATTTAGGTAACTGTTATTGTTTCCCTAGTGTGTCTGTTCCTGAATGTGTGATTTTAATGTAAATTATTTCCTGCAGTGGGAGAAAGATGGGCACAGTGATTCAGAGAACAGAACAGTAAAGTAGAAGAATGTTGTCAGTAGTTGACACAGAGTAGGGGTGATATGAATGGACGACTTTTTAAATTTCCTTTTAATTAAAATTTTTCATAGAGTTTGATCATTTCACCCTCCACCCTCATAGATGTTCCCCACCTCTCTACCCATCCTCTCTCCTTCTCCCTCCCTCCCTCCCTCCCTTCCTCCCTCTTCTTCTCATGGTTTGAGTCACAGACACTTGCTGTAAGAAACCAACTCCCCTGCCTGAAATAAAAAGACTCTTAAAAAGCTTCAGTTTGGGAAAAGCAGGTAATCACTGATGGAAAACCCTAGTCTTTTATCCTGGCACAATTCCAAAGGAAGCCAATGGGGACCCCAAAGACTGCAGAAAATCTGATACTTTCCATTCGGGAAAAGTTTGCTGCCAAAGCTATTGCATCAAGTTACTGAAATCTTAGTGGGTGTAAATTGCGTCAACTGTCATTTATCCTTGTGAGAAACTTAGGGGCATGCCTTTCACTGAAAGGAAAGATTTAGCCTTCTTATCCTGTTGTGCATTAAGTAAAATTATAAAGCCTATGGAACGCTCTCATGATAGAGTTTGGGACAAGTTAATTATATATAAATGTGTATCTTTACCAAATGGAGAGTTTGATTGCAAAAGTACCTCTCCTATTTAAACACAGAGACATTAGAAATTTTACCTTATATGTTTCCATCATTGTATGCAGTATATTCTTTAATGTGTGTTCAACCAAGCATTGTTTTTAGGTAAATCTCAGAAAGGACACTGAGCAATGCTGGTTTATAAAAGATGTACAAAGCAGTTTAAGGGGTTCAAATCTTTAACATCAGTCGGGTAATCACAGTGGTTAATAGATCATTTCCTTAGGGGCTGTTAATCAGCTTAATAACTTTGAAGCAGAAGCTGCTTCCAATTCCAGAGGAGGTATTATTAATGTTCCCTCTTCTGCCCTTTAGGCTGAGAATGCACAGATCTGCAAGGTCAGTGCTCATCTCCTCTGTCTTGGAATCGTGGACCCTTTGATGAGGCTGGAAGTACACAGGAAGCAAAGGCTGAAATCACCAAGGAACTCTGACAGCTCAGACTAGGAGGTGCTCCGGGTCTACGTGTTTGGAGAGTAGGAACCGAATGGCTCACTGAGTGTTGAAGAATACTGAGAATGGACGGGGCCATACTCATACCCAGCCTTAAACTGTAGGTTCACAAACTGACTTAGGGATCACCATAGTGGCAGCGTTCCTTTTAAAACTTTCCATGTGAGTTGATGTGCTGCTGAGTTTAAGAAGGACTGACTCCATAGATGAAAATCACATGAGTAAACTATTTTGCAAAGTTTGACTCTGGGAAATTTCTATATATTATTAGGGTTAGTTCCTAAAAAATTTTTAAAACATCTTTGAAATTCTATTAGTTTTGTTCCTATGCATTTTCTGAAACTAGGGAACAGCTCTAAAGCCTTTCACGTGCTTGAGGAAAGTGCTTTTAGAATCCCGGCACCTTGAATGGCCTGATATGCTTTAGTATTAGGAGACAGAGCTGTGCATAGAAATATGACTTATATTTCCACACTGGATACCAGAGGACACTCCCACAAACACCTTCCCCTCAGTGTTCTGGCGACCCCAGGCCATTCAAGCAAATGAACTCTGATCCAAATTGCAAACAAAAGGCAGGGATAGAGAACCTGGGAGTGTAACCCGGAAGTGTAACGGTAACTTCGTCTCTGCTCACATCTTCACTTCCCGTTCATCTGCCACAGCATGTACACCCTCTGATGTCCTCTACCCCGCCCCCTGTCTTTTGTCACTTGCCTTATCATAAGATCTCATTTTAATTCACCATGAACACCTGTAATTAATCCTCCTGCTCACAGAATACAGAGCTTGTACTAAACTCACCCCTTAGTCACATATATTTCAGAGTTTTAAATTATTAGGATGTTTTAATATTTCAATCATTAAAATGCAAGTTCATTATTTGCAACATTTCACATACACATTGTTGATAGGAAGGTTTCAGTACAAGCCTCACTTCTCCTCTAAATCCCCTGCTGTTGAGTTACCCTGTAGTACTTTATATCAGATACAATTTGCTATTCCTATATTAAGGAATAAAAGGAAGAATTTATTACTGGAAATAATGCACAACCTAAAACATAAAAATATCAACAGGCGTCATAATTTGTTTTCAAAGGTCCCAGGATTTCATGATGGAATTTAATTATTGCTTAGCTCTTTTGTCATTGTTAAATGTGGTATTTTAAGTAGTATTCTGAGAAGCTTCCGGTTAAAACTATAAACTGCGAACCTATTAGAGCAAACACATACTATATTCATCCAGAAAAAAAAAATCCTTTTCCTCAAGTAAGCAGCGTTATCTGCAGCCCAATTTTAGTTCCTCCCAAGTAGGGGCTGTGTTTTCCAAATGCACAGGGTGGAAATACGAGCAGTCTTTGTGACCCTGTAGCACCTATTGTGTTTAGCTTTACTTAGAAAGGTTACACAAGTGAGAATGTAAATATTTTACCATTAAGAAAATAGTTGAAGCCAGGGGTGGTGGCACACGCCTTTAACCCTGGCACTAGGGAGGCAGTGGCAGGTGGATTTCCGAATTCAAGGCCATCCTGGTCTACAGAGTGAGTTCCAGAATAGCCAGGGCTATACAGAGAAACCCTGTCTCAACCCTACCCCCCAAACAAAGAAAATAGTTGAAGCATCTCTCACCCCTAAACCTTAAACCACACTGATGGCTCACTTTTTTGTCCCCACATCAAATCTGAAGCAAACCTGAACTTGGAATGTCACTGATCCTAGTGCAGTTTGACATATTTCCCAACCGTGCCTACTATGCTTCTCTTAATATAAACCACCTGTTCACCTGGGTATCCCCTGAAAAGCCAGGGCAAGTGTCATCATCGTCAACAGCACATAGCATATAGCATGGTTTGTGGGGTAAGTCATACCACATCTATCGCTGGCTTCTTTTAGATTATCTGGAGGATTCATCTGTCCTGAAAGCTTCCTTGTAACATGGGAGGTGATGAAATAGACTAAGCATTTCATGACGTGTGTGTGGTACATGGCTTCCATTCTGTGTGGGTTTAATTGGGTCTTTCATTCATTTACCAGCACAGAACTTATTAATCTCAGCTTTGATTTCTCCACCAAATACAAATAAAACTGAGCTCATTAAGTCATTTGATATGTTTCCAGGCACTCAAGTTGGATTTTCTGGGCTTAACTTTGTAAATATGACATCACAAGGAAATTGAGAGCAGAATTACAGCACAAAGAAAAGAGCAGGCTGCAGTTGGAATTCACACCCCATCTTACTTGTTGATAAGTCAGACCCACACTGGTTTCCTTACATCATAGAGCTGCAAAGGCCCCAGCAGAGGTGCTGCTGATTGACATTCTTCAAATATGGCTAGAATGATATTGAATTTAACACTCTCTTTCCTTGCCATCCTCATCCCAACAGTAGGCTTAGAGAGTTAAAATAACCACTCAGAGGCATCTAAACCACTGATTAGGATTTGTTTTTGCTATGGGGAGAAAATTGTTATAAATTTGCATTAAAATTTGAAAGTGTATAAAATGTGCTCAAAGCAAAACGGGCCAATTTCATTTGTGTGACTTGTAAACTGGGCATTATTCAAAGTTTAACATACTTCAAACCAAGTGATATCTGTGAAAACATTTCTTTGATATAAATCATGATGCAAGTACAGCATGAACTAGCTTGCATTAGAAGTCAGTGCACCTTAAATAATACTGCAGAGATTTAGATGTCAAGGCAGTGGTGTTTAACGTCTTTTCAAATTCCTCCTGCTGGCTCATTTCTCTTCCCAGGGTCTGCCTAGTGTCTCAGTGTCTGTCAAACTCCTAGACCTTCAGACTTGGGTACCGGCACATTCTCTGGCTTTAAGGCATTCATGATGGACGTGCACAATAGCAGTGGGTCTTTACGCATGCTTAGCTCTGTCTCATAGTCTACCAGTGCCCAGATGGATTCCAGGCAGTTGTATGATGGAAAAAAACAGCCTCAGTCCAAAATACACACCTGACTATGTCATGTCTTAGTTCAACAACCTAGTCCAAGTCACTAATAGTCCGCAACCTTTAATAAGAGCTCTTCCACTGGGGGATGAAAGTGGAAAATGTGCAAGACAGTGCTTTCTAACGTGAACCATCAAATGCACATGTGAGCTTTCTCATCATCTGCTGGCCGCATGATGTCATTATTGAGAGAGTCACGTGGTTTAGAGGACTGAGAAATGAAACTGGACACTGTTGGCTCCAAATCAGTCCATGAAAGCACATGCCAACAGCACTGCTTAGTGGCAGCAATGGCAACAGAGGCTTGACTAGAAAACAAACGAGACAGTGTGGTCACTGCACCTGTGGAAGAGACATGGTGTCACCCTGCTATGGTTACAAGTCACAGAAATTTAGGTTTACAATAATGGTTACTTTACGGTGTTTTAAAGATATGCTCTAGACTTTCATTATCAAGCTCCTGATGACCAGGTACTTGGTGAGAATTTTAATATTTTGGCTGCTCAAATTATGATTATACACAGAGAAAGAATCAGATGTCTGGGGTGGTTAGAAAAGGGACAGACAAAAAGGAATATCTAGAAAAATGGATGAGGAATTGCTCTATGCCATAAAGGGTTGGTCCCTCTATCTATCTAAACAGATATCTACATATTTAAATACATATCTACATATTTAAATACATATCTACATATTTAAATACATTTCTACATACTTAAATAGTCATAATAAATCTGAGCAGTAAGCAAATGAGACAATAAGGAACATGTGTCTTGACTCTTTTTTTTTAACCAATACCATTTTTTTTATTTGTTTTACCAGTAATCCTAGTTACAATCAGTGGTAAAGTGCTTTCCAAATTATCAGACTCCTTGCTGGCAGGTCCTGGAGAGAGGCGAGAGAAGAGAGGTTCCACTCTCACCGGGGTCTCTCTGGGGCTGTAGTGGGATGGCAAGTGTGGGTGGCCCAAAAGAAACACACCAAGCATCAGTCTCTTGCTTATATAAGTTCAGAACATAAGAAGGGGAATTTTTGGTGGGGTAAGATGACGTAGGAGGTGAGTCCGGGCGATAAAGGGTATGGAGTGACTGACAGGGCCAATGGCAAAGCTCTACATCAGCAAAGGCGGGGCAGAGGCAAGGCCAAACAGGTCTTGCTGAGTCACCCCGATATGGAAGTGACTGAGACAGGTTTCAAAACTCAAGCCAGGCTTAGGCTCTCCCCCAATAAGGCCACAGAAACTCGAGCCAGGCTCGGGTTTGTCCTCAAGGCCCAAACCAGGACCAAAATGGGACACAACACCTATAGAAATAGAGAATTATTGATTTAACATCCAATTTCCTTACATACAAAAGAAATAGCCTATGTGCTACCATTTGAATATGCTTTACCCCTAATGGTTCACATGCTGGAAGATGATACTAAGTGCAGTGAGACCTTTAAGAGGTGTGACTTTGGAAAAGTTAATTAGGTATAATACAAAAGAGCTATCTTAATAGCCATGTTATTTTTGACATATTTATCAAATTGTTAAATATAAGAAGGGGTAGTTCAAATTGTTTTAGCTAATATTTACTGCTTTTTTCCTCAGTACTCACGATGGTGTGAAATATACACAGATGCCATTTGTCTGCCCAACTATTCTTTGTCTGGTAATCGAATTTCATAATTTCCTATCATACTTCTGTTAACTGACCACAATCAACCTCACTCTTGCATAATTATTCCTGCTCTAGAGATATGCTTATGACCCAAACAGTTGATGTTATCAGTTACCCTTAGCCATAGTAGTACGTTGATAGCTAACATGAAATTTTCTTTTCTTTTTTTTTTTTTTTTTTTGGTGTTTTTGGGACAGGGTTTCTCTGTATAGTCCTGGCTGTCCTGGAACTCACTTTGTAGACCAGGCTGGCCTCGAACTCAGAAATCCGCCTGCCTCTGCCTCCCGAGTGCTGGGATTAAAGGCGTGCGCCACCACGCCCGGTACATGAAATTTTCTAATGAGGGTTTATGTTGGGAACTCTGGAAATGAGAATGGATTAGAAGCTGAACATCCAACATCTTGAAGTGGCCAGCTGCCAGGCTGCCATCCTGAGACAATCATCTTGTAGAACTGAAATGAATGAACTCACGACCTTGCCCATACTTAGATGAGTCACAATGCAGTGACATCCAAGTTCAGCAAAAACTGAGACAAGCCATTCACGACAAGCCTACCTAAGCGTTAGGGTATAGTCCATGCCAGGTTGGGTATGAATTATGGGATTCACATTCACATGAACTCTGTAATTTAATTTTGCTTCACAAACATGAAGACACTTTTGAATGAGCATAAATGTGCTGTGGTCGACTGCTTTGTAAGTGAGTCTGTGCGACTCTATCATAAGATATTTAAGATTAGCTTTTTAATGCATTTATGTGAATAAATGATTGAATTTTTCCCTTTTGTTTGATTTAGAACAAATGTAGTAAGAAAGATGTATAAATTTACCCTCACTAGAAGGGGAAAAGCTGCCTTTCACACGTAAGAACCCAAGTCATACATGCTGAAATTCATATATCAAGTAGCATGGGCCCCATCAAGTTTGCACACGCTCAGGGACTGCCCAAATGCCATCCTCCCATGTGCTGCTATGCACATTTCCAGTTCCATCTCTAGTTCTTCAGGAACACAGTCCATGGAATGGCTGGCCACATCAGTGAGCAGAGAGCAATGTCTGAGAGAATCAGCTATCTCCAGGTAAGTAAGAGCTGAAAGCTCAGTAGTGATCTACAGGATGGCTGGCCAGCATAACAGGACAGGTCAGAAGGGGAAGAAGATGCTTGGTGCTGGCCGAAATTTTCCCTTTCTGAAGCAACATCCTTGCGGCTTCTCCAGACATTGCACTCTTCTTCCTAGTAGGCCCAGGACACAGTGATAAATGCTGGGCAAGGCAAACTAGAAAGTTCTCAATTCAGCATGGATTTTTTGGATTCTGTCTTCCCCCTCCTCCTCCTCCTCCTCCTCTTCCTCCTCCTCCTCCTCCTCCTCCTCCTCTTCCTCCTCCTCCTCCTCCTTCTCCCCCTCTTCTTCCTCCTCCTCTCCCTCCTCCTCCTTCTTCCTTCATCTTCTTTCTCTCCTTCACTTTCTCCTCCATCCTCCCAGAACACAATGGTAAATGCTAGTCAGAGAAAATTATGAACCTTCTCAGTATGGTGGTTCTTTGCTTTTGGTTCCTTCTTCTCCTCCTCCTATCTACAAGCATGTTACACATAGTCTGTATCTTTGACCAAGTAATGCTTACGGTTGTATTCTCACTAACAATTCAGTTTGACTGACAGGAAGAGAATTTTAAGTTTTTAGGTACAATTTTCAAATCCTAATTTGCATTTGGGTTCTTTGATGATGTCCTCAGATTTGAGGAACAACAGTCTCTGTAGAAGGAACCAAATATTAGAATTTGCAAATGAAGTAAGTCACAGGAAGACCACAAGTTGCCAAACATCTTGAGAATCATTTCACATCCAAACTACATGTTTACCTGGGTTGTCTAAATCCATTTAAGGACAATTCACACTGCTGGAGATATGTCTACAATTTGATGCTTTTTTTTTTTAAACCAGGAACCACATAAGAAAAAGAATATATAGTAAGTAATTATTCTGGACGGTTCTTTTGCCTGCCACTACCTCAAATGAAAGCAGAAGCTTTTAAACAGAGACACACAAAGCCATGAACACCCATCATGCTCTTTGGAAACCCATCATGCTATCTTGGGAGGATTTATTTTTTATTCTAATTTTCACATAAAATTACAGAGAGGTAGCTATTTTCCTTTACTTAGAACAAATTTTGTACCCTGTCTGGTTTGATAGACAATCAACTAACAATAAGAGAGAAGACTCAATGAAAAAAGTATGCCACAGATGGAAGTTTAGCCTTCATGACCAAATAAGGCCCCTCACACATCACAGACATGAGCACTGGGTAAAACACATTTGCAGTAAGTGCTTTGTTATGTTTGACAGCTCCCATGGAATGACAGGGTGGTATTACACCCAATCAAAAATTCCAAAAGAGCTTTCATGGCAGAAGTCCTTACACTGTGTCCTGAACATGCCAAGGACCTGCAAGCACCCTACAGTCCAGGATCCCATCAGAGCCCTCTGCTCTGTTCTTTAATTTTCTCATTAGCTTGTCATCATCTCTCCCCTATCATTGGGGCGAATACCGAGAGCCACTGTGTTACAGCAGCTACAGTGTCTGCTAGAGAGTACACAGAAGGGCTTTCAGAACAGTAAAAGGCTGAAGCAACCAATGAATGAAGAAATGAATAATGAAGCATTTTTAGTTCTTCATCCTTTACTCAGTCTATTTAAGCTGGAGTGAGTAAGAATACAATTTCAGCATTTCCTATACGATGCCTAAAATTCCACAATGCAGTCTTTTGAGGCTGAAATTGTAATGTGTTTCTTTTTATTAATGATGCAAAAAAAAAGGAGTAGCCAGATTTTGATCTACCCAGCCAGAAAGTCAAGAGTTTTTCCCTTCTCTAGTTAGTGATCAGCTCAGAGTTTCATCTACCAACCCAGAGCTTCCCTGTCTCTAGTGAGTGAGCAGCCTAAAAGGAAATGCACTTAGAAAGGAAGGCCAAGAAAGAGATCCAGGAGTCAAGAAAAGAAATCTTCTCTATGACCATAGGTGCATCTATATGTAGAACTTGGAAAGAGTGAGTGCTTGGGTTGGGACTAGACTGTAGAATCTACAGTATAGATGAACAGGGAAACCTCCTGGACTACAGCATTCTGAAAGTCTTCACATTTTCTGGACTAAATATATGTTTACTGTTTCCAGTAAGTCAAAAGTTTGTTAATGATGTTGTGGAGGCAAGGTTCAGCTGTGGTGAATCATTTTGTCTTCTAAAGACTTTTACAGACACACACACACACACACACACACACACACACACACATAAAGGAAGGAAAGAGAGTGAGAGAGGAGAGAAAGAAACAGAAAGACACATGGAGAGAGAAACAGAGAGAAATAGACATAAACAAAGAGAAAGAGACAGACAAAGAGAGAAAGAGTTTATATATTTATGAATATAATTTACTCAGATGCCATATCATGCTGGAGCTGGTTGCTTCTTGTTTTTCATTATCTCCTGATTATGGTGGCTAGTTTTATGTCAACTTGACAGCAGCTAGAGTTATCTGAAAGGAGGGAACTGCAATTGAGACAATGCTGCCTCTATAAGATCTGGCCGTAGCACACTTTCTGATGCAGAGGTGGAGGATGGGCCCACTGTGGGTGGTGCTATCCCTGTGCTGGTGGTCCTGGGATCTATAAGAAAGCAGGCTGAGCAAGTCATGATGAGCAAGACAATGAGCAGCATTCCTCCATGGCCTCTGTATCAGCTTCTGCGTTTAGATCCACCCCTACTTGTGTTCCTGTCCTGACTTCCTTCAGTGATGGACTATATATAACATGGAAGTGTAAGCTAAGTTAACCCTTTTCCCCCTGCAATTTGCTTTTTGTAGTGGTGTTTCATCAGAGCAATAGTAACCCTAACTAAGACACTCACTATGCTCCTTGATACATAAATAAAGTCAGAAGGAAAGAAAAGCTGCATAAACACTGACTCAGGGCAATGGCACCTGCCACAAGACTGTGTAAACAGAAAGTGATGTACAAAGGAGACAACTGTAACCAAAATGAAGGAGAGGGGCCCAGAACTCTTGGATATCAACCTCAAAGTGAGCACAAGATTCTTTAAAAAGATATTTGAGGAACTATCAATTTAATTTATTAAAAGAAATTAAATTTATTAAATTTATATTTATATAAATTTAATTTATATTTATATACATTTAATTTACATTTATATATATTTAATATTTATTTAATTTATATAAATTTAATTTATTAAAAGAAACAATACAAATGAGTGCATAGTGTAATCTGTGCAAAGGAGAATAATAACACACATTTCTACTAGGCTAGAATAAACAGAGTGTCCAATAGTTCTAGGAAAGCTGAGAAGTCCTTCATGTACTAGAGGGGAAATGAGCTTTTATTAGGGAATAAGCAGGAACCTGCTCACCACAAGAATGACAGCCAAGAAGGCAGAGGATGCTGGTTCTGATAGAAGAAAATTGCAGGGGGTCATCAAGCTATGCAGGCCAATATCCCAAATCTTACAAGTGTGTGCTAAGCGAAGGAACAGAAGAAACATCACATGTGAGAGACACTGTAAAGAAGAAACAAAAAGAGTTGTTAGCCATGAAGCATGGCTGGGGGGAATGGGATGAAGGTGAGTTCAGACACCTGGGAGAATTCTCCGCAACTGTGGCTCACTTCCCAGAAACGAAAGCATTTGAGTCTAAATGACTAAATCAGTTAATTGCTAGTATAGTCAAGAGAATGTAATTCCAAACTAATAAAACAGGTTTATCACGCGTGGGACCATTTCTGTGAGCACAGCTTCTCCACTCATCCTGATTTACCAAGTCGAAACAGAAAATACCTTTCTGAACAGGGAACTGAGTTATTACAGAGAAAAATTGGTAACGAGGCTGGTGAGTGAACAGACAAAACTCACACTCAGATATTCTAGTTGCACAGATGAGGACTGCTAGGCAAGCACACACCATTCCAGTATCCTAATTCACAAAAAGCATTCACAAAGGCAAATAGCCCCAATGTGACAGTATTCCAAAGAGACGAGAAAAAGGGTTAAGTGAGTAGGAAGACTAGACTAAAGGGGAAATTTGTTTGTGTAATAAAAGAAGACAGACAGAGAATGGCTAAGAGAAGTTGGACCTAAGTGGGGAAATACAAGGAATGTAAAGGAAATTTTTTTCCTTTAAAATATGACGATAGGTAAATTTAATTGCTTTTCCTTATCATTGTAATAAAGCAGCTATAAACAACATGAAAGAGGAGGGGCTTTCAGTGGCTTAGGTCTTTAGAAGCTTCAGTCTCCCATGTCAGGAGCATAGGGTAGAGCGCATTTCAAGTCATAGCCAAGCAGACTCTGGAGAATGGGAAAATGGCAGTCTCCTGGATTCCACCACCTGCTTTATTTCTGTCTGGTCTCTGAAACCACCATTAGTCTAAGGGACAGGTTTTTTTGTTTTTGTTTTTCAATTTTTTATTAGGTATTTTCTTCATTTACATTTCAAGTGTTATCCCGAAAGTCCCCCATTCCCCCCCTCCCTGCTCCCCTACCCACCCACTCGCACTTCTTGGCCCTGGTATTATTCCCCTGTAATGGAGCATATAAAGTTTGCAAGACCAAGGGACCTCTCTTCCCAGTGATGGCCAACTAGGCCATCTTCTGCTACATATGCAGCTAGAGACATAAACTCTGGGGGTACTGGTTAGTTCATATTGTTGTTCCACCTATAGGGTTGCAGAGCCCTTTAGCTCCTTGGGTACTTTCTCTAGCTCCTCCATTGGGGGCCCTGTGATCCATCCAATAGCTGACTGTGAGCATCCGCTTCTGTGTTTGCCAGGCCCGGGCATAGCCTCACAAGAGACAGCTATATCAGGGTCCTTTCAGCACAATCTTGCTGGCATATGCAATGGTGTCTGCATTTGGAGGCTGATTATGGGATGGATCCCCCGGTATGGCAGTCTCTAGATGGTCCATCCTTTCATCTCAGCTCCAAACTTTGTCTCTGTAACTCCTTCCATGGGTGTTTTGTTCTCAATTCTAAGAAAGGGCAAAGTGTCCACACTTTGGTCTTCGTTCTTCTTGAGTTTCATGTGTTTTGCAGATTGTATCTTGTATCTTGGGTATTCTAAGTTTCTGGGCTAATATCCACTTATCAGTGAGTGCATATCAAGTGAGTTCTTTTGTAATTGGGTTACCTCACCCAGGATGACACCCTCCAGGTCTATCCATTTGCCTAGGAATCTCTTAAATTCATTCTTTTTAATAGCTGAGTAGTACTCCGTTGTGTAAATGTAGCACATTGTCTGTATCTATTCCTCTGCTGAGGGGCATCTGGGTTCTTTCCAGCTTCTGGCTATTATAAATAAGGCTGCTATGAACATAGTGGAGCATGTGTCCTTATTACCAGTTGGAACATCTTCTGGATATATGCCCAGGAGAGGTATTGCAGGATCCTCTGGTAGTGCTATGTCCAATTGTCTGAGGAACCGCAAGACTGATTTCCAGAGTGGTTGTAAAAGCTTGCAATCCCGCCGGGCAGTGGTGGCGCACGCCTTTAATCCCAGCACTTGGGAGGCAGAGGCAGGCAGATTTTTCAGTTCCAGGACAACCTGGTCTACAAAGTGAGTTCCAGGACTGCCAGGGCTGTATAGAGAAACTCTGTCTCAAAAAACGAAAAAAAAAAAAAAAAGCTTGCAATCCCACCAACAATGGAAGTGTGTTCCTCTTTCTCCACATCCTCGACAGCATCTGCTGTCACCTGAATTTTTGATCTTAGCCATTCTGACTGGTGTGAGGTAGAATCTCAGGGTTGTTTTGATTTGCATTTCCCTGATGATAAAAGATGTTGAACATTTTTTCAGGTGGTTCTCAGACATTTGGTATTCCTCAGTTGAGAGTTCTTTGTTTAGCTCTGTACCCCATTTTTAATGGGGTTACTTGATTTTCTGGAGTCCAGCTTCTTGAGTTCTTTGTATATCTTGGATATTAGTTCCCTATCTGATTTAGGATTGGTAAAGATCTTTTTCCAATCTACTGGTGGCCTTTTTGTCTTATTGACAGTGTCTTTTGCCTTACAGAAGCTTTGCAATTTTATGAGGTCCCATTTGTCGATTCTCAATTTTACAGCACAAGCTGTTGCTGTTCTGTTCAGGATTTTTTTCTCCTTTGCTCATATTTTCAAAGCTTCTCTCCACTTTCTCCTCTATAAGTTTCAGTGTCTGGTTTTATGTGGAGCTCCTTGATCCACTTAGACTTGAACTTTGTACAAGGAGATAAGAATAGATCAATCCACATTCTTCTACATGCTAACCACCACTTGAGCCGTCACAATTTGTTAAAAATGCTGTCTTTTTTCAACTAGATGGTATTAGCTCCTTTGTCAAAATCAAGTGACCATAGGTGGGTTGGTTCATTTCTGGGTCTTCAATTCTATTCCATTGATCTACCTGTCTGTCGCTGTACCAATATCATGTAGTTTTTATCACAATTGCTCTGTAGTACAGTTTGAGATCAGGCATGGTGATTCCACCAGAGGTTCTTTTATTGTTGAGAATAGTTTTTGGTATCCTAGGTTTTTTGTTATTCCAGATGAATTTGCAAATTGCCCTTTCTAGCTCTGTGAAGAATTCAGTTGGAATGTTGATGGGAATTGCATTAAATCTATGGATTGCTTTTGGCAAGATAGCCATTTTTACTATATTAACCCTGATAATCCATGAGCATGGGAGACCTGTCCATCTTCTGAGATCTTGTTTAATTTCATTCTTCAGAGACTTGAAGTTCTTATCATACAGATTTTCACTTCCTTAGTTAGAGTCACACCAAGGTATTTTATATTATTTGTGACTATTGTTAAGGGTGTTGTTTCCATAATTTCTTTCTCAACCTATTTATCCTTTGTGTAGAGAAAGGGCATTGATTTGTTTGAGTTAATTTTTTTTTCAGAGCTGAGGACCGAACCTAGGTGCTTGCTATGCAAGCTCTCTACCACTGAGCTAAATCCACAACCCTGAGTTAATTTTATATCCAGCTACTGCATTGAAGCTGTTTAACAGGTTTTGGAAGTCTCTGGTGGAATTTTTAGGGTCACTTATATATATATACTATCATATCATCTGCAAATAGTGATATTTTGAATTATTCCTTTCCAAGTTGTATCCCTTTGACCTCCTCTTGTTGTCTAATTGCTCTGACTAAGACATCAAGTACTATACTGAATAGGTTGGAGAAAATGGGCAGACTTGTCTAGTCCCTGATTTTAGTGGAATTGCTTCAAGTTTCTCTCCATTTACTTTGATGTTAGCTAATAGTTTGCTGTATATTATTTTTATTATATTTACATATGGGCCTTGAATTCCTGATCTTTCCAAGACTTTTTATCATGAATGGGTGTTGAATTTTGTCAAAAACTTTCTCAGCATCTAATGAGATGATCATGTGGTTTTTGTCTTTGAGTTTGTTTATATAGTGGATTACTTTGATGGATTTCCATATATTGAACCATTCCTGCATCCTTGGGATGAAGCGTCCTTGATCATGATGAATGATCATTTTGATGTGTTCTTGGATTCGGTTAGCAAGAATTTTATTGAGTATTTTTGCATTAATATTCATAAGGGAAATTTGTCTGAAGTTTCCTTTCTTTGTTGGGTCTTTATGTGGTTTAGGTATCAGAGTTATTGTGGCTTCATAGAATGAATTGGGTAAAGTACCTTCTATTTCTATTTTGTGGAATAGTTTGAAGAGAATTGGAATTAGTTCTTCTTTGAAGGTCTGATAGAACTCTACACTAAACCCATCTGGTCCTGGGCTTTTTTTGGTTGGGAGACTTTTAATGACTGCTTCTATTTCTTTAGGGGAAATGGGACTATTTAGATAGTTAATCTAATCCTGATTTATCTTTGGTACCTGGTATCTATCTAGGAAATTGTCCATTTCATCCAGGTTTTCCAGTTTTTTTGTTTTTGTTTTTGAGTATAGCCTTTTGTAGTAGGATCTGAGGATATTTTGGATTTCCTCAGGTTCTGTTGTTATGTCTTCTGTTTTATTTCTGATTTTGTTAATTAGGATACTGTCTCTGTGCCCTCTAGTTAGTCTGGCTAAGGGTTTATCTATCTTTTTGATTTTCTCAAAGTACCAGCTCCTGGTTTGGTTGATTCTTTATATAGTTCTTTTTGTTTCCACTTGATTGATTTCATCCCTAAGTTTGATTATTTCCTGCCCTCTACTCCTGTTGGGTGAATTTGCTTCCTTTTGTTCTAGAGCTTTCAGGTGTGCTGTCAAGCTGCTAGTGTACGCTCTCTCTAGTTTCTCTTTGGAGGCACTCAGAGGTACGAGTTTACGTCTTAAGAATGTTTTCATTGTGTCTCATAAGTTTGGGTATGTTGTGGCTACATTTTCATTAAACTCTAAAAAGTCTTTAATTTCTTTATTTCTTCCTTAACCATGTTATCATTGAGTAGAGTTTTGTTCAGCTTCCATGTGAATGTTGGCTTTTTACTTTTTATGTTGTTATTGAAGATCAGCCTTAGTCTATGGTGATCTGATAGGATTCATGAGATAATTTCAATATTTTTGTATCTGTTGAGGCTTGTTTTGTTATTGATTATATGGTCAATTTTGGAGGAAGTACGATGAGGTGCTGAAAAGAAGGCATATCCTTTTGTTTTAGGATAAAATATTCTGTAGATATATGTTAAATCCATTTGTTTCATAATTTCTGTTAGCTTCAATGTGTCTCTGTTTAGTTTCTTTTTCCAGGATCTTTCCACTGATGAGACTGAGGCATTGAAGTCTCCTGCTATTATTATTTGAGGTGCAGTATGTGCTTTGAGGTTTTCTAAAGTTTCCTTAATGAATGTGGATGTCATTGCATTTGGAGCATAGTTATTCAGAATTGAGCGTTCATCCTGGTAGATTTTACCTTTTGTGAGTATGAAGAACCCCCTTTTTTTTTTTTTTGATAACTTTGGGTTGGAAGTTGATTTTATATGATATTAACATGGCTACTCCAGGTTGTTTCTTTGTGCCGTTTGCTTGGAAAATTGTTTTCCAGCCTTTTACTCTGAGGTAGTGTCTATCTTTGTCTCTTAGGTGCGTTTCCTGTATGAAGGAAAGTGTTGGGTCCTGTTTATGTAGCCAGTCTATTAGTCTATGTCTTTTTATTGGGTAATTTGATTCCATTGATATTAAGAGATATTAAGGAAAAGTCATTGTTGCTTCCTGTTATTTTTGTTGTTACAGTTGGGATTCTGTTCTTGTGGCTATCTTCTTTTCGATTTGTTAAAGGATTACTTTCTTTCTTTTTCTAGGGCATAATTTCCTTCTTTTATTGGAGTTTTCTCTTTATTATCCTTTGAAGGGCTGGATTTGTGGAAAGATATTGTGTGAATTTGGTTTTGTCATGGAATACTTTGGTTTCTCCATTTATGGTATTTGAGAGTTTTGCTGGCATTTGTGTTCTCTTAGGGTCTGTATAACATCTGTCCAGGATCTTCTAGCTTTCATAGTCTCTGGTGCGAAGCCTGATGTACTTCTAATGGTCTGCCTTTATATGTTACTTGAAATTTTTCCCTTACTGCTTTTAATATTCTGTGTCGGGAGGAATTTTTTTCTGATCCAGTCTATTCGGAGTTTGATAGGCTTCTTGTATGTTCATGGGCATCTCTTTCTTTAGGTTAGTGAAATTTTCTTCTATAATTTTGTTGAAGATATTTACTGGACCTTTAAATTGAAAATCTTCATTCTCATCTATACCTATTATCCATAGGTTTAGTCTTCTCATTGTGTCCTGGATTTCCTGGATGTTTTGAGTTAGGATCTTTTTGCATTTTACATTTTCTTTGATTGTTGTATCTATGTTCTCTATGGAATCTTCTGCACCTGAGATTCTCTCTTCTATCTCTTGTAACTGTTGCTGATGCTTGCATCTATGTTTCCGGATTTCTTTTCTAGGATTTCTATCTACAGAGTTGTCTCCCTTTGTGATTTCTTTATTGTTTCTACTTTCATTTTTAGATTCTGCATGTTTTTTTTTTCAATTCTTTCACCTGTTTGGTAGTGTTTTCCTGTAACTCTTTAAGGAATTTTTGTGTTTCCTCTTTAAGGGCTTCTAGCTGATTACCTGTGTTTTCCTGTATTTCTTTAAGGGAGTTATTTGTTTCCTTCTTAAAGTCCTCCATCTTCATCATGAGAAGTGACTTTAGATCCATATCTTGCTTTTCTGGTGTGATGGTGTACCCAGGAATTGCTGTGGTGGGAGAGTTTGGTTCTGATGATGCCAAGTAACCTTGGTTTCTATTGCTTCTGTTCTTATGCTTGCCTTCTGCCATTTGATTATCTCAAGTGCTTGTTGCCCTGATTTGAGCCTGTCCTTCCTATAAATCTGGTTGATTCAGGACTCCTCAGAGTCCAGCTTTCTCTGTGATCCCATGATTCCGGGATCCTGTGAACCTGAGATTCTGGGTGTGTCAGTGTTCTTGGAAGTCAAGCTTTCTCTGAGACTCTGAGATCCTGGTGTGACCAAGCTCCTGGTATCCTGGTATCCTGAAATCCTAAGATCCTGAGCATGTTACAGCACACGGAAGTGGTGTCTCCTCTGGGGGCTGTGGGGCTGTCTGGTCTGTTCGAAACCAAGGTATACCAGCACTAATCAGAAGGAACCGGAGCCGCTAGTCAGGTAGGGCTTCTGTGTCCTTGCTCTTGCTGTCACAGGCCCATCACAATTGGTTTGGATTAGATCTTGTGTTCCATTCACCAGTGATCCTAAGATCCTGAGTATGCTAGGGCACCTTCAGTGTGGAGAGTCCTCTGGGGAGCATGGGACAATCTGCCAAGTTCGTGTTCAAGGTAGCCCCCACATTAAGTTTCTTTATGTTTACCCAGTACATTAGTTTGTATTTCCCACTATCTATGTTATGTATTTTGGCTCAGACAGGGTTTTGTCCCTTTCCACATTCCCCATCTCAGTCCTTTGACTGTGATGGTAGAACACAACCTTATCTGGGAAAACATTGTGCTCTTCATACAAGCTCTGCTATAAGTATTTAAGGATCCACCACAAACATCCCAGATGGGGAGATGTATAGCATCTTTGTCATGAGTGACATGACAGGGCCAGGTGATATAAAAGCATAATCTGGACAAAATCCTGAAATCCAAATCTTTTGGTCAGATTTTGGTCAGATCTTGTATTGTAGTTTCTTATACTAGAGATTCTGAACTGATAAAAATCAATGAAATATTTCAAAATCTAAAAACTCCAAATCTGAGACTCTGATGACAAATTTCAGGTCAGGAACATCCAGTGTAGATTAAGGAGGTCAAGAACAAAGCATTCTTAGAATGATGCTAAGTATGGAAGGCTACAAGATCAGAATATATAGTCATAACCAATTAATAGCAAAGCTTGTCTCTCTCACAAAAACCACGAGTGCAGATGCATGTACCCTAAAGCTAAGCAAAGAAGACTCCTCAGCAGAACCCTTCAGAGGTTCCAGAAGAGGTCCTAGCAATAAGCTCAAGTGATAAATATGTACTTAAATATTTTAACTGCAATCCATTAAGGGCAGTGTCTTTTAAATCCCAAATTACTTTTGTCACATTTCCTGCAGTGGTTGGTGATGGTGTAATGAAGAGTAACTTGGGAAGTGACTGAAGAGAAGGTCAGACTGGGACAAGTTTTGCTAGAACATATGAGATAGATTCATATGGGATGCTGAGTCTTTCATTTATAGTCACCCAGAGTCACTACTCACTACTTATACCTTCTGGAGTAGCAATGCTAAAGATTAACAGGCCAGAAATTATAAAGTAATGTGAAAATGAAGTTCATCATGCAATACCATGGAGGAAAAACAGGTTTAGGATGCATAAAGCCAAAAGATTTTTCAGGAAAAGTGCTTCCACTTGTCAGACCCTCTACAGTCAGAGATATTGTGAATATACTAATAAACTTTAGGGCAATTTTACTATAAAATAGTAAATACTATAAAATAGCTTATTTTACTATAAAATCTCACAGGACAGAATTGGTGAGAAATCTGTATTTGCTAAACAAGAATTGTAGCAATCCTACAAACAGTGAGTATATCTGTGATAATAAATTTCACTTGACTATGCTTTAAGAAATTGCTCGTTTCTCTTTATAATGTATGACCAATCGAAACCATGTTAAGAGATAATAAAAAAAGCACAGAAAGAAGGTAAAGATTTGTATTATCTTAAGAAAAAAGCAGGATATAGAACACAGATGATATAAAGGAATAACAGGAAAGGTAGTTTAAATGAAGAAAAATAGGAAGGAAGAGCAGAAGTCAGGGGAGGGAGAGCTGATATGAAGGATAATTGAGAAAGCTTTGTGGAATCTTACTATTCTGTGTGTGTGTGTGTGTGTGTGTGTGTGTGTGTGTGTGTGTGTGTGTGTGTTGTGTGTGTGCATGTGAATGTGCATGCATGCTTCCATATCAAAGAGTTTAATTGGAATTACCCAGCACATGGGATTATGTTTTCCCCAGTGCCAGATGGGAGACCTCTGCTTCAGCTGTTGACCCAAGTTGTACTGGAAACCAATAAAAAGATATGAGCAATTGCCAGTGTTCTTTGGTTGCCCATCAGATCTTCACAGTAAGATTCTACTGCTGAATACACAACACACTTAGATTACAGGGCTTGGAGAAATCTAAGTGGTATTGACCACAGAGTTTCTTTCCAGTTGGTCAGCTTTCACAGTAACAGAAGTCTTTACACAGGCTGTTGGGGGTATGGTTATTGAGAGTCTTAAGTAGCTAGGATAATAAGTGTGACAAGATATTCTCATGGGTATAATAATGGCATTAATATTATGAGTGTAACCAACTGATTTATGATTGCATTTAAGGCCCATTTATGGGAAGAAATGTGGTTGATATTATAAATCTAGCTAAGAATCTATGTGGGGAGCTCATAGGCCCAGGAATAAACCTATCGTTATTATACTTCTGTCTTAGTTAGGATTACTATTGCTTAGATGAAACACTATGACCAATGAAATTTGGGGAGGAAAATGTTTATTTGGCTCACACTGTTTATCATAAAACAAAGTCAGGACAGAAACACAAGTAAAGCCTCTAAGCAGGAACTGATGCAGAAGTTATAGGGAATGCTGCTTACTGGCTTGCTCATCATAGCTAGTGCAGCCTGATTTCTTACAGAACCTAGGACCATCAGTCCAGGGTGGTGCCACCTACAATGGGCTAGAGCCCTCCCTCATCAATCACTAATGAAGAAAATGGCCTATAACCGTATCTTATGAAGGCATTTTCTCAATTGATATTCCATCTTTTCAGATAATTATAGCTTATGTCAAGCCATAAAATTAGTTGCTAACTGGATAGAGTCTCAAACTGTCCCCTAAATCCATGTATTTGTATGCATAGGTTACTTCATCAGAGCCGTTTCTTTGTGTGACAGGATTTTCCCTGTCTCCAATTACATTAAAATATTAGTGCAGCAGGAGGCCTGTGAATGGACAGGGAAAGGGAGGTGGAGCTAAGAGTGGTAGAGACCAAGAGGGGCTTAGGAGAGAAGAAGCCAAGATAGAGACAGACAGACAGACAGGAAGAAGATTCTGATCCAATGTGGTTTTAATACCCACAGATAGTTATGATAAAGAATAAAATAACTGGGATAATTTGTCTAATCTAGGTGGACAGCTTTTATCATTATCAATTGGTTCTGAAATTATTGTATTGGTATCTTATGAACCGAGAATTTATTGATACATAAATCGGATTGATTAATTATAAGTTTCTAGAGTTTTGTATGTATTGGGTTGCTGGGTGTTGTGGTGGCTGACTACGGGGTGGGCAGTCATTGCATGGAGCTGGCATGGCAGTGAAGGGAACTCAAGAGCTCTGGCCCCGCTGGAAAGATGGAGGGCAGGGAGTAGGTGGATGGAGTATGGGACTTGGCGGTTCTTTTTTTAATATTTCCCCCAACACTTTGTACAGTGGATGATGATGAACACAGAAACTCACAACTGGTCAAAGTGCAGTAGATAGTATCTGTGGAATGGCTACAAATGGGACATCCCTATCACACTCCTCCCCAAGGCTCAGGGACCATATTGGAAGAAATTGGAAGAAGGTGCAGAAAGACTATGAACAGAAAGATTGGACAGGAGCAGAGAGAAATAGTATCCTCTGGAGATGATCAAACTGCTGTACTCATGAACTCAGAGCAGTTGTGACTGCCTGCACAATACTTACTCACTAATTAAACCAGTCAACATTCTGACACATAAAGGGAGTGGCTCATGAGCCCCCACCTCTATTTGAAGAGCTATTGACAGTTGACAGATTCTGGTGGAAGGAGTGTCAATTTTATTTTTCTTTAAAGATGTGGCATCTGATAATTGACCATAGCCTAGTGGATGGCCTCCCATTCAGGAGTATATGGGTTACACAAACTAGACTTTGATACAAAGGTAGAGATTGGTGGTAGGAGGAAGGGGTGTATCTAGAAGGTAAGGGGAATAAATATGATCACATGTATTATTGACATATGTAAAAATTTCAAAATAGAAATATTTTAATAGAAAGAAAGCATAGACAATAATAGAGAAAAACTTAGATGTGTGCTTAACAGATAATACTAAAACAATCATGTCATTTTCCTGTATTTCATGTTTTTGGTGTTTGTTGGATCATTAAATGTAAAATGTATTGTGATTTTTTTTGTCTTCACAAAATACTTATTTTTGTATCTACTTTTATTTTTTAAATTAGGTATTTTCCTCGTTTACATTTCCAATGCTATCCCAAAAGTCCCCCATACCCAACCCCCCAATCCCCTACCCACCCACTCCCCCTTTTTGGCCCTGGCATTCCCCTGTACTGGGGCATATAAAGTTTGCAAGTCCAAAGGGCCTCTCTTTCCAGTGATGGCTGACTAGGCCATCTTTTGATACATATGCAGCTAGAGACAAGAGCTCTGGGGTACTGGTTAGTTCATATTGTTCCACATATAGGGTTGCAGTTCCCTTAAACGCATGAAACTCAAGAAGAACGAAGACCAAAGTGTGGACACTTTGCCCCTTCCTAGAAATGGGAACAAAACACCCATGGAAGGAGTTACAGAGACAAAATTTGGAGCTGTGACGAAAGGATGGACCATCTAGTGATTGCCATATCCAGGGATCCATCCCATAATCAGCTTCCAAACGCTGACACCATTTTGTATCTACTTTTAAATTTCTGATTCTGTACACTTTTTATGATGGTTAGTTCTTCAAATGATAGAAGGCTCTGTTCCTCCGAAGCCTGTATCTGTCTTAGATTTATCCCCCACAGCTATCACAGGGATAATACTATGTGTTCAGTATAAAATATTAGAAGCATATTTACTCCCTGTAATACTTTTGAAGATCTTAAACATTTAAATAAAATGACACTTCCATGAAGACGAATCATGTTTATTCTGTAACACTATTAC
Organism: Mus musculus; assembly: GCF_000001635.26. NCBI lineage: Eukaryota > Metazoa > Chordata > Mammalia > Rodentia > Muridae > Mus > Mus musculus. Next base: position 81,256,060 of record NC_000079.6, read on the forward strand.
TTCAGGTTGGAAAAGCATAAAAATCCAGGCTTTAAGTAGCTGTTGAAGCCTATTAAAACACTGGCTTGGAGCAATAAAATGTACCAACTGCAGCATATAAGGGTTGAACACTCTTTCAGGGAACTTTAAGTCTCTGGAGTGTTTTACACAACTTTGTGTATCCTGAGTGAGGTAACAAATTCACAAAGGAACTCACACAATATGTACTCAGTGATAAGTGGATATTAGCCCAAAACCTAGGATACCCAAGATATAAGATACAATTTCCTAAACACATGAAACTCAAGAAAAATGAAGACTGAAGTGTGGACACTATGCCCCTCCTTAGAAGTGGGAACAAAACACCCATGGAAGGAGTTACAGAGACAAAGTTTGGAGCTGAGATGAAAGGATGGACCATGTAGAGACTGCCATATCCAGGGATCCACCCCATAATCAGCATCCAAACGCTGACACCATTGCATACACTAGCAAGATTTTATCGAAAGGACCCAGATGTAGCTGTCTCTTGTGAGACTATGCCAGGGCCTAGCAAACACAGAAGTGGATGCTCACAGTCAGCTAATGGATGGATCACAGGGCTCCCAATGGAGGAGCTAGAGAAAGTACCCAAGGAGCTAAAGGGATCTGCAACCCTATAGGTGGAACAACATTATGAACTAACCAGTACCCGGGAGCTCTTGACTCTAGCTGCATATGTATCAAAAGATGGCCTAGTCGGCCATCACTGGAAAGAGAGGCCCATTAGACACGCAAACTTTATATGCCCCAGTACAGGGGAACGCCAGGGCCAAATAGGGGGAGTGGGTGGGTAGGGGAGTGGGGGTGGGTGGGTATGGGGGACTTTTGGGATAGCATTGGAAATGTAAATGAGCTAAATACCTAATAAAAAATGGAGAGAAAAAAATGAACTGTCAAACAGTGTATAGGGGGCACATCTGTAATCCTAGCAGTCAGTTATTAAGTGTTGGAAGCAGGAGGATCATGAGCCAATTCTTGACTATGTGGCAAGCTCCAGGCCAGCCTGGGATCTCTGCCACTCTTTCTTAACATGCAAATGAGCTGTAGTGATGTTCAAGACAAGCATTAATATTGTAGGGCCAATGATAACACATCAGAGAGAGTCTATTTCCGTAGATTCAGTTGAAGGTCTGTGCCGTGGGCACTGACAGACTTGCAGTGAGATCAGAAGAAACAGTAGCCCAGTGACTAAGGCTATGGGAGCAGGTGAGTGGTGAGTGGCTATGGGAGCAGGTGAGTGGTGAGTGGGAGCTGCCAGGCTACCTTGTGTGAGCACTGTAGGACTCCAGCTGCCGAGAAGGAGGAGAAAGATCAAAACATAAGGAGTCTTTTCCCCATGAGAGTAGACAGTAACAGCAAACCAAATGCAATGATCATGGTTTCATATAATTTTAAGATAGACTTGAAAACCTCCATTAAATTTCTCTCAAAGGATTTTGTGCTATATTTTTTCTGTTAGTAAATGGCAATCTTGAATTATTCACCAAGTTTTATGTGCTATTTTAGTAACAACTAGTAGTGCCTTTGTCTCTTTCTTTCCCTCCCTCCTTCAGTCCTCCTTACTCTCCTTACTTCTCTGGTTTACTTTCTCTCTGATTCAGGGAAGCACTCTCCTTCTGAGTCACACCTCATCAAACAACTGGAATCAAAGAAAACAGGTCAACTGAACAGTTTGTTGAACATTACTTTAAAACCAGCATAGATAAGTTTGGAGTTCATGTGAATTTGGAGGGACATAGAAAGTATCCATCTCATGTATAAGATTCAGTGCAGTACTTTAAAAACATATTTTGAAAATGTGTATGTATATATGTATGTATGTATTTAACGTTTACAAAATTTAAATTATGGACCTAAATTATACCATTGAGAGAACTTTGGATTCATTCCCCTTCTAGCCAAGCCTTGACTCTTCGAGTTGATGCTTACAGGCCTCCCTCAAACCATTTGCTCATCTGAAGAAAGACATTCTTTGCCTACTGGACTTGTCTTTTTTTTTTCTTTCTTTTAACAGGAGATCTCACTTTCCCCCTCTCCCTCTCCCTCCATCTCCCCCCCCCCCAATTCCTTCTGCTCCTCTCCCTCTGCCCCTCCCCCTTTCACTTTCCCTCTCTCTCTCTCTGGGATTCTCTTTACTCTCCCCACACAGTACTCTGGCATCCTCTTAGCCAGCTTAGACTCTTCTCCTAAGACCTTGCTGTCTTCTTGTACTTAGCTTTAGAATAAAAGAAAATGAGCTGTTGAATCAATAAACCATATTTATATATGTTTATAAACTAATCACAAATGAATTCAGCCATTTCTACTTCACTATTTTATCCTTAAGAAAGCCACCAAAGAGTGACAGGAGTCACAATGTCTGCAGGACTATTACTATAATTAGTAGACTAGTATTATTACATTAGCACCACATATGCATGAGAAGTTGAGGGAAAAAAATCCTTATTTTCTTTCTAAGTACTCTAAAGGAATTTAGCAATTAAGTAATTTTAGATTGTTTTTAAAGGGGAGTACTCAGAATTAAATTTATGTAACTGGGAATATTTGTTTAGCTTTTCATTTGTTTTGTATTGTCTAACTGGCTGACCTTTCACATTCTTTAATATCCCTTCAAGGAGTCCTCTTGTATTTCAGGATTACTCATGGGAGAAAGAAATGCAAAGATAATTAAATCACTTTATGCTTTCTAAAAGTTTTTGCATAACAAATGAAATTCATTCAAAAGCCACCAAAGATGATGGAAGAAAATCTAGGCTAGTATACATTGGAGTAAAGATTTCTTATCTACAATACAAAATACTCAAGGGAGGAAATACGGAGACAAAGTGTAAAGCAGAGACTGAAGGAAAGGCCATCCAGAGACTGCTCCACCTGGGGATCCATCCCATATACAGACACCAAACCCAGATACTATTTCCGATGCCAAGAAGTGCTTGCTGACAGGAGCCTGATATAGCTGTCTCCTGAGAGGGTCTACAAGACCCTGACAAATACAGAGACAGATGCTCACAGCCAACCATTGGGCTGATCATGGGTTCCCCAATGGAAGAGTTAGAGAAAGGACTGAAGGAACTGAAAGGGTTTGCATCCCCATAGAAAGAACAACAATATCAACCAACCAGATCCCCCAGAGCTCCCAGGGACCAAACCACCAACCAAAGAGTACACATGGATGGACCCATGGCTCCAGCTACATATGTAGCAGAGGATGACCTTGTCGAACATCAATGGGATGAGAGGCCTTTCATTCTGAGAGCTTGATGCCCCAGTGTAGGGGAATGTCAGGGCAGGGAGGTGCAAGTGGGTGTGTGGCTGGGTGGAGGAGCACCCTCACAGAAGCAGGAAGAGAGAGGATGGGATGGGGGTTTCCAGAGGGGGAAAACGGGAAAGGGGATAACATTTGAAATGTAAATAAATAAAATATCCAATAAAAAAATAAATAAAAATTTACAAAAAAAAGAATACATGAAGAACTCAAAAATTAAATACCAAGAAAGTTATCAATCTACTCCAATAAAAATGCTAATGAAAAGTCATGGTTCTCAAAAGATAAAGTACAAATGGACATTCAAATATATGAAAAAAGTGTTCAATATCCTTAGCAGAGAAACTCTAAAAGTATGCTGAGTCCATCTCCGTCTAGCCAAAATACCCATCTTTAGGAAAATACACAACAACAAATGTTTCTGAGAACTATGGAACAAGAGCCCTTATACACTCTTTCTGAGACAGAAGTGCTCGGATTGAGACCCAGGACAAGGGGCCTAGGTGCATATTTAACATACCAAAGCAGACCTGGCCTCCAGGTTCTCCCAGAACTACAGGGCTTGGCTTGCATACCCTGTCTTCTGCCCTGGATTTTCCAGTGGAGGGGCTTGGCTTCCCCTCCCCCAGAAACTCTTCCCTCTGTAATCCAGACATCTTAGTCCACCCCCACCCCACCTGCCACTGGGCCTTCTTTCTGCATTGCTCCTTCTCTTTTTCTCTCCCAACCCCCTGTCTCCCTCCCCATGGTAACTTCCCTATCCCCATTCCTTGGGACCAGTGAACCTGCATGAGAGCCACTCCCAATAAACCAGTCTTTATACTTTAATTTGACTTGAATTGGCTCGTTTCATCAGCAGAGAATAACTTATCAATAAGTTATTCCAAACACTATTGAAATCCAGTATAGAGGAACCTTACAGAACTGAAAATACATCTACTATATGACCCAGTTACACATTTATGTACATATCTGAAGGACTCTAAGGAGGTATTTCCACATCAATGCTTATTGCAGCATGATAGCCTGTTATAGAACTTGCCCAAGTATTTTTCAGCAAGTGAATGAACACAAATGAAGATCATCAATTGTGAATCAGACTTTATATACAGACCTAAAAATCACAAAAATAGATGCTACCTTGGGGTGTGGGGTGACAGAAACTAGCAACAAAGGGATGGAAAGAAGGTAAAGAGTTGAATGGGTCTAGCACATGATACCTATATGAAATGTCCCCATGACACCCACTACATACAATGAATATTCCCTGTGGACTAATAACTCCCGTTCCTGGCTTTTGTTCTGCCCTCCTCCCCTCTGGTATCCTGCTGAGTACAGGTCAGTTTGATCATGAATTTTAACCTCCTTCAGTTCCCCTTTTATCAGTTTGAGGTCTAAGCTTTTCTTACACTGACCTTTGTTTTCATATTATGGACGATTCCTGTGTTCTGCTTGTCCATGCTGAGTTCATCAGCATGATACATACAGATGCTGGAGACACAGCATCTCCTTTGCCTCCTGTGCTCCTTCTTTAAAATACTTTGAATAGTTACATTTAAGTTTAAATTTTGAAACTTTCACTTGCTTCTTATTGTTATGCTTGTGAATTATTATTTTTATTTTGCTTCAGAATTGACATTCTTAGTGTGCACATGAATTTTAGTGTGCATACAAATTATGAGCAGGATTGCTGTATTTATCACAGGTTCCACAGGAAAATAGCATTTCCTTTTTCTTTCTTTTTTTTTTTTTTTTTTTTTTTTTTTTTGGTTTTTTGAGACAAGGTTTCTCTGTGTAGCCCTGGCTGTCCTGGAACTCTATAGACCAGACTGGCCTTGAACTCAGAAATCCACCTGCCTCCGCCTCCCAAGTGCCAGGATTAAAGGCTTGCTCCACTATGCCCTGGCTTGACGATAACATTTCCTGATGGGAGTTCCTCAGCTCTGTTTTGAGTACTAAACAAAATTATGTTTTCTTGATATCTTCCTTTAATTTCAAAAAAAATTTCCAATATTCAAAAATATCACCAATTTCCCTGTTTCAAGTAGAATAGAATTATCAGGGTGAGTGTGAAAATATCTATGGATCTTTGGTGGAGTGAGACACACAGGCTTAAGGATCTATGGACAAGTCAGAACCACGAGGTTTTGTTTCAGATGTATTATTGCTGGTCACAGCCCATCACAGCAATAGCAATGAGTCTATTGGCCTAAACAGGACATTTGTAATAAGTATCACCTTCTGTAAGGCTGAGGGAACATTGTGGAATTGGGAATGGAAAAAAAATGTAAAAGACAGAAAGTGAGAGAGAATACTGTGAAGTGATATTGGCTGTGTACCCACAAATCCTCAGCAACAGTGGTTACCATGTGGGACTGAGGGCCTGCCAGCACTCCCTCCTGAATAGCAGAGGGGCTTGGGAGACATAATCACACTCAGGGGAGCTTATATGGGGGTTAATGTTTTCTGTGGGGAGAAGGAGTTATAGTTCTCAGTGATATAGTCAATTGACATTGCTCAAGAAAATAACTTTGCATCCTTAAGTGTTTGCCACAGTTGGTCTTCATTGACCTAGCCAACCAAGGGTGCAGTCTTCCAGCTTGCAGCACCTGCAATTTCCTACAGGAACAGACTGCCTGCTGAGCTTGGTTTACAGCATAATCCAGCCTAAACAAAGGATGGATCTGTGGGCTTTCCCTGTATAAATATGGTGCTAAATATTAAACTTTGAGCCTTGATCAAAAACCTTTGTCTTGGATTCATCCTTCTCTCACCCACCCGTCCTTTTTCATTTCCAGCCTCCCTTTCAGGTATACCCAGTTCAACCAAAGCTGCTGGGTCAAAATAAATTGTATAAAATTCTCAATTAATAAAATATTTTAAAAGAAAAATACAAGAAAAAATTAAGACAAATGGTGTTGCTGTCTTCACTATAAATTGCATGTATTTAAAACTTATTCCCAATTTCTCTATCGACAGTTTTCACATGAGTATCATAGTCTCATTCTGAGACCGTAATTTCTTACTCATTCTGAGACTGTAATTTCTTCCTTTTTTTGAGACTGTCCTCCTTACTTTTGTTGCTGTGACATATACTGACAGTGACAGAATCATATAAAAGAAGAACAGGTTTTTGGGCTCAGGGTATAGTCTATTGTTGCAGGACAGTCTTAGCAACAGGAGCTTGAGGCCATTTGTCACTGTATACCTCCATCTCCATCTCCATCCACAGTCAGGAAGCAAAGCAAGACCGGTGCTTACACTGTATTCTTTTGTGTTCAGTCCAGGATCCCTGCCCATAAAATGGTGCCTCTTACATTCAAAGTGAGTACTTCTACCTCAGTCAATCAAATGTAGACAATCTCTAACAGGCATAGTAAAAGTTTGCCTCCAATGTGATTCTAGACCCTGTCTAGTTAACAACCATTATTAAACACCTCCCTCAAAACCATATTCTTTTTATGGCTTTGGATCAGTTCTATATTTTGTATATTTTCCTTATGGCTTGTTTTCTTTTACCTGTAGTAACCAGAACCAACCCAAGAAAAATAGATGCTGACTTCTAAAGTTACCCAGCATCAGCCATTCAAATGAGACCCCCTCCAGATGCTGCGGTACTCAATGACCATCACTCAAGGGGAATTTATTTGTTTTTGTCACTCTCTGAGTTAAGTATCAATCCACCATAAATTGTAGGGGGGCTTCTTCTAATAACTGTAAGTAGAGTGTATTTCCCCAGAAAGCCACAGAATATTTGTCTGAATGACAAAGAATCAAGTGTAGGTGCATATTATGTTTTCTGTGCTATGAAAGAAAAGCACATTTACAGCTTTCTAGCTCTTTGTGCCTTTTTCCAGATGAGGCTGTGTGAATTAAACTAGCTTCACCAATTCATTAGTCATGCCAAGTTAGACTTTGATCTTTTATGCACAAAGAAAGATTAATTTCTTACAAGATTTAGTGACTCCAGTAGCATTTAAAATATTTAGATATTTAGCATTTTTGATGGTCTCCAGGTATATCATATGTTCTTAAACTAAATATTATTGGGTGAGGCAGGGAATATACAGGCAAAGCAAGCTACAGAGAAGAAAGGGTGAGGGAGATGGAGAGAGATTAATTATATACAGAGAGAGCACTAAAACATTCACTGAATTCTCATTTGTATAAATTTGTGTTGGGCTGTTAAATGGTTTACTTTTCCTAGTTCATATCTTTCCACTCAAGGATAAGTCAAACCACACCTCACTCGTTAGGTCATTCAGCCATTATGTATCTGGGATTATGTAGTGATGTCCATGTTGAATCTCAAGTTGTCAAGCTGACACAAACAAGCAGTTTTAGTATAGTATCATTGATGCTGTCACAAGATTCATGAATGAGAATGAGTCTACTCAGTCTCCTGTATAGACTGAAGGAGGTATGTTTCACTCTGAAGATAGGTATTCATAAAATTGATACTTAAGCTGTCACTCTGAAGAAAAATAGTGATCTCCCAAGTCAAGGAAAATAATTTGAATTGTAAAATATTAAAGAATGTGACACACATTCATCTGCAAAGGGTAACAAGGAGGATGGTTCGGAGCAATGATCTCAGGAGGATCAGCAGCAGTGTCCAGTTGTGGTGACGTGCTGAGCCATGACCTGGAAAGTTCTGAAAAGCACAACCAGGATGAAAGCACCAACAATTTGGTGACATGACGAAGTTACAAACAAGGAAGTGTGCTAAGCAACCTGTCATACTAAAGGTATGAGAGGTCGAAGCACAAACATGGTGGGAAAATAGGGGAAGATTAAAATAAGACATGCACTAGGAAAAGATATGAATTGAGAGATGAATTGGAAAATATTTCCTGCTTGTAGGATGTGGGCAAGAAGAGACAGAGCTTCAAGCTCCAAGTTCACAGCAATATATATATTTTATTTATATATATTATTTATATATTTTATATATACATTTATATATATATATAAAAGATTCTATATATACACACACACACACGTATATATGTATATATATAGAATCTTGTACAAAATAATGGATTTCATTATCACATTTTCACAGATGGATATAATGTATTTCCATAATTGCCCAAGTCTCTCACATACCCACCATCCCCTTGTCTTCATTCCTTTCTGCTCTTTCAGTAGTCTCAATTCTTCATGAAATTTCACCACTAGTTTCTACTGTGAGTGAAAGCACATGATTCTTGTCTGTGTCAGGTTTTCACTGAAAATCACAGCTCCTAGTTCTATCCAGGCATGATTCATTCTTCATAGATGAGTAATATATCACAATTGCTCCATCTGTTCATCTTATGATAGGTACTTGGCTTGATCCTATGACATGGCTGCTGTGAATAGGGCAGCAATGGTAGAGGCAGATAATTAGCACTCCTGTATGCTGCCCCCATCCTTCTGGTAAATATGCAGGGGTGGAATAACTGTATCCAGTTATCACAGGGATAATTTTAGTCTTAAGTTTTGAGGAACTTCAAAACTGGCTTCCATCGTTACTGAAATAATTTATATTTCTACTGACAATGCAAAAAGGGTTCCCTTTCTCTCTTAGCCACAGCAACATTTATTCCTATTGCTTCCTTAATGATGGATGCTCTGGTTGGTATGAGTTTAAAAAAAAAATCTCCACATAGACTTAACTTGTGTTTATATTAGTTCATTTTTTACATTTTAGATATTGCCTAGCTTTGCATCTTTATGAAAAACACATTTATCAGATAGATACCTGAATATGTGCTATAGAAGCATTAGATTCAGACTATAAAAAGCAAACCACAGAAAACAGTAGTGTATTACTACTAGCAATACTAGTAGCTAAGAATGTTTCTGAAAATAATATGAAGATAAACATAGTTAGAGAACATTGATATTTTCAGTGATTCTTTGTGTCATTACTTCTAAAACATTACTTCTAAATTATAGAAAGTACTTAGTAAAAATTTTGGTTTGGGCGATCCTTAATGTATGCTATTAGCCAGTACATTACTACACACACACACACACACACACACACACACACTCACTCACACTCACATACACACACATGTGCTTTCACACACACACAATCAATAAAATCTATCTTAAAAATCCTAACTAACCAAATAAAATAACCTGTATAATATTCATCCTTCCATCTGGGGCAACTAGAAAACACAGATTAAAATTTAATCAAAATGAAACAAACAAAAGTAGTGTTTGAAGGCACTGGCAAGCTGCTCTGGCAGCAAAGGCTTGAGACCCTGGCGTTTTGTGAAGAAGAGTTCCCTTAGATGAGCCCTGTATTCTGCACAACACATTCTCCCTCAAGTTCCTAATGGAAAGCAGCTGCCAATTTAGAAAAGAAATACGGTTAATGGGAAGAAGTTGGTTTAGTGACTCGAAAGCCAAAAAGACAAGTTTCAAACCCTTCAGGAAAGAGAACCTGTAAGAACACAATATGGGCCAGTGAGCTGGCCCAGCCGGTAAAGTATGGCTTCTAAATCCAACAATGCCAATTCAATCCCCAGGACCCAGATGATGAGAGAGAGAACTGACTCCTATAATGTTGGTCTCTAACCTTCATTTGCAAGCTGTGGCTTGCTCATGTGCACATCCACATGTATATATGCATGCCCACACCCTCCACCCCCACAATGAATGTGAAAAAAAAATTACAATACAATACCACAGGAAAGTAGGTGCAAAGAAATTACCAAAACATTTAGAAATTTCTCCTTGAGGTATTTTCTGCTTCACTGGAGGGTAACTTAAGAAGATGCAAAATAATATCCAAAAAGAAAACTGGATGTGGGGTCCCAACAGCAAAACCATCAGTAAGTACTCCAATCTCCTTGACTGATAAAGCTTGCTCAGGACAGGGAGAGACAGACAGACAGACAGACAGACAGACAGACAGACAGACAGACACACACACACACACACACACACACACACAGAGAGAGATAGAGAGACAGAGACACAGAGAGAGAGACACAGAGAGACAGAGGTGGGAATAAAAGTATTAATAAAAAGAATGGAAAAGGAGAGATCACTGGAGCTTATAAACATTAACATGTGCTTGGCTAAATGAGATGGAAAATTTCATAGAGATGGCAACTTACCACATTCTTAAAGCTGGAAAGAGGCTATGAATAGTGAGATACTTTAAAGAAAACACAATGCTAATTAAAAGCAACCCTGCAAAGAATAATCTTAGGAGTGGACGGTTTCACACATGCTGTCTTCCAACATTCTAATGAAGATATGACACTAGACCTTTGGTATCTTATGAAATCAACATGACCTTCAACTTGACAAGCTACTAGAAAACTAGGAGCGTTTACATATTAAAGCCTTAGAGGTTTAATTACAAAAATCTCCTCACAAGAAAGCAGATCATAACTGTCAAGCCATCACCATTCAGAAGATAACTACCATGCATTTCACACATCCATAGTTCCTACCAAGAGACTTCAAGGTAGCATGCTATGACATGAAGATTCAGGTTTGCAATACTTTAATACAAATAAGAACTAATGTCTGCTCTTAAGCTGAGACTGTAGCTCTATTGAAAAGGAGAATTCTTTAAAATTTGAATTTGTCTGGTGATGAAGAGGAAAGTTGTATGTGAATTAGGGAGAAAAGGAATTACAATATAAAGGTTAGCCACTTTGGGTCTCTAACTATTAAAGCCACCTGTAGAGTTCATGGGCCTTTCACTTACTACTGTTAAGCTGCTGGCAGACAGCATTTTTTGTTTGTTTGCTTGTTTGTTTGTTTGAGAAGGTAAGCATTTTACGAGAAGGTTCTTTCAGACGTTCTTGTGTAGCTCTTCTCTGACAATCATTTTGGAAGCATCACGAGAGCTTCTTGGACCATGAGCTTTCCTGTTATGGTTCCCATCCATCAAGGCTAAGAAGATAATGTAATAAATTACTAAAACCCTTCCCCAAACAAGTCCTGCTTGCCAAGCAGTTCATAAAAGAAAGTAGCTGCCACCATGAGCCCTTGACTCAAGATTCTATTATGTTTAACAAAGAATCATGCAGAAACTTTAAAAATTAACTTGTACCTCAAAATGTAATAGTAAGTGTGTTTATTGTAGTTTTGGGGGCACACTGAGCAACAGGTATTTATGCTAGCGCTGGCTTTAAATTTCATCTTTTTTACATTGTTGCTGTAGGTGTGATAGGATACAGGCTAAGTTGGGACAGTGTTGACCTGGCGCTGATTCCACTTAGGGGTTGACAGCCGAAAATGGGATTAGAAAATTCTAAACAGGCATTTGTCTGCAGTCTTCAAGAGCTGCTTCAGGTGAGAAGAGCAGCGGAAGTTGACATAACAATAGAGCCATCTAAATGGGAAGGCTACACCCCAGGTGATCTCATATTCAGTGGCAGCAAAGTCTGAATCAGCCTGCTTCAAGGCTGAGGGAGGCTACAGGGAGCTGTCTTTTTTTTTTAATTAGATATGTTCTTCATTTACATTTCAAATGCTATCCCAAAAGTTCCCCATGCCCTTCCCCCGCCCTGCTCCCCTACCCACCCACTCCAACTTCTTGGCCCTGTCATTCCCCTGTACTGGGGCATAAAAAGTTTGCAAGACCAGGGGCCTCTCTTCCCAATGATGGCCGGCTAGGCCATCTTCTGCTACATATGCAGCTAGAGACATGAGCTCTAGGGGTACTGATTAGTTCATGTTGTTGTTCCACCTATAGGGTTGCAGACCCCTTCAGCTCCTTGGGTACTTTCTCTAGCTCCTCCATTGGGAGCCTTGTGTTCCATCCAATAGATGACCGTGAGCATCTACTTCTGTATTTGCCAGGCACTATAGACCCTGATTGTTATTTTCTAGAAATTATATGAATAAAATCCAATACCATAACATAACCTGTATGAGACGTTCTTTTTCACTCGATGAAAAGATAAAATAATTATGAATATAAATAGCACATCCATGTGTGTTTGTGTGCATTTGAACACGTGTCATATGGATTGCCTTTGGCTGCATGTGTGGCAGCATTTGTATCATGGCTGTGTATGTGTGGAGCATCTTCGTGCACATTAATAACAAGTACTTATTAACTATTTAGCTTTTCAGAAGCAACATGATGCTAGAATGCCTTCTGCTTATACAGGATCTCACCTTTCAAACATTTTCCATATCTATTAAGTAACTGATATTTTCACAAAAACCTCTGAAGAAATAGCAGGCAACACTGCTCTCATAAGCTTGGGAGTAGGTTATTTCTCATTTCAAATTTGACTTTTTCTCTCATTTCCATTTGAGCAAAAAATCTGGTTAATCTTTATAATCACAAGAGTTCTTTTGTGGTTTTGTTTTTAAATAAAAGGGGCTAAGTAATCTTCAAAGCAGTAAGATATCAGCTTCATTTGTGTGTGTGTGTGTGTGTGTAGAAGCATTTCAATTTAAGATTATAAATGGTTAGCAAGAACGCCTAGGAAAGACATAATCTTGTCACTAAGTTCATCATCAATACTTTTTCTGACTATGTATTTGGTGTTTAGGCATCTTAGGGGTAATGATGCCCCACTACTCTATTTCCATTGAAGACATACAACAGCAGAATTTTTCTTTCTTCTTTTTAAAACCACATTCTCATAAATCATTTTTCCTCTAATAGAGGAGAAAAGCAAACATGACTACAACATTTTACTGTGTTGCTAAAATTTGATTGCTTTAGAATTCCTTTGTTAGTAGTGCTGTGCTATAAAAAGAGAATCTCTTCTTTCTGTTAAGGCACAGCAAGAGGCAAAGTCGATCCTTGCTTCTGCTCTCAGCTCTACAATCCACACAAAGGGAAGAGTATTACTGGAAAGGACCACTAGGCTGTTTGGGTAGAAGTCCGCAAGATTCAAGGTCATAAGTAGAAGGACTGGTTCCAACTCGACCAGGGAGGTCAGTTTCAGAACATGCCTCCACAGTTCACTGGAGCAGCGTCAGAACTGCAAGCGGGCTTTTAAAAGATGGGCTCACTGTGTCTTTGGCTTCATCAGTCTCTCCTGTCCCTGTTGATGTCCCCTGTACAGAACAACAAACTAAGGCAATGCAGCAACTCTTTGGCCATTGATGTCGCTGCTGTTCTCTTGTACTCCCCATGTTATATCCTTGTTCTTCTTTAGTGTTTTTAATGAAAAGAGCAGATGGAGTTGGGGCTGGAGCATCAGGTGGGGCATTCATGGTGAAAGTGTAACTATTCCCTGGATTTATACCTTCCCAGCCATCTCATCCCCGATTCCCTCCATGCCTCCCTGGTTTTGTATGGGCCTGAAATATACTACACCATATTCAATATATGCTGTATGTATGGTGCTTTCTTATTCTAAAGAAATACAGAACTCTATAAGTAATATTACTCCACAGACAGAGGCAGCACACATCCTCAAATGTGCAGAAGCAGCTAGAAAAAAATTTAATCCCTGGGTCAAGTCTCAAGTCAAAGGAAAAATTTAAGACCTTTTTTTTTTTGTCTCTTTTTCTCACAGAGAAAACATCAATGTGTCATTATAAACCATCTTTGGATTTTACCATCGTGCCTTTCAAATTTGTCCAATCGATGCTCTTTCACTTCCTTCTGAGGTGAAGAAGCATCAGACTGCTGAAAAACTTTCAGAAACAGTGTGAACAAAGAAGCTAATGTCTTCCCAAATACGGTAAAAATTCATCCTTCAATGCAGTTTTTTGAAGTTTCTTTTGGTGTTTATAAACCTTTTGTGAATTCATGCCAGTTTTGCATTCAGTTGTTTTAAGTAAACTTAAAAAAACATTTCAAGCTTGAAGAGTAAGATCTTTGCATAGTTTAATACTTAGTCCTGTGGATACTTGACTCAAGAAATTACAATTGTAATTTTTTTTCTTACAAAACTAAACATGTATTGTGTTGGCTGCAGATGAAATCCCAGACCTGCTACTGAAGGTTCCACAGGAGTAGATACCAAGAGGGTACTGATGAGCATTGCCTACTTCAAAGGACAGTGGAAAGCTTCATTTGAGAAGAAACCAAATGGGTTTTATCTTTTCCATGTGAGCTCAATGCCAGAATTCCCCATCAATTCATTATCTATTTTCACATGATTTGACTTGTCACACACAATCTGTCTAATCTGGATTAGCTGGAAGGCTTTAATGAAATCTACTATTGGCTAGTTAATACCTCTCACCAGAGAAAACTGTGCTTCTCCAGAGGCAGTGGTTTAATCTTTAAAGAATCAATGAGGAGGGAAAGCACAGCTGCAGACGGTACGCCAGGAAAGTAAAGAGCTCCTGGAATGTCTGCACGTAGACCTCTAGTTCTGCCCATGCCCACCATCTAGGAGGAAAGCCAGCAGTAAAAGTACAAAAGAACGAGGATGGGAGTGAGCTCCACAGACATACTCACAGGTCACCATGAATAAGTCCATAGATCTGCGGCATGCTCCGATGATAGATTCCTCTCAAAATAAGTATGAGGAGAATCACCACGAAAGATGGAAGCCCCCAGCTGAGAAGGCAGAAGAGCAGGCACCGCCTCTCCGTGTGCTCATCACTCACCACCAGCACGTACCAGAAGTTCACAGACTATGGAAGGAAACAAGATACCCAGGTTCCACATTAATGGTACAGGACATGACTACTGGTGCAGACTACAGACTCACTCCATAACAAAGGGTAAAGACCAGCTTAATTAAAACCGTTTGAGTTGGATTTTTGTTTTAGCTAAAATATTCTTTTATTTCATGTTGGGGCATTAAAAAACAACTCTGGGAACATAAGGAAATATTGAGTTTATTGTCCTTTTCCTCTTTCTCTTTCGTACTTTGTTCTGTCTTAAACTTTGTCATAATCATCTGAGACTTTCTTATAAATCTGACTCTGAGAAGACAAACACCATCATCCAAAACACCTTCCAACATGAACAAATTCATGATGAGAATAAATAAACCAATGGCTCTGGACTTTCAGGATAATTTTTTTTTTGACATCTAACACATGGAGGGCCAAGGCTCTTATGTGTGGTGATGCCCATGAGGAGGGCCAAGCTCCATCTCCAGTGTTTATGTGTGTGCGCGCATGAGGGGGAGGGGGGCAGTTGTGCAGCACAGAATCAAAACCACAATGTGACTGTGAATGGGAAAAATACAAACATGCCCCAGTCATGAAAGACTATGATCTGTTTTGTTTTGTTTGTACTTTCTTGTTCATTCACTTGACTAATATTTACCAAGAACTTAGTAAGTATCAGAGATCAGGGTAGCCACTAAGGATGGAGCATTGAAATGGACAGGGAGGTAGTTACTATATTGAATCATAGATTCTAACAAGATGACATCTAATAAGTAAGAGAAACAATGATATTAAAACCATATCACTTGTCTTTGAGTTTTAGGATAAAAGTATACAAGGAACCAGTGTATACTAGGAAGCTATAGGAACAGATTAGTTAGCTGGAATAAGGAAAATAAAGCATATAAATGCTATCACTGGCTCCAAATTCCACATCAAACATATGTCAACATCAAATCTAGAAGTTATGCTTTCTGTCTTCTATCAATCTCCCCTGTTGAATAATGCCTTGCTTGGCTGTCATTTAGTACAGTAATGAAATTGGCTGTTGCATCATATACCATAATATCTACTCCCTACAAAATTTCATCCTCAATTTAATATGGTGGAATGTGGGGGATAAATGCATTTCACACGTGTGTGTGGCACAAGCGGGGAGAAGTTGGCAGAGTGGCATCCTTGGACAGGCTCTGCGTGTTTATGCAGGTGCAGTGACGGGAAAGGAAGGACAGCAAATGCTATGTGCTGAGCACACATTTACCACTGGAAAACTTGATCGCATTTCTTACAGCTCCTAGCAGGATGTGGGAAAGGATCAGTAGCTTATGCCCCAAATCAGTCAAGATACAGTGTAAGCCCTTTCGAAGTAGGAAATCAGCATGTCTCAATGCTTGGGCAAAGACTTTTAAACACTGTTTACTGAGACTTCCGAGCAAGATCCTATCTGGACCCTTTCAGCCTTGAGGGATTATACTAGGCTAAACTTGGGAAAAATAAAAATATGTGGTTCCTTGGAGATTTTTGTCTTTGAATTTATTTCCTTATCTTTATGTATATCTGCATATATCTGTAATTATAAAGCATGTTTTGAATTGTTGCTTATGCAAATTTGTTCTAAGTCCTATTTAAAAGTGATTAAGCCCAAAGCTTGTGTTATTCCCAAACTCCACCTCCTTCTACTCTTAGCATAGGGTGTAGACTCAAACTGGTAGACTGTGCTGAGTGCTGTGTGCTGAGTGCTGAATGCTGAGTGTTGTGTGCTGAGTGCTGTGTGCTGAGTGCTGTGTGCTGTGTGCTGAGTGCTGTGTGCTGAGGTAGTCAGTGTTGGCTATTAGAGGATGAAAAGTCACCAACCTACCTAAAAATCCCTACAGAAGCACCTGTTGTTTCTATTAGAGTGAGTCTATGGGAACTCACATTGAGGCATACTAGCACTGCAGAAGGGCCAATCAGTGAATGATTTCTACATTGACTCAGCACGGTGAAGCTTGGGTATTTCCTAAATATCTTCTTTTGCACAGAATGACTACACAGCTAGGGTAACTAAACCTTCCAGTGACATTCTAGCCACTGCTAGACATTTGCCACAGGCTTAGCTGAAAGAAAGATGAGAAGATGAGGAATTTTCTAGATTCATCCTTGCAGTGTGTTGGTTTCTCAGTGACCCAACTCAGGAAAGCAGCTCTAAATAGTAGAAACTTTTGCTAGTTTGAAAAAAAAAATTTTTTTTTTTTTTTTTTGGATTTTCGAGACAGGGTTTCTCTTTATAGCCCTGGCTGTCCTGGAACTCACTTTGTAGATCAGGCTGGCCTCGAACTCAGAAATCTGCCTGTCTCTGCCTCCTGAGTGCTGGGATTAAAGGCGTACGCCACCACGCCCGGCTAAATGCCTTCTTTCTTAACAGGATCCAGTCAAATATACTGTGAAGAGAATATTGTCTATTATGCAGCATTTTTGATATTACAAAATGGAAATGCTATATAAAAATGCTTTAATTGTTCTAGACAAGCCATGTGGTCTACATGTAACACTGTCTCTAGCACATTTAAGCTTTCCTGAATTTTGTTTGTAAATTTATTTTTATATAATATTTTAAAATATTATCTTTTATTTTGTGTGTGTGTGTGTGTGTGTGTGTGTGTGAGAGAGAGAGAGAGAGAGAGAGAGAGAGAGAGAGAGAGAGAGAGAGAGAATATGTGTATGTATGCCTGCAGAGTCCTTGATCCCCTGAAGTTGGAGTTACTGGGTCCCAAGATCAGCACTATGGTCTTCTGCAAAAGCAACAGATACCCTTAAGTACTGGGCCATCTCCTCAGCCCCAGTGGAGGGCTTTTGGAGACAGGGTTTAGTGCAATAAAGGCTGACCTAGAACCTGCTACACAGCCAATGATGGACATGCATTCCTCGCCTCCTGCTTCTACCTCCCAAGTATTGGTATTAGAAGCATGGGTCCTTACATATAACTTTAAATTCTATTTAAATATACTTAGGTAGGTATATTTTGGGATTCATGCCTAGGTCATGAATCCGTCTCCTAAGCCCTGTCTCTCACCTCTCCCAACCATACACAGTTCTCACCCCACCCAACCATACACAGTATTGAATCAGCAGTTCCATGTGCCACATGGTCCTGCACAGCTGCTCACTACTGGTTTGGTCAGGGATAGAAGCCTGGTGGAGTCTGGACCATTCTCTTTCACTGAATCACCTTGTAATCCCATTATCATCTCTGTTGTTCATGGAAATAAAGGGAAATATGAACTGAGTAGCAGCTGTACCACAAGCATAGTCTAGAGAGGAAATGTAACTGCAGAGAAGATAGACAAAGATAGACAAACTGCACTCACAGCTTTGGCTGAGTGAATGATCTTATACACGTACCATTTTCATGATCTCAATATTCATTTACATCAGTTTAACTTGATTTTCTTTTGTCTTCTAAAACTCTCTCTCTCTTCTCTCTCTCTCTCTCTCTCTCTCTCTCTCTCTCTCTGTGTGTGTGTGTGTGTGTGCACACATGTGCTCTGTGTGTGTTATTACTGAAGCTAAAAGATGATAGAATGGGAACTTAACCACCTTCCTGTCCTTAAAATCACAGCTCCTCCTTTGTAATATAATGTTAGAGTATTAAAGTCATAGTGGCACATGCCTCTAACCCCAGCACTCAAGAATTGAAGGTTACCCTCAGCTATATAGCCAGCTTTAGGCTAGCCTGAGCTAACTGGGACCTTGTATTAAATAAACAAATAACCCATAACTAATTATATTTAAATTTATTTCCACGGAAGTTCATAAATACTGGTTTTAGTATCCTGCTCATAGACCTTATTTTCTTATCTTTTCACAATGAACACACTTTACATTTGAGTGTAGATCCGCGCTTCTAGCAGAAACATGTATAAGAGTATTCATCTTCTGCCCTTAGTTTTATGGCAATGCTTAATAAAGAATGAAGGAGTTATAGCATGTAAATGGCTGAAGTCTAACTACAAGCTCTTGCAGATTAATTTTTATACCTTGTATACAAAACTAAATTTTAATAGTATCTGTTAAATGTTTTGCTTGTAATCCTTATTGAGAAAATCAACAAAGCAAAGATGCACATATTTTTGAATACCATTTTAACTGAATCTAATAACTATGTTTTGAAAATTTTATTGGCTATATTCTTTATTTACATTTCAAATGTAATCCCCTTTCCTGGTTTCTCCCCTCCCAGAAATCCCCCACCCCATCCTACCTCCCCCTGCTTCTGTGAGGGTGTTCCTCTCCATCTACCCACCCACTCCCACCTCCCTGCCCTCAATTCCCCTACACTGGAGCATCTGTCGAGCCTTCATAGGACCAAGGACCTCTCCTTCCATTGATGTATGACAAGGCCATATATATATATATATATATATATATATATATATATATATATATACACATACACATACACACATACATATGCAGCTGGAGCCATGTGTGCTCCTTGGTTGAGAGCTTAGTCTCTAGAAGCTCTGGGGGTTCTGGTTGGTGGATATTGTTGTTCTTCCTATGGGGTTGCAAACCCCTTCAAGTCCTTCAGTCCTTTCTCAAACTCCTATATTGGGGACCCCGTGCTGAGTCCAATGGTTGGTTGAGAGAATGTGTCTCTGTATTTGTAAGGCTCTGGCAGGGCCTCTCAGGAGACAGCCGTATCAGGCTCCTTTCAGCATGCATAGAAATGTTTTAAATTTCCTCCTATATATGTAAATGTGTGTGCATGTGCATATATTTTAAAATCTTGTTCTAAAAAGAGGTAGAAGACTTGATGGTTCCATTTAATCAAACTCCTCTTAAGAGGAATATGAGTTAAGTAGGAAAGCTTAAAGATATTAAATATAAAACATGAATTTAACAAATATTTATTGAATAATAAATGTAGGCCTCATAAGTTACTGTACTTTGCTCTAATGTAATTCGGACAATTTTTATGCTGCATTTTGTGCTTTCTGTCTCTGTCTCTTTTCCCTGTGTCTGTCTGACTATCTCTCTCTTTCTCTCTCTCTCCTTCTCTCTTGTATTTCTCTTTCTGTTTCTGTCCGTCCCTCCTCACAGGAAGGAAGAAAACAGGACACATAAAAAAGTACCTTTCCTTCTTCTTGAGTTTCATGTGGCTTCTGTATCTTCCGAGCTTCTGGGCTAATATCCACTTATCACTGAGTGCATATCATGTGTGTTCTTTTGTGATTGTGTTACCTACTCAGGATGATATCCTCCAGATCCATCCATTTGCCTAGGAATTTCATAAATTCATTGTTTTTAATAGCTGAGTAGTACTCCATTGTGTAAATGTACCACATTTTCTGTATCCATTCCTCTGTTGAGGGACATCTGAGTTATTTCCAGCTTCTGGCTATTATAAATACGGCTGCTATGAACAAAGTGGAGCATGTGTCCTTATTACATGTTGGAGCATCTTCTGGGTATATGCCCAGGAGTGGTATTGCTGGGTCCTCAGGTAGTACTATGTCCAATTTTCTGAAGAACCGCCAAACTGATTTCCAGAGTGGTTGTACCAGCTTGCAGTCCCACCAACAATGGAGGAGTATTCCTCTTTCTCCACATCACCACCAACATCTGCTGTCACCTGAATTTTTGATCTTAGCCATTCTGACTTGTGTGAAGTGGAATCACAGAGTTGTTTTGGTTTGCATTTCCCTGATGACTAAGGATGTTGAACATTTCTTTAGGTGCTTCTCAGCCATTTGGAATTCCAAGATACAAGTCATAAACCATATGAAACTCAAGAAGAAGGGAGACCATAGTGCGGATACTTCAATCCATCTTAGAAGGGGGGAACAAAACACCCATGGAAGGAGACAAAGTGTGGGATAGAGACCAAAGAAATGACCATCCACAGACTGACTCACCTGGGGATCCATCTCATATATAATCACCAAACCCAGACACTGTTGTGGACGTCAACAAGTGCTTGCTGACGGGAGCCTGATATAGCTCTCTCCTGAGAGGCTCTGCCAGTGCCTGACAAATATAGAAGTGGATGCTCACAGCCATCCATTGAACTGAACACAGGGTCCCCAATGAAGGAGACAGAGAAAGGACCTAAGGAGCTGAAGGGGTTTGTAGCCCCATAGGATGAACAACAATATAAACTAGTCAGTAACCCCAGAGCTCTCAAGGACTAAACCACCAATCATGGTGGGACTCATGGCTCCAGCTGCATATGCAACAGAGGATGACCTAGTTGGACATCAACTGGGGGGAGAGGCCCTTTGTCCTATGAAGGCTCTATGCCCCAGTGTGGGGGAATGCCAGGGCCAGGAGCAGGAGTGGGTGGTTTGGTGAGCAGGAGGAGGTGATAGGTGGTAGGGGGTTTTTGGAGGGGAAACCAGGGAAGGGGACAGCATTTGAAATGTAAATAAAGAAAATATCCAATAAAAAAGTACATTACATTTCCATAATTAGTAATTGGGGCTGGAATTTTAAAAATTTATTCAATTTAAAGCATTAAAAATAACTAAAATATCTAAATAAGATTATTTAGATTAAATACCTACAAGAGTAAATTAAAGAGTGTGTCTATAAGCACACTGGCTATATTACTACATAGATAATACCAAGTAGCTACACAAGAAAATCAGACACACATCTTATTAATTGCTTTAGTTATCATAGTTCAGAATTATGGCTTTATATGTTCTATAAACACAAATTCATTAGTTTATTATTATATCTTCATATAACTATTAGTATGTTAGTAAGATATAAAGGAGAAATTTCACTTATTTTAGGCTAAATAAGCTATTTGAACTCCACAAATTTCATCTTAACAAAGACTGTATCCAGGCTCTTATATAATTCTTGATTATTAATTGTTTCAATAGAATTGACGAGGTGGTTTATAGCAGTGAATTTAGTCTACATGACACATGCTACTATTTCTATCAGTGTATTCTCTTAATCATTCATTTCAGATACAAATCTAAGAAATGTTCCCACATGTCCTTGCTCCCCTGCTTCCTCTTTCTTAATATCTATTGCTTTAAAAGAACTGCAGTGCTTTTTGAGACTTGATAATTCAGTATTTCCAGGTACATAATTTTTATCTTAATAGTTACCAGTCTTCAATATTTTTGAAGTGTTGTCAAATTAGATCAATGAAAAAGGAAAACCATGGCTAATTTTAGCATCCCCTTCCTGTTGCTATGTCGCTGCACTCTCTACCAAGAGCCTGTCTGTTTCTTCACAGTTAGGCTATATGGAAAAATTAAGGCACACAATATGAAAAAATAGGCTATTTAAACTCCACAAACTTACGTTCAAACTCATGTTCAATCATAAGTTTAAGTGATTTCTAGCCTAGTCTACCAATTTAAGAATACATTCTTCAAAGAAACTGTACTTTCACATTAAAACAATGAGTTCTGAATTAAGCTGCAATGTTAGAAATGAGAGAAACAGATTTCAGAGACAATGTAAGACCCTCATGGCCTTTGTGATCAAAGCAGATTCCTCTATAGTGGATTAACATGGTGAATCAAATGACCGTAAAACTGAGCCAAATGAATACAGAAGCCCAGTTCCATTTCCACTTACCTCTACTAACTACAAACAATCACAGTTTATACTACATACTTCTTCAATTAATTCACAAGTTGATAATCCAATTAGAAGTAGGTCTTTTGTGACCATTCATAATAAAGGCATAATTTTTAAGAATTCATTCTATGGATACTTTCTAAGCAAACAAATATAGTTTACATGCAAAAAAATGAATGACCATTAACCAGAATGAGAGACTACAAAATAAATTGTAGAATCATTGTATTGTAGCATAAAAAATAGTTGACCATAGTGAAAATAAAGATTTCTAAATGTAAATATATACATACATTCACATAGGAAGTATATACAACCACAAGGATACACATGTGTCCTTGTTTATGGATTCATAAATATTTGTCTACTCATGGGGTCTTTGTGGAGGCATACCCAGGAAGCCATTAGCATTGTTTACCTTTAAGCATAGCAGTAGGGATAAGGCAAAAGAAAAGTGGCAAATAAGCAAAATAGCAAGAAAGAGATGTACATTTTGATTTGATACCACCCAAGTGTTTTTGTTTTATAATATTAGAACATGCTTTCTCTAAAATAAGAGAAAATTGAAACAACTAGTCAGCAGCAGAGAGGAAAGACATTCCAACCTTCTAAATTCTGTCAATCTGACTTATAGTAAACATGGCCCTGGTATGTTGAGGAAGGAGGAAATGATATCAGTGTTCACACAGAGTGATCTTAAATGCAGAACAAACAGAAGGGAAGGTCAATTATTCTTGACCAAACAGAGAATTTGCTAGTTGTTTGTTTCATACGTAATAAGCAAACTTTGCTGTTTTTACACTCCCACCAGGAGCTTGGAGCCTGTGCTAAGCAGGCGCATT
The DNA here is from genome assembly GCF_000001635.26 of Mus musculus. Classification (NCBI taxonomy): domain Eukaryota; kingdom Metazoa; phylum Chordata; class Mammalia; order Rodentia; family Muridae; genus Mus; species Mus musculus. Next base: position 81,279,337 of record NC_000079.6, read on the forward strand.
CTCTATGAGGCCACAGATTATCCTTGCTGAGGCTTTGCAGCTATTGTGTGCCTCTCTTAAAATCATCCTTCTTTGCACATATCAAACACATCCCCCTCTTCATAAAAAGATATGAATTATATTGGAAAAGTAAAAGATTCAGCACAGTTGAAAATCTCTGTTATCTTAGCCACTTGTGCTAGCCTCAGCAGCACCATACAGGTATTGTGCACAAGCTGGGCTGGGCACAGGGCCAGCTTCCTGCATGGATTAGTTTCGTATTTTCAGTTTTCAAAGGTGGTGTAACAGTAACCTGATCTGCAAGATCGGCTCAGAGAAGTTATATAACTTGTTTATCAATAAGAGGTTTCGCCCGACATTATAACTATACTCTCATTTCACCATGACGGTTTTGAAAGCTTGTAACAAAGTAAAGTGAGGCCATTTAAATAAGTTTAACCTAACTCTGAAAATGTGATGCAAAAAAAAAACAAAACAAAAACAAAAACAAAAAACCACACACACAAACAAAAAACCAAAGAACAATGGTTTGTTATCTCAGAATGTTCACTGTAATGATATTTTTATTATCTTTCTTATGTGTGCATTAACCTGCGGTTATATGAAGGTGCACACATGCCACAGTGCATGTGTTGAGGTCAGAGAACAACTTACTGGTCATTTCTCTCCTTCCAGAATTTGGGTCCTGGTGATCGAACTCAGGTTGTCTGTATTGACAGCAAACATTTTGCCCACTGAGCCATCTTGCCAGCCCACAGTGATAATTCTGGTGCTCTTAACCCAATTATTAAAATTGAATGATTAACTCAGTCATTGCATTACTCATATAACATCTGATTCACTCCTGTATTGCTAAAAAATATGAAGTAGAATTGATAATGTTGACATTCTTTCAAGGTTTTTAAAGTTTTCATTTATCTTATGTGTGTTGGTGTTTTGTATGCATGTATGTCTGTGTACCATGTATGTGCTCTTTCAAGATTTTAATCAAATTTGACTCACAGGATTGGACTAGTGTTTTTAAAGATAGGCTTAGGGTTTTTTGTTGTTGTTGTTGTTGTTGTTGTTGTTGTTATTTGTTTGTTCCATAAATGTGGAAATTATTATGAAAGCAAACAAGCAAGGTGGTTTAAAGGAAGCAAAAGATGTTCAGAGCTTAGACAAAGCTGACAGATGAAGAGCATTCTTTGTTTCTTCCCAGCTGGTACAGCAGACAAAGACATCCATCCTTGTAGTACTACTCTGCGATTCAATTCAGGCAGGCCCAGGACTTATTTCAATTATTCTCCATGGAAGGGTGAGGCAGAATCCTCTCTCTATGGAAAAGCTGTTGAACTTCTCTTTCTGACAGTTTCAAGGACAAATTACTGACTAAAGCTCCCATTGAAAAGAGGTGTAACAACTTGCACTGTGCACATTCAGACCTCTCTTTAAAGTAGAATTCAGAAGGAAATGTCCCTGAGACAGAAAGAAGCAATGAAGTCATCCAAGTCCAGGGCCCAGACCATGGCACCTCCTAATTTGTTGCCCTTGAGCCACTGAGCCTTTATCTTGAAGCTCTTGACATTATCAAAGCCAAGGTTTTTAAAAAATGGTTTTAGCACATGACATTTCATAAATGGAAAGTGTAGTTGGGTAAAATGACAACCTCTAGCCACAACATAACTTATTAGAAGAAAGCTATCTAAAATTTAGAAGTTATTGGATTTTCCCCTTGTGGTCACACCGCAAACCATGAAGGATGTGTGGTGCACCATCTGAAATGCATTATATTTCACTGCCATTTGCAACTATTTTCCTAAATTATGAGCCACACACAAATATAATTAGCCTACTAAATAAGCATCAGACACAATTAGATTTTCTTGCTGACCAGAAAAGCAGATATGGGATAACCTGAACCACCCCCCCTCCCATTAACTTTGGCTAATACCCAGCAAAAGAGAAACTCCACTAGAAATACATGTGAAAGACATTTCTGTTTGAATGCACTTTGGTGATCTGATCACTATGCTTCTGCAAATAGTCTCTTCGACACCGAGAGTATTACTGGCTGTGAGCACTCTTAACTTGAATGGATTCTCCATGTCCTACCATTTGATCCATTGGCTCTGGTTCTGCCAAATGCAGACACCTGGTCTAGGCTTTCTCTCCTGCCGCATGTCTGTGGGTATTGTACACAGAAGCATCTCCCCACAGCCGTTCCAAGATACTGCCTTCTGACAGCTCACATGCTAGGACATGAACTGTGAGTTTGGTTCTTGTGTGCGTAAGACGCCAGTGCATGATAGGCTACAATGGAGCCCCAGCTGCCTTCATACTGTTACATGGAACCTAGGTCTGTGTGATACTCTGCTCACACTTTACCTTACCACTGTGTCTACCATAAAGTAAAATTCTCAGCCATTTATATTATGTTTATATTACGTTCCATCACTGAAATAGTTCGCTTAGTGCGTAGCCTGTGACTACAGGTTTTCCCTGTTGGTTCCACCTGTGTTTCAATCAAGCAGCTTCCTGTTGTAACTATCCTGCTATCTCTGTATATCTTCAAATCTGATAAGCAGTTTCCTGTGTTTTCATCTAAGTCATTAATCAGAAACTCAGAATATGTCAGGGACAGGGACAAAGACCTTCAGCACAGCACTGGAGGATCAGGCCAGGCAGATAGATAACAACCTGCATAGTCTTGTCCTTAAAAACTTCAGCTTAGAGCAATGCCTAAAATAATCTTTCAATCAGAAAAATAATGTAAGAAATTTCCTCTTTTTTCAGATGTTTCATGTCCTGAAATTATGTCTATGACTTAGACTTATTTTTAAACCCATTGACAGAGATATTATAGTAAATGACTTATTTTCCCTGATTGGAGGTGCTGAAAGGTCTACAAAGCACTAATTTGAGGAGAGACGGATTATTCAGAGCCATCTCCTGCAGAGAGGGAATCATGCATTAGGGGTGCAGAGTGGCAAGGCCAGAGCCCTCCTTTATGACTCTCCTACTGTCAGGCCACACCACGGCAGCTGCTGCTGTTGTTCATGACTGGAAAGTCTTTGTCTCTTCTACAACGGCTCCTCAGGTCAGAACAGGAGCCACGGTCCATCAGATTTTCATGGCCGATATGTGGGGACAGAGATTCCGATCTCCTGCAAGCCTGACAATCAACATCCTATGCTAAAGTTCTGAACTAACAGAAAACAAATAACCATGTTGTTTACTTTGTATCTACTGACAAGTCTCTGTTTAGTATGAGCATTCTCCAGTCCTCCTGGTACAGCCAACACTACTAACTGGCTTCCCCCAGACACTCTTTTCTATCTCCAATTAACCACAAATAAAGATATCTCTCCAAAGTTGAGATGTAATTATATCCTCTCTTTCATGAACAAACTTTTTGATCATTCAGAGAAAATAATTCAAATTTCTTATTCCTCAGGGCCCATATTCCAAGCTCCTTCTGCTACGACCCTTTGGTTTTCAGTCTTACTAAATTTGCCTCATTCTTTTCCAAATTCTCCTCTAGTTACTAGATATATTATTGCATTCACACCATGGTAGAGCTGTGATGGCTACCTCAGATTATTTCTACTTCAGGACAGAGAATATCTGGTACTAAGACCTTGTGATGGTGTGTTTATGCTCAGCCCAGGGCATGGCACTATTAGGAGGTGTGGCTCTGTTGGAGTAGGTGTAGCCTTGTTGGAGTAGGTGTGTCACTGTGGGTGTGGCCTTCAAGATGCCTGGAAGCCAGTCTTCTGCTAGAAGCCCTCAGATGAAGATGTAGGACTCTCAGCTCCTCCTGCACCAGGCCTGCCTGGACACTGCCATGTCTCTTCCTTGATGATTCAAGATGAAGATGAATGAAACCCTGAACCTGTAAGCCAGCTGCAATTAAATGCTATTCTTATAAGAGTTGCCTTGTTATGGTGTCTGTTCCGAACAGTAAAACCCTAACTAAGACAGCCCCCCTCTCACAGGGTCACGGGAGGGGAGCGCTGGGCAGGGAATGAGCTACCAACCTGAATGAGCATCCAGCTAAACTGGCAAAGATACAGGTAATGCGCCACAGCAGCCACAGCGGAGCAGCTCTCCTCGCTGAGGTGGGGACTTGCATATGCAGATGCCAGGAACAAAATCTGGAAGACACAGGTAGTTCTATTTTTAAGTCATGCTAAGATGAATGAAGACCATCCTGAAAATAAGCCACTTTCATCTTAACATGTAATTGAGCCAGTCAAAGGCAAAGTTGACTTGACCTCAGGCAACCTCAAGGGGCAATGTGTGAGTGAACTCGTGTGTTTCTAAGAACCAATTAAAGACAAAATATTGTTTTGTGTTGCTGTAAGTATCTCAAGAGCAAATTCTCTCAAAAAACCATATTTTTGTGAATGCGAGACCAAACTGAAGCACTGAAGTCCACTTGTTCAAGGTAGGTAAGAAAGAGGAGGAAGTGTAGAAATGCCATTCCCGGCTAATGAGACAGGGAGATGAAGGGAATCTTTGACTTTCTATTATCCACAACTTCTTGCCAGATAGCAACATGTGGAACAAACAAGTTGCAAGTCTTAAAATTACCTAAATGGTGGGGTTTCATTATCATTTTCAAGACTCTCACCCTTTCATCAAATATAACTATTTAAATTGCATGTCTATTTCCCTCTTTCCCAACACAATTGAATCTTAGCTCTTTTTATAAAGAGAATCCTCATAGCCATCGACCATACTGTGAAATCATTATCATTATATCACCACAACCAACACCATCACTACCACCATCATCACTACCACCACCACCACCATCATTTTACTCACTAGAATATAATCTGCATAAGGAGAGAAATTTTTACTTTTTTATTCTTTGATAAATTTCAAACATCAAATATTTGGCACCTAATAGAACTAAGTAAACACTTCTGGAATAACTGATCAAATCAAGAAAAATACCATTTTGTATTTTTCCAATATAAGAGTATTATGGGGCAGTGCCACCAGACAGAAGAGCTGTTCAGGCTGTAGTAAGTTCAGAACCCTAATAAAAGTAGAGTTCTCCATGCTGATGAGGTATCTTAATGGGGGTTGAGTGTTAAGCCAACGAGCTTCCCTTCCTGGGCATCCCTTCCTGCAAAAGATATTTAATCTCTGGTCCACCCTGAGTAAAAGTTATTCATCCTCATCCGCCATGATTAAAACAGTTTGGACAAACAAGGCCTGTCTTGTTCATCAAGACCGGGGTGGTATGTGTGTGTGTGGATATGTGTGTGTGTGTTGGGGGGGGGGGTGCTTCGTCATACAGAGCTGAGTCTAAGTGTCTCATAGAAGGCCTTCTTCCAGCCTGGGCTCAGCATGTGTATGCAGACCCTATTCCCAACTCCTCGTCGTCCAGGGATCACAGCAGGATAGGAACCACAATTCTCAATGACATGCTTCCCAGTGGCATGGGAGTTTGAGAACCACAGCATCTATCCTAGATCTCACTGTGATTCCCCCAGAACTTCTTCTATTGTTGAGAATAGTTTTTGCAATCCTGGGATTATGTTATTCCAGATGAATTTGCAAATTGCCCTTTCTAACTTGGTGAAGAATTGAGTTGGAATTTTGATGGGGATTGCATTGAATCTGTAGATTGCTTTTGGCAAGATGGCCATTTTTACTATATTAATCCTGACAATCCATGAGCATGAAAGTTCTTTCCATCTTCTGAGGTCTTCTTTGATTTCTTTCTACAGAGACTTGAAGTTCTTGTCATAAAGATCTTTCACTTGTTTGGTTAGAGTCACACCAAGGTATTTTATATTTGTGACTATTGTGAAGGGTGTTGTTTTTCTAATTTCATTTTCATCCCATTTTTACTTTGAGTATAGGAAGACTACTGATTTGTTTGAATTAATTTTATATCCAGCCCCTTTGCTAAAGTTGCTTATTAGGTTTAGGAGTTCTCTGGTGAAATTTTTGGGGTCACTTAAATATATGATCATATTATCTGCAAATAGTGATATTTTGACTTCTTCCTTTCCAATTTATATCTCCTTGATCTCCTGTTGTTGTCAAATTGCTCTGGCTAGGACTACTATATTAAATAGATAGGGAGAAAGTGGCCAGCCTTATCTAGTCCCTGAATTTAGTGGGATTACTTTGTTTCTCTCCATTTAGTTTGATGTTGGCTACTGGTTTGCTGTATATTGCTTTTACTATGTTTAGGTATGGGCCTTGAATTCCTGATCTTTCCAAGAATTCTAACATGAAGGGATATTGAATTTTGTCAAATGCTTTCTCAGCATCAAATAAAATGATCATGTTTATTTTTTCTTTGAGTTTATGTATTGAATTTCATTGATCGGTTTCCATATATTGAGCCATACCTGCATCCCTGGAATGAAGCCTACTTGATCGTGGTGAATGATCATTTTGATATGTTCTTGGATTTGGTTTACAAGAATTTTATTGAGTATTTTTGCATCAATATTCTTAAAGGGAATTGGTCTGAAGTTCTCTGTCTTTGTTAGGTCTTGGTTTTGGTGCTAGCATAACTGTGGCTTCATAGAATGAATTGGGTAGAGTACCTTCTGTTTCTATTTTGTGGAATAGTTTGAAGAGTAGTGGTATTAGGTCTCCTTTGGAGGTCTGATAGAATTCTGCACTAAACTCATCTGGTCCTGGGCTTTTTTTTTTTTTTTTTTTTTTTTTGGTTGGGAGACTTTTAATGACTACTTCTATTTCTTTAGAGGTTATGGTTTTACTGTTCCTGATTCAACTTTGGTATTTGGTATCTGTCTAAAAAATTGTACATTTCATCTAGATTTTCCAGTTGTGTTGAGTATAAGTTTTTATAGTAGGATTTGATGATTTTTTGAATTTCCTCAGTTTCTGTTGTTATATCTCTCTTTTCATTTCTGATTTTGTTAATTTGGACACTGTCTCTGTACCCTCTGGTTAGTCTAGCCAAGCATTTATTTATTTTGTTGATTTTCTCAAAGAACCAACTCCTGGTTTCGTTGATTCTTTGTAAATTTCTTTTGGTTTCTACTTGGTTGATTTCAGCCCTGAGTTTGATTATTTCCTGCCCTCTACTCCTCTTGGGTGCATTTGCTTATTTTTGTTCTAGAGCTTTCAGTTGTGCTCTCAAGCTTCTATGCTATGCTCTCCCCAGTTTTTTGGGGGGGGAGGGACTCAGGGCTATGAGTTTTCCTCCTAGCACTGCTTTCACTGTGTCCCATAAGTTTGGGTATGCTGTCCCTTCATTTTCATTAAAATGTCTTTAATTCTAAAAAGTCTTTAATTTCTTTCTTATTTCTTCCTTGATCAAGTTATCATTGAGTAGAGAGTTGTTCAGCTTCCAGGTATATGGGAGCTTTCTGTTGTTTTGTTGCTATTGAAGACCAGCCTTAGTCCATAGTGATCCATAGAATGCATGCCATCATTTCAATCTGCTTATATCTGTTGAGGTCTGTTTTGTAACCAATTATATGGTCAGTTTTGGAGAAGGTACCATGAGGTGCTGAGAAAAAGGTAGATTCTTTTGTTTTAGAATGAAATGTTCTATAGATAACTGTTAAATCCATTTGGTCCATAACTTCTGTTAGTTTCACTGTGTCTCTGTTTAGTATGTGTTTCCATGTTCTGTTCATTAATTAGGGTTGGGTGTTGAAGTCTCACACTATTATTGTGTGAGGTGCAATGTATGTTTTGAGCTTTAGTAAAGTTTCTTTTATGAATGTGCATGCCCTTGCATTTGGAGCATAGATGTTAAGAATTGAGTGTTCTTCTTGGTAGATTTTTTCCTTTGATGAGTATGAAGTGTCCTTCCTTATCTTTTTTTGATAACTTTTGGTTGAAAGCCAATTTTATTCAATATTAGAATGGCTACTCCATCTTGTTTCTTGGGAGCATTTGCTTGGGAAATTGTTTTCCAGCCCTTTACTGTGAGGTAGTGTCTGTCTTTGACACTGAAGTGTGTTTCCTGTATGCAGCAAAATGCTGGGTCCTGTTCACATATCCAGTCTTCTAATCTTTGTCTTTTTATTGGGGAATTGAGTACACTGATGTTAAGACATATTAAGGAACAGTGATTGCTGCTTCCTGTTATTTTTTATTTTATTTTTATATTTGTATGGCTATCTTCTTTTAGGTTTGTTGAAAGAAGATTACTTTTTTCCTTTTTCTTGGGTGTAGTTTCCCTCCTTGTGTTGGAGTTTTCTATCCGTTATCCTTTGTAGGGCTGGATTTATGGAAAGATACTGTGTAAATTTGGTTTTGTCAAGGAATATCTTGGTTTCTACATCTAGGGTAATTGAGAGTTTTGCTGGGTATAGTAGTCTGGGCTGGCATTTGTATTCACTTAGGGTCTGTATGACACCTGCACAGGATCTTCTGGCTTTTAGAGTCTTTAGTGAGAAGTCTGTTGTAATTCTGATAAGTCTGCCATTATATCTTACTTGATCTCTTTTCCCTTACTGCTTTTAATATTCTTTCTTTGTTTTTTGCATTTGCTGTTTTGACTATTATGTGATGAGAGAAATTCCTTTTCTATCCAATATATTTGGAGTTCTGTAGGCTTCTTTTATGGTTATGGGCATCTCTTTCTTTAGGTTAGAGAAGCTTTCTTCTATAGTTTTGTTGAAGATATTTACTGGCCCTTTAAGTTGGGAATCTTCGTTCTCTTCTCCACCTATTATCCTTAGGTTTGGTCTTCTCACTGTGTCCTGAATTTCCTAGATGTTTGGGGTTAGGAGATTTTTGCATTTTTCATTTTCTTTGACTGATGTGTCAATGTTTTCTTTGGTATCTTCTGTATAGAGATTCTTTATTCTATTTCTTGTATTCTGTTGGTGATGCTTGTATCTCTAACTCTTTACCTCTTTCCTAGGTTTTCTATCTCCAGGGTTGTCTCCCTTTGTGATTTCTTTATTGTTTTTATTTCCATTTTTAGATCTTAGATGGTTTTGTTCAATTCCTTCACATGTTTAGTTGTGTTTTCCTATAATTCTTTAAGGGATTTTTTGTGTTTCCTCATTAGGGGCTTCTAGCTGCTTACCTGTGTTATTTTAAGGGAGTTATTTATGTCCTTCTTAAAGTACTCTATCATCATGAGATGTGATTTTCAAATCAGAGTCATTTTCAATCTTGTTTTTGATACCAATATATGTATATATCTCTAAATCTCTTCACATAAATAACTCAAACAAAAATGTAGAAGTCATTTAAATTATATGAAAATATATTTTAATATGTAATAAGCAATTATTTTTTGATTTATTGATTGAAAATGAAAATATATTTTAAAATTCTCATCTAATTCTTAGATGTAGAAATATAATTAATAAAATTTAGAAAGGAAATAGAATTGAGTAGAATTTCAGAGAATCTGGGGAATTCTAATAAAATTTGATATAACTCTAACTATAGCGTCTATTAACTCAAAGGCCAAAACTAAACATACCGTAAACATGCCAAAGTTTATACTTCCTCTGCCTAGCACTTTTAAGGTCAGTAAGCAACCCCTGAGGAAATAACCATTCCAGCTGAGACTCACCCAATGGAGCCTGGAGGATGTTGGACCCCCTCCACTCTGCTTAAGCCTCATCTATCTTCTAGTCTACACCCCTGCTGGGGCAGTTCAGTGTGTCTGCCCCTCTCCCCACCGACCAGCCTGCTGGTCTTCCAGGAGATCTGCCACAACCAAGGACACAGGTGATAACCCTCCCAAATAACACCCCAGCTGGGACCCCCATGGAGCCCAGCCCCACACCCACCCCTTACCCCCACTCAAGCCCCAACTCCCTTCAGGTCTGTACATCCTCTGGGGAAGATCAGCGTGCCTGCACATCTCCCACTCCCCACAGTCTGCCAGGCTCCTAGGAAGTCTACAACAACCAGGGATACAGCCTTCCTGTCTCCCAGGAAGTCTGTCATCCAGGTCAGGGGAGGACTGCCCTAACCCAGGAACATAGGAGGTATGCTCTAACCAGGGTCAAAGGAGCCCCCTCCCTTCACCAAAAACAGCACAGTCTGCCTCCCAGGAGGCCTGTCCTAACCCAGGTCACAGAGCTCTGCCTGCCTCCAAGGACAAAAACACTCAGGTCAGTTAATACTAGAGATAACCAGATGGCCAGAGGTGAGCACGGGACCATAAGCAGCAGGAGCCAATGTAATTTCAGACCATCAGAACCCAGTTCTCCTACAACAGCAAGCCCTGAATACCCTAACATGCCTGAAAAGCAAGACGCTGACCTAAAGGCCCATATAATGAAGATAATAGAGAACTTTAAAGAGGATATAAATAACTCACTTAAAGAAACACAAGAAAACACTGACAAACAGGCACAAGCTCTTAAAGAGGAAACAAATAAATCCCTTAAAGAAATACAAGAAAACTCAATCAAACAGGTGAAAGAATTGAAAAAAAAAGGCCATCCAGTTACTGACCCAACTTGAGATCAATCCCATGTATGCACACCAAACTCTGACACTGTTACTGATGCCATATTGTGTTTGCAGACAAGAGCCCATCATGGCTGTCCTCTTAGAGGCTATATTAGCAGCTGACTGAGGCAACAAACATCGAAGATTAATTTTGTTGTGCAACTGCTGTGTAAAGTTTCAAGCACAAATGTGTTATAGTACTCTATAAAGCAGCCAAAATGAGGTAAATTAGCCATATATATATATATATATATATATATATATATATATATATACATATACATATATATAATTTGAACATATGAATTTTCCCTAGAATCTCTTTAATTATTTTTATTTTACATACACACAGTCAATTGTTTATTTATTTGTGTGTATGAGTGTGTATACATGTGTCATTGAGTGCCTATAGAGCTCAGAGTCAAGGTGCAACACACATAAACATGTAAAAATAAATAAATTACTTTAAATATTTTAGAAGAAGAGGGTTAAGGGTAAATTTTTCAATTACTGTCTGTCACTGTAAGCATGGCTACTTTGTAAAAATAGAGTCATTCTTTATATGAAAATGGTAAGGAGGGCAGCAAGTAGCAGCAGAAAAATTATACTTAAGGGCTGGCAAAATCATATTTAAAGGATTCCACATTATCATATATTTATGACATATTATTATACATATACACAGATATACACGCACAGACACTACACACACACGCACACACACACACATACATATATGCTTCCTGTGAATTTCTTAACTTTTCATAGGTTTGAGTTGATTTTTTTATTTTGGGTCAATTAATGGATAAGAAATATCAAGACAAATCAGCATGTAAATTTATTAAATGTGTGCTAACAATGTACTAGATTCAATAAGAAAATTTAGTTTTTCTAAAATTATAAATATGGTAATATGAACTCCAAAACTATTGTAAACTGAAGTACTATGTACACACTTGGCAATGTTTGGTCTCCAGTACACGGGAGGAAGGAAATAACCATTACTTAGTGGGTTTTTTTTTTTTTTTTGTCTTGGTTTGTTTGTTTGTTTGTTTGATGTGGCAGTTGACATTCTGTGGATTCAGCATAAAGCTTGTTTCTCATAATCTTTCAAGACATTTCTCCCTTTGTTACTGCTAAAGAAACAAACTCAAAGGTGTCATGGGTACCTGCTGAGGAAGCCTGAGCTGGGCTTACTCAGCTCTAACTCAGTGACCCTTTCCTATTCTTTACTACTTTTCTTGCTTTGTTGGCATGCAGGTGCCCATGGATGATTCTCCCTTTCAGAAATCATTAATTGCCTACAGTTCTTCACCTGGGGGTGGGGCTTGTGGGATTGTCCCCATCAACATTGGTATGCCAAGTGGTATTTCTACATTTGGGTGTTGCTTAGGTTACCATACTGATGAGATTTCTTGTTGTCCTCTCTGTGTCCTATGTAGATTTTATCTCAATGCAGGCATTCTGATTCTCTGATCTTACAATCTCTCTGGCCCCTCTTCTGTGTTGTTCTCTGAGTCTTAGTTTAAATTGCAAACTTGTTTATTTTATTACTATCACCATTAAAAGATGCTTACTTAAAGCATAGCACTAACACAACTGCTTACAGTTTCATTTTCTAATAAAATGTGAATTGGAACAACTTAAGGTAAATCCTAATTATTGTAAGAAAATAAAGATACGGGTGAAATAAAACTTTAGTCTGTAAAGCTCTGTGATGAGCAATGAGTTTAAAATTTATGATCATATTTTCATTTTACTTTGCAGCAGCATAAAATTCCACTTAGCATATGTTTCCCATTTTATTTATTCAGTTATGTAGGCTGGCTTCATTTCTTAGCCATTGTGAATTGTGTATTGTAATGTGGATATGGAGAGAGATTAGCAGAGAGGGATGAAAGTGGGTGGGCCTAAGAACAATGTGCAATGAGCATATGCTAATGAAGCCTGTTCATTTATATGCTATTCCCAAAAGATTAATAAAAACAAGATTATGTTAGTTTGGATCTTAAATATCTATATCTGTCTTAAATATCTATATCTACCAAAGCCCATATATTACACATTTATTTGCTACAGTGGTGCTATTAGGAACTGGTTGTACCTTTAAGATGTAGGACCTGTGAAGAGCTACTCATTCCTTCTCCTCCTCGTCCCTTCCAGTCTTGAGAAGCTCTGTCCAGCCACATTCTCCTGCCATGATGTGCTACCACATGCTCAAAGCAATGAGACCAAGGGAGCAGAGACTGAGGCATGGGAAACCTTGAGCCCAAAAAAAACCTTTCTCTGTGCATTGCATGGCTATTTGCCACGTTAACAGAAAGCTGACTGATACTGACTGAAAGGAAACCAAAGTTTCCAATATTTAAGGGCCCACAAAAATTACAAAATCTTCTTTATTCTTTTGTCAATAAGATGAGACACAGGGGTCTTCAAACTTAGTGTCACTTTTAAAATGATATGTAACTCGTACTTGTTCCAATACAATACGGAAAAGCTATCATTCTCAGACCCTCTGTACAGTGTAATCTAACTGACTGCTTCCCCAGTCACAGATGGTTATCGAGGAGCACATGCAAGACATTCAGGAAGAGTGGACAGCACGCATACAGCAATTGGCAAGCCCTGACCCAAGCACCGCCCCCATCCAAGCTCTGCCCCTGCCTCCTGCTTTCCAGCTGCTTCTGTTTTAACCATAGTTGACATGCGATGATTATTGCTTGTTATGATAATGTAAAACATATAAGAATAAGGCTTCTCACTTCAGATATCAGTAAAATAGTATTTTATATTGAATTGCATTATCCATGGGGAAAAGGGATATATAAATAAGATGATTGCCTGAGAATTAGTAATTTACAATTATGAGAACATAAAATGGATGCACACCAAAGCCCTGTCACTCCCGACAAAGCTTCAAATGGATTATTTTCCTCTCTTCTTCTAACATGCTCCCAGTGTCCTATTATTTTATATAAAAATCAGGGATACAACTTACTCAAGGAATCCACTCCTTTATTCCTTCATATTTGTGCAATTAATTGTGAGATTCTACCTGACATACTTTTAAAACAGCTCTTGATAGAGCCAGTCCCTCCAAACTGGACTTTTTCTGTCTACAATTTACATTTGTTATAACCATATTAGTATTATGTAATCTGTGTACACTCATGTATACTAATATGTTTGTGTTTGACATGTGAGTATATAAGTTCACTTCTGTGGAGAAAGAGGAACACTCCTTGTTGGCGGGATTGCAAGCTTGTACAACCACTCTGGAAATCAGTCTGGCGGTTCCTCAGAAAATTGGACATAGTACTACCAGAGGATCCCGAAATACCTCTCCTGGGCATATATCCAGAAGATGTCCCAACCGGTAAGAAGGACACATGCTTCACTATGTTCATAGCAGCCTTATTTATAATAGCCAGAAGCTGGAAAGAACCCAGATGCCCCTCAACAGAGGAATGGATACAGAAAATGTGGTACATTTACACAATGGAGTACTACGCAGCTATTAAAAACAATGAATTCATGAAATTCCTAGGCAAATGGATGGACCTGGAGGGTATCATCCTGAGTGAGGTAACCCAATCACAAAAGAACTCACATGATATGTACTCACTGATAAGTGGATATTAGCCCAGAAGCTCAGAATACCCAAGATACAATTCGCAAAAACATATGAAACTCAAGAAGAACGAAGACCAAAGTGTGGACACTTTGCCCCTTCTTAGAATTGGGAACAAAACACCCATGGAAGGAGTTACATAGACAAAGTTTGGAGCTAAGACGAAAGGATAGACCATCTAGAGACTGCCGCACCAGGGATCCATCCCATAATCAGCCTCCAAATGCAGACACCAGCAAATTGCATACGCCAGCAAAACTTTGCTGAAAGGACCCTGATATAGCTGTCTCTTGTGAGGCTATGCGGGGGCCTGGCAAACACAGAAGTGGATGCTTACTGTCAGCTATTGGATAGAACACAGAGCCCCCAGTGGAGGAGCTAAAGAAAGTACCCAAGGAGCTAAAGGAGTCTGCAACCCTATAGGTGGAACAACAATATGAACTAACCAGTAACCCTGGAGCTCCTGTCTCTAGCTACATATGTAGCAGAAGATGGCCTAGTCGGCCATCACTGGGAAGAGAGACCCCTTGGTCTTGCAAACTTTATATGCCTCAGTACAGGGGAACGCCAGGGCCAAGAAGTGGGAGTGGGTGGGTAGTGGAGTGGAGGGGGAGCATATGGGGGACTTTTGGGATAGCATTTGAAATGTAAATGAAGAAAATACCTAATTAAAAAAAAAGGAAAAAAAATAAGTTCACTTCTGTGCACATGTGTTTGTGTGTGTGTGTGTGTGTGTGTGTGTGTGTGTGTGTGTGTGTGTTCCTCTCTGTCACCTTTGGAGGGCAGAGTTTGATGAACAGAGGACTTCTTCAGTTGCTAGTCATCTTATCATTTGAGACAGGTCTCCTTACTGAGTTTGGAGCTCAGTCTTTTAGCTCTGCTGGCTGCTGGCCAGGAGTTCTGTAACTCTGCCTGTCTCTAGCCCCTCATCCCGGGGTTGCAGCTTACAGACATGCCAAAGTTTTAACACAGATGCAGGGGAATCTAAACTGAAGTCTTCATGGCTTTATAAAAACCATGATCCCCAGACCCACACTTACATATTTTAAAGCAAAAATGATCATACTTCACCTTCTGGGGACTTTGAAGATACTTTTTTAGAAAACAAACAACAACAACAACAAAAAAAAACCAAACCTATTCCCTTTATTCTCTGTTTTCTCTTCTTTTAGATTTCCTACTACCCAGTCATTGGACTCCTGGCCTGACTCTTCCATTTTACAAATATCTTTAGACTTTTTTATATCATTCTCTTTACACACAACTTCAACATATTGAAGAAAAGTATTCATTTAAATGTTTTAAATTTTTGATTGTGAGTCTAAACTTTAATGGCTGAGCTATCAGTCATGGGGGTCAGAGGGAGGGAGGGACCTGGTGGGAGAGGGGACAGGGAGGGGGGAGGGGAAACATGATCTACTACTGGGGGTACAGGACCAAAGCCCTAAAGGCCAGCAGAAAGAATAGAAACAGGCAACCTTGGAAGTAGGATGTGAGGGAACCCTCTATAATGTACAGAGACCCGAGAGATAAGAGTCTCTCAGAACTCAAAGGGAGGAACCTTGGGTGAAATGTACAACAATGCGGAGAAGGAACTTGTAGAGTTCACGTTCAGTACAAAGATAGGACATCAAGTGGAGGGATGGTGTTGCAACCCCATAATCATAAGTGGTCACTCAGAATTGTTCTTGTCTGAAGGAACTGCAGGAACAAAAATGGAGAAGAGCCTGAGGGAAAGGAGATCCAGTGACAGACCCAAACTGGGATCCAGCTCAAGGGAAGGCTCCAAGGCCTGACACTATTATTGATGCTATGGTGTGCCTACAGACAGGAACCTAACATGGCTGCCTTCCGAGAGGCCCAACAAGCAACTGAAAGAGTTAGATGCAGATACTAGCACCCAAGCAATGGACTGAAGCCAGGGACCCCTGAAGTGGAATTGGGGGAAAGCTGGAAGAAACTGAGGAGGAGGGTGACCCCATGGGAAGACCAGCAGTATCAACTGACCTGGATCTCTGAGATCGTTCAGACACTGGACTACCAACCAAGCAGCATACACTAGCGGGTCCGAGGCCCCTGACACATATATAGCAGAGGACTGCATGGTCTGGCCTCAGCGAGAGAAGGTGCACATAACCCTTGAGAGACTTGAGGCCCCAGGGAGTGGGGAAGCCTAGTGGGTGTGGGGGAGGGATATCCTCTTGAGATGGGGGGGGGTATGAGATGGGGAACGGTTGGGGTGCACACTGGGAGGGAATAAAATATTGACTATAAAAGAGGATTAAAGAACAAAAATAAATAAATTTTAAAAAGTAAAAGTTTTAAACTGGATTACAATATGGTAATGTATACTAAGCTTGGAGTACAACATTTAAAAATGTGTAGAAATATGTAGCCAAGATCAAGATATAGTAGAATATGTTTAATGCCTTGGAAGTTTCCCTCTGGCACTTCCTAACATGATCTCCACATGTATAAACATCACTAACTGTGATTTTTGCCTCTTCTCAGACTACAAATAAATACAAATCAACACCATGTATAATTCCATGCATGAAAGATTTCTCTTGTTAAGCATCTGTGAGATACATTCATGTTGAATTCCATTGATACATTCTAATATGTATTATTTACTCTTCTGCTAGATATTATCAGTTGTTTACAAGATGTGGTTACCACTAAGGAAGATGCATTAAGTATTCTATATATCTATGTTTTATAAATTACTTCTTTGGGGGTATATAACCAGACTAACATAAATGTAGATAAAATGTGTTTTGTGTTTAATAGTTTGCATGTAGCAGTAACCTACAATAAGCACTTAATGCTGTATGTTATCTGTTTTAATTTTAGTTAGTCCAGTTGAACAGTTGTATATCATAGTGGTTCCTAAATGTATATGTAAATACACACACACAAATACACACACATCTGGCCAACATACAGTGTTAGGGATCAAACCGAGGCCCTTCCACATGCTAGACAACTAACTGTTCTACCATGCTAGCCAAGTGTTCTGTCACTCAGTTACATCTTTTGCCTTTGGTTTTTAAGGCAGGATTTTACCATGTAGCTCAGGGTGGCCTTGAGCTTACTTTTGGTTTAACCTAGACTTGAGTTCCTTCCTATATTTTCTGGGTGCTGGATTACAGGTGTCTAACATTAGGCTCAACTGTCAACTACTTTTAACCTGGATCAACACCTGATCCCCTAGAGATAAATGTCAACCTGACTTTTTAGTATTCAATCTATATCCACTTTTTGATGTTTCATATTCTTATATATATGCCTTCATTCTTCATATTAGGCTGTACGTGAAGGTGTGAGGGAGTCTTAGGTGAACGTGTAAGACATGGATGGAGTCCTGAGTGAATGTGTACTGTTGGCATGTGCACAGACAAGTCAAAGGCACTAATGCTTTCAGTGTCAGTGAACTGACAAAGCCTTCTGGATGAGGCTCCAAGTGGTGGTGACGTCTTGCTCTGTTCCAAGAACATGTGTTTACGAATGATTAAGTAAATACAGCTTCCTCCTCTGTGATGAGTGCACCCTGAGCCTGCTACCTTACAGAGGACCCCTACAAAGACCAGCTAACCCTGACTTCTCCTGCTGTTCACAATAGACAGAGGTTTCAGGTTATTGCCCATCAACCAGGGTGAGCATAGCCCATCTGATCCCAGCTTCTCTGTATGTGTGTCTCAGGTCTGTCCTTTTTTAAAAATAATTTTTTATTAGATATTTACTTTATTTACATTTCAAATGTTGTTCCCATTCCTGGTTTCCCCTCTAAGAGCCCACTGTCCCCTTCCCCTAACCCACCCACACCCACTTCCTGGCCCTGGCATTCCCCTATACTGGGGCATATTGATTCACAGAACCAGGGGCCTCTCCTCCCATTGATGACGAATAGGCCATCCTCTGCTACATATGCAGCTAGAGCTATGAGTCCCACCATGTGTACTCTTTGGTTGGTGGTTTAGTCCCAGGGAGCTCTGGGGGTACTGATTAGTTCATATTGTTGTTCCTCCTATGAGGCTGCAAACCCCTTCAGCTCCTTGGGTACTTTCTCTAGCTCCTTCACTGGGGACCCTGTGCTCAGTTCAATGGATGGCTGTGAGCATCCACTTCTGCATTTGTCAGGCACTGGCAGAGCCTCTCAGGAGACAGCTACATCAGGCTCCTGTCAGCAAGCTCTTGTTAGCATCTGTAATAGTGTCTGGTTTTTATTGGATGCATTCCCCAGGTGGGGCAGTCTCTGGATGGCCATTCCTTCAGTCTCTGCTTCACACTTTGTCTCTGTAACTCCTTCCATGGGTATTTTGTTCCCCCTTCTAAGAAAGACTGAAGTATCCACACTTTGGCCTTCCTTCTTCTTGAGTTTCATGTATTTTGCGAATTGTATCTTGGGTATTCTGAGCTTCTGGGCTAATATCCACTTATCAGTGAGTGCATATCATGTGTGTTCTTTTGTGATTGGGTTACCTCACTCAGGATGATATCCTCCAGATCCATCCATTTGTCTAAGAATTTCATGAATTCATTGTTTTTAATAGCTGAGTAGTACTCCATTGTGTAAATGTACCACATTTTCTGTATTCATTCCTCTGTTGAGGGACATCTGTCCTTTCTTTATTTCCTTGTCATCTGAGTCAGATGACTCGGGCCAGGCTATGCCAAACATGGCAGAACTTGGCTCATTTGCTTTCATACTATAAAGATTTCAGGAGTTAGTACCAAAGAGTCCCAGATATAATTTTTATATCACCAGTAATTAAGGTTTTGAGTATTAGTATCTACAAAATTAAACTCAAAATAATAATTACCTTATAGAGAAACTATGAAAACTAAATTTTCCCATATCTAGTATGTGTCACCCTTTTCTATTTAAGTTAGTGGTTCTCAACCTTCCTAATGCTATGGCCCTTTAATATAGCTCCTCAGTTTGTGGTGACCTTCAACCATATAATACTTTTGTTGCTACTTCATAACTATAAATTTGATATTGTTATAAACCATAATGTGAGTATCTGATATGCAAACCCTGTGAAAAGGTCACATGACCCCAAAGGGGACACGATCCACAGGTTGTGAACTGCTGATTTAGGGAGATACTTGGGATAAGAACACTGCTATTTATTGGATCTGGGGGAAGTCTTAAGTTTTAAACCTTGGCAAAAATATGTTGCATGGGTGTGTTATACCAAATCTTTAAAAGTTTATGTAAACTTTATATTACTCAATAGACCATGTCTATTTAAATCTAACTAGATATTAATGTTTTCATGCTATAAGGTAACGCCAGTGTTGGGCGTGCAGAAAGACAGGGCATCTGTGTGCTCTTCTCCCCATAAGCTCAGCTCCACAGTAAGTATGTAATCCGTCTGCGGACAAGAACACAGACTGTCTGTCAGGCAGTGCCTACTCACCCTTTTCCTCTCCTACTTTGGGGCCTGTCTTCTCTCTACCCCCCCTCTGGTGTTCTGTTGCTGAGTTTCCTCCCTAGTGTCTTTCATAATCTCATTTCCATCTCCCAATAAGACTCGATTACTTCATAAATCTGTATTTTAGCTTCATTCTTTCTCTTGAGAGCCACACTGACATTTTAAATAATCTATTCAGCAAATAATAATCAAAGATAATAAAAATGACTATAGCCAGACCTCAATTCACTATGTTTCCTCCCACAAAAGCTCTACCTTTCCTTTTCCTTGGCTGGAGAAATGCTTATACTGTAATAAAGCATTCTAGTCATGGTCTTGCAATGCCTGCATGATCTCTACTGTATCTTCTTGTGTGACCTCATCTTGTACATTGCTCTGCTTGCTCCTCTGCCTCAGGCTCTATGCAGATCCTTCAGCACATCGGGATGTTTGCCGGATGGCCTTTGTAGACATCATCCTCTTCTCCAGAATATTCTTCTGCTGGATGGCTCCTGCTCAGCTTACATCCATCACCTCAAATATAATCTCTTCAGAGACCTGGTCTCCACAACACTGTTTTTCTGTTTTATCTGCTTACACATTTCTCACCCAGCTATCACAATTTCAAGTGATCATTAAATAACCTTAGCATTTAGTATGATGCCGAGTAGATGTTAGCAAAAGATGATAAAGGAATGAAGGATCCCACACCACTGTCTCTTCTCCTTTCGCATCCTCCCTAGATGGGGTGAGCTTTGTTGTTTTGGCTACAAATCCAACATGACTGTACTGACATACACTATGGATTGGACAAAGTTCTCTCAATGGAACTTATTACCAATGCCTCAGAATTGATCAGATACATGGATCCAACATCCATAATGATACTACGTCCTGCTAGCTTAGAAGCCCTGTCTTGAATCATGGCCATGTTGAATGAAAAGACAAGGAGAAAGTAAATCAGATGGCTGGCTATATCTCTGCTTCTTCCTAGTGCCTAGGACTCAACCTCTCCTTTCCTATTGGAATGACTGGACTAAAAAGAGAGAGAGAGAGAGAGAGATGGGGGGAAAGGGGAATGGAAAGGGGAAGAGGGAGAAGGGGGAGGGGGAAGGACAGAGGGAGGTGGAGGGGGAAGGAGAGGGAGGGGGAGGGGAAGGAGAGGGAGGGGAGGGGGAGGGGGAGGGGGAAAGGGAGAGGGAGAGAGAGGGGGAGGGGGGAGGGGGAGAGGGAGAGAGAGATCTGCCTTTGCAATAGGTAGACACTGAGTCTTTAAACTGGGCCTTATCTAGGCATCTGAAGCAGTCTCTTGACCTCCAGCAGTAGCATTGCCAGTGCATTCTAATGTATCCAGCAATTTAAATATGGGTTCTCTGGGTTGTACGCAGAAATCAAACTTCAGTCCTTATGCTGACAAAACAAGCACTTTACCCAACTGAGCTATTTCAGAACCCGGGGCATCTGAGTTTTACACAACACTCTGATCATTGCTGTATGGATGCTTCAGCAGCACTACATTGTTTAAACTGTCAAACTAATAACATATATCTAGCTATTTGTCAGTAATTCAATGGATAAATTAACTTCCATAAGATATAATGCTTTCACCCTTCAATTCAAAAGATACGACCTATGTCCCTGTGGAAAAATGCTGTTTATTTGAAGCAAAAAGTTCTTTTGACATTAAGCCACTGCAAGCATAAAAGTAAAAAATAAAATGGAGGGTTATACCACCTCCTCTAGAGCACACCTACTGGGAGGAAGACGGTTACTCTAAATCTTATGGGCAATGGAATCCTCAAAAGGTGACTTTATTTAGAAACAGTCTTTTCAGGTGTTACAGGTTAAAATGAGGGAATATTAGACATGGGTGGCTCTAATTCAGAAACTCTGGCTATGTGACAATGTGCAGAGATGGAAGGGCTATAGCTGTAACCCACACTAGACTGAGGAATCTGACCCACACGGGAAGCTGGGAATTTGACCACGAAGGAAGGAATCTCACCCAGAGTTCTCCAGGCAAGGGAAGCTCTGATAACACCTAGATTTCCACATCTAGCTGTCAAGAGCACAACAATTTGTTTCAATGGCATCAAGTTGCTACAAAGCCTGAGGAAAGTTGAAGTCATGGGAGAGCCTTAGGAACCTTAGGTTATGTGAGGTTTTCCTGAGGAAGTGACATCCTGGCTGTAACTTTTAAGGAAAAGAAAGTGACAGTAAATGTGCCAAAGTCCCAAGATGAAGTGTTTGTCAGTTCAAGAAGCCATGTGCTTTGCTCTAGGTTCTAAGGGCCGAAGTAGCAGAGTTTGGATTTCCTCCTAGGTCTTTGGATTCCAACACCAGAGGTTAAAGTTTCCCCATTATTCCTTCAATATGAAATGAACCTAACACACACACACACACACACACACACAGAGGGGGGGAGAGAGAGAGAGAGTTCAATGTGCTGGGAAATTAACAGCACAGCATATACAGGCTAAATGGTACCGAGAAAAAGAGAGGAGACTGCTAGAGTGACAGCCATTCTCCTTAACTAATGTACCCTAAGAACGATAAGAGCAGCCAGTTTAATCACCCCCCAAAGATCACACCAGATTTGCAGAGTTCTTCAGCACCCAGGTGAAAGGAGGGGTAGAGAGGCTTGCTGAAATCTGCAGGTCTGGTGCTTTCTATTCAAAATTGCCCACAATCAAAATATTCCTCATACCTCTTTCCTGAATAAAAAGCTGAGTACTTCTCTTTCCTACCCTAATTTGGCTGTGATGCTGTGAGCTGAACTCATCCTTTAGACAGGTTTTGTTTGACCATTTCAATACTCTAGATGTTTCGCACAACAGCTCGGATACCAAATGTCTCTGGTAAAATCAGAAGTCCATGCCATAAGGAATGACTATGAGCCTGAACAATGGCTTCCTCTTAGAAAGGGCACAGATGTGAATCTGTAGCTTCAGCCACTTCTGCTTGTGAGAGGTATCCGTCTTAAACAGCTTGTCTCGACTCCTGCAGGCATTTGGATCATCAACAAGGATGAACTTTTTCGTTTTCACCCTGACCTCCCTTAGGATGTGTCGGTTGTGTCAAGCTCAGACCCCACTGTCCCAAGAAACATGTCAATCTTCCATTCCTATGCGACCTGGCCCCCCTCATCCCATTCTCAACCCAGTTCTATCCTCCTCTCAAAGAATGACTCTAGCTATAATCTTTTACTTAGATCTACTTGCTCTACTTCTCCAGAAGTAACATTTTTTTACTGGATTTACCCCTCAGAGTTTTGAGTATTACATGATACCATCAGTTACATGGCACACATATATTCAGTGAAGCATGGTGATTCTCATAAGAGCTATCATCATAGCACTTAGGAACTACAATACACATGGCTAGCTTTCATAACACGTATCAACAGTGGAAGATACCAATCACTCAACATCAGAGCAGAGTTGGCAAGTCAGCAATTCGATTCACTTTAGATTAGATTAGCATGTTTTGCCTCAACCTGTTACTTCCAAACAGTCCATTACTCAGTGGCTGCCTATCAAAGAACTGAGAAAACAGAACCTAGTTTCCTTGTGAACTTTTTTAGTATAAAGGCATCATGACAAGAGGGGACAAAGACAATGGTTACAATTATTAAGTCTTTCCATGAGCTTGGAACTTACCATGGAAAACTGACGATGCATCATCATACTCTTGTTAAAAATACTACAAGCTGATCTTGTACAGCTTCTATGACACAAAATGTGGAGTAACTACCTACTGAGAGGGCTCCTTTATGGTGTCACCAGCCTCCAAGGGCCTTTGAAATTGTGAGCATTCTCTTCAGAGTCTAAGCTAGACTATATCAGACACCCCTCCTGGATATACCTTGAAACCTGTGCCTCAGCTCTGCACATTTTTTAATTGGTTTTTCAAAACAGGGTCTCTCTGTAAAGCCCTGGTTGTACTGGAACTCACTCTGTAGACCAGGCTGGTCTAGAACTCAGAAATTCGCCTGCCTCTGCCTCCGAAGTGCTGGGATCAAAGGTGTGCACCACCACTGCCCAGCTCTGTACACCTTTTAGTTTTAGATTCAATTTTAGTTTTAGAGATTCCTTATAAAAGCTAATTTACTGTGGCCCAATCATAACAATGTATACAGAATAGCAGCCTATCTAGACCCAGCATAGATGTTTATGGTTAAACAGAACATTGCCCTGGGACTCAGCCAACTCACCTGTGTATTGTTCCTTTGCCAATACTAGGCAAGCTTGAATTAGAAGAAATATCACAGTCATGGCTGATTCACAAATTCAGAGTAAATGTCAGCTACATCCTGCCTTATGAGTTATCTGGGATTTCTGAAGAAAAGCAGAAAATTACCTAGAGGATGTGTTTGCTCTTTGTGTAATATGTTAAACACCGAATGTGCTCTGGTGTGTCAGAATATAAAGGTCATTTCCATTTGGGGTAAGACAGAATCAGATTTGCATCCAAGTATTTAAAAGACAAATAATAGGACCTTAACGCTTTTACATTCCTTACCTAAATTATTTTCAGGTGTTTTGGTAGTCTACCAGTTTTAATAAATGCCCACAACTCTTTGCAGGAATAGGTCATGAAGAGGAAACAAGACAACAAAGACTTTCTCAGAGGCCTAAGGAAAATGAGACCACCATGTTGTGAGCTGAACAGCATAAAGAAGCAACTTGTGGATCAGAATCTACTACTTATATGGAAAGTCCACTGCTCCCAGCTTTGCAAAATAGAATAAATTCATTTAACAGCTCTTTACCCCAGTGACGAACAGAATCATTCACGAGGTAAGGATTGCATGAGTCTGGGCATACAAACTTTGAGATTATTATTCAAGTGCCAGGTATCATTACTATTTAACAAAGTGAGAAGCTACCCAAAGCCTCCATCCAGACCCTACCAAAATTTCCAAAGAACATTTTCCCAAGGATTTTTGATATTTCTAGGTGAATGGAGGAGATTTCTTTTTAAAGTTATCCCATTTTCCCACATTTTCTACCATAGAATTTTATATTCTTATTATTGAGAATTGTTTCATCATAAGAGCATCAGCCTATAGTATCTCCACGAAGAGGGACATCCCTAGTGAACTGAAAATAATCAGAGAGCTTGGAACCAAGTGCTCATCTGTCCTTCAGTTTCACATTGCATCTAATAGGCCCTAGTTTCTGAATA
This sequence comes from Mus musculus, assembly GCF_000001635.26. Taxonomy (NCBI): domain Eukaryota; kingdom Metazoa; phylum Chordata; class Mammalia; order Rodentia; family Muridae; genus Mus; species Mus musculus. The sequence continues at coordinate 81,303,994 of NC_000079.6, forward strand.
ATAAATGTAAATGAACCCAATCACTACTCAAAACTTCATTCATTCCAGCAGCAGCTCCGAAAAAAAACAAGCTTGAATTTGCTTCCTTCTTTCCTCTCTTTTCTTTTCCTTCCTTCTTTTCTTCTTTCCTTCCATCCTTCCTTCTTTTGTCCCTGACCCCTTCTTGTGAGGTCTCACTAGGTTCCTTAGGCTAGACCCAAACTCATCATCAGCGCTTTCTACCATGTCTTGTTACAGTTCTTGTCATAAGATAACCTGGCATAGAATTTTCAATATGCTGCTGATGGCCTGAGATCAATGAAGACAAAATAATCGGTAAAAAGATTTAGCGTCTCTAACAATATGCACAGTCTAATTAAAAAATTAAAAAGTATACACACACACACACACACACACACACACACACACACACACACGGAATGTGTGGAATAACTTTAGCTTTGGAAGAAAAGTGAATTAATGAAAGGCTAGTGAACACTAAGGAGTTCACCTAGACTGCAGCTAACATGATAAATGCTGATGATAGAGGAAGGATCTCAATAAAAGAAGAGGAGGGGAGGGAAGGACAGGAAACAGTAAAGTGTAGGAAGAATTATTGAAAAAAAAAATCATGCATCCTTAAGTTAAAGATGCAGTCAAGTACTAAACAGAATAAAAGGCAGTCCATATAAGAATAAACCTTGACCTAGGTTTGAAATGGCACAACCTCAAACATTACCAGAGGGGGACCTCAAACTACACAGCCTTCATCAAGACCATCTGGCTTCCGCATAGTTTACCACACAGGACACAGCAGTATCCTTATGACCCAACTACTATGCCTGCAGGAATTTGATTTAGAAACAAAAGCTGAACAATGGCAAAACTCAGCAACAACATACCAACAGCAGCAGGAAGTGGCAACCCCAGGCTGCTTCATTCTGCCCTGCACATCTTTGTCTTCTTAGGAATTATACTTGTACAAAAGAAATAAATGTAAAAAAAGAAAGAAAGAAAGAGAGAGAGAGAGAGAGAGAGAGAGAGAGAGAGAGAGAAGAGAAGGAAGGAAGGAAGGAAGGAAGGAAGGAAGGAAGGAAGGAAGGAAGGAAGGAAGGAAGGAAGGGAAGGAAGGAAGGAAAGGAAGGAAGGAAGGAAGGAAGGAAGGAAGGAAGGAAGGAAGGAAGGAAGGAAGGAAGCAAGCAAGCAAGCAAGCAAGCAAGCAGAGGAGAAACTCTCTAAACCAGATGGAAATAAGGTCAGGAGTGTTTCCAAAGTCATGAGGAAATGTAGCTCTTAACCTAGATTTTCATAGCAAGGCAAACTGCAATGCAAGATTAGGGCAAAATAAAATTTATTTTTTGTTCTGTTTTGGTTTTTGGTTTTTCGAGACATAGTTTTTCTGTGTAGCCCTGGCTGTCCTGGAACTCACTTTGTAGACCAGGCTGGCCTCGAACTCAGAAATCCGCCTGCCTCTGCCTCCCAAGTGCTGGGATTAAAGGCGTGTGTCACCATGCCCAACAATAACATTTATTTTCTTTGTACAAAATAAATAAATTTTGTACAAACAGCCATTCAGAGAGAGGCACCACCATACCAAAGGGCTTATTGACATTAATTCTTCTGGGAAGAAAAATTAAACCCAGCATATGCAAACAGCTGGCAAACACAGATACTGTGGATAACAAAGAACACCAATAACTTTTGTTTTACGCATACACTACTATGATGACTAAGAAAAACTTACTAAGATCCTTATTAATATTAGGTTAGTATAAATAATTTCAAGCTGCAGTACTATTAGATTTGTAACAATGAACATATATATATATATATATATATATTAAAATTTATCAGTAAACATTAATATGATCCACAGCTGCCAAAAGATCATAGGGGAAAAGGCTAAAGAAAATAATTAATTCAACAGAATAAATGGAAGTAAAAGGTGAAAAAAAGAATATACAATAGATACAAAACAATGGGGAAGCCTACTTGGTATCAGTTAGCACAATAAATGACAAAATAATTAACTAAGCATAGAATACTTGATTTAATGGTAAAAGTAAAACTAGTCATAGTTATACCCATGAATTAGTGCATCTCTCAGCCCCCTCGTCAGAGAGTCTTCCTTTTACAGTAGATGGTAACTGACAACTGGTCAACGTGCAGAGAATGAGAAAAGGATTGTAAGAGGCACGGGTGGTGGATTGCTGCAGTGAACCAGTGGTTTGCATATACAACGGGCAGTCACAAATGTGTCACCATGCCCAAGACCTGTAAAGACCGAGGCACACAAAACCCTGGTATGGAGGTGGGAGATAGTCAGAAATTCTCACCCTTTTTGGAATAGGTTTTGACAATTGATAGATTCTAGGAGAGGGAGGAAAGGAGGGCAGGAGAGAGGGAGGAAAAAGAAGAGGAGAAAGAGGAGGAAAGGGAAGAAGAACTAGAGGAGGAGGAAGTGGAGGAGAAGGAGGTTGCTTCTGGGAAAGCCTATGACAAGCTAGCCATGACCTAGGAGATCAGCCTGTGTATTCATCCTTGGGCTTAAAGAATGGGCGGCAGCGGAACATGTGAAACTGGGAAGACATTGTGGTACTGACAGTGGAGGGATTGGAAAGGAGGGAACAGGGAGTTCACCTTGAACAAATCATACTGTATAATGTGTGAAATTCTCAAAGGTTATATAAGAAGTTATAAATTCCTTGCCCTTAGGACCCTTTCCTCCTACCTGGCTGCCTTGTCTACCTTTAACAGGAGAGGAGGTGCCTAGTCTTACTGCAACTTGGTATGCCACAGCTGGTTGATATCCACTGGAGACGTGCCCTTTTCTGAAGAGCAAGGGGGGGGGTGAAAGGGGGAAAAGGGGGAGGGAGGAAGAGGTGAAGGAGGAGAGACTGGGAGGAGAAGAGGGAGGAGAAACTGAGGTTAGATGTAAAATAAACAAACAAACAAAAGCCTGGGTACAGCAGTGACTGCCTATAACCAAAGAGCTGATGTGGCAGAGGCAGAGGCATCCCGAGACGCTGCCGGCCAGCCAGCTCCGTGAGAGATCCTGTTTCAAAACTAAGGTATTGGGCCAGTTGAGGTGGCTAAATAGTGAAAGGCACCTGCAGCCAAAATCTAGTGGCTTGATTTTGATCCCTGGGAGCCAAGTATTTGAAGGAGAGAACTGATTTTTGATAGTTGTCCTTGATATCCACATGTGTAGCACAGTATGCAGCCCATACACATATACAGATATATAAAGAACAGCATGGCCCATTGGCGGGGGTTGGTAAGCTAGGAGGGGAAAGACTACTGTGACAGATACTGATATTGAGCTTTGGCCTCTATCTATACGCAGGTACAACACACTTGCACATGTACTAGAACACATACTTGCATATGCATACACATGCAAACACATACATACACACAAATAAATATTACACATGAAATGGTATCAATGTATCCTTAAATTATATCTAACTTTAGTGGTATTGAAAGAAGATAATAACAGCCATTCAGAACAGAGATTTGAAACATTTCCCTTAGATATTCACAGGTTGAGAAGATAAAACAACACAAGGATGTAAATGGTTTGAAGACATAATAATTTGAAAAAACCAATAGAAAACATTTACAAAACTTTACTATTATAGTCTGTCTAAATTTTCAAGGGAAGATTTATAATAATAAATCAGGTATGCTTTATTTTAATTTGGTGCTATCAAATTAGAAACCAATAGTAAAATAGTAAAAAGTGATACATTTTTTCATTTTAAATTTAAATTAATTTAATTTGAAAAAATAATTTTAATTTAATTTTTAAATTCATTTCTCTATTGGTTCAGAATATTAAACATGGAAATAAAATGTATAGAATTAAATGACAATGAAAGCTTTAAATACCAAAAAGTCAGTAATAAATAAAAATGATGAAAATGAAAAATAAATACAAATATCAGTAATATATAAAAATGAAAATGTAGACTAAATTGTACTTACTAAACAAAAATAAGAGACAAAAAAATGCAATCAGCTAAATAAATAGAAGGTAAACATACCAGGTAGACAAAAAAAAAATAGATATGAAGGAAATATAAAGTCTTTACTAGAAAAGAAAGTCAATAGAACTAAAAGTTTATTCATTGAAAATATTAATGAAACAAACTACCCTTATATAAACATTCTGCAGGAAACAATGAACAACTAAGTGGTCAGTGTACAGAGGCTAAGAAAGTACAGAGTGCTCAGGCCTAAGAGAGACATCTCTATCACACCTTTCCCCACAAGGGTGAGGGGCCGTGAATACCAGAGGCAGCGTGTTGACTACAAGGACACAGTTTTCCAGACACAAGAGAGCAGTCATGACAGCACACATAAGACACAAGCAAGCTCAAGCCAGCCACAGTCCCAGCAGGGAGAGGGAGACTGCTGTGAGTGAAGTCCCAACCCTTGCTAGCAGCCAAGCTACCAGGACAGTGAGAGTCAATTGTCTTTAAGGGTGTGACCACTGCGAGAGCTACCACATTGCAGGGGCTGGCCCCACACCCAGAGCTATGTGGCTCACACAATTGGACTTCATAGGTTTAAAAGGAGAAAAAGACCACAGAAAAATTGTGGGGGAGCTGAGGATAGATCTTGGAGGAGTTGAGAAGGGGGAGGTGAAAATGACCAAAATATATTATATGAAATTCACAAATAAAAATCTTGTTCAAAATAGGAAATATTACTAAGGTTCAATGCATTCAAAACATCATAAAGAATAAATAATTTTCTATGTATGAACTCAAAGTCATAGACACACAGATAGATCTTTAGAGAGAGGATAAAATACCTAATTTGTGCAAGAATTATACAGAAGGTAAAATGTAAAATCATCCACTAACGATCGCTTCTCTGCTGAAGGAAGAATCTAAAGCCTCTTGGCTTAGAAGAAATCAAGAGTTGCGTGGAGGAATGTTTCAAAACACACAATTGTCGTCCATTCTTGCCACATAAAACAGTGACTCATAGCTTAGGGCTTGTACACTTCATGTTGGAAGTCTATTATAAATGTAGATTGCCTTGTTTCCTTGGAGCAGAGGGCAAGGCAAAAGTTCTGAGAACCTCCACGCTCGCAAACAGGAGAGGTAATCCTCTAAGGTTTGGACGTTCGTCTTCTGAGAATGTTGCTCTTCCTGTGCTGACATTGAGACGTGCATCTGTTGACACTCAGTGGATCTTCCTAGTCACGGTGAGCACCAGGGTCATAACACAAAGTCACCATAACTACAGACATGACTAACTAGCAGCGACAAACCTATTAGCGGGAAGTCACAGTCCCATCTCCTTCCTTCCTTCCTTCCTTCCTTCCTTCCTTCCTTCCTTCCTTCCTTCCTCTCTCTCTCTCTCTCTCTCTCTTTTTCTTTCTTTCTTTCTTTCTCTCTCTGTTTTTCCTCTATTGACTTTCTCCTGCTCAGGTTATTTTCCCTCCTGTAGGACTAAACTGCACTGTGGAGCTGCTTCTCTCTCTCTCTCTCTCTCCTGTTTTCTTCCTCCTTCTCCCTCTCTCCCTCCCTCCCTCTACACTTCTCCTTCCCACTCTCCTTTGTTTTTTTTTGAGGGACAAAGTCTCATTATGTAGCCTCAACTAGGCTTAGAACTCACTATGTAGACCAGGCTAGCCTAGCCTAGAACTCAGAGATACTCATCTCCCTCTGCCTCTGAGTATTAAAGGCATAACCCAGTATCCCCACTTCTTTCTGTATGTCTCTGTGGCTGCCTCTCTCTCTCTCTCTCTCTCTCTCTCTCTCTCTCTCTTTCTCTCTCTTTCTTCCTCTACTGTCTACTGACTTTCTCCTGCTCAGGTTATTTTCCCTCCTGTAGGACTAAACTGCACTAGGGAGCTACTTCTTTCTCTCTCTCTCTCTCTCTCTCTCTCTCTCTCTCCTGTTTTCCTCCTCCTCTCTCTCTCCCTCCCTCCCTCTACACTTCTCCTTCCCACTCTCCTTTGTTTTTTTTTTTTGAGGGACAAAGTCTCATTATGTAGCCTCAACTAGGCTTAGAACTCACTATGTAGACCAGGCTAGCCTAGCCTAGAACTCAGAGATACTCCTCCCTCTGCCTCTGAGTATTAAAGGCATAACCCAGTATCCCCACTTCTTTCTGTATGTCTCTGTGGCTGCCTCTCTCTCTCTCTCTCTCTCTCTCTCTCTCTCTCTCTTTCTCTCTCTTTCTTCCTCTACTGTCTACTGACTTTCTCCTGCTCAGGTTATTTTCCCTCCTGTAGGACTAAACTGCACTAGGGAGCTACTTCTTTCTCTCTCTCTCTCTCTCTCTCTCTCTCTCTCTCCTGTTTTCCTCCTCCTCTCTCTCTCCCTCCCTCCCTCTACACTTCTCCTTCCCACTCTCCTTTGTTTTTTTTTTTTGAGGGACAAAGTCTCATTATGTAGCCTCAACTAGGCTTAGAACTCACTATGTAGACCAGGCTAGCCTAGCCTAGAACTCAGAGATACTCCTCCCTCTGCCTCTGAGTATTAAAGGCATAACCCAGTATCCCCACTTCTTTCTGTATGTCTCTGTGGCTGCCTCTCTCTCTCTCTCTCTCTCTCTCTCTCTGTGGGGGTGGGGGGGGGTGTTGTGGAGAGACCATAGGCCAACGTGGAGTGTCTACTTCAATAACTTTCTACTTGGTTTTTATTTTGGAAGGGCACAATCTCTCAATGAACCTGCAGCTCACTAGTGCAGCTAGATGACTGGCCAGCAAGCCCCAAGAATCCTCTTGTCTCTGGATCCACTCACGAGGATCACAGATCTGTCTCAGTGCCTAGCTTGTTCCGTGGATACTGGGGCTCCAAATCAAAGTCTTCCTGACTGTGGGGTAAGCATTTTACAAGCTGAACTTCCTCCCAGAGATGCCATTCCTTCTGTCTTCCTTTATCTTTCTGAGATAGAGTACCAAGTATCCCAGGCTGGCTGCAAACTCTGTGTAGCTGAGGATAACCTTCAACTTTTTTCTTTCACTTTAATTAAAACATTTTTCATATAATATTTTTGATCATGTTTTTTCTCCTCCCCTAACTTCTCTTAGACCTTCCCACAGACATTATATTCTTTTCTTCTCTTTCTTTAAAAAAAGAAAAATCATAAGAAATAAAAGCAAAAGCAAGGAATATAACCTTCCCCTCAAAAAAGTAAAAATCAAAATGAACAAACAAAAGACTAATAAGACAAAAAAACTCCAGTGCTTCTGACCACTACATGCATGTACTCATAAGCTCTCTCTCTCTCTCTCACACACATGCACACACACACACACACATGAATAAAAATACTTTAAAATAAAATGATATTTTCTGTATTTTCATCAGAGAGAAGAGACTAAGAAAGAGATGATGTGGTATGTGAAATTACTAATTCTGACTTGATAACAACCTGAAACATCTGACTCTCTGGCTCTAAGGCCTCAAGCATTCTTGACAAGACTGGGAAAGCTTTCTTATCCAAGTGGGTATTCTTCTTAACTAAATTGAAGATAGTTGGAACCACCAAGACTACTAAAGTAAAAGAAAACAAAATAAGAGTTATGAATTGAACTCTTGACTTATAAAGTTCATATTGCATAGTCTCAAAACCACAGCGCAGTATCTGGAGACAGGGTCTTTGGGGGGTAGTCTAGTGGAGGAAACAACCTCAATTCCAGTATCCTGTAACTTTAGGTTATACTGAGATATACAACCTGCTCCTCTTTTTAAAAACTATTTACTTTATGCTATATGTATGTCATGAGCCCTTGAATATCAGAAAAGATGTTGGTTCCTCTGGAACTCATCTTCCTAGGAACTGTGAACTGCCCTGTGGGTGCTGGGAACATAAGCCAGGTCTTCTACAAGAGCAACAAGTGATCCCAAGTGCTGAGCCATCTCTCTAGCTCCTTGGGGCTCCCATCATAGCCATCTGAGAAAGATCAAAAGTGAGGCATGCATGCTGGGACAGGTGCCCACAGCAGAGAGCTTGCTTGGCTCCTCACATGTATGTATGCACAAAGAGGTGTGGGTGTAAAAGCACAGTGATACGCTGGCTGTTACAAACCTGGAGAAAAAGACTCACAACAAAAACCTGTCTTGCTGATTGTCCAGACTCCAGATTGGTGGGCCATGCATTCCAGGTGGTTAAAGAAAGCCCAGCTGCCAGTACTTTATTATGTTTAAGCTTGGAAACTAGACAAAAGGAAACGTAACAATCTCAGCAAGAAAGAAAAGTCCCCGAGGAATGGGTGCTCTAAAGTCCCTGTATCTGAGAGGTGGAGCAACAGCTCAGGAAGTAATGGAACACCGGGTGATGAGTCAGAAAGACACATACAGACTGCCTGGGGAGTGGAGGAGAGCACTTATCTCCTATGATGTAAAGGACGGAGAGATGCCAGAAGGTTACAAAACCGATAAGCAAAATGGGCCTGAAAAGACATGCACAATTTATCAGGCTAGAGAGGGTATGTGACAATACAAGGCCTGAAATAACCAAGGTTTGTTTTCCCTCTGAATTTCCTTGCAATCTGGACCAACCCTGATCCCTTCAAATGACAGATAGACTGTGTAGCATTAACTGCCCAGGAAGACATCAGTCAGAAGGCAGAATGAAGACAACAAAGAGGTCAAAACTCTGGACTAACATACACCTTAAATTAGGACTTTGGGCAGGAAGAAGAAGAAAAAAAGGGAAGAAAGGAGATACTGCTAGCTCCCAGACTAACAGAAGGAACAAGGGCAGGTTGGGAGACATGAGGTCACATGGCACCATGGCTACATTTTCTAGAACAGTTCTGGAGTAGAAAAAGCTACAGTGTTTGTAGTGATGCCTGAGAGCTGCTCCAACCTCTCTCAGACTTTGTATGGTTCTGAGCTCTGCACGCCTCAGCTCAGCTATGGGAAAAGGACAGGGAGGCCAGAACTGAGATTTTTTTTCAACCACCCACCAGAACAGGCCTTGCTCGGTTCAGGTATGGTCAGATATTCACATTATTCACAGATATTCACATTGACTTTGATTCACACCTCAAAAATTGAAAAGAGCGAAAAGAGCGTAACTGGCCATAATTTGGGCCCTTGTTATAACACAAGAGATCGAGCTGGAGGACATTTTTAAGAAGCAGCCAGAGAATTGAAACAGTGAGGGCTTTCGAATGCCAAATCCACAAGATCTAATTTAAAGGAAAGATCTCAGAGAACCTTCAGAGGTTTATGGCTTGAGCTGAGGTCCACAGGAAAAAATACATATGCAGAAATGTGTAATGAATGTAATATTGCTGACACCTGACAATAGATACTTGGAGACTAGCATGTTAGCATGTATAATAAATCACCACAAGTCACAATCTTGCTTGGGTAAGACAGGTGTTGTTATTTACCTGGGCAACTGAATGAATCAGTTTCACAAAAACCTTAGCTAATGCACCCATCGTGTTCGCCATTTGGCCCTCAAAACAAGTGGATGATACACCATTCTCGCTATCTGCATACTACAATCAGCAAAGAGCCTCGGCAAAGTTAAACTTCCTCATGTCTGGATAATTATAAACCTTTTAAAACCAGTGTCCCCTCTTCCACCCCAGCCCCATTCAGTGTAGGTTCCATTCAATAAGCTGATAGTTCTCTGACCAAGAGTGTAATCGGCCTATTCTGTAGGGAGTTCTGCTGGCATTCTCTGTTGTCAGGCAGAAAGTTCAGAGAGGTCTTTTTGGAGCCCACTGATTTTATTCTAAAATTCTTACATTCTAAACTCTGGTCTTTCACTAGTCCAAGAACAGACCTCAGGACTTCCCTCATTTTCTCTTTGTCTGAAATTTCTTCCAGAGCACATGCATGGTTTCCTTTCTGATTTCCTTCAGATCTCAAATAAGACTTTCTCAGAGAGACTTCCTCTGGTATCACTGTACACGATGTCTCTATATCTCTCAGTTTCGCACCACAACTTTACCCTTTTTCACAACACTGACTGTGCCCCACTGGTGACCATCCTTGCCTGTCCCTACCCTAGAGACAAGTACCACTAACAAGTTTCTGTGCATTCTGCTGCTGCTGTAAGAGGAATGACAAATGGGCTTTGAAGAATAGTTAAGTACTTAGAGAACAGTACTGATGGGGCAGATCTCAAATGCCAGCATAACAAGTTTAAAAGGCCATGTTTTGAAAAGAAAAACAGCTAACTTCAATTGGAAGTACATTTTAAACATCCAGGGTATGACTATTTCTGGTATCAGTAAGAACTGTAGATTAATTCTGCTTATGGATCATATACTTGGGATCAAATACCACTGTGGGACACCAATGATGAACTGATTTTTCATGGGCCACTACAAATAATGCAGTCTTAGTCACTATCTGTTTAATAAGAGGTTTGAACAGAGTAATCACACGGTACACTCGGGCATTTGAATGCATTGTCTCTAGATGGAGAACTTAGAGATGTAGCTTACCAGGAAAAGGACATCACCAGAGGTAGGTGTTGAGAGTTTATAGTCTTGCCCCACTCCCAGTCTGCACTCTTAGCTTTATGTGTCTGGTTGCAGATGTAACCACCTGGCATCCATCTTCAGCTGCCTGTGTCTATACGCTATGAATTCTCCCTCTGGAGCCGTATGCCAAAATAAACTCTTTCTTTCCTGAGCTGCTTCTGATAGTGGTGTTTCACTACAGCAACAGAAAGTAAATAATACTATACATATGCATGCCTTCACCTACCTGCCACACAGACACAAAGGCACACACACAGAGTAAGACAGACAGGCAGGCAGACAGACAAAATGACACACTAATCCGTCTCTGAGAGGTTTTAATCTGAAGGCTTTCCCTGACAAAAATTGTTTGCTCTGTAATACTACATTTTACTGTGACTGAGTATTCTCATCTGTTCACAACAGACATACTCAAGAATTTACATGTTTTTTGCAAATGAGAAGAAACGGCAAGGTTTACTGGGAACCATCTGGCTGCTGTGGGAACTAGCCTTTGTGAAGAGTACCTTCTAGTGGTCAGATTTATGTAGACTCGGGGAGATGGAAAAGTACCTTTTACTGAAGATGAAGTGGGATGTTTGGGAAATCATGCCTCTAATGAAAGAAAAAAAATCTCAGCCTTGAAAACTCATTTCCTCACCAGTCACCACTTCCTTGAATTCTCTCACCTGCTAAGATAATTACACACAGATTTATCCAGGAGGAAAAATAAGCTGAACTACATTGCCATGCCCGAGAAGGCCCTTCTAGCAAGTGGAAAATTTATGACTATATGAGGAAGGAAAATGAAACAATAAAACAAAACAAAGAGCAAAGTTTTAAAAGCCTGAAGCATGCCCGCCTGCGACTTCAGCTTTACACAGCTGATCATTTGGGACAGCTATCGTCACCTTGGTGACTTCAAACAGTTTTTGAGATTTCAAGTGCCCCAATTTATATGAAGCTGATTGCTCTTTTTCTCAGTCAATGCATAGCAAAGGATTTTCTAGCATGTACATAACCACACTGGGATTTCTTTTGGTTAATTGCTTAGGAAATATGTTTAATCATGAACTCTAAGTAAAGCAGGGGTGGACAGCCCATGGAAACATGTCTCTTAAGAGCCTAGATGGCAATTACAACTGCATGCCTATTCAGATCTGTTCTTTACTTACTTATATCACATAGTAACCAAAAGATTCTTCCTTACTCTTCGTGACTGTATATGATTTGAGAATTCTGAAACAATCGTATTGAATTTTGAAGAAGTGCATCAGCTAGAGACTTGAACTAAGAAGAGAGGGTTGATTCTATTGAAACAGAATGCATCTGCCTCCGCTAAATGAGGTAGGTCCGTTCTTCAGTGCTGACATTTTACATAGCTGGTCCATCCCTTCCGTGCCACCACTCCTCTAGCTCAGTCCCCTCCCCTCACCAATGACAATGACGTAGTTTTGTTTGTCACACCAACCTGTTCAAGCTTTGCTTTACTCTTTAGCATCTCAAGCTGATGTTCCATTTTACTTTGCCAATACATGCGAGAGCCTGTGTGTGAGCAACCTGCATTTACTAAGCTATTTGTTCAGCAAGGGGTGTTCTCTGCAATATTTCTTTCCTACCAACAATTATCCTTTCGTGCTCAGCTCAAGATCACCCACCCCTGCCCGCTGGGATAAAGGAAGTGGCCCCTTCTTTGAGCTTTCAAAGCATTATGCATTGAAATGCATTTTCATGCATTATGGATTAAAGTTGACACCTGCAATGAGGTTCTCTGTTTACTGTGTTTTCAAAGTCAGGTTTGGTCCTTCATAGTGCCAGCCTAGTGCCAGCTTAATGCAAGCACGCAGAGGAGAGTGCTGCAAGTGTTTACTGAATGCAGTAGTCTATGCTTATGAACAGACTCTTATTTTGAGAGAGGTTTCATTAAAACCCAGGTAAACAATTTCCACACTGGACGTGAAACTGCAGTGTCTCCCCATATCCATTACATGTGGCCCGTTACACACAAGAGCAGACTGACAATGGTAATGCAACTTACAGCCATCCAACGACAGCAGCATTTGGCTTCTTTTTAAATAATTGAGGAAACCTAAAACACTTAGCCCCACAAACACACAAATTTGCTGAGAAGAATGATACTTTGGGTACAGTCCTGAAAATCCATTATAGACACACAAGCACAGTGGAAGGGTGTGTCCACATGCAGGTCAGAGGACTGGGGGAGAAGGAGCCTAGTGAGCTGAGTCTAGGAAAAAAATAATGAAGCTGGAACTCCCATTCGCTGTGTCTCTTTGTTCTTTATTCAGAAAAGTAAACCCATCACGTGACCTTGACACGTGGTCATTTGGTTAGATTAGCATTCAAAATAAATATTGACACCAGCATTCCCAATAAAAAAATGGAGCACATGACTAGGATGTTGCTTCACCAAAAAATTCTCATCTCTGTCTTCCAAATGTCATTGTTAGCACACGTGCTCCTTCACTGTGGCTTTTCCAGATGAGCCATATTAAAGAAAGAAATTCATCTGCTGTAAGCAGAATATGGACGAACAAATAACCTAAAGATTATTTCCATAAACCTTATACCCCAGAACTGGCATTACAGTTGGTTGTAAGCTACCGTGATGGTACTGGGAATTGAACTCTGGGTCTTCCGGGAAAACAGCCAGTATCCTTAACTACTGAGTCATCTTCCCAGCTCTCTTATATTTACATTTGAGTACATATTTGAATCTGTTTTTAGTTTTAAAAATACACTCCTTTTCAATAGATTTCATGGGAAATTTCTAACTTCTGGTGGAACTTTAGAATATATATTAAAATCCAAATCTAGCTTTTGTCATTAAACTGTTTTATCATCTTCTATAAACATCTTAAAGTATCTCACTTGTAGGATTTATTAAAAATATCCTTTTATCTAATGGATCTATCCACTTTATGTGAAACATACATTGTAACACTTCCAGTTTAAAAGGGCTTGGTCTCAAATGGCAGAAATACTTCAGTTTCTCAAAGAAACAAGTAAGTTTATTTAGCCTTGAAAACACTGAGATTCTAAATATGAATCTGTTGAAGACCACTTATGCCCAAAGAATGAATGACAGAATACAAATTAGACCACTCAGCACACATCTAAAGAGCCTACTGTATGTGCTTTTAGGGAGGTCTTAAGAGTTTCATATTGAACATGATACTGTTCCTGCTTTGGAAACTTAAAGTCTATAAGAAGCCACATCAAGTGTCAGTAGCTCTTGTGATAAAGGTTGTGTCTATCACTGGGCCATCAGCAATGCCAGAGCTGAAGGGAATTAATTACATGTACCGATACTGATTCAGTTAATGAGGTCAGGCCCAATATTCTGTATTTCTATCAGGCTTCTGAGAGACCACTGCTGCTGGTCTGCAGACCCTATAATAAAGAGTAAAGGGTTAAATGCACTTAGCTTTGATGAGAGTATGTTAGGAAAGCTATTGGTAGGATGTAAAAATTGCACATGTCACAGGAAAAAGAGTTACTGAGCATGGTGTGGTGGTTCACACCTGCAATTCCAACACATGGGAGACCGGGGCACAAGAGTGGTTCTCTGAGAGTTCCAGACTAGACTGAACTACACAATAAGTTTCAGGCTAGCCTAATCTATAGAGTGAGACCATTTCTCAAAAAAAAAAAAAAAAAAGAAAAGAAAAGAAAAAGAAAAGAAAAAAAGAAAAAAAGAAAAAAAGGGAAAAAAACATGAATGGGAGATATCAGAAGAGAGGAGAGAAAGAGTTCTGAAGAAACAAAGATTTCAAAAGTTTAAAAGTAAAGATGTAAGGTAACAAAAGCGTGCTCTGTCACAAAGTGACAGTGAGAGAGTGCACATTTCAACGTCAGGAATGTATGAGGTAGAGTTAGATGCGACCAGAAATATAACCTGGCATTCCATTATGACTGTTTCACACACCTGTCACATATCATGGAGAATATATTTATAACAAGTTCAGCAAGCCCAATCACATTTTCATTTTCCTGATATTAGATAAAAGAACATGAGTATCTTAGTTGATGCAGATATTTCAGGGGTGCGCTTGAAGAAGTCCATGAAGTGAGGTGAAGGGGTTTGAAGTACTTCCCGCAACAGCTGGCTCTGCCCACGAACTAGCATGAAAGTCCTGCAACTCATTCAGTGCACCCCCCTGTGGGACAGAGGCAGGACAGAGCACTTAAGTCTGGGAGAATAGCTCCCAGACGTCTCTGGTGTAGAGCTGTGACTTAGGGTGGCTTCCGACTGACAGCTTATGGTTCTTAGAACCCTTGCATCAAGCACAATGTGACTAGTGAGCTATTTGACCTTGCTGAGGAATCCTCATTTGTGCCTGAAGTGGCACTGTCCCCTTTACAGTGCCTCTAAGGGTAACCTCGCAGGGCACTTACTGAAAACAAAAGCATATGGTGTGCTCCAAGTCACTGAAGTGTTTCTCAGAGCAGAGCTGTCCACTGAGCTGGAGCCCACACCTTTGACTTCAGTACGAGACAACATTCAGAGTAAACCAACCCGAACGGGCTTGAACCTGTGGCTTGCTTTCCTGATCACGTGTGTATTACTTCCCATGTTCCAACTGCTCTGGCTTTACTTTTAGCATCCGAAGGGTTTGGGCACGGAAGCAGTTATAAAGGTTCCAAGACCCCAGGAGGACTAAATTTAACATCAAATCAGAAGATGTAGGCCTGGAGAAATGATAATAAACTCATATTTTGAAGGACGTTTGTGGTTCTTAAGGATATCCTGTTGGAGATATTTAGTAGGTGTTGAGACAAGCAAGTGTGGACTCAGAAGACCACGAGGCAGGGAATGCCTAGGGAGGGGCAGTGAGTAAGAAGAGGAGGCTGAGGGTGACAAAGCTCCAGGAAATCAAAATACAAAAGGAGTCTCAAAAAACTATGTCAACCAGAAGGGAAAAATAGGCGGTGCAGGCCATAACCACACAGTGGTATCACTTATGTAAACACACAAAATGGTATGGCATATTCCCAGGGATGCATGTGCATGGTAGAGATGCTCAGAGGGTATACGTCCTCAGTGCAGGATAGTAGCTACCTCTACTTAGGCAGGAAGGACCACACACTCTTTTTACAGTGTGTCTTACAAAATGGCATATGAATAGTGCATATGAATGTTTTCCTTTTGAAATAGCTTACTTGGGTTCTTGATAGACTATGAAAGCTACAAAACAGATGCATCTGTAGACAGATAGGTATTAGACAGTTCTACAAGGTAGGGTGTGGTAAATGGCATCAAAAGTCGATGAGAAATGGAAAATAATTATGCCGTTTACCAGAAGACATCTCAATGATGATATCCATATGAGGAAATTTGGAAAGTGTATATGATAACGGGTTAGATTTAAAAAAATGCATTTATGTCATAATGTTATAACATTTCCACTGTTACTTATGGTTTAGAAAAGAATGTAACTGCTTTTAATAAGGAAATATAGCAGTGTTTGAACTGCTACAGTTCACCTGATAAAATACATATTTTTGATGGGTTTGGTCCATTACAAAATAATTTTAAAATATTAATCATTTGCCATAAAAATGACTCAAGGGGCATTGTTCATGAATGGTATTGATGTCCTTGTAAAGGGTAAAAAAGAGACCAAAAACTATAGTCAGGGGAGACACAGTGAAGAAAACACTAACCAAACATAAGATACCTTCACTAGACTCTCACGGCCACTTCAATTTAGAATTTTCCGACATCCATAAATGTAAGAAAGCAAAGGTGTTTGAAACCACAAAACCTGTGTCTGAGGAGTTCCTGACAGTTGGTGGTTTCTGGGAATGTAAGACAGTTTATTTTAAAAGTGTGGTACATGGTGAGTCAACCATGCTCAGGTGGGTAGCCCCACCCATGGGAACAGAAGCAGGACAGATTGTTCTTACAAAAGGAAGAGTAAAAAAGACACTATAGAGATAGGGTTGGTAAGGAGATGCTGGGGATGGGGCAGATCAGAATATACTGACTGAAATTCTGAAAGGATTAATAATTCACATATTTTTAAATCATATCCTTTAAAAATGGCAAAGCCACATAAAATATATGGTATTTTGTTATTGCAATATCACAGACTAAGAAACTCTTGGAAAACGCTCTGTTTTTCTCTTTTGATGGTGTATATGCTTGTGAGCTTGAGCTTGTGACCCGCATTTCAGTTATTGAATACTCAGAACTTCAACTAAATCTTACAACTATAGTGCATTTTAGCAAGAAAACATTATTTGGAGGAAGAGCTTTAATTTTTCTAGTTACAGTTATATTTAAAAGACCACAGTGCCTGACATCATGGTAATACCAGCACTTAGGAAGCTAAAATTGGAGGCTCACAAGTTCTAGGCCACCCAGAACCACACAGAAAGCTCCTGTCCTGTAAATCAAGTACATACTAAGAAATAATTTGGATCTGCAGTAACAAACTCTTAAACAGATTAAGTGTGGTTACAGACATACTTGACTATTTCATTCAGAAATTTCAGATTGCATCCCAATGCAAGACTTTCTGTTTCACTGCTGTTTATGAGTGTGGAGACACTGCTGAGAGGCATAACTCAGACATGATAAAAATAAGGTGCAGATTTAGGCAGGACAGGAATAGGTCTCCCAATCAGTTGTGTAGTCTGCTGTGCTACTCCAGTTTTTAATATGATACCCCAGCTCTTAAATGCTGCTAGTAGCTGAACATTTAAAAACCAGAAGACGAAATTTGGAAGTGATATGTAGGATAGACAGTTTGTAATTTTTCTGTAGTCAGAAAACAAAGGATGGACTGAGGTGTGTGAAGTAAACAATAATAGAATTCTAAGGGAAAAAAATGGTACCAGTCAGCTTGACAAGTTACTGTGTAATTCTGTGCACCATTCACGTTTTCACAAGGCCTCACGCTTTAAAAGTCTGTGCACTGGAATGCTCCCAGAAGGTGCCATTCTTTTATGATTGTCCAAAATCAGGGTGCTGGTGCCCAGAAAGCAAAGGCTCGGACAGCAGTCAGGACTTGAGAGTCAATAGCCAAGGCCAGAGTGAAGAAACCTGTGCAATCATAGCCTTTGAATGCGCGTGCGCACGCGCACACACACACACACACACACACACACACACACACACACACACGGGGAATGGTGGGCAGTGCACACTTTGAAGGACCTGATTCAAAGTCATCGTTTTTAGATAGCAGCTTACTATGTGCCCCAGGCTTGCTTTAAGCTGTGGCAGTACTCCAACCTTCATGTCAAGTGCTGGGTTACAGGTGCCACAGCTCACTAAAATACATTTTTGAAATAAAGATTGCAATGTTTCAGAAAAGCAAATTTTCAAACAGCATAAAGATACTGTTCAAGGGGAAATGGTCTGTTGGAGATAATGGGATAAAAGAAAGGAAACAGTAAGAGTTTGTTACTGCAGATCCAAATTATTTCTTAGTATGGAAAGTCTATCCTGTTTCCTTAAGACTGACAAGACAGTGAGGAAAGGTAAGTGTAGCCAGAGCATGTCTTCTGGCAGTCCTTTAAAGACAGGCAGGGAGGAGGGGACCGTCTATGAGGACCATCGCCTTAGGTCCCAGGGCTAGGAACACTATGATTCCCTAAGATGAGCAGAGGCAAAAATAAGGAGCATCTGTCAGTCACCTTAACTAATCACAGAGTTAGAAATACAAAAGGAGGGCTTGCTTAGGTAATCCAGGGTGGGATGAGGGAGAAACAAAGCCCCGAGTGTGAAGTCCTGAGTGAAAGGTGCTGTTGATGAATTCATGGCCATGACACGGCCATGTCACCTACACTATTCTCAGCTCCATGGTCATGGGGAACCCCTCCACTGGTCAGAGTTGATGTTGATAATGTGTGAAGAACATATCCATGAGAATGAGGAGCCTGAAGACTGCTCCTAATGAGATAGGTAAACCTGTCTCCATGATCTAGCTGTATACCATAAGCCCTGCCTCTGTACCTGTGTATCATAACCCTGCCTTCTTGTTCAGAGTGTGTAATAACTCCATCTCTCTGTTCCAATGTATATAATAAATACATTGAGCTCCCAGGGCCCTGTAGTTTCTTCATCAGAGTGTCCCAACTTCCCAGCCATTTATCCATCTGTCCATTACATTTTTATTCCCTCAATGCCCCAATCAGGGTTAACTTTGGAGCAGTGTTGGGAATGGTTTTACAGTGTAGCGAAAAATATCATAGAGAACATATATACTTACATTTACTCATTTACTCCAAAAAACTTTGCAAACTTATTATTACATGTATTCTAATGGCAGGAAGATTGAGCCATGGATATAGTATCAGAGAATATGAAGTTAGGAAAATAGGAACTGATTATATATATAACTTTGCTTTATCTCCATTCAAAACCTGTAATTTTTCCATTCATCTTTGCTACAGCCTATTCATGTTGAGTTTGGAGACTTGTGGGTGTCAAGGAAGCAAAGGGAAATCCTAGAGAAGATGATGAAGAATCTCAACTGGGTGACATGATTGTAACTATAATAAAACAATGCTAACTTCAGAGAAATGGATGGTTGTGTCCTTTCTCAGGAGCAGACTTTTGTTCAGTCGGATAGACATGGCTAGCCATAAAAACACCACAGGCTTCCTGAAAGTGAGGAAAACCTTCCTGTCTGACCTTAAGAGCCCAAGCTGTCCACAACTGTGAACAACTTCCATCAGACTGTGCATCTGTCATGTGACTTGACGGACTCAACTCTGATTGGAACTGTGTCAGCACAAGAGACTTAGCCAATATCCTCAAGGGTTCAAGTACAGAGTTAGAGCTCGGGGCTGGGGTTGGGAGATACCTCAGTCAGATTCCAGTGTCTGCACTTCCTGATTGAGTAACATCTCTTCTCTAATCTCAGTTTCCACATCTGAAAAGGGAATTGTAAAATATCCCTCCCTAAGAGCTGAGGTGAAGATGAAACAGTATGAAACAGATGGAATATTACGGTAGCATGCACTTCACAAACGCTCCATTAAAATAAATGATGTTAATGACCCTGCTAGTGAAACAAGCAAAACAGATTTGGTGGAGAAGGGTGGACTCACTCAAAAACTGTAAGACAACCGAACATCTAGATATTTTGGTACTTGTGAGCCAAGCTCTTCTTTTTGGTTTGCTAAGCATTTTTTATAGCCAAGGGTTAATACTCAGAAAAAAGCTGGTTCTCTTAAACCAAGGGATCATAGACTAAAAGAGTGAAGGCAGTTACAACTGTTCATTGACAACTGCTCTCTGGATTCACTGGAGTTGTTTATTGTGTTAGGTACCATGTGACTGTCAGAGCCAGGTAGTTAATTTTTACCCTTTCTAGACTGTTGAGATTAATTTGTCTTTTTAAAACTGTTGTTACGGATGATTTAGAGAGTCACTAACCTGCTTGGATAGTTACAAAGTTGGTGTTGTGCACATCACCCTGCTTCCAAGGAACTGCCTTGGTTCTATGGATAAATGTAGCTACATGCTGAAATCAGTCACCCTCATTTTTAAGAGCCTGGAAAATAATGAAGATTTAAAATATATTTAGCAAATGATGTACTACGTTCCAGGAAAATTGTGATGAAGAAACCAGATTCTTGATAGTGCAGTAGTTGCTACATCCCTTATGAAAGCAACAGGCAGCTTAGAACAGCAGACTTGCTTATGCTCGCTCTCTGTGACATGATCTGGAAATGAGTCAAGATAGCCCAGTGCTATATCATTACTGTTCTAACTAATGTACAATTAGTCAATGCTATGTGAAAGATGGACTTATGAAGCAACTGTAACTAGAAAGAAGAATGGAAGACATCTGCTATGAAGTTAAGTCAATTAGAATCAAGAACTGAATAGAGCATACTATTTTTAGTGAGGCAGAAACTTTGTAAAATATGTTTCTTCATCTAGTAAACATGAAATAACCAGCATGGAGCCCTAAAATTCAGTACTAAGGTTTTGACACTACAGGGTCTCTCTAATCAGTTGACATAGAATTGCTTCAAGTATTAATAAGAATGTAAAAAACTTAAATTTTAAGTTTTTCCTTCTTTTCTCCCTCCCTCCTTCCTTTTTTTCTTGTTTGTTTGAGACAGGCCTCTTCATGTAACCCTGGCTGTCCTGGAACTTGCTCAGTAAAACATGCTGGTCTTGAACTCACAGAGGTCCACCTGCCTCTGCCTCCCAAAGTCTGGGATGAAAGTTATATGCCACCACCACCAGACTACAAACTTTGATGTATCTTTATATATTTTAAACATTGTTAAATCATACAACTATTCAAGTGTCATTTCAAGTGAAATTTAAAGTTTTAATTTTTAAATTAAATTTAATTATTTAATTAATTATTTAATTCATGTTTTAGAAACTATCATTGTCTTGTTAAATACAAAGGCTACTTGCAATCAACTTACTAGGATGGGATTCCGGAAGGATCCCATGGATATAATAGAAGGCAGATGCAGTGACAGTAGACATTCTTTTTTTATTGGTTATTTTTTTTATTTACATTTCAAATGTTATTCCCTTTCTAGTTTCCCCTCCACAAGCTCCCTGTTCCCTCCTGCCTCTCCCATGCTACTATGAGGGTGCTCCCCCACCCGCCTACCCACTCCTGCCTCAGCGGCCTAGTGTTCCCCTATCCTGGGTCATCAAGCCTCCATAGGATCAAGGGGCTCCCTTCCCAGGGATGCCAGATAAGGCTGTCCTCTGCCACATATCCAGCTGAAGCCATGGATATCCACTCTGTACTCCTTGGTTGGTGGTTTAGTCCCTGGGAGCTTCCGGGCATCTGGTTGGTTGATATTGTTGTTCTTCCTATGGGGCTGCAAACCCTGTCAGCACCTACAGTCCTTGGCTTAACTTCCCCATTGGGGTCCCTGCACTTAGCCTGGCAGTAGATATTCAATGGGAGGCCAATAGCATCTTGTATACAAAGAACATCCCATAATACCTTGCCATATCCCATTTCCCCATGTCCTGGTCCTGTGCCACACTTAAGCCCACAAAATCTAAGACAGTTATTTACAATTTTATCTTTCTAAAACAAATCATTTCAATACAACCTTGCTACCAAAATGGATTTTTTTTCATTAAAAACTAAAATGTATGAACAAATGATTTTGGTAATCATAGCCAGAAGCCTATCATCAGAGTCTCCATGTTTAGACATATTAAATATGAATTCATGAGCCAAAGTCAACCAATGTGTTGTTTTGAAGTTTCTAATCTTGGGACTTTATTTGAGGATGAGGCACGCCCATGCATTTCACTATCCAAGGGCAAATCCAGAGATCCAAAGGCTGGGCTCCACCCATCTATGATCCCTGTGGGGGTGGGTACCCACCTGACACCAGCAGCTCCCAGCAGCCCTGACTTGCAACTCATTGATCAGTGGTTTAGAACCCAATGTGCACCTTTTACTCTCTTGCCATCTCCTTTCCTATCAATCCCCAAATCAGTGTTAATTTTTGAAGGATGTTTTGAATTTCTAAAAGAGGTTAGTCTCAGACACAAAGAAAAGCAAACAAGGTCTTTAGCTGAGCCATGCTCAGCTCATGTGGCTAGTCCCCAGACTTCTGACCAAAGGGCACAGAGATTAATAAGTAATGCTAAAGTCAGAGATCAGTTAGACATCTCCTGAATTTGTAAGCCAAAATCCACAGTTACGCCATAAAACAAACCTTAAAATAATTATTTTAGTATCAAGTTCCTCTAAACCAAATTATTGGCTATTTTTAACTTTTAATTACTATTCAACAATGATAAATAATGCCATGTAAGCTATAATTAAAAATAAATTTCATAAAATGTATTTAAGTAAGCATTTTCTATATAATCTTTGCCACATGCTAATAATAATAATTGCTAGCAAAAAAGTCTGCCTCTGCAAAAAACAATTTGGAAGAGTATATGGTGCTGAGAGGAATGGCTTATTCTGGTTCAATTTGTTATTTTAATACCTGAAAGTTAGAAATGGAAAAACAAAGGACACAGTCACAAACATCACAACCCTTTGAGATTTGATGAGAACACCTGGGCAGAGACTATAAAACCACACCGCTCATAAACCTTCACATTACTTAAGAGTCCTGGTCTCCTAAGAGATCTGGAAGGTAATTAAAATATATTTCAGTGTGGTCCTAAGGTAACTGGTAATTAGCAGAGGATCCCTGGCATCAGGTTGTTGTTGTTGTTTGTGTGGGTAATAAATTCTCTGGTAGACCCAAAGTTCTTATCAGAAATCACGTGACATATGGATGTGATGAACAGGAGCAGAGAGCAGTATCATCAGGTAAAAATAAGTGAAAAACATCACTTTTGCTAAAATTCAATTATTCAGTAAAATAGTATTTATAAAAATTTGAACTACTTTTACATTTGTTTATCGATGACAGAGTGGTAGATTAGCTCAGGCTGGCCTCTATTTCAGTATCTAGCCAAGGCTGGCCTCAAATTTGATCTTTGTGCCTCATTCTCCTGAGGGAACTGTCTTACAGCCATATGTCATCACATGTGGGCTTATAGTTATATCTCAATCTGCATAAAATCTTACTCTGGAATTAGGCCTAAGTAGTTTATTCCTATTTAACACATAAATAATCTTAGTCAAATTACCAAAAAAGGCCCTTTCAGATTCAAATAAAATCAGTTTAACTGTTTAAAAACAGGCACAGGATTCTATCATTCAACTCTCTGTTGAAGGTTTATATGGGAATGCCCCCATGGAGGAGTTAGCAAAGTGACTGACACAGAACATAACCTCCCTTAAGAAGAGTTTGGGGCCTTCAATGTGGCTCAAGGGTAAAAGGAGCTTGCCATAAAGCTGGAGGACTTGACTTGGACTCCAGGGACGTATATTGTGGAATGAGAGCCAATTCCCCCTATAAGCAGCCCTGTAACCCCTACATAGTGCAGAAATAAATAAGCAAGTAAGTAAACATTTTACCCTGAGTTTTAAAACATAGTTTTTATTCAGCTAAACTCAGACACAGTGATTTGATTATCACAGTCAAGTTAAGTGTGGTGAGAAGGTCTTACCAGGCATCTCAAACTCCCCATGATGAAACTCTACATAGTGATCTACCTACAGGGATTCCTGTTGCTGAGGTAGAGCACAGGTATCACATAGCAACAATAAAAGTAGTATGTTTTTGATAAAATAAACACATGTATGTACCTTGAAAGTCCCCTGCCTTGTGTTCCCCTGTGGACACTCATGATGCTCATTTTAGAATGAAGTTTCACGAAAGGAAGCTTGAGTGCTTTCTGATTATATTTTTAAAAATCACTTAGCCGTGGAAAAAGATGCAGGAGTTGTGATAACTACACTTATAACTCTCAGGAGAACGCACCTATGTTTCTACATTGAATTCAAATTTACTGCAACAAAATAAAATAAAACTCAAAGACTTTAATTTATATTCTGCTATTTAGTTTAATTACTATCATAATGTTGATAGTGATTCTATCAGAATTTTAATGGCATCTTAGAACTCCATGCATATATTAAGTTAAAACATTTTGTACCATCACTTTTAAAACTGAAAATTTTACATCTCCTCCACCAAAATCAAAGAAAAGACTCTTCACAACGATGACAGTTTAAATATAATACAAGGAAAGCTCAGTAAACTGTAGAACGTCAAGCTTATGTCTGGACCATTAGTGTGAGCCGGATCTCCTGTTGCTAGTGTAACTCTGAATAGTGCAAGAAGGAAAGCTTACTTTTCAGATCTGGGGTGGGTACTGGGTGCTGTGTCTGCCCACAGGGAAGATACTGGCTATTATTCCTATTGTCTTCAGCTAGAATGTACATAGTTTACCTGGGGGGCCAAACAGTCCATGGAAAACACAAACCCCTGGCTCAGTGTGGCACATTTACAGAAATGATCAGCACTCTCAGTGAATTTTATTAACATTTAACAGGGTTAAGAGCAGTTGGCAGAGGCACACATTTAGGCATGTGCTCTGGGACAGAACTACCTACCAAGTGACCGAGTGGTTAAGTGGCATTTAGCTTTTAGAAAGTTAACTCTGTGTCATTGTGTTCATATGAAACATGGCAATGGTACCCAGTAACTCCTGGTGTAGTTGTGATGATGAAATAAGCTTATGTCTATACCAATGCCTGATGGATAAGCACTTAACACTCATTGCTAACAATATACATATGGAAACATTTCTTTCCAGCTAAGGAAGCAGTCTTTTTATTTTAAGTTGCTTCAGAACTGCTGTCATTTTGTTCGATCTAGACAAGATTTTTTAAAGATCTACATTTGTTGGGTTTTGTTTTTCATGCAGTATGAACCTGCAGGATGAAAATATTTCATGTCCCAACACTGAAAACCCAAATTTTTACTATAGCGAAGTAAATGCAGACCATACAGGGTTGAGGAGTGGACGTGGTTAAATCTGAGAAAAGGAAAGGTAGACATGGAGAAGCTCGATTGGTGTAACACAATATCTAGCTGCTTCTCTTCTTCCTTAGCCCTGCCCTCAATTCCTCCATCATCAGGGATACACCCTCATTTCAACAGTGTTCTCTCAGCACTGGACATTCACCGCCATCTCACACACCCTATTACCATGGTTCTCTGCTACAGAGACATAGCAATGAGCATGGCAGCTTGTCCTGGGAAGCACTCAAGCATCTTGTTTAGAGACGGATGATGTCTTAGCCTGTTTGATGCCCAAACCAACTGTGTGTTGGACTCCTGAAGCCCGTTGCCTACATCAAAGCCTGCACTCTGATTGTTATGTTCCTGACAGCAGCAGATGTCACAGCTGTTATTGCACATCCTATGGACAGTCTGGCCTCCGTCTGAGCTATGGGAAGAAACTATAACCAGGAGCATTACTTCTATTTTAATCAACTTCCTGGGAGTACAAGAGGGAAAATCTAGGACACTGTTTATGATTTCAAAAGTTTATAAACATACAGAGATACAGGAAGGTGGGATAGTGGAAGTCAAAATAAATACTAAAAGGAAAAGGACAAGTTTGTAAAAAAAAAAAAAAAGTATATTAAAAACTTAAAGTTTGGGGCTGGTGAGATGGCTCAGTGGGTAAGAGCACCTAACTGTTCTTCCGAAGGTCCAGAGTTCAAATCCCAGCAACCACATGGTGGCTTACAACCATCTGTAATGAGATCTGACTCCCTCTTCTGGAGTATCTGAAGACAAGCTACAGTGTACTTACATATAATAAATAAATAAATCTTAAAAAAAAGAACCAACAACCTTGTTTAAAAAAAAACTTAAAGTTTAAAAGTCTTTAAGTATATAAATATATACTTAATAAAAGTATATAAATATATAATAAAACATATACTGATAAAAATTACCATAAGAAAAAAAAACTTTATTTTCTTTCCATGCAAACCAGTCAAGCAAGGTCTTGGTTTCCAAGAAACTAGGAAGGGAGGGATGCAGATCACACCCTTTAATGAATGTTGTGTAAGGCAATGTGAATGATCACGGGCTTAGCACGTGAGGTCTGAATGGGTCAGATCAGGAGGCATGGAGCTGCATCCTAATATTTGCAGAATACGAAAGGGTCCAAAAGCTACATGCCTGGTTGTCTGTTCAAAAGGGTCAGAGTTAGGCAATACATGAAAGAACAGCCCTAAGTTAAAAATAGAATTCTTATCCTTCTGCCTACCCCGTTTTCCTGAAGAACTTCACTTAAAATAGAGCTCTGTGGAGTTACAGCGCTCATAATGTTCTTTGTAAGGCATCCCATGCATGGGCACGCTGACCACTCTGTTAACACTTTCTGACTGGGTTCACTAGTAGGATGTCAGAAAGTATATTAATTGAACTCTATGGTTAACAAAAATTATGACCATTACAGACAAGATAGTGTTATTATTCATTAACTTTTGAGTTACCATGTTCAAAAACATAAAACAAAATTGTAATGGAAGTAATTGGAAACACTGGTAAAGCAATATTGTCACTGTAAAAGGGATTGAGTCACATTATAGCACTGGTAAGAAGGGGAATTTCTAAATCTTTAAAATTTAGAAATATTATTATTGTTATTAGGGATAGAAACAAAGATATGAAGTGTGTGTGTGTGTTTGTGTGTGTGTGTGTGTGTGTGTGTGTGTGTGTGTGTGTGTGTATGTGTGTTTGCCTTTTTCCTTAGCAACTAAAAGTGAATTCATTCACCCAAAATCATACTCAGTATGTTGAGGACGTATCTACCGGACCTGAGCTATTTACACAAGAAAGTTTGGTAGCTTGTGCCTTTAAGTGAAAGTCTAGTCATTAAATAAATAATATTTTTTCATCAGAATAGACTTCAGAAAACTCTAAATCCCTCTTGTCACTCACATACTGAAACCATCCACTGTTGGAATTACTTGTGCTCTCTAAACATTTTTAATTAGGGAACTACAAAATAACTATGGTCACTAAAATGTGTTTGATCATTTGGTCAAGTGCAGATATTGTTTGTGTAGATGATATAATACGTACATAGATGAATACATATGGTGAATGTAGACTTCTAAAGGTTGAATGTGAGACTGACATAACCTTTGCATATAAATGGGCAGTTTATAAGCAGAATATGACTCATGTGGGATCCTATGTCAAAGACGCTTGAACAAATCAATATCTAAGTGTCCTTGGCCTTCCTGGTTCTACTGCACCTCATTAGGATGTCATTGCCCTTTGCTCAGGCTGGGTTAGAAGAGTTGGTCCTGGCTGTAGAAGTATGAGCTGCCTCTCACAGTGACGCTCTGAGCAGTAGCTTCAACTCTAGGTTCTCGGTGGAGATGTTCATAAGGTCCATGTCTATTCTTTGAATGTTGTTTTAGATACAGCTAGAAACGTGACCTGCAAAGCTAAGCACACATAAATTGCAATTGCTCCAACATGCTCGACAAACAAATAAGGTGCTCCAGTCAAGCATGCCAGGTAATGGAATTCTCTCTCTTTTCGAAGCCTATGACCAAACTCAGCATGTGACCATCCGATATAAAGAGTAAGCTGGGTCAGCTCATAATTTAAATATTGATATTTTTAAATACATGTTCACTTCCTTTGCATTTAAATGAGAATTTTTTTTGGAAAAACTGAATACCTAGACTTTGTCATTATAATAATTTCTTTCCATTTTCCTAAGAGTCATCTTGTTTACTTTTGGATCCAAATTACTCACTTTGAGGATCACTGATCTAAAGAATAAAACACAAACTTGAACTTTTCCTGAAGGTCTTCTATCCCAATCCAGTTTGACCTCATTTCTTTTTCCCCCTCTTGTATTCTTACAGATATTTTCAGTATCCACAGTGAATCTGCTATATCAAGCAATCCAATTGACAGGACAGAACAGAATCTGGGCAGAAGACTTAAATCTTGTCTTATAGTTGGTAATATTAACAGTGCACTAACTCAGGACTAGATAGAGATTAATCCATACAGTAGGCCAGCAGCTGCTATAGAGTAATCCATGCTGTAGGGCAGCACTAGATACATAGCAATCTACACAGAAGGCCAGCACTAGATGCAGAATAATCCAAGTACATAACAAGCCAGGTAGCAGAAGTGAGGCCAGCAAGCCTGGAATCTTGGCTTGGAAGAAATGAGAATTTACAGATCCCAGGCATTCAGAGATCAAAGGCAGAGACGCTGCACAGACAAGGGGAGGGCCAGAGCACAGTGGAAGGCTTTGGGAATGGTCAAAGGCCAAGGAGTCCCGAATCAGGAGATGCACTTTAGCCCCGGGTTGGTGAAGGGACAAGGAAACAGATGGGAGGCCCAAGCAACAAAGCAATTCCATACTGCAGGGATCTTCTGTTACAGCCAGGAAGTTCCTTACATGTTTCCTACTGGACCCTTTCCCAGAGCTTAGCCAGTGTGACCTGTGACCCTGTGCAAAGCAGGAGACAGATAAGAGTGATTAGTGAACAAAATAAAGGGACAAGTGGGGACCAAGGGAATATTCCTTACTCTGGAAACCTAGACGCTGTCATAAATCACTGTGTTTCTGGAGATCCTGTCCTTTTCGGTATTAACATCCCCCTTGAATCCCTCTCCTTCTTTAGTCCTTCTGTAACAGTCTCAGTGAGTCATTGCCTGAATTTCCATAGCAGTTATTTTATCCTCTAAGCTTTTAAATGCAACCACCTACAGCATTAGTTTGTGTGTGTGTGTGTATGTGTGTGTGTGTGTGTTTAACATTTTCATGAGTCCCTTTCCTCAGGTTTCCATTGCCCAGAGATAAGAATTCATGTTATACACGCTAGCGATAAATGATTCTTAAATGTTCCCAGGAGTCCCCAGAATAACAGTAATTGTCTACTTAGACAAATGCACAAAATAGTACGTCTGTAATTAGCATAGTTATATGATATCACATAATTTACCTTAAATTATTAAGTTGGGTTCATTGCAGTGGAGTTCAAAGTAATGAATAAGAAAGACTTCTGACAAAAACTCAATAGGCACAGATCTCTTCCCTTATGTGAGATCTGAAGACTCAGAATAAAAAATATTGGACACTAGTCATTATAACATTGATTACTGTGTATCTGTGAAGTATCATGCCATTAGTTTATTAATATATTAGCAAATCCTATAAATACCTAAAATATTCCTATAATTACATACCTGGCAAACCCTGTGGAACATGTTAGATGAAGAGCCAGGTACAAGTAAATACAACTATAAATGTAAGTAAAACATCAACCGTGTCTTAAAGAACCCAGAGAATGCAAGACAATGCAGCCATACCTAATGAAATTTGGAGATGTCCAGCCATCTTAGCAAGAACACATGCACAACTGTTGACAGATTTGAGAAGAAGAGAAATTCAGGAGAGGAAGTAGGCTCACTATATCAAATGCCTTCTTCTGGAACTGATCCAGTTCCAGGAAATCTGACCCACTTCCACAAGAAAACACTAATCCTCTTATTGCCACGGTAGTGGGAATTGAACTCTGGTCCCTGTGAGTTACTGTCTCAGCCCAACCATAATCTTCTCATGATGGTGGAGTGCCTGTGAGCCAACTGTGTTCCATGAGATCTAATGTCATAAAGATATTCATTATCTCAGCATTGCCAAGCTCCCAGCAGAAGAGCTATAGTATGCGTGAAGGAAAATCAGTAAAGACAGA
This sequence comes from Mus musculus, assembly GCF_000001635.26. Lineage (NCBI taxonomy): Eukaryota > Metazoa > Chordata > Mammalia > Rodentia > Muridae > Mus > Mus musculus. Next base: position 81,333,571 of record NC_000079.6, read on the forward strand.
AAGAAGATGTAACTTCTGCCCAGGACTCTCCACAGAGCAAGTTCAGGGAAAAACACCTGGGGTGTGAGGCTGGACCAGGAGGAGGGACTAAAAACAGGAAGAAGGAGAGGCTGGAAGGCAGTGGAGGGACAAAGCATACATTGTATTAAGGAGCATATACTGTATTAGAAATCATCTTGGAGATATTGATGAGCCACGGCAAATTTTTAAAGAGCAAATTGGTACTCAGCCAGTCTCCCTAGTGAAGAATAGTTACTTAATAATTTAAGTAATTGCTTAACTTCAGACTGTTATTAGAAAAATATGTGCATCCAATATTAGTATTTATTCTGCTTTCAAAGTTAGCTATTTTAGTTTTTCAGAATCATTTAACCTGCTCTTTGAGAATTATATAAAATGCATCTGTTATTAAGGAGAAGATGACAGTGTCCCAGCTGAAAGCACTAGTGACCTGCCATATTTTGAAGTTACACTATCTCCTAGTTACTTTTACAGATGTGTTTTAACTTTTAAAACATTGTCTAGTGAGCTCATCTTTCTTGTCTTCTAAGATAGGGGTCTACAGACAGAATTCACCTGTTGCATCTCAGCCAGTCAAGATGTACAACTTCAGGGTACTGAAGAACATAAAAATCACTATGTCATTATTCAAACTATTCATGTCTTCCTGGCTCACGAATCTTTGAACTCGCCTTTTTGACATGAAAACAATGGAAAATAACTCTGATCTGCTGGCCCACTGGTTGAAGGTTCATTCTAATTTCTCACCCATAAAGTATACGTCACAAATGACCAATAGTTCGGGCACGGTCCAAACAAAATAGCATGATTCCAAAAATAATAGTTAATGTTTCTTCAGTAAAAGAGAACAAGATGGCTATGATTTAGCTTCTACAGGAGTAGAGAATCTCCATTTAAAGAAATATGTTGTGTTAACAAACTTCAATGTGTAGGATAAAACAAACATAAAGGTTTTGACTCTAGCTAAAGTCAATGCATGGCATAATTTCATGGAGTGAAATACTCCATTAGAGTAAAGTCCTCCAAATGAATACAGGAAGAATGTTCTTAAAAAAGAACAAAGATCAGGAGATGTACTTTAGCACATAATCCTGCATTGGGGAAAGGACCAGTCTCTCAGGATCTAATCGGATTTTTCCATTCTTAACTCAGTTAATCTTAGACACAAAGCAAATAAATCATTGGTGCTTTATTAAAGTCCATGGTGATACTCAAAGGAAATTAATTCCTGTTGCTAAACATGGCTCGTAAAACAATATTGAAGTCAACTAAATGAAAGTTCTACATTTATTACTCCAGCAGAATGTCAACGGTTTCTGAAACCAAAGGGTTTTTCCTCCTGTCCCACAGTTTCTAGCATAGAAATGGCTAAATAGCTATATGATCTGGGTGGCAGAATGACAAAGGTGGGCATCATCACAACAGAGACAGTGATAAAGCCAGTGTTCTAAAGAGGCCGGCACTTCAACACACAAAGCTGGCTGCTCTGCTGAGAAAAGGAAAGGGGATTTCAGTAATACTGTGTTGTTCCTTAAATATGAAATGAAAAGGAACTGGTTACTGGTGAAAGGTGATTAAATTCTTACCAAACACAGTGACTACACTGGAATAAAAAGGATAGTATCATTTAGAATATTTATTGAACACATAGCAGCCACTGATCTATAGGCACTAAATATCAATGACAGACACAGTTTGAACATAGAACAGAGACTCGTAGAAGAAGATATTACTACACCTGAGGCCATTGTATTTCTCTAACAAAGGCTCAGTGCAGTGTACTGAGGAGACAGTGTTCTGTCTGCTCTGGGCTAGGGAGGTTTTAGGACTTTCTTCCAACTGATTAAACTATGTGGAAATAGTCTGGTCTTTGGTCAATCAGAGAAGTTTAATGAAAGAACAAGGATTTCAACATCTGGTGGAAAGTTCACAAAACAGGTATAATCTGTAAGTTTCCATGAACAGATGAGAGAGAGAGAAAGAGAGAGAGAGAGAGAGGGAGAGTGATAGGAAGCAACATAAAAATAGGGCACTTATATAAAGTAGAGTTCTTAAAGGAGAAGTCATTTTGTAATTTGTATATCCAGGGGAAAAGAATCAAAGATTAAATGACTCAAAATTCAAGTCAGGATTGCTTTTCTTCTCCTGAGTTTGCCCACACATAGTTGATCCACTGGCAAATGCTGCCAGCTTTATGTTCAAGATATATTGCAAACCTTTTGTTCCACCTCAAATCTTGTGGTTAAAACCATCAATATCTTTTACCTAGACACCCGGAAAGGCCTCTTACCTTTTTTTCCTAATTCTAGAATCTTCAGGGACCTGTATTAACTTGCAGTTGCTTGTCCACAAGCAAAATCTATCAACAGCATATCACATGTCAAGTAGTACAGAAACTGTTACCAGGGACTAGACCTTCTAGGGTCTGGTTCCACAATCAAGCCCTCACATTCTCTGCCTTTCTTGGTCCCTGTTTAGTTGCTCAGGGTTTTTTGTTGATTCTCAGAACAAAATATCCCAGCTAACAGTTGTTTCATGCAGGGCAGAACTAGCCACCTACTTTTAAATTACATGTCCTCTCTTAGCTAGGAGAATTTGCTACTTAATTGAATTATATAAAATTATGCAATTTTATATATGAGAATAATAGTTGTTTATCTGATTACAGCACAAAAATAGCAACATTACCAAGTCATGTTAGATTTCATCTTTTAGACAATAAGAACATGTGTTTGTTGCTCTCTAAACATGTAGAATCCCAGAAGCAGCAGACAGCCACAGATGAGCACATTCTATAAGCAAAGTGGTATATTTGCATTCTTTTTTAACACATATAAAACAGCTTGTCACCCAAGGAGCTGAAGGGGTCTGCAACCCTATAGGTGGAACAACAATATGAACTAACCAGTACCCCCCGGAGCTCGTGTCTCTAGCTGCATATGTAGCAGAAGATGGCCTAGTCGGCCATCATTGGGAAGAGAGGCCCCTTGGTCTTGCAAAATTTTTATGCCCCAGTACAGGGGAATGCCAGGGCCAAGAAGTGGGAGTAGGTGGGTAGGGGAGCAGGGCGGGGGGAGGGTATAGGGAAATTTGGGGATAGCATTTGAAATGTAAATAAAGAAAATATCTAATAAAGAAAAAAAAAGAAAAAAGAAAACAGCTTGTACTTTCAAAAGCAAGCAAGCAAAAAAGCAACTACCTATGATATATAAGAATTAACAAGGCTTCCAGAACAGGACACAGTAACATTTAATCTATGAGATTATCAGAATAATGGAGATTTTAATAGACATCAGCTGAGTACTAGCAACATCCCAAAGTGTTGAGCTCTTATCCAATTGAAAAAATATTTTATCTTACTTTATTTTGTAATATAGTTTTTGAGTGTTAGTATGAGCAGTGCATGTAGGTATCTGTGCCCCTGGAGTCCAGACAGGGGATGAGATCCGCTGGAGCTAAAACTCAAAAGTATCAATTCCAGTATGGGTGCTAGGACCAAAGCCTGGTCCTCGGTAAGGGCAGCGCATGTCCTCAAATGCTGGCCATGGCTAAAGTGTTCACAGTCAGAGTATAGACCAGAAAAAAAGGGTAAAAGAGCATAAGTACTAATTTAACAAAATATTCATACACTAAACACAGGTAGTATTCAACTGGTAAAATTCATAGCAATCTCCAGTTGAAATAGGATCTATGAATAAATAATCTGAATTTAAAATATAAGTAAATAGACAATAGGGAAGGGCTTTTGGGTGCAAAAAGGTAGAGGCAATAGAGATAACAAGGACTGGGAATATACTATACACTTGCTGGTGAAGTCAGCATATTTAACTGCATTTATTTCTCACCTCTGATGAACTGAATTTGATATTTGATACATTCTTAACCAAGAATGAAAGTGAATCTGACCACCCTGAAATATGCCAATATGATTATTTACTGTAACTAGGGTAAGGAGGTGTTACGGGCTTTGAGCTATACTTTGTGCTTGTTAAATCATCAGGAGACCTGGTGATGGCACAGGTATCTGGATAATAGGGATGGACACAATGCTCAGCTTGAAGAGATGCATCAAAAGTGAATGACACTGTAACAAAATCTTAACATGTCGGGAGGAAAACGGTCTCATATAAAGACACAAATTAATGCAAGATGAAGAGTGAAGAATCCCTTAAATATGTTAAAAACTAAACAGTGATTTAGCAAGGGAGATGGGGAAAATGGGCAGACTAAGCAGAAATCTCTGCCCTCCCTCCAAAATTCCAATTACTCTTCTTTTGGAAGAAAGATTGTTCACTCAGATGCCAACATAGCCCTGGCAGCCAGTGGGTGTGTATAAAGATGAACTAATACACTCCCAGGCCGAATGCTGCCCACTCTTAATGGAAGAGCTCAGTTGTTGTGAGGAAATGGAATTAGCAATGTTGCAGTGACATCAGAGCACTGGACTTTCATTGAAGTTAATGATTTTCAAAACATTGAAAACGATTAAATTAAAACAAAAATGTAGAAATAGCCCAAAATCTGTTTAAAAAAAAAAAAAGCACCATAAAGGTTTTAGATACTATGCTCAATTTAGTTGGCACTGTTTGTGCTGAGCTGGGGTGGGGGGTGGGGGCTTTTCTTGAGTGACATACCACACTATAGTCAGGTGGTAAGAATATCTATTAGTATTTTAAATCTGTATTAGAGTTTTGCACTATGATATAGTTTAGCTTTTCGAAGATCTTATCAAAGAATGTTGGATTTAATTTTATACCAAATCTTCCCGTTTATATCTCATCATATCAATTTTTAAGTAACATTAATTTTTCAAATATGTTTATACCTAGAATTTTGGCAATATGTTGAACATTTTGAACAATAATAACAATCTTCAAAATGTACAATATTACACTACTATAAGGTCTGGGGAAATAAATAATTAATATTAATTTTATGTTTGTTACTAATTCTGTGAATAATTATTCCTTTTTGCTTGTTGGAAACCCTTCTAGACCCTTATAGGGTGGATTTTATGGGCTAATTACACAAGAGTATTAAAACTTGCTAAATAGTTTTACCATATAGCCAAACATACCACGGCAGCCATTTCTTTGAGATGGTTCCAGCGGACCAAGTTGTTCTAGACTGTGAGAATATTGAAGGGATGGTACGTGACTAGAGACCAATGAACATTGCTATCATCTTCATAAGCATTCTGCCTCACCATTCCCTGACACTGGAGAGAGCATGATACTCACTTATAATAGGGCAGAGTTTCCCTCTGAGACATGCTGGCAATAGAGCAAGCAAGCAATTCAAGCCGTTGGCCAACTATCACCCAAGTAAGCCACTGTGGTGTTTATGGCATAGTCAAACATTCACATAAGCATAGAACGCACTGGAAGAGCAGAGCCAACCTAGGCCAAAATCACCCCTCTAAGCCTTTCCTGGGCATCTTTGTCTCAACATTCTGTGAGGCACTAAATATCCGTCATTGAAGATCTGACATTGTGGTGTAAATTGTTGTATAGCAACAGATGATTGATGAAAACATCTTCTTGCAATGTTTGTCTCTAACATCTTACCATCATGGAATATTAGCAGGCAAGCTTTGATTAAAGCTTACAGTTAAAATTAAACCACACCGTGGGTATTTCTTAAAGATGTGAATGAATATATAAGTGCCATATTTACTATATCATTTTCATAAACTTGGTTTGAAGTTGCCCTTACTATATCAATATATGTAAGCAAAAGATTGTATGTGTGTGTATGTATGTGTATATACATATATATGAACACACACATACATACATAAACACACAAACATACATACATACATACACACACATACATACATACATACATACATACATACATACATACATACATGCACACACAATATATATATGTATATATTGAGAGAGACAAACATTTCGAAGTAAAAGAAATAATTAGACCTGTAGGTAATAGTCCATGCCATTTCCTGAATGTCGGAAGTAGTTTTCGTGGAAATTTACTCTTCATTAATCCATCAGAATCTTGGTAGATAAATCTAACTTGCAATTCTAACTTTCTACCTTTTCCATACAAACTAAGGATGAGTACATAGCCCAGGTCATTATATACATAATCAAGATTTCTTTATTCACCATGACGATCACTTTTCACATATATACTAAAGTCTGACCAAGTCAAATACTGTATATACACATGCAAGTCGATTCATGTTTGTGGGGTTTATGATATTTGCTTCTTGGTACTATCAAAATCATCTAACATATTTAATAACATTATATACACATATCATTCTAAAAAAAATGAGAGATAAGGTACATTTATTTTACATCAAAGAAAAGTGGTACTGATACATAGATACTTCATGATTTAAGGTGCTGTCCTGATGAACTTGTAGCAGGCAGAATATAACTTAAATGAGTGTCTTACTCATCTAACCTAGTAAACATGGGACCTTAGCCCAGCCTACCTTAAACATGCTCAGAGCAGCTTGCATTAGCCCCACACAGGGCAATGTCATCTGGCACAGGGCTAGTTATCATGAAGCTCTAGATCTCTCGACAACCTGTTGAGTATAATGCAAAAGCGCTGGAAGCACAGTACACCGAGGAGGACAGGTTATTTGCTGTTAGGATTCGTGGCTGGTGGAGGCTAGCGCTCACTGCCACTGAACAGCATCACAATGTGGTACTAAGCCCAGGAGAGAGCACAGTTCAGAAGCTCAAGTGACTTTTTCTCTAAACAATCATTGCTTTTCTTTAATGATTCTTCCTTTATTATCATAGAAAACTATTTCCTCTTTCCTTTCTATTTCTGCCCAAATAACTGGATAGTAGTATTCTCTTAATTCCACTAACTCATACTTTAACAATTAAAGGCTTGCTATAAACGAGTGGCTTTCTCAGAGTGACATGCACGTACTAAGTTTGTTAAGCATGTGTAGTTTATGAACAGGTAGAAAGCTGTTCTCCCCAGGACAGGTGGTAACTGCTCCTTTGACGGGCATCTATTTCTTGCTCCTATGAAGACATCAGGAAAACACTGGAAAGGAAGCATCTCAGCCTAGCCAAAGAGAAGTCTAGCTTGGGGGTTGATGATAAAAGGTAGATTTAGAGTTACTTTAAACAATTATAAAGTCAATAAAGTAATATACTAGCACTGCTCATATATCTCAATAAAAACTATACTTTTTCTTTTTGAAGAGGTCTTAAAACAACAATTTTTAAAATTTTAATATAATTGATATAATTATATTATTTTTCTCTTTAACATATTTAGTGATATCATATAAACATATCACTTTGTTCCCTATATACCCTTTTTGCTCTCTTTCAAAACCATGGTCTCTTTTTTTGCACTAATTGTTGTTATATACATACATACATGCAGACAGACATATTCTTACATGCATAAATACTTTCTGTTCAGATATTCAGCCTATATGTTACTTGAATTTATACTTTTAATTTTGAATGCTTTAAAAATAAAATTACTGACTCTGAGTCTCAGCCTCTCATTGTGTTCCTGTCCTTAGTGCTGGAGGTTAAGTGTGAGTTTCTTTACATTTTAATTCCATCTCTAGTACTATTTTTTTAAATCAGAGAATGAAAATTGAAATAGCAGGGAGATAGCCTTTTACTATCAGCCTACAAATACGGAGTGTTGGCAAAGGGGAAGGTAAAGGGAAATGCATGTACCACTCACCCTTTACAGAGTAGCATAGGGTAGGGCAATATCTGTAGAGAGCAATTCTGAGTACAAATAAAGATCCTTTTACCCTGTATTTTAGAAACTATCAGCCCAGGTACCATGAACAGGGCCAATATGGGGGCTGTAAAGGAGTCATGCTAATAAATGCAAAAGTTAACATTTTTACAGAACCACTTGCATGAGCCTAAGTCTTCCATATTAAAACTATTATCTTACTCTATAAAATGCCCCTTCTCCAGAAAGCCTACTCTACTTAGTACATAAGCAAATCAAGGACCAGGGTTTATGCCTTGCCAAAGATACCTAACTGGTAGTTGGAGAGTCCCAAACACAGTGAGGCATTTTAAAGGTAAAAGTATATCAGGGCCTTAAGAACATTCTGTCATAGCGTGCTCACACAGAGCAGAACAGCAGAGATATGAAGCAGACCATAAAAGATCTACATAAAACGAACTGTATGTATTTGAATACATGGAATACAATCAAATAAAATTTAAAAAATAAAGATAAGATACTTAAAGTGGCCTTGAGTGACTGACTGGTTTCTTGCAGCTAAAGTAGTTAAACCAATCCTTGGCTATATTAACAAAGATATAGAATCAAGATCAAGGAAGGAGATCTCTTGGGTAGGGACTGATGATACAGAGCTACAATACAGAGTGTCAATGCTGTGAACCCATACCCTTCAGCTAGACTAGAATTTGGAGTGAGCGCTGGTGAAGGGAAGGGTCTGTAGCTGTGGTGAGCGCTCCACGAGCTTACTATGCGACGAGTGGGCACACACTCCTGGAAGAGCTTACCTTTTTGACTTAGGACAGCTAGTGTCACATTAAATATAAGCATGTAGGGCTTTCTCACATGGGGCTAGAAAGGCAGCTTAGCTGTCAAGAAGCATAGTTGCTCTCATAGACCACCAGAGTTTGGCTGCCAGCACCCATAGGGTACAGGTGTCAACAGCCTATAACACCAGCTCTGGGAAATTCAGCACCCTCCTGGGCCTTTAGAGGTACCTGCATTCACACACACACACACACACACACACACACACACACACACACACTTAATAATAAAACAAATCTATCTACCAACTCATCCCTATCTATTTCTTTGTCTGTATCTATATATGTAGATATCACACAAATGGTATCATGGTTCCACTTAGCTTTATTATGCTAGATACAGCTCTCAAGTACATAGATGGCTACCAACACCAAATTGAAATCATAACTTATTAAAAAAATATGTGAAAGTTGAAAATCTGATTATCTTTACTTAACTAAAAAAGACTATTAAATGATAAAAAAAAAAAGAAACTGAACACTACTGTCCTCCATTAGAAGTATAATATCAAAGCACTAGTCTCTAGTACTGAAGTTTACCATCAACAGGAAAGGTACACCACTAAAGAATGTATACCCTAGCAATCATTTTAAGAAAGAAATCTACCTTAGGGATATCCCAGTACAAAAACCAAGTTGTATGAAGTAATAGCTCTGAGTTGTCCTCCCCATGTGATGAATAAGGAACCACAGTGCTGATGCCATGTATCCAGACTGTAGCCTTTACAGAGAAACATTGCTTCCTATAAAAGCCCAGGTTTGTTTTTGTTTGTTTGGTTGGTTGGCTGGTTGGTTGTTTTTTTAATTCTCTGTTGCAAAAAGACAGATATGATGAGGACTGATGTTTGAAATATCAAGGTTAATGTAGCACTGAGGCACAGAGCTAAAAGCTAGTTTTCATGGAGATGTAATGAACTAACAAGTGTGGCCTATATTAAATGGTAATTACTCTTAATCTTACCTGTTGAAAAGTGCTTTAGGTTTAGGTGTGGCAACTCCATTTGAAAACTCGTTGGCACTCTGGTGTAGACCTTGTTATGATTTCTTTCCAACACTGGACACACCTTGCTCAAAAGGCAAATGACTCATGAGGCCACAATCCAAGACGTGATATTCAGCATTTAACTTGCTAATGATAGCCAAGATGTAGCCATGGCTTCTGCTATGAGAACAACAGTGGCCCAAGGATTAGACACTAGATGGGCTTGGTGAGGAGAGCAAAGGGAGTATGAAAGGAATGTCAAATGAGGTAACCAGGAGAAAGACCACAGAGGGATGGAGGAGCATGTGCCAATGTCAATAAAGATTTCTCAATATTTGTATCATTTAAACAAAATAAGCCAAGCATAGAAGGTGAAAATGACCAGGTGAAGAAGGCAGGAAACAAAGGCACAGATGTATGAAGCACAAACCTGTATGAAACTGCTAAGGAGCCAACAACTGACACACAATAACCATCACCGAGCAGCTTCCTCTTCTGCAGGAAATTAGACATACTGGTTTTGCCACGATCCAGAAGCATATTTATGCAAGTTTTAACAAAATAGTACAGTTTTGCCAAGAATATGTATTTTATACACTCTGACTTACAACAGGAGATTGCTATTTTACAGTTGCTGAAAGTGGTCATTTTGATGCAAGTTTATCTCATCTTATATATCTATGCCCTATTTACACAAATTTAAAACACCTTTTGCTCTCTAAGAGTTCATGTGCAGTAATGGGCAAGAAGCTCTGGTAGTTTGAGCTAAAATCATGTTGTTAGAGGGTGGTAGGATATCCAGGTTTCACTTGAAGTTCAACTTTCCTTTTATAGGGAAAGAAGATTTAATGGCACCCAGTTTCACAGTCTAACACAGACAAAACTTTGTGCATATTGAGGTTTGAGAATGCAATGACTTCCACATATAAATATCCACACAGAACCCCAGTGAGAGGAATGTTGCAGGAAATATTAAAAATGACCACCAAGTCCCTGTGCTCCAAGCAGCTACTCTCTGCCCGCCAACTCTCCAGTGGAGCTGGAGTTCCCGAGTTTCCTTTGATGTCACACCAGCCCCACACAATGACAGTCCATCCCTTGGTCAGCTGCCACAACCCTCAGCAACCCAGTAAAACCAAAACTCTAGAAGCTTATAATTAACAAGTCAGATTATATATCAATAAATTCTCAATTCACAAGATGCCTATACAATAATTTCAGGGACGATTGATAATGGTACAAGCTGCCCACATATATTAGACAAGTTATCACAATTATTATATCCTTTATGATATCATATCTACCTGTGGCTATTTAAAACCATGCTGGTTCAGGGTTTTCTTCATGTCTGTCCTCCATCTTGCCTTCCCCTTCTCTCTCTCTTCTCTCTCTCTCTCTCTCTCTCTCTCTCTCTCTCTGCAACTCTTAGCGCTGCCTCTCTTTTCCCTGTCCAATCACAGGCCTCCTGCTGCACTAATATTTTAATGTAATTGGACAGGGAAAATCCTACCACAGAGGAAAGCATGCAACATAAGAGAATTCTGAACATAAATTTCAAAATTTAAGAACTCTGATTACCTTTATTTGTTTTATAATTTCCCTCAAATGGGAACATGTCTAGTTAGTCTCTGTGTCTAAGGTCAGCCTTGTGTTGTGTTGGTGTATATGTCTCTGTGTGTGTGTGTGTGTGTGTGTGTGTGTGTATGTTTTAAACATAAAGAAATGGAGCTGAGGAGATGGCTTGTGAATATGAGCACATGCTGTCAAAAGGGGATGGAACTGAACTCAAATCCCTACCCCATGTAAAGCCAAGGAAGACTGAGAGTACCTGGACCCTCAGTGTTGGTAGGGTGGAGACACAGGTCCTATGAGCTCTAGCCCAAAAAGTAGGCTTTAGATGTAATGAAAGTCCATGTCCTCAAATATACAGTGGAAAGTGACACAGGAAGACACCTCATGTCCTTCCTTGTTTATTACATAAGCAATCGTGGCTATGTGGTTTTACATACACATACACATGATATGCATATATGACATATATGCATACATGTATACATATAGATACATATATGATATATATGCACAGAAGAGAAATCATGTATTGTATTAGTAACAATGAAGTATTGATTTCTTTAAGCTGTTATAGAATTCACCGGTAAATACATGACATGGGAAACAATCATTCTGAATGAGGTAACCAGATCCAGAAAGACAAACATCACATATTTTCTCTCATTTGTGAATCTTAGCTTTGAATTTCCAAACACTATGTGGCCATGTCAGGGGTTAGGCAAGCTTTCCGTTTGGTGGGGGTGGGGGGCCGGAGGTAGAACACACTGCCATAAAGAGTTAAAAGAAATAATAAAAGGGAAAGTTTAATTGGGTTATGGTGGGAAGGGCAGAGTAGAGGAAGAAATACAGTAAGGGAAAAATAGTGCAAAAGACCTTGACAAAAATATCATATGGAACCCTACTATTGTAGAAACTTTCATACACACAGAGAGAGAGAGAGAGAGAGAGAGACAGAGAGACAGACAGACAGACAGACCGACAGACAGACAGATAGAAAGAGAGACAGATAGATAGAGAGACGGAGAGTGAGACAGAGAATGAGAATGAAAATAGAGTTGGTCTACAATGAGGTGAACATGGCACTACCAGGTACTACAATCATAGAATATGGAGAAATCAAGGTGGTATTCACCAGGTGATTGTACTGCTATTGGCTAGCTTTTATAATACTGCAAATTGCCATATGTAGACCAGAGTGAAAAAGTAATCAAGCATTTTACCAGATATGAACCCTGTGAGCTAAAATAGTGAATGACCTAGCAAGATATGGCCACTTGTGCAGTAGTGGCACAACTATCATAGAAGTAACCAACCATTCTCTAATTGGATTTAAGTCACAAAATGAAACTCAAACCTAGCACCATTGTGGGGCCACAAATCTATAGCTAGACAAATCACAGGCTCCAGTGGAAAAGGTACTGCTACTTTTAAGTTAGTTTGACTTTTAATGACTTATCATTCAATCCATAAATCATATATCTTTCAACTCTTATCAGAGAATCTTCTGTTTGAGTAGATGATAATGGACACAAAGATCCACACTTTGTTAAGGTGCAGAGAATAGAGACTACGGAATGTTCAGCCTCACAGGAAACATTTGCATTTACAACCCCTCTACCCAAGTCATGAGAAACAGAAAGCAGAAAGTGTAAAAGCCAGGAGTAGTTGATGACTACAGGCAAAGAGTGCCTTATGGACACAGCAGGGCAGCTGTACATATGAACTCACAGACATTGTCACATCATGTGCATGACCTGTGCAAGCTCAAGTCAGGCCAAATCCCAGCATTACAAAACGAATTAGACATTATCCTCTTACCCCCTGCTGAGAGGATATTGGTAACTGGTAGGCTGGGTCTACAAAGAGAAAGGAATCAATAATGTCTAAGATGCTCTGTGAATGATGGCAACAAGTACTGAGAGATGAGAGGGAGACTGTGGGGATGTGGGTTCAAGAGAGTATCAAACACACTGTTAGCACATGTTATTATTGAGACAACTGTCATATATCCAAGATGAGCTACCAGAGAGCAGGAACACAAACGGCCAGAGCTCAAAGAGGGAATGGTGGTAAAGCTATAAGTTTGCGAGTCATGAAGCATAGAAATGTAGTTAAAGCTTAAAGCAATGGCTAACGATGAGATCACCTATGGAGAGAGTGTGGTGCAATGTTTCTACGATTTCTGGTTGTAGAAACATTTCCTGAGGAGATTCTGATTCAATAGGTTTTTGATGGTGACTTGTAAATGCATTTTTTTAAATTGAAATCTCAAAATAAGACTTATCCCAATAACCATTGGCTATTCCTGGTATGGAAAACAAAACAAAACAAAACAAAACAAAAACAAAAACAAAAACAAAAACAAAAACAAAAGCAAGCTCAGTAGGAAGCTGAAAGTTGTAGTAGTTGATTGTTAACCAGAAAATGAGTTTACAAATCTGAAGCTAGATACCAACCGGGAAAGAATAATCTATGCACTCTGTTACACCTTCAAAGGGAAAATAAAAAGCATCTGACAATTAGGGATTGCTAGTAAAATACTAGTTTGGGTCACTTGGAGAAAGTTCTTATAAAACAGAGCCAAAGAGCCCGGCTCGAGACGATAGCAGTGCATGGGGCTTGTGGACGTTCAATTTTGAGCCTTGTCATTATGAGTGAAAGTAAGTACTGTCTGCCAAGGCATTGTTTGCTCCTCTGAAGTGCAATGACTGGCACTACTCTACAAAACCTAGAGAGGGCGTCATGAGCTGGACATTGTCTGTGCTGCATTCATTGGGATCTGGATCGAGCCACTTCAAGGCTATTATTGTGCAGATGGAAGGAGGAGCGCCCTCCCCTTTTTCCTTTTTGTTATATACAGAGAGCTTCAGGACTTCAGTACCTACTAGCTCTTAAATCATGAGACTAAGACAGTAATGACATTCTGAGGCAGAGGCATTTCAGTCTTCAACCTTACATCCTGTCACCAAATCCATTCCTGCGAGTCTCCAAAATATTGCTAACTGCCTAATGCGCCATCGTTCAGTGTCCTTGTGAGTAAGAACTCGAGCTTCCGTCTCCTCTCCAAGCTCCTCATGCTTACCCAGGCGTGTGTAACAGCTGATACAGGAAACCATTGCATGAAGGTGGTTTACCGCTTCCCACAGACTCAGAATTTTAGCAAAGACTTCTGCAGTGGGAAACTTTTAACTTGAAGGAGGTAGTCTATCATTAAGCTGCCCTCACATCTCTGTGGAGAAGATCTGCTAAGGATGGAGACGATGATAGTTATAATCCTGAATCACCACCGTGCAGATTTCTATCTGCTTCACCTGTGAAATCTCAACAGCAGCTTAATAAGTCTGCCCTAATCACCTGGGAGGATGCAAACTTCAAAAAAGACTGCCAAGACTGCAAACTGCTACAGAAAGCTGATTTCTTGTTACATAATACCTTCAAGAAGTCTTGAGCAAGTACATCCATGAGCTTCCTTTGTGAAAAGTCTGTACAGAGTCAAATATTTTCTTCATCAAATACAGCTAGAGGTAGTGCTTGCATAAGGGGGCTACAAATCAAAGGTAGCTAGGTATAAAGCAGTTAACATAAATATGTGGATGAGTCAGACATAAAAGAACACTGGGCCCAGAGGTCCACAGCAAGTATTCAACTTTATTTTTTCAGAAATCCTGTGATTGTTACACATAACACCTCTATGAGCCAAACTCAGCACACAGGGCTAGAATAAATTGGTCAAAGTACCGAGCAACAGAAATCACCACAGGTAAAGCAGCACTGGTTACCAAGGAAATAAAGGAAATATTAATTAAAATGTTCAGCTGTTCCAAATGTCCCCAAAGTGAGTGATGGAGCAGGCTCTTGGAGTTGCAGTGCTCAAAGCAGGACAGGCCTAGGCAGATGGAGATAACAGGTAACCTTGAACACAAGGTTAATTTGCTGTGTGCTTTGAGCTTGGGAACAAAACACAACTACCACACAAGGTCTACTTTTTTGAGACATCTCCAAATGAGAGTCATTTTGTGGTGATGAGGCATTTCATTGTCACAGGCACATGACATGTGCACAGTGACAAAGCCAACTTAGAAATTATCTGAATGAGGCTGTATTTACACCAGGAAACTGGGCAAGTTATTCATGTCTGTCTCTGTGATGCTCTTATATAAAACTACTATCCTTTGTTTTCAATAAGATACTCAATAACATTTACTTCCTCTCTCATTCAAAGAAAATGAGAGGAGAGAGAGAGAGAGAGAACAAAGATGAATCAAAAAGCTTTCTTGAAAACAAGTTTCAGAATGGAGTAAAACCATTAAAATATTCTAGGTAAAAATATATCAAATTTGACCTCAAGGTTTATAAATAGTGGACTAATAGATTGAGAATATATTAATGTAAATGGTATTCCTTATACCTGTGAGGAGCTTTCCTAAGTACACAAACTTCTTCTCCTTGTCTTAGTCCTTACTGTAAAAGTGGTCTGCATTCTGTGGTAGTTTGAATAGGTATGGCTCCATGGACAAATGTGCTTGAATGCTTGGCTCATTCCGAGTGGCACTATTAGGAGGTTGGCCTTGCTGGACGTGGTGTGTTACTGTTACTGTCACTGCACAGGTGGGCTTTGAGGTCTCATATATGCTCAAGTAACACCCAGAGTGGCACATTCTCCTCCTGCAGACTCTTGGCTACTCCAGCACCCTGCCTGCCTGCATGCTGCCAATGCTTTCTGACATGATACTGGACTTAATCTCTGAAACTGTAAGTCAGGCCAGGTGAAATGTTTTCCTTTATAAGAGTTATAAGTGCCTCTCCATAGCAATGGAAAACCCTAACTAAAACACCTTCAAATGTGGAAAAAAAAAGCTGTTGGTTGTCAGTTCATGCTTTTTCCTCTCCTTTCAAACCTTTAATCACTCTTCAGGCTTGTTTTTCAACATCTGCATCCATACCTTGGATAAATCTAAACACTATAAAGCCCTCACTCACTTTCCATCTTTCACTGGGATCATCTGGCCTGAGTCTACCTCTCCTAAAGTATTCAGTGGAAAAACACAAGATTAAAAGAAAGAAAAGGTTTGCGATCAGACAAAGCTATTAAATGGTAGCACCGTTAATGAGTACTCAACTCAGAGTATTAACAGCTTGATAATTAGAACCTTTAATCAAAAATGTCAACTTAGCAGGGACATAATTTCCAGCAACACTGGACACAGGTGGACTTCATTGTCCTTTTTTATCCTTTCCTTTTAATTTGATTAAATCAGAAATAACAGCTACTGTAAGCCTTCCTGGAACTCATCGTTTAATTTCTGTTCCAAAATTGCACAGGTAGGATCCAGCCACTTCTGGCATAAAAGGTAGAGTGCAAGACATACAGAATATTCCATCAATTAGCAGCAGACATCACACAATGATGCTTTTAACTGTAATGATGTTCATATATATATATATATATATATATATATATATATATATATATAATCTTAAAGTATTATCAAGCTGTGAATATTGAGAGTATGGGCTGTTTCCTTAGAAGCAGAGGCTACAGAGCACTTGAGCACAGAGCAGTCAATGCTCAGGGTCAGACTGAATAGGAAAGGGAGCTCTAAGATCAGCCACTGTTGACTTCCTCATAAAGACAAGAGGCTAATGGGAAATGGGGAACGTGAGGTGACCCATATCCTCAGGAGAAGGTGACATATTGAGGCTGTGGTTGTCATGAACAAATTGTTAGGTTAGCAGTTCTAGTGATCACAAAGTGGAGCTGAGATGTGACTCCACAATGAACCATGTGGTGGTTGCTTCTCTGAGTGAACCTTTCAAAGCACAGAAGACAAAGCCTTGACGTGAAACTCAAGCTTTCCCAGCCTGCCTGGGAGACTAGGATTCTGTTTTCCCCAGTGATCTCTGTAAAGAGGATGCTGCCAGTCAGTGTTCCACTCTCGGGTGTATTTAATATTCCCTGAACTTTATAAAGCCCAAAGATATCACTGATGACATTTTGGGACTCAAGGGGCTTAAATATCATCTTAAAATAATTTACTCTAATTGAATTAAAATTTTAAATTAAATAAATGCTATTGACCCTTTGGGAAAATCAAAGATAAAATACAAACAATAACAAACAGCATAATGAAGAAGAAAATTGAAAATATAAAAGCCCAGAAGGAAATGGGGGGAAAGTTGTTCTTCCTGTGATGAGAAGAGTCCATTCCCCAAATAAACATAGCTTTACCTAATGTGTTTACAGGAAAAAGCAATTAAACCTAAGCGAATAAAATAACTTGTATTTTACTCCTATGGTAATTGCTGTTTGTTCTTGTATGTTTTTAAGTATTTTTGAAATTATAGTGTAATTAATTACATCATTATCCCTCTTTCCTGTCTCCTCTCTAACCCCTCCAGTGTGCCCCCTTGGCCTCATTCAAACTCATGGCCTCTTTTTTTTTAAGAGTTGTTACACATATATATGTGTGTTCTTAAATACATAAATACAACTTCCTCGATCTGCTTCCTGTTCCTTTTATGTATGTCTTTAGGGCGAGCCATTTGGTTTTGGATAACCAATTGGAATGCCCTTCCCTACAGAAGACTACTTCTCCCACTCTGCATTCCTTGGTTGCTGACAATTCTCTGTCTGAAGTTGAGACCTCGTGGGATTGTTCTTTTCTCTTTACATTTTTAGAACGTACAACGCTCCTTGCTTCCCCGTGTTTCCTTTGTTTTCAAATCTCACCGATGGATTGCTCTAAAATATAAATGATGATCGGGTCCATTTGCAAGCCCCCCCCCCCTTTGCCTGTGTATCTTAAAACTACTTGCGGAGTGATGGCGTCCAGTGGGTGTCTGAGAATCCACTCTTGATAGAGAGCTGTAGAAGTGGGGCTGAGCTTGCAGCCAGCTGTGCTGCTGGGCGGTCCTATCACTTCCTTCTGCTCGCAAGAGAGAAAAAGCAAACAAAAGCCGTGCACGGTCCATACACTGCTGAGTCTGTGACCTTTATTTCCTCAACCCCTTTCCCACGCTAGGCTCCACTTAGCAGCTGAAGTAGGCTTATCCTAGGGAAACAATTACTCACAGGTAGACACTCAAAGGTTTCTCCTCGTGTTCCAGTCTATCAACAGGATGAGATTTAACAAACAAATATGAGCAGTCTTTACCCTCAAGGAAACTATAATCCACTAGCTGGAAAACTGACTAAGTATGTAGCAAAAAAAGGCAACTCGGACGCGGACCGCAGTCCTTTCCACATACCCTCTGTATGCTTCGGATTGGACAGTCTCCCTCAGTGAGCCTTAGACCACTGTGTCCTTGAGGACGTCATCACAATTAGGCTGGAGTTAGTTTGTCTAATCTCACAAGCAACTGATAGAATGACTGTGAAGACTGAGGTAATTTTTGGTTAGTCTGTTTGCTTACTCTCACATGGGACTTACAAATGATAGGGAATATGGAGGTCATTTTAGAAAGTAAGAATTTTCTCACTGACCTTCAAAGACCTTCAAAGATGCTGCTCAGAAGGGGATTCTAATTAGCATTTGGGATTGTACACTTGGTATCTCTCTGGGGGGGGGGGGGGGAAGGGGGTAATGAATTTATTTTTTTATGAGAAACAAAACAAAAACAGAGTTCCAAGGGCTTATTTTAGTCTTTTAATTCCAAGTTAAACTAAGTAGTAAACAATCCTTTCTTAAGTGGTTTCCTCCCTCACGGCCACCACTGACGCAAGCGTCGCAGACATTGGCCTGGAGGGAGGCCTCCAAGGATTACGCAGCATGCTTTAGACGCAACTTGGCAGCCGCTTGTAAACTCCAAAATGAGTAAATCAAATATCAGCAGTCATTGTGGACCTGAATTGCTTCCTCTCTCCCAGTTTCTCACACAACTGTTTGCACCCGGCTTCCCCTCTCAAAACAGCAGCGGGCTCTGGCGGAAGTCTAGTCTCTCCACTTTGCTTCTGTTCAGCGCAACTGCTTATATTATTTTTCTCAAGCCTATTAATAACTTGTAAAAAAAATAAGAGGGACTCATGGCAAGATGTAAACAACAGAACAAGTATCTTCCTGTGTTGTTTCACCATACATTTTGGACTATGAATTCTGTCTTTAACTCAAGAATATGAATTCGACGGTAAGTTTACAAAAAGTAGTCCCACTGAAAACATACACAGGAAAATAAAAAGTAGTCCAACTAAAAACATACACATTTTCCACAATTAAACAATTGTTACTTTTGCTTTGTAATACTATTGTATTTCTTCCTGAATTTTAAATATTATAACAGATAAAAGTTGTACTGGTTAAGCCTTTGTGGGTCATTTTAATTTCATTCTTTATATTTTCATGAAGGACATATTTTTACATTTTTCCTTTCCTCCAATCCCTCTCATTTCCTCTCCATGTTCTCTTCCACATTTATGGCCTCTTTTTTTATTAATAATTCTTACAAACATATTTGTATATATTTTTGTGGGTCCTTAGTACATGATTTTAGTAGAATGAATTTGAAGTAGCATTTAAAAATACTTCCCTTATATCTTTTCCTATTCCTTCACTGGAACAAATATCACAGTTTTTTAGATTGTTGTAAGACATTAATATTTTTTAAAAAAACTGATATATTTCAGTGTATAATAAATGACTTAATTTCTAATAGATATTAACTCAATACAAGAATAAAGGGCCAGCCGGGCATGGTGGCACACACCTTTAATCCCAGCACTCAGAAGGCAGAGGCAGGTAGATTTCTGAGTTCGAGGCCAGCCTGGTCTACAAAGTGAGTTCCAGCACAGCCAGGGCTACACAGAGAAACCCTGTCTCGAAAAACAAAAACAAACAAACAAAAAGAAAAAAAAAACCAAAAAAAATCAAAACAAAACTATGATCCCACTCACACCTGACAGAAAAGAGGATTCTAAACCTTCCATAGAAAATAGGGTAGTAAGGCACACTTGGGCCTTTTTAGATCAATTAACACATTTCTAAAAGCAGTGCTTGTCAGACACAAATACATGCCTGTGGGGCCCAAACTCTCATCCAAGAATAGGTGTAAGGAATTGTTATTTTTGTTACTGTCCCCTAAGTCAAACCTGCTTAGACCTGGAGACTAATCCCCACCACTTCCAGGTCTGCACCGACCGTGATTTCCTCACTCAGCAACTCTTAAGCAGTTGAACCACCAATGAATCCTTGCAAACTAAACGGAACATAATCCAGGTTAAAGAAATCCCTTAGCATCACTGATCCTACCGGACACACCCCATACCTCTGCCTTTACTAACGTTTGCACTTTAACTATAGATCCTACATGATAAAAACATCTCAGCTTTCAATGTAACTTGAGAATTCTCATCCTTATCAAAATCTTGTGAGCCCACTCCTCATCCAGGGTAGAATGAATAACTCCATGTCCATTCCTTCTACTATGTGCTCTGAAGGCCCCCAAGCTTACTCTACTCTACAGAGTTCATCTGCTCACTTTTCCCATCTTCCTCACAAACTGGTGGATCTCGATTTTGTTCTGTGTATTCTCCTCTGTAGTTCCTAGCGTATCATTTAATACATTGCAAAACAAGCTAAATAATTGGATAACAGGAACAGTGAATAACTGTTGCGTACGGTAAGTCTAAAATGTTCTTCCATAGATATCTCACAGAAGGCTTTTAGCCTTTATGTTGCATAAAAGGCAAATGGGATTTTCCTGCCCTGGTTCAAACCCACAAAGACCAGAGGAGGACTTATTTGCTCTCGCCTAACTTTTTTATATTCTCACGAGCCTTTCGATCGTGAATCCTGGGAAAGATTTCAAAAGAGTAATTCCAAATCCTTAAGAGTCAAAGATTCCCCAAGGGTTGTTTCTTTAAATGACAGAAGGACATTTTTGTTGGAGTCTCATGAGTATCTGGTGGGTTTGAGGATAATAATCACCCGAGTCAGAATATTAATTGTTGGCTAGGCTGAGTCCTTACGGTTAATCGAACACTAATTGTTGGCTAGGCTGAGTCCTTACGGTTAATCTCTCAGATTCCTGTAGCCCTGAACCTTTCTCTACAGAAGGAAAACTCTATGCTATTGGTGCCTATACACCAGGACTTATGTACTAGCTAGTGCTATTTGTTGCTCTTCTAAAATCAATATTTATTGATCACTTCCCTAGGCAAATTCAAAGTAGCAAAGAAACCCAACACTTCCACTTTCATGTTTCCAAGGAAGACAATTTTACTCGTTCAATGAACATTTTTTGAAAATATTTTCAGGTGGGCAGTAGAAAGTTATGGTTGTTATGTAGCATTAACTCAGTTATCATAAAGAATGCTTTCAGCTACTCATCAGTTAAAAGACTCTCAGAAAGTGATATTAGATACAATAAATGAAGAATCTCATAAATATAAATATGACATTAGTATAACAGGGTTGCTTTTGATGTCTAGACATAGTACAGTATATTGAGGTATTTAATCTCAGCCTCATTCTAACACACTATTCATTCCTCACTACTTTAATGGCTTATATTAATTATTTTGGCATGACAGACATTTGCTAGTATTACATATAAGTAATTAATATTCACCATGAATATCTACACTTACCACACAATTTTTATTGCTATAGAATATAGAAAAATATTAAGAAAATGTCTTTCTTCTTATGCTGTTCAGGTTGTTCTGTCATCTCAACCTTTGACCACCAATAAGAAATAGTTCAAGCAGCCTTAGGAACAAAAATTTTAGGTACAATTTATGTCCTCAAGCTTCAGAAATATTAACATGTCCTACTTGATTCACCTGCATTAGCATCTGCCTGACTGTAAAAAACTGGTTAACGTAGCTGGGTGAGCTGCCTTCCCCCCACTTTACCTTTCCTTACCCTTCATTGGCCTGTGTTTTAACCACCTGTCCCTGTGGCTTCTGAATGGGACAGAGCCCTCCAGCAGAGGCTGTGAGAGCAGCAGGGATGCTCTGGAGGTTTCCAGTCAGAAGTTAAAATGTGGTTTATCATGAGAAGTTACAGAGTACAACTGAGATCCGCAATAGTCAGACAGATTATGAGATAAGCGGGCCAGAGCTTGTCATGTTAACTTTCTCTTATCATCTTTTCTTCTGACAAAACTAATTTTGGATTAAAATACATTTAATGTAAAGATGCATAATACAACCTTTTCATTAAAAGTATATCTGTAGTACTGCATTTAAGAATAAGAATAAATCTTTTTAAAAGTTGTTGTAATTTGCCCTTTTAAGAAATTGAGAGCAGAGGAAGAACTACATTCTTGGAAAATGGCGAGAAGCAAGTTTCAGATATCTGAAGAAGACTCTGAAGGACAAGCCTGTACCCAGCTTCAGCCTCACTGCTTTTCTCAATTTTTCATGAGTCAGTGTGAAAATTTACTATGTGTCAGAAAGAGGTTTGTTTTGTTTTGTTTTGTTTTGTTTTTTTGTGGGCAGTAGAAACACAGCAACAAAATACACAAGTGACTTTTGATGTAGTGGAGGTGATATTATAGATGAAAAGTGGATCTGGAGAAGGGGCACAAAAGTCAATACAGGAAAATCCAGATCTTTATATGTAATGTGACTAAGGTTAACAGCAATGTAAATTTGTGGGTTGGGGGCAACTCAGAAGTAGCTATTCAAGTCATGAATGAAGGATGTACCAATGAAATAAGAGCATGTACCAAAGAAATAAGGGTCTCAGGCCTTTCTGTGACTTAGCACAAATGGAAGTGGGTGAAAATGAGATCCCAAAAGAGGCACCAACTGACTCTGATCGGGATGGAAACCATGGGTTCTTCTGTTATGTACAGTAGGAGGCCCCAGAGCGTTCTGGTGGGACAATGATTTCAGCTAATTTTGTCTTTAAAGGGATCCCTCTAGCTGTTAAGAAGACAAAGGTCTACTGGATGGGACATGATGAACTAGTCACACAGGAGGACCTGAGTGTAGATTTGCGGCACCCGCCTTAAAGCTCAAAGAATTTAATCCTGGTGCTAGGAAGGTAGAGACAGGAGGATTCCTGGAGCTCTTTAGGCAATAGCTTAGATGAGTCAGTGTGCTCCAGAGTCTCCCTCTCCTCTCCCCCTCCCTCTCCTCCCCCCTCCCCCTGTCCCTGTCCCCCTCCTCCTTCCCCCCCCTCTCTCTCTCTCTCTCTCTCTCTCTCACACACACACACACACACACACACACACACATAAGAGGAGGAGGAAGAGAGGAAAGGGAGGGAGGAGTGAAGACAGAGACATCAGAATAAAGCCACAGGGAGCAGTTTGGAGGCTATCCTAGCAGAGAAGGGTTGGGTGAATCTAAAGATTGAAGATTGGAATAAACAGACAAGACTAGACTGCACTTTGTAAGGACAAAGAAAGCTCATTTAATTTTCAAAGATGGTTAAACTCTTCAGGTATATATTTTAAAGGAAATTCATACTTCAGAAAGTTGACATGCTTGGCTTAGCCCCCCTCAAACATTTACTTGCACTCAGCCTTAACTAGAAGGGCAAGAGAACAAACAGAAGCCTTGGTGAGCTCCCACATTTCTCCCTTCTCACCGAAACCCCTGAGATCATATGCATATGCTCTCGTTCGCAGATGAAATTTGGCACAAAATCCTCTTGTTGTTGACATGTAACCTACAAATATTTTAGTCTGGCAACCACATTCACCCTTAGAACCAAAACATGGTGTTTGGAACCAAGCTCCTCCCCACTCCTGGCAGAACACAGAGTATATGTTCTTGGGAGATGGCATGCTTGGGCTCAGCCAGAGAGGCAGGCCTATGGGAAAGCCTGTCTTATTTTTATGACCTTTTGGCATAGTATTGATATAGAAAGGAGTAGTCTCTTCCCTCAGGAACTTAAAGTCCCACTAGGTAAGCAACCAACTTAACATAGAACTCTCCCTTGGTAGAGCATATAACTCAGGAGAGTTCAGCTTGTAAAATAGAATTCTAGAGTCGACCAGTGGAAAGGCTACTGGTTGAAAAGTGTCACAAAAGAGAGCCATGTCCTATCAATTAAAAGAAAGGACTGGTTATGGGCATAATGCAGCAAATGGCTAATTGTAAAAACCTGTAATTGTTCCAGGGAAATAGAAAGAAAATCCTTCCCCAGGATATTGTATTGCACAGTCCTATAAATTTAGATCAATTGTAATTACACACATTAAGTGCCTTTCATAGTCAACAACACTGAGTGCTTAAATACATGTTAGGATTTAAATAAATACACACACACACACACACACACACACACACACACACACAAATGGAACATTCTGAGGTCCCATTTCATGGTTACTGAACAAGAGTCACCATCTAGCTTCCTAAAAGCTCTGCAAGGCAGACTTTCTTACTCTTTTGATTGTTTTTCAATTCAGGGATGTTACTCATCATATTTATGTATATGAGTATTTCAACTTTCAAGTGTGTATTTACATACCCAAACCCACTCCACTTATCAGTACACAGACATATACATACTTTAATAAACATGACTACGGCACATATCCAATTTTTAAAGTTCAAACAATTCCACAGAAGCAATAAAGACAGAAATATGGAAAATACTCTGACTAGAAGGAAACTATCTTATTTTAAAAAGACAAATCACTAGTAATGTCTAATTACCAACAATAGAGAACAACAAGAAAGCCTCGTGGCCATCAAGGGGTCCATCAAGGGGTGGGAAGGAGCTTAACAGAGTGAACTGTTTAGGGAGGGAAAGAGGAGGACACAGTTACAAAGCTGTCACAGTTCTCACAGCTGACTAAAGACAACATCTAAGTGTGGAGAAGCTGCTCTGGCTCTCTGGGAGGACACACAGCACTGCTGGATAAGGTTAGGGTGAAGGAGAGTCCCAGCATGCTGCAGGTGGGTGGTAGAACAGTCACTCCTGCGGTACACTGCCATCCGGACACTCTGAGGTCCCATTTCATGGTTACTGAACAAGAGTCACCATCGAGCTTCCTAAAGGCTCTGCAAGGCAGACTTTCTCACTCTTTTGATTGTTTTTCAATTCAGGGATGTTACTCATCGGTCCTTCTGATTCCAAAACCAGACACTTGCATATTTGTTGTGTAAAGTCCTTTAAGGGTATCATTAAAAGTTCACAAAACATTTTTCTTGTCTTGTTAGACACATCAAAAGAAGCCTTCTAAAAGTCAAGGATAGTTTATGTTTCTGAGGCTGTAATAGAAGATTCCAAACTGGTATTTTCTGGTAAACTCTGGATTTGCCTCATGAATTTTCCTAGTAACAAAAGCCATGTTGCAAACATGATAATGTCACTGTAGTCTCATTCAAAGCATGACTCATTCCTTCTGTTGCTTTACTGCTTCAGCACTTGGGAAAGTTTGAATTTCCCAGTAGTGTGACCATGGAACTATTTTTATAACTTCACTGTCCACTTGTTTTCAATTTAGTGAGAACAGTCTCTTGGAGTTAAATTTTCAAAGCTCGTGCAGAAAAGGAAACTGGATTTTATTATTGAACCATTCGGAAAAAGACAGACTTGATGTAAAAGGGAAAAATGTATACTAAAAATAAATACAAAGATAAATGCAGGGTGTGTGTGCCTGTGTGTGTCACACTTCTTTCTTGAAATTAGTATTTTTATCAAGACTCAAATTGATGCCATTTTTTTACCTGAAGCATTATAATTTTCCCCAAGCACACCTCACAATGTTTTTCTTATAGAAGCTGTATAAGTTGTTAATAATAATAATAACAACAAAAATGATGTGGCATTATAAAAATGTGGTTTTGGTTTTGTCTTATGAGTCAGGGCCTCACTATACAGTCCGGGCTAGTCTCCAACCAAAGACTCTCCTGCCTCTGCCTCAAGAATAATAAAATCAGTCAGTCACCACAACATCCACCACAATGAGAGGAATTAGGATCCAAGAACCAGGGAGACCGCTACAGCTTTAATCTTGCCCTAGCTACAATACTACTAGGTTTAGCACACAACTTAGGAGTGAGTGATTTATTATAACATTTTTTAATCAAAGTGGTCAAATTATATGACTAAAACTGAGCAAAGAGAAAGTCACTAATCTCTACAACTCTCACAGAGCTCCAAACTGCTCATTTCTAGCTAATAAACTTTCCAACCTTTCCTATTGAAGTAAAAGGAAATGGCCCCATCATGCCCACCTTACATTATATGTCATTTCTTGTTTGGAACTTGCAAATGAGGTAGTCTGGACCTGTCCCTTGGTGGCAAATGTAGGAGACAGTTTCCATCAATAAGCTTCTAAGATCAAAGCCACCAGAGGAGGAGGAAGAGAAGTAGGAGCCGCTGCTGCCCTTGGTATTGAATCTTCTATCATCCTCTGCTCCAGTGCTCATTCCCCGAGGACACAGTCAGATCTCTCCCATTTGGTATGACAGCCATTTTGATGCCTTTGCAACCCATTTACTCTTTAATGTTTTCTACTTCACACATTTTGCATAGGTTTCCAGGTACATTGTTTTTGTTGAACCTGAGGAATAATCTCTCACAGCAGAGCTATCCTTTCCTTCCTTGGTTTCAAAATATTCTTTATATTCTAATTACTCAGATGACCTTATTTACTCCATGAAACATGGAATCAAAAATCTGGGTTTTCTAGCCACACAGACTTTGATAGAAATTCCATTTTCTTCAACACTCTTCAGATGTTACAGGCAGGAAAGTAATCTTCTACTTGTTAAGCCTTATTTTCCAGTCTGTAATGTAGGAATGATAACAGTATTCACCACCTCTAGAAGCAATACCCTCTAAAGGCATTTATAGCTCACAGAATCCTCATAGGTTTTACAGGACAGCATCAAGACATTGATACAAGAAATAGCTTATCTATCAGCTTGAATGTACTATGGAACCATTAAGGCCACAAAACTCCAAACTATGCTCATTTCCAGTTAATAAACCATCCAACTTTTTCTATGCCATTAAAAGGAAATGACCCGTCCATGCCCACCTTATGTTATCTTCCTTCTTTAGTGATAAATTTGTTGACGATCTCTTTTCTGAGGCACCATTTCAGAGTAGCAGCTGTGATCAAATCCCAGTTCTGTTACCACCATGTGGTCCTGACATGGAATTAAAATCTGACACATGAAAATAACACTATACCTATCTTATGTCATTATCTTATATACTATTTAGTAATTATTACAATAAAGTTTATTAAATTAGATAAAATCTACTGTGTATTCTTATTATTGGTTTAAAGAAGCAGGAAATCAAACTTCCACAATGCAAACAAGATGACTTTTATCAGTTTTTATTCCTTTGAACTCTTCATTTCCATCACTATTGGCTAAGTCTCCAACCAATGACAGTAAGGTAGGATTCCTCTTTAGGACCTTGTAAAGCTATGGAGAGAGTTGGTCTGGTGCTGCTATGTATTCAAATACTAAATACTGTATCCCAAGACCTAGTTTCTCCAACAGAGCAAGTCCTCACTATACCAGCTTCTGTGTGTAAACCTAAACCTCCAAGTTATCACTGACTGGTTAATAAAAACGCCTATAGCCTATAGCTGGGAAAAAGAAATAGATGTATCTGGAGGTCCTGGGCTTAGGGTCTCAGGCAGGGAACACGGGAGGAAGAACAAGGAAGAAGGAAGAAGGAAGAAGAAGGAAGAAGTTGCTCTGTGCACCATTCCTGCCAGAGGAGAGCTTGTCTCCAGGAAGTGCTCTGACCCTGGAACTCAGGAGACATTGCCATTTTCTCTCCCATGACTATCTAAAGCAGGCCCAGCCAGGAGCACACAGGCTGCAGAAGTAGCAGAGCAGCTGGAACAGGGTGCTTCCTGCCTTCATCTGTACCCAGGAGGTGGGGCTGTTCCACAGCCCTCTGTGCACAAGTCTAGCAAGGAGAGCGATACTCTCGAAGAAGTACTG
This sequence comes from Mus musculus, assembly GCF_000001635.26. Lineage (NCBI taxonomy): Eukaryota > Metazoa > Chordata > Mammalia > Rodentia > Muridae > Mus > Mus musculus. The sequence goes on from NC_000079.6 coordinate 81,361,571, forward strand.
ACACAGGCTTACAGGCCCACAGGAGGAACAAGCTCATGGCAGAGAGAGAAAGAACATCTAACATGAGAGATTGCCAGATGACAAAAGGCAAACCTAAGGATAATAGGTATAGAAAAGAGTGAAGATTTCCAACTTAAAGGGCCAGTAAATACCTTCAACAAAATTATAGAAGAAAACTTCCCTAACATAAAGGAAGAGATTCCCATGAACATAGAAGATGCCTACAGAACTCCAAAGAGTTTAGACCAGAAAAAAATTTCTCCTATAACATAATAGTAAAAACACAAAATGAACAAAACAAAGAAAGAATATTAAAATCAGTAAGGGAAAAGGGTCAAGTAACATATAAAGGCAGACCTGACAGAATTACACCAGACTTCTCACCAGAGACAATGAAAGCCAGAAGATCCTGGGCAGATGCCATACAGACCCTAAGAGAACACAAATGCCAGCTCAGGCTACTATGCCCAACAAAACTCTCAATTACCATAGATGGAGAAACCAAGGTATTCAATGACAAAACCAAATTTACAAAATATCTTTCCACAAATCCAGCCCTTCAAAGCATAGTAAAGAGAAAACTCCAATACAAGGAGGGAAACTAAACCCTAGAGAAAACAAGAAAGTAATCTTTCAACAAACCTAAAAGAAGATAACTGCATGAACATAATTAGAACTCTAACAACAACAACAACAACAGTAACAAAAAACAGGAAGCAACAATTATTTTTCCTCAATATCTCTTAATATCAATGGGCTCATTTCCCCAATAAAAAGACATAGAATACCAGATTGGTTCCCTAACTAGGACCCAACATTTTGCTGTATACAGGAAACCCACCTCAGTGACAAAGACAGACACGACCTCAAAGTAAAAGCATGGAAAACAATTTTCCAAGCAAATAGTCCCAAGAAACAAGCTGAAGTAGCCATTCTAGTATCAAATAAAATCAACTTTCTAAAGTTATCAAAAAATATAAGAAGGGACACTTCATACTCATCAAAGGTAAAATCTACCAAAATGAACTCTCAATTCTGAACATCTATGCTCCAAGTGCAAGGGCATCCACATTCATAAAAGAAACATTACTAAGGTTCTAAGCACACATTGCACCAAACACAATAATAGTGGGATCCCACTCTCATCAATGGACAGATCATGGAAACAGAAACTAAACAGAGACACAGTGAAACTAACAGAAGTTATGAAACAAATGAATTTAACAGGTATCTATACAACATTTTATCCTAAAACAAAAGGATATACCTTCTTCTCAGGACTTCATGGTACCTTCTCCAAAACTGACCATATAATCAGTCACAAAACAGGCCTCAACAGATACAAGAAGATTGAAATAATCAGATGCATTCTATCAGATCACCATGGACTAAGGCTGATCTTCAATAACAAAATAAACAATAGAAAGTCCACATACATGTGGCAGCTGAACAACACTCTACTTAATGATAACTTGGTCAAGGAAGAAATAACGACAGAAATTAAAGACTTTTTAGAGTTTAATGAAAATGAAGTGACAACATACCCAAACTTATGGGACACGATGAAAGCATTCCTAAGAGGAAAATTCATAACTCTGAGTGACTCCAAAAAGAAAGTGTAGAGTGTATACACTAATAGCTTCACAGCACATCTGAAAGCTCTAGAACAAAAAGAAGGAAATTCACCCAAGAGGAGTAGACAGCAGGAAATAATCAAACTCAGAGTTGAAATCAACCAACTGGAAACAAAAAGAACTATACAAAGAATCAACAAAACCAGGAGCTGGTTCTTTGAGAAAATCAACAAAACAGATAAACCCTTAGCTTGACTAAGTAGAGGGCATGGAGACAGTATCCTAATTAACAAAATCAGAAATGAAAAGTGAAGCATAACAACATAACTGAGGAAATAAAAAAAATCATCAGATCCTACTACAAAAGCCTATACTCAACAAAACTGAAAAATCTGGATGAAATGGACAATTTTCTAGATAGATACCAGGTACCAAAGTTAAACCAGGATCAGATAAATGATCTAAACAGTCCAATTTCTCCTAAAGAAATAGAAACTGTTATTAATAGTTTCCCAACCAATGCCAGGCGGTGGTGGCACATGCCTTTAATCGCAGCACTTACGGGGGAGGCAGGAGGATTTCTGAGTTCAAGACCAGTCTGGTCTAGAGAATGATCAGGACAGCGAGGGCTACACAGAAAAATCCTGTCTCAGAAAAAAGAACAAAACAAAAAGAAAACAAAACAAAAACAAAATTAAAAAAAAAAACAACAACCAAAAAAAAAAACGGGTCCCAACTATAAAAAGCCCAGGAACAGATGGGTTTAGTGCAGAGTTCTTTCAGACCTTCAAAGAAGACTTAATACCAATACTCCTTAAACTATTCAACAAAATAGAAACAGAAGGTACTCTACACAATTTGTTCTATGAAGCCACAATTATTCTAATACCTAAATCAAACAAAGACCCAACAAAGAAAGAGAACTTCAGACCATTTCTCTTATGAATATGGACACAAAAATACTCAATAAAATTCTAGAAAATGGAATCCAATTACATATCAAAGCAATCGTCAATCATGATCAAGTAAGCTTCATTCCAGGGATGCAGGAATGGTTCATATCTGGAAATCCATAACCATAATTCACTATATAAACAAACTCAAAGAAAAAAACATATGATCATCTCATTAGATCCTGAGAAAGCATATGAAAAATCCAACACCCCTTCATGATAAAAGTCTTAGAAAGATCAGTAATTCAAGGCCATACCTAAATATAATAAAAGCAATATACAGCAAACCAGTAGCTAACATCAATCTAAATGGAGAGAAACTTGAAGTAATCCCAGGGAGTAGACAAGGTTGCCCACTTTCTCGCTACCTATTCAATATATTACTTGAAGTCCTAGCCAGAGCAATCAGACAACAAATGGAGATCAAAGGGATGTAAATTGGAAAGGAAGAGGTCAAAAATATCACTATTTTAGATGATATGATAGTATATTTAAGTGACCCCAAAAATTCCACTAGAGAACTCTTAAACCTGATAAACAACTTCAGCAAAGTAGGTGGTTATAAAATTAATTCAAAGAAATAAGTGGCCTTCCTCTACACAAAGAATAAACAGGCTGAGAAAGAATTTATGGAAACAACACCCTTCACAACAGTCACAAATAATATAAAATACCTTGATGTGACTCTAAATGAGCAAGTGAAAGATCTGTAAGGTAAGAACTTCAAGTCTCTGAAGAAAATCAAAGAAGATCTCAGAAGTTGGAAAGATCTCCCATGCTCATGGATTGTCAGGATTAATATAGAAAAATGGCCATCTTTCTGAAAGCAATCTACAGATTCAATGCAATCCCCATCAAAATTCCAACTCAATTCTTAACAGAATTAGAAAGAGCAATTTGCAACTTCATCTGGAATAACAAAAAACCTAGGATAGCGGAAACTATTCTCGACAATTAAAGAACTTCTGGTGGAATCACCATGCCTGACCTCAAGCTATACTACAGAGCAATTGTGATAAAAACTACATGGTACCGATACAAGACAGACAGGTAGATCAGTGGAATAGAATTGAAGACCCAGAAATGAACCTGCATGCCTATGGTCACTTGATCTTTGAGAAGGGAGCTAAAATCATCCAATGGGAAAAAAAAAGACATAATTTTCAACAAATGGTGCTGACACAACTGGCAGTTATCATGTAGAAGAATGGGAATTGATCCATTCTTATCTCCTTGTACAAAGCTCAAGTCTAAGTGGACCAAAGACCTCCACATAAAACCAGAGACACTGAAACTTATAGAGGAGAAAGTCGGGGAGAGCCTTGAGGATATGGGCACAGGGGAAAAACTCCTGAACAGAACACCAATAGCTTGTGCTATAAGATCAAGAATCTACAAATGGGACCTCATAAAATTGCAAAGCTTCTGTACGGCAAAAGACATTGTCAATAAGACCAAAAGGCCACCAACATATTGGGAAAGGATCTTTACCAATCCTAAATCTGATAGGGGACTAATATCCAATTATACGAAGAACTCAAGAAGCCGGACTCCAGAAAATCAAATAAACCCATTAAAAATGGGGTACAGAGCTAAACAAAGAATTCTTAACTGAGGAATACTGAATGGCTGTGAAGCCCCTGAAAAACTGTTCAACATCCTTAATCATCAGGGAAATGCAAATCAAAACAACCCTGAGATTCCACCTCATACCAGTCAGAATGGCTAAGATCAAAAATTCAGGTGACAGCAGATGCTGGCGAGGATGTGGAGAAAGAGGAATGCTCCTCCATTGCTGGTGGGATTGCAAGCTGGTACAACCACTCTGGAAATCAGTTTGGAAGTTCCTCAGAAAATTGAACATAATACTACTGGAAAGTCCAGCAATAACTCTCCTGGGCATATACCGCGAAGATGTTCCAACTTGTAATAAGGACACTTGCTCCACCATGTTCATAGCAGCCTTATTTATAATAGCCAGAAGCTGGAAAGAACCCAGATATCCCTCAACAGAGGAATGGATTCAGAAAATGTGGTACATTTCCACAATGGAGTACTACTCAGCAATTAAACACAATGAATTCTTGTAATTCTTAGGCAAATGGATGGATCTGGAGGATATCATCCTAAGTGGGGTCACACAATCACAAAAGCACACACATGATATGCACTCACTGATAAGTGGATATTAGCCCAGAAATACTCAAGATACAATTTGCAAAACACATGAAACTCGAGAAAAAGGAAGACCAAAGTGTGGATACTTCATTCCTTCTTAGAATGGAGAACAAAATACCCATGGAAGGAGTTACAGAAGCAAAGTTTGGAGCTGAGATAGAATGAATGACCATCCAGAGACTGCCCCACCTGGGGTTCCATCCCATAAATAACCACCAAACCCAGACACTATTGCATATGCCAGCAAAATTTTGCTGACAGGACCCTGATATAGCTATGTCTTGTGAGGCTATGCCAGTGTCTAGCAAATACAGAAGTGGATGCTCACAGTCATCTGTAGGATGGAACACAGGGCCCCCTATGAAGGAGCTAGAGAAAGTACCCAAGGAGCTAAAGGGATCTGCAACCTTATAGGAGGAACAACAATATGAACTACCCAGTACCCCCAGAGTTCGTGTCTCTAGCTGCATATGTAGCAGAGGATGGCCTAGTTTGCCATCATTGGAAAGAGAGGCCCTAGGTCTTGGGAAGATTATATGCCCCAGTACAGGGGAATGCTAGGGCCAGGAAGCAAGAGTGGGTGGGTTGGGGGGCAGGGTGGTGGGAGGGTATAGGAGACTTTCAGGATAGCATTTGAAATGTAAATGAAAAAAAGATCTAATAAAAAAATAAAATAAAACAAAACAAAGGCAGAGAATAGAAACATAGTTATCAGAGTGCAGAAGGGTAGAAAAGGAAAGTTAAGAACAGGCTGAATAACGGGTCCCAGAATGCAGGAAGATCAGAGCGATTTGGTCTAATGAGATATAGCATCATAACAGAACTCTAGTCTGCAATACTTTGCTATACATTCTACCTACTAAAGGAGCATCTGAGGATGCACAGGGAAGATGCTCACACTCGTCTAGTCATTATTAAACATTATGTACATGCACTGAGTCACATGGCACTCACAAATACGAGTTCAATTAGGATCTATTAAAAGTAAAAGGGTAACATGAGTGCCTGGAGGGGTAGCTCAGCAGTTAAATCAGTTGCCATGCAAGCAAGATTAGAATCTATATTGAACACAGGCAAATCTATCTGGTCAGGAAGGTCACCTATAACTCCAACCATCGACGGTAGAGACAGGGATACCCAGAGGGAGGGAGCTGCTTGCCCTGTCAGTTCTCTGAGTCTGACTGAGAGACCTGCCTCACTGAATACTGTGAAATGGGAATCAGAAAAGATTCCTGGTATCAGCCTTAGTCCTCCATGTGTACATGCATGCATGCACGCATGTGCACGCGCGCGCGCGCGCGCGCACACACACACACACACACACACACACACACACATGCTTGCTATAAATGTACACTCATGGAAAAAAAAAAGTTGACCTTAGAGACCTTCCCCCAAAACAATAAATGGCTAAAAACAATTTTAAAGAAAATTATTTCTTTTTTTAATCTTAAATAAAATGAAAAGCTAATGGGTTTTCTTAAGTTGACTTCCTTATGCAGACACGTAGAGTTAGAACTAATGAGTGGCAGCAGCAGTGGCCACAGGCAGAGGCATGAACGGGGAGGTTACTCCAGGCTGTTCCAGTCCCTCCACAAACAGGATCAGGCAGCCCTCTGATAACCGGCTCAGCATCTGAACTTGAGCAGACGGCTTACACTGAAGGTTGGGAAGTGTTTGATCTATTTCTATCTGTACAACATGTAGTCACAATATTCTTCTGAAAGACAACCCTTGCTCCAGTTGCTAGTTCAAAGCAAGATCTAATTTTGATTCTATTATTTAAACTCTTGAAACTTTTTTTTGTTGTTGAATTAGCAAAAGTAAAGAGAACAAGATCCAGTCAGATTAATGAGTAGCCAGAAGTTCTAGCTAAAGGAAAACTATCTCTATTTATAACACTTCATCTTGCTCTGCTTCAATTGACCTGAAATAGACAGGTAACAGACAGCTTGATGATGATGATGATGATTGATAGACAGACAGACAGGCAGACAGACAGACACATAGATAGTAGATAGATAGATGGTAGATAGAGATATATACATACATGTGAACACACATACATACACACACAGATATGTATGTATATACTTAGATAGATAGATGATTGATAGATAGACAGGCAGACAGAGTTCTTAGTTAATAGCATTTGGGGCCCTAGACATGTCTTTCCTATTTTAACAGTTTCAATGCCACAGGTCAAGATACTTGGGGAAGTTAAGTCCTGTCCTACTGGAAGGAGACAGGGTTTTGGAGTCATATATGGCTTTGGGTTCAGTCTTGCATGCAGTGATCCTTAGAAAGTCTCCAAGATGATAGATACTTAAAGTTAAAATGACAAGGGCTCAGACTAAGGGAAAGTCTTTTAGGAGTTGTGTGCAATCTGGATCATTCCTGAAAAACAGACATTGTACAAAGACATTCCTGAATGTTGCGGCGTGATAAACAGCCCAACTTTTACTGAATTCTAGATAATAGTCCTAAGAGTTAACATAAAATTCTCTTCCGCCTTCATGAAGAAGAGAAAGATGAAGTTAAAATCCATGCACATCCATTAGCTGACAAAAATAAGGTAAAAACCAAATAAAACCACGTAAGTGTTTCAACTTCTGAGCTAGTCACATAGACCATGGTGAGTCAGTAGAGAGGCTTCACAGAGCTTGTGCCACAGCCATGCACATGAAGGGTCTCTGGACAGATATCTTTATTCAGTTTCAGAAGATGAAGTTAAGCCATAGACAAAAAGAAACAGAAATCAAGTGTTTTCCTGTTGGCAAGATTTATTAATCTGAGCAAACATGGTTATCTTTCTGTTCTTTTTTTAGATTTGGGGAGTTGCTTTTCCCGACAGAAGCTCTGGAATTGAGAACCCCGCCTGGCAAAGATGCCCTTTGTCCCTCCTGCCACCAGCCCGCTCAGGGCACACAGGGCAATGTGACTCTAAGATAAAAGTTCCAAAGATAGAAGTAGATGTTTTCCCCAGGAATATCTGGCAACAGCATGAAAGGCTGTTGGCTATGTTTCCCACCACATTGGAAGAGAGTGCTCTCACACCTTGCTGCTTAAGCGTTTCCTTGCAGATAAATGAGAAAAAACACAACTTGACACTGAGGGAAATATACTGCTAAAAATATAAACCTTTTCTCAAAAAGTCTGTGATATTTCAATAAGCACAATTTTCTATATTAATAGTAGGCAGGTTACTATTTAGCATAAATGTCGTGGTGGACCGTCTATGGCCCCTGCATTTAAAAGTAACTGATGGGTGGGACAAGGTATTTCTACCAAGGACAGGTAGATACAAGCTTTCGGGTGTTAATTTGCAAATTTGTTCGCTGCAATTTTGAATACAAGAACAAAAAAAAAAAACATAGCTAGAGACTCACAAATGTTTTTTTGCTATGCTATACACTCTGTAGCTAGGCCAAAGAAATCTTTGAAAGGATCCTTCAGTTTTTAACCTTACTCCAACTCTGCAAGACTAACTTTGGTTTTGGGTGGGGAAAAATCCTATACTGCCACCTGCTGGTATATTGTAGTCAATGCCACTTTTTTTCTAAATTTTTTTTTTCCAAAAATGTGTATTGATCATATTTTCCCCTCTGACTACATCCCTACCCATCTAACTTCAATACAAGAACCATCTATTAATTCTTTTGTATCCACCTCCTATTCAGAATATAAATATAATAAAATATGTAGTGAATTAGTAATACAATATTCTATATGTTTCTAAAATTAGAGAACAAGCAAACTTAGGCACATTTCCCTGACAATATGATTTACAAATACATTGTACCATACTCCTTCAAAATGAAGGGATGAGATACGGCTCAGGTGGTCGTGTTTGCCTAGCATGCACAAGGCCCTGGGCTCAATTTTCAGCAACATCCTCAAAGTTAAAATGGCACAGGGCTCAGACTAAGGGGAAGTCTTTTAGGAGTTGTGTGCAATCTGGATCATTCCTGAAAAGCAGACATTGTACAATGACATTCCTGAATGTTGCGGCGTGATAAACAGCCCAACGTTTACTGAATTCTAAATAATAGTCTAAACCAGTCTGATGACGCAAGTCCCTAATCTCAGTATGCTGTACATGGAGACAGAAAGAGTAGAAGTTTGAGGTCATCCTCAGCTACATAGCAAGTCCAGGGCACCCTGTGCTACAGAAGAGCCATCTCTCTGTGACACATATGTACACACATATGCATGCATGCACATGCGCGCACACACACACACACACAAACATGACAATCAACTAAGTCTTGATAAGGAAAGATCTTGGCATGCCTGTCTTCCCCATATTCACAAGTCACCCCTATAGGTAAGTGGAGACATTTTACTCCTTAAAAAGAACCACGGTCCCAAACCCTTGTTTGTTTGTTTGTTTGTTTGTTTGTTTGTTTTTTCATTTCTCCAGGCAATTTAAACTCTAATAATGTCTACTCAGCAAAGATGCAGGATCCAAAAATAGGAGATCCATGTCTGGAACTGTAATGGTCCCAATAACACAATTCTACAACTCATACTATAAGTACTTTAAAGTTTGGTCAATGTAAATAAAAGCCAGTGTTCCTGTAAACATTTCCATTTCTCGTTTTGGAGAATCTGACATTTTTGGAAAGTCCTCACTTTGGAGCAGGAGAGGCAGCTCAGTATTCAAGGGCATTTGCTGCCCTTGCAAGAGCAGCCGAGTGGTTCTCAGTACCCAAGCTGGGTGACTCACCACAGCTATGAATTCAGGTCCTCGGAGTGCAATGCCACCATCTCTCTGCTACATTATACAGTTCATGTGCATATCCCCCACTCCCCATACAGACATAGTAACAAAATTAAATCTTTTAATTGAAAATAAATTCTTCTACAATACACCCTTACTACGGTTTTTCCCTCCCTTCACTCCTTCCAGCCTCCCCCACCTCCCTTCTTCCCAGCTACATCCCCCACTCTATTTCCCTTCAGAAAAGAGGAAGTCTCCAACAGCCAAACTGCAGACAACAAACAGCCAAACAGGACAAAAGAAGAAGCAGTAAGACAAGTCAAAAGCCCTCTATCAAGGCTAGACAAGGAAAGCCAATAGAAAGAAAAGAGTCCCAGGAGCAGACCAAAGAGTCAGAGACACACTCACTCCCACTCTTAGGGTCCCACAAAAACACTAAGCTAACGGCCATAACTTATACACAGAGGATCCGGTGTAGACCCAAACAGACCCTATACTTTGCCGCTTTAGTCTCTCTGAGCTAAAAAATAAAATATATCTTTAAAAATCTCTTGTCTAGTCAAGTGAGAAGAACATTCACTTTAAGTTAGTATTTTTAAATATCCAGGCAGTTGGTAAATAGATTGAATATTTCCTATGGAAACTCTACCAACTGTATGGCTTCTGACGTGAAATAACTAAACCATTACATTGGGTAAAAATAAGCTATTGAAACATTTTTTTAACCATAAATCATCCCTTACATGATTTTATGCCATATTGTTTTGTCTACTCTAAAAATACACTGGGAATGTACACACCTGACTAATCATTTTTCTTAAAATCCATGTTAAGCATAATGTGAACCAGAAGCCAATATTCTAACATATAGATTCTGGTCTTTCTTTCTCATCCCCAGACATGAGCAAATTTGTCTGCTAGCATGCTGAGGAATTATCTATAATAACATGATGCCATAATTAAATCTGTATTAATGCCACTGCCAAAACAACCCACCAGAGTGGTGGATACAGTCGAATAAAGTCCAATTATGGGAGGCAGGTTCTTTGCTGTGTTACCTACAAGAAGCAGAGGCAAGACCAGACAGTCACGACGGCATCCTAAGGTAATGTAAATTACCTTGCCAAATTCAGTGCAAGCCCCTTTTGGAAACAGCTGCTACTGTCTACAGTTTGCATGTACTTTGAACACATAATCTGGAATACAGTCCTTAATTTTCCTCTGAAAAACAGGTTATGAAATTTAAAGGACACTTTCATTCCTGGAACAGAAAAACCACAACAGAGTGCCATTGTTTCTGATACTTTTCCATTTCAGCCCCTCTAGTACTTCAACAAAGGACGCATGTGCTTGATAAGAAACTCTGTGCAATGAAGGAGTCACACAAGTCGAGTCCATGCACACAAGCAGCTCCAGTCACTCTGAACGCATGGCACACTGCACAGGTGACTGTGAATCGGGGACTAGATAGGCCGTGGATCTAGATCAAAACCAAATGCCATCTATCTGGGAATGCAGCAATAAAATGACTCCTGATGACATTCTGCTCTGCCCATAAATCTCTGTCTAACTCAGCCATCCTCAGAGAAGCCTCCTCCAGACGTAGACAATGTACAGAGTGAGAGACTGTGGAACACTGAGTCTTAACTGTGACGTCCTCATTAGACACTTCCTCCACTTCCCAACCTACCTCCACCCCTGGCTGAGAGAGCTGTGCAGAAGAGGAAATGGGAAGGTGTTTAGTGCCAAAGCGATGGAAAGTACAAAAGAACAGTGTCTGCCCTGGACCTAAGCAGAGATGCTTCCAGCACCTAATGGGGGAGGGGACAGAAGTCACCTCCTACTGACAAACGCATGAAAAGGAAAACTTAGCCTGCTCCATTGGAGTCTCACTGGGCTACAAACCACACTTAAAGGTAGGCCCATGACCAGGAGTAGAAGACCAACACAGAACAAATCTCATGGTATCTACGTGGAGTCTTCGTCTGATGTAGCTTTGCTTCAGCAGTATTTTATCAACTGGTCTTTTGCTTGTATGTTATGTTTCCAAGGTTGTGTTATCAAGGGTTTCATGTGTGTTTCTCTTTTTCTTTTCTTTTACATGTATATATGTATGTATGTATTCCTTCATTTACTTATTGCTTGTTTGTTTTCTAAAGAGATAAAAAGAAGATATTTAGTGGGAAGGGTAGAGAATTGGGGGGGGGGGATCTCAGAAAAGATGAGGGAGGGAAACCATGAAAACAAGTACACTGAAAAATATTTTCAATTTAAAAAGGAGAGCAAGAAGAAGAAATCAGCCAACTAGTTCATAAGGTGGGCAAGTGCTTTGTATGCAGCCCTGATGACCTGAGCTGGACTCCTGGATCCCTCTGGGTGATAAGAGTGAACCAATGGAGGGAAACTAGACTCTGAGCTCCACAATCATGCCACAGCATTTATGTACCTGTGCATGTACACACACACACACACACACACACACACACACACACACACAAACAAACACAAAAAACACAAATAAACACACATACACATACATACACACACAGACGCAACACACAAAAACATACACAAACACATACATACATATGCAAACACACACACACACTGAGAACACAAGAAATAGTCTTCGCAGAGAAGATCACAGCAATTGGCTATCTAATAGCAAATGGTCAGTCTGAAAACAATTACTGAAAATAAAGGCCACAAATTTGACAGAGAGCAAGGAGCAGTATGGTGGAAAAGTTTGGACACAAGAAATGAAACAGCAATGATGTAATTATAATCTCAAAAAGTAGTTTTTTCAAATACATGTATTGGGCCTGATATTATTATTTTTGTATGCTCCTCTTCTTCTCCAAATTGCTCAAGTGCAAAGCAAGTAAGCTAATTTCAACTAAGTTGTGAAAAACTATGTATGGACATTCAGTTCAAGGGTCACAGAAGCCGGGCGTGGTGGCTCACGCCTTTAATCCCAGCACTCGGGAGGCAGAGGCAGGCGGATTTCTGAGTTCGAGGCCAACCTGATCTACAGAGTGAATTCCAGGACAGCCAGGGCTACACAGAGAAACCCTGTCTCAACAAACAAACAAACAAACAAACAAACAAACAAACAAAGAAAGGATCACAGAAAAGGAGACACAGCCGTGTCCTGAAGAACCATGAGTGTCATCTGTCTCCTACCTGGGTTCCTAAGCTGGCCACCATCATGTGAGTCAGAAGCTTAGCTGCAAACATGGAGTGTCGGGCACAGAACATGTGTGAAACAACAGCCAAGCAAAGACCTGTGGAAACCAAAGAGCCCATGTGAGTTTTCATAATCCGAGAAAGATTATGTGTACAGAAGAAAAAAAATCTCTGGGAGAGTTAAGCACAAAAGCCCAGCCTATACCGCAGAGCTCTGGGAACGATTATGTTGGAATTTCAGCATATCCCATTTTTGCATGAAATATATCTTCTTCATATTCATCAGTTAACCCAAGTGATAAACTTTAATTTTCCAATTATTTACATGTTGTCTGCCATGGAAAAGGGAAGTCATAAATAAACAGCATGAATAATTTTAATAAGCGCTTTATTTTTCTATGTTGCTATAAGTGAGCCTGACTGTTTTTTTTGTTGTTGTTTGGTTTTTTTTTTTTTAATGCCTTTCATCCTAATTTAAACTCTGTTTTTTAAGAATGAAAGGTTTGGGTAAATAGAAATATTTAAAAAGGTGACTAGAACTTTTTTGAGCATAAAACCGTGAATGGTCCTCCAAATCCTGAAGTTCCTAGCTACTCATCTTCAGCTAGCAGAGCAGATAGATGATTCCAGCAGAGCTCGCTATGAACTTTCAGCCAACGCTGTGTCGCTGCATGTCAAAACCAGAACTTTTTTTTTTCTTTCTTCCACAATGAAAGTAAGGATAAAGATTTGAACTGTAGCTGGCATTATCATCTTTAAGCCTGTGTGTCTAATATAGTCTTGAAATTGCAATCCTTCTTCTTCAGCCTCCCAAGTGCTAGAATTACAGCCCCATGGTACTGGACCTTGAAGGCAGATTATTTGTGGATATTTTCTGCCTTAAATTTTTCAGATAGTAGTTTAATAAATAGTAATTATTTATTTGTTCACAGGCCTTCTAACCACACATTTTTGTGGGTCAGTTTATTTTGTGTAGGAATCACTGAAGCCTTATAAATATTGGCACACATATGCCACTTACTTACTCATGTGGTTTTCATATATTACCTCATTTAATATCAATGTTGTTTTGACAAACAAGAGACGATGCAATAATTTAACATTTGGTTCTCTGAAATATTCTCTGAAATTGTAGTGTGATCTTTTAGAGTAAACCATATGTTAGAAAAAAATAAGAATTAAGCATCTACAAAATACCTACATGGGGTCTTCTGACTTTAGTTTCTGTTTAGAAATGCCTCTCAGAGATCAGTTTGGAGAAAATATTTTAATTATTCTTTATATTTCAAGAGAGCAATAGAAACTCCCTGTAATGAGGAAGAAGGCTTTTCATCTAAAAACTCCTCCAGGAAGTCGGGATCAATCCACTCTTAGAACAACCACCATCACACTCTGGGACAGGCGGGCATGTGTTCCTGCAGACAGGGCAAACATGCCTTGTGTGGCAGCTTTCCTTTCTCCACTATTGGGCCTGGTGCTCACAACTTATTAATGTGTCCTTTCTGTCTCTAGGATAATCACAAGTCGCTTAAAGTCCCTCCAGGTGCATGCTTATGTGTGTATACGATATACTGACTTAAAAGCAAGTGCTAACCACATTTTTCTTCTCATTATAAACCAGATGATCACAAATATGTATCTCCTGCAAGTTTCCTGAGGTGAGTGGTAACAATTGAAGGCCTGAGTCCCAGCCAAGGGAGGAATATACACATTTCCTGCTCACTGTACTTCATAAGAAGAATTAAGTGATTTTTCCTTAATTTGGTGATCAATTCCCCTTCATATTCCTGTTCCGTCTCAGAAATTTAGTACAATTAAGTGTGACAATCTTAGAAACAGCAGATGTGTATACAAAGCTTCGTTAAAATGCTACCATGGCCCCTGGTTCTAGTTCAGGATTCAAAACCAGAGACAGGAAAGCGGGCTGGATCGTCTTAGCATACTGTTTCGCAGTTATCTAGGTGTGCTGCTTAGGTTTTCATCTCACTTTAGCACAAGCCAAAGGGCAAGCGGGAACCTTAAATGAGAAAATGCCTCTGTCAGATTGGCCCATAAGCAAGTGTGGGGGGCATTTTTTTTTTAATAAAGACTGATATGGGAGGGCCTTGCCATGAGGAGTACTGCTCCTGGGGGTCATTCAAAACAGCCAGGAGGAGAAAGTACCCAAGGAGCTGAAGGGGTCTGCAACCCTATAGGTGTAATAACAATATGAACTAACTAGTACCCTTGGAGCTCGTGTCTCTAGCTGCATATGTAGCAGAAGATGGCCTAGTCGGCCATCATTGGGAAGAGAGGCCCCTTGGTCTTGCAAACTTTATATGCCCCAGTATAGGGGAACGCTAGGACCAAGAAGTGGGAGTTGGTGGGTAGGGGAGCAGGGGGAGGGGAGGGTATAGGGGACTTTTGGGATAGCATTTGAAATGTAAATGAAGAAAATATCTAATAAAAAATTGGGGAAAAAAAACAGCCAGGAGGGAGGGAGGGAGCAAACGAGGAAACCATAGCCTCTATGGCCTCTGCCTCGGTTCCTGCCTCCAGGTTCTCTCCTTGAGCCCCTGCCCTGACTTTCATTCATGGTTGACTGTGAGCTCTAAGTAGCAATCCACGCTTTGCTCTCCAAGTTGCTTTAGGTTTTATGACAAGAATCTGAAACTGATTAGAACACTGGTCTATTGTTTCAATGAAGAATTCTCCTCTGCTGAGAACCTTAAGCAAGCCAGGCTCTAAACTAGGCAAGCCCATCTGGCTTTGGACATGATCTAGAATACTCAGTCTTTAAAGAAATAAATATTTTAGTTACCGAGTTTCTAAATCACTACATATGAATTCAAATATCTGAAGCACTAAAACTAATATACTTAGGAAAGTAACTTTTCCTCAGTTTGGAAAATGAGTACTTATATTTAGTATATATACTTAGCATTTACAAAGGAATATTTTCATTGCAGTTCCTTAGCTTAAATTCTTAATATAAATATTCAAGTCATAAACATAGAATGTATAATGATAGAATTTCTAAAATGAAGTAAAACAAACTATAACAACTTCATGTATTACCTAAATATGCACCCGACAGTCTTAAATTTTTATTTCTTGGCAATTCTGTAGAGGAACAATCTGCTTGCTGAGTAGTATTTCTTGTTTTCTAGCTCTATATGGATTATAGATTAGGCTAAAAGAGAAAGAGCCTTCTCTTAATCCATTGACACAAATGATTTTTTTTACACATTGGAAAGAGGGACGGTAAAAACAAGCATGGCTGTTCACAAATGAATAACATGGATGACACGGGATTTAGCTAGGATGCAGATCTGAAGCAGAGATCTGTTCTTTGTTGCTATCCGACTTGACCAAAGAGCTTATGTGTATATACAATTTTGGAGTATGTGAACACATTTATTTGAATATAAATATGTTTATATGTGAGTAGGCAGAGCCAGGAGACATCATTGTTCAGTATTTACAGATGGGAAAAAAACTTTAATTTAGCCCCATGCATGACAAATGTTAGTACATTTTCTACAATTATTTTTTAAAAACTTATAAATATTGCATTTTCAGGTATCTGTCTACCACTCTCCCTATCCCTGCTTCCTCTAGATGAATCCTAACGAGATCAGCTTACAGCTGTCATCTTAAGTCAGTGTTGGCTCTCTGGCTTTCTTTATTTCTCACCCTTCTGCCTCTTGCTACCTGTAATTCTATGATTTTGTTACTAATGCCACTGAGTTGATCCTTCAAGTGTTGCCTTCATCAATGTACTTTGACTAGTGCTACTAATGAGCTAAAGATGAGAACAAGAGACAATTAACCCTGAAAAGGTCTCCATTGGGAACAAATGTCGGCAAGAAGCCCCTTGGAGCACACAACTCCACGTGGTAGGGGAGGGATGCTTTAGCCAGAGAGAGAAGAGTCTTGGTAATGAAGGAGCTCAACCTGAGCACAAGAGCTACCCGCCTGAGGAAGTAGCTGAAATTTTCATGTGTTAAATAAAATAGAATTTAAAATTCAGTCATCCTTCAAGGATGTAGGACCACCCATGGCCAGTATATCACACATTAGACAGTGTAAAACCCTGTAATCATCACAGAAAACCCTGTTGTAGAGAACTGTTAATTGTTCCTGAGTGAGGAAAGAACACATTGCATTTTAGAAGATTTGAATGTACAAAGTTGACACATTGAATAAATTACATCTGGTCTGCAGCACTTTGTGAGTTACTTACTTTTTTTTTCCAACAAGAAATAAGATTGAGAGCACTGGACGTCAGGTGCTGTGCCCAACAACACTCAACAAGATGGACACTGGCTGGTCTCTCAGGGATTGTGTCTAATTTTGTCTGTCTCTTGTTCCAGAAAGTGACTGGCTTATGAATGTACACTGAACATGGTTTGGTCAAAGAGATGTCAGCGCAGCATTTTATGTTACTTTTATAAAAGTTTCCATTCCTTTTAATGTGGATTCTGCCTTGCCACACCTGGACACTGCCAGTTTGATGCTAAACATGCTACAGCTATCTGAGACCACACCAGAAAAAGGCAGAGTAGTGCTGTGTGAGGAACACAGAGCAGAAAAACAAGAAAAGACAGAGTCTCTCTGCAGCATAGGCAAGGTGAGTGGGTGAGGCAGGGTCTCAGCAGCATAGGTAAGGTGAGGGGGTGAGGCAGGGTCTCCACAGCATCAATAAGGCAAAGAAGCGGGGTCTCGGCATCATAAGGGGCCTAATTGTTCATTCTGGGAGCTAAGCCAACGTGAGATGCTTTCAGGGTCTCCTCTCATGTGCAGCCGAACTCATGCCAAATAAAGCTCCTTTGCAGATACTGCTAGAGAAACCTATCACCTAAGGCTGGGCCAAGCATTTTAGGACTAAGTGACTTCTTTCTCATCTAGATTTATCCCGTCAAACTCTTCTTTTTAAAGTTTTATGTGTTTTCCTTGGGGATAAGACATCATTTAATTGAATGAAATTATTTTGATAGCACACTCCTCCACAATCATAATAGGTATCTCAAGACAATGGTTTCTGAAAATCTGAACTTGATGTTTCTAAAGGAATTTGACCAAAATTTTAAAACTAACACTTTAGGAAAACAGTTTTGAGGTGAATGCAATTGTGTTCAGATTTAACTTCTTAATTATTGGGGTTCTGTTTCTCTGGCCACCCCATCCCTATCCCCTTGTGTGCACTCTGAGTTGCTTCATAATGACTTCTGTTACTATCAGAAATATTTTCAGAGCTGGTTCATTTTTGTTACCTTGAAAATTTATCAGCATTTCAGCTTTCAGAGGAGAAAAAAAAGGCACAACTTGAGAATTTTGCTGTTCTATACAAGATTGAACAAAAGAATGGTCATCTTCACATAATTTTTATTTACTTTCTTAACCTATAAGACTTATATTAGCCATTTACAAATTACTATTTAATAAGGAATTGACATTTTGTGGGCATTCACACACAGTATTCTATTTTAAGTAGCTAGGATATTTAGCCAATTAACCAAGGACACTTTAGTTAGTGAAATATGTTAAAGCAAGTGACACCAATATGAGATCAGGCCTGCCTCTAACAGCTCAGATCCACTGGCATCACAGGGTGCTAAACTACAGACACACTGAGTCCACTCAGTCAGTTAAAGTGGAAAAGAACTACACAATGGCTGTTGCAGTATCTTGTTAATGTTATAAGATTATAGAACTTTGTTAAAAGAGGCAGCCAGGAAAAATCCAATTAGACCGTGATCTACATGGGATAGCATTCTAAGAACTACAAAAAAAAAAAAAAAAAAAAAAAAAAACACCCAAGAGGATCTGGACTAACTGTCACCCAGGAGGGGAGGGAGCACGCATGCACCTGAAGCCTGACTGGTCTTACCTGTAATTAAATCGGAATCTGACATTGTTACCTGAAACCATCTTAATTTACACTTCTCCCAAGTTGTCTCCATGGAGAGCCAGAGAATGCACACAGCCCCTGATCGTTGCATATTCCTTTTTATCTCTTTCACTTGAAGGAGTAGCCTTGAGTTCCTTTTCTTGTATTTGGCAAACCTGGAAATTTCCAGGTGTGTCCTCCCCATTTCACCTCTCTAAATTGAGGGTTTCTAAGCCTCTCTCCCACTTCACCCACATCTCAAACTGTCAGCATTTTAACCTTTCTGCTCTAGATGAGGAAGCCCAACTGCAAGACATCCTGGCCCAAACATCCTAGAATTTATTGAGACTAAAACTGATAAGGAGGCCAGCTCCTGTGAATGTGTGCATTATTGCACACCTGAAAAGAACCAGTTAACTATTACCAAACTAGAGCCATTCCATTTGGTTTGATCCAAACTACACTTTATGTGCATATAAGAAACAACAAGTTGTCTTTTCTAATTTCTGAAGGCCCATCAAGGAATGGGCATTGGTTCTAATGAAGAGAAAATGGTGGCAAAAACAGAATTTTAAAGCCTTACTTATCAAACACCTGAATACAAGAGGAGACAGATTCATAATTTCAGTGTCTTGACCCTGATCTCAAGTCAAAGGCACCAGTATGGATGCTGACATTTAAGATCTCAAGCACATGAACAGGTCAATGTCTCCTTTTCTTCACCAAGATAGAAAATGCAGCATGGCCACCAGATCTCCTAGGAAACACTCATGCTCTGCCATGTTTACATGAAACTGGCAAAACCTCTTTTCATGTTCAATGTTTCTATAAAGCAGGAGATCCCTGGAGGTAACAGCAATACTTCAATTTGTTTGTAAAATAATATTTAGACTTTTATTACAATATAGTTAAGCATTTATTTCACTATTCTATGAAGTTTCGTTGATTAAAAATATGCCACTATTGAAGTACAAGAGTCCCTCTAATTTTGGAACTATATTCACCTAGAAGGATTTATTGTGTAAGAAATGTCATCCATCCTTTATGAAAAATATTATGAATAGGAGGTTCTTTAATTTTTGTAATGGAATCTAAGACTCAAAATTCATATACCATAAGGAAAGTTATAACTATGTAAAATTAAATTATACTGGAAACACTTAACAATTAAGCCAGGAATAATAATTAGTTACTGACTTGATCTCCAAAAAGGCTTTCTAATGAATAAAGTTTACTAGGTAGATTATTGGTACACTATATTTAGAAAGATAGTCCCTCTCAATAACAGACAAACCATCACTAAAGCAAAATATCAGATGTGTGTGAGTTGCTTACAACCCTGAAATGCACACAGACTTATAATCATAAGTACATTGAGGGTAGTAATTTTATGGTATATCAACTCATAAAATCAATAATTTACTCCAGTTCCTACAACTAGCCAATGACCACATCAGGGCTTGAACTAAGGCAATCTGGCTGCAAAGTTATGGTTAGTCATTATCCCATACCAAGTTATGTGCATAGCATATTGTTCCTAGAGACAATGTGTGGGGTACTTTACAAAGGAAAATTGGGTAGCGCAAAAGTGGAGCTAAGGCTTGAAGTAGTGTAAGAATGTGTCATTCTTCTCCACACAACTGCACAGCATGGGGGAATATGTCTATAGTTAGGTTGTATGGAAACAGTTTGATAGACATTAATAAAGTCCAAGTTCCTATGACTTCAATAAAAGAGGGACTACATATGTTGAGTGGAAGATAATTTCTATCATAGGATTTGATATGTTTAGAGTTCTAAAGTTGAAGACTGCCAATCAACTGATGGGGAAGACTATCTCTTTTAATGGAAACACAAAATCTTTATATGTACTGACTTCTGTCATCCCAATGTTCTAACTGTAGAGCCTGAGCTCTAAAGCACAATACACCATGAACAGTTCCCTTTCCTATTACCTTGCCTCTAGCTTACACTGCATCCCATACTGTTCATGAGTTAACAGAGGCAGTCATCCGTAAATGCTGGTTGTATTCATTAATGATTAAAACAACAGGACAATGCTGCATTACCGTACGTTCATATATTACATACACAAAAGAACTATGGGAAAGGTTCATTCTCACATAGATTTAAAATGCATGACTTGGAAACGCTGCAACTGACCTGAGATGCATATCAACCCAGCAGAGAAAAAAGCTTCATTGTATGACGACGAGTTGTCAGTCTGGGCGTAGACAGCATACACAGACATGTGTGAACAGGCACATTCCACATAGTCCGAAGCATCTTCAACCACTTTGCAAAACTGGCTGTCAGACAACCAGCTAGAACAAAACACAATAGTCACTGATCTTTCAATAATATTTCAAAGATGTTAGGATTGTTTTAAAAGGAAAAATAACTAGCTGAAATTAAATGTTCTTTCCTCAAGACTTGAGCAGACTACATTTTCCAGAAGAAACACTGGAAAGAACATCTTGTTCAGGACATGACCCAACAGATTCCACCAAGACACCTTTAGAAGCAGTGTGCATAACAACCACACCTGCCAGGGCATTTGCTGTACCAAGGAAGTTAGCCCTCCCAGCAACTGTGCAGCAGCGTTACCCATCCTAAAACAAATGTGCTCTTCTCTGTCATTCAAAATTTCCCACTGCTCTGCATAGCCATGCCATGTGTGAATCCTGACAGATCAGTGTAGCCATGGCGTCTATGGATCCCAACAGACCATCAGAGCCATGGCTTATGGTGTGTGGTTCCCTATAGTACGGCACAGCTGTTTTAGGGTTTCTATAGCTACAACAAAACACCACGACCAAAAATCAAATTGAGCAGGAAAGGATTTATGTGGCTTACACTTCCACCGTGCTTTTCGTTACCAAAAGAAGTCAGTACAAGAACTCAAGCAGAGTAGGAACCTGGAGGCAGGAACTGATGTAGAGGCTGTTGAGGAGGGCACCTTGTGGATTTGCTTTACAGGGCTTGCTAAGCCTGCTTTCTTACAGAACCCGGGACCATCATTTCAGAGATAGTATTACCCACAATTACAGCTCCCATTGACTACTAATTAAGAAATGCCTTACAGCTAGATCTTATGGAGACATTTTCTCAACTGAGGGTCCTTACTCTCTGATGCCTCAAGCTTGTGTAAAATTGGTAGGAAAAAAAAAACAGCCAGTACAATAGCCATTGTATGTGTAGAGCTAACCCCATTGACTCATATATTTGAATGCCTGGAATTGGTGGAACTGTTTGAGGATTAATGGGGTGTAGCCTTATTGAAAGAGGTATGGCCTGGTTGGAGGAGGTGTGTCACCAGGAGTGGGCTTTAAGGTTTCAAAACCCCATGCCAAGCCCAGTCTTTCTGTCTGTCTCTGTCTCTCTGTCTCTCTGTCTGTCTGTCTCTCTGTCTCTGTCTCTGTCTCCCTCTCTCCATCTTACAGACAAGATATAAGCTCCCATCTTCTGTTCCAGTGCCATGGCAACCTGCTCCCTACCATGCTCCCTCCCATGATGGGAATTAAGTCTAACCCTCTGAAATTGTAAACAGGTCCCAAATTAAATACTTTCTTTTGTAAGTTGCCTTGGTCATAGTGTTTCATCATAGCAAAAGACCAGTAACTAACATATATGCTTGCCTATGAGTCCCTCCACATATTTTCTTATTTGCATTTTGAGTCATGTGTCATAAATACATTTTATAAGGAACTTCAAGTATGTCTCTCAGGGAAGTTAATCTTACTGTCAATCAGTGGCTGCTTCTTGAATACAATCTTTTCAATAATCTTGATACCATTACTTTTCTAATGATATAAAACTTAAATGTGGTACATTTATACAATGGAGTACTAGACAGCTATTAAAAACAATGAATTCATGATATTCTTAGACAAATGATCTGGAGGATATCATCTTGAGTGAGGAAACCCAATCACAGAAGAACACACATGATGTGCACTCATTGATAAGTGGATATTAACCCAGAAGCTCAGAATACCCAAGATACCATTTGCAAAACACATGAAACTCAAGAAGAAGGAAGACCAAAGTATGGACACTTCCCTCCTTCTTAGAAAGGGGAACAAAATACCCATGGAAGGAGTTACAGAGACAAAGTTCAGAGCAGAAACTGAAGGCATGAGCATCTAGAAACTGCCCCACCTGGGGATCCATCCCATAAACAACCACCAAACCTAGACACTACTGCAGGTGCCAACAAGAGCTTGCAGACAGAAGCCTGATATAGCTGTCTCCTGAGAGGCTCTGCCAGTGCCTGACTAATACAGAAGTGGATGCTCATAGTCATCCATTAGACAGAGCACAGGGTCCCCAGTGAAGGAGCTAGAGAAAGTACCCAAGGAGCTGAAGGGGTTTGCAGCTCCCTAGGAGGAACAACAATATGAACTAACCAGTAACCCTAGAGCTCCCTGGGACTAAACCACCAATCAAAGAAAATACACGGAGAGATAACTCATGGTTCTAGCTACATATGTAGCACAAGATAGCCTAGTGGGTCAACAATGGGAGGAGAGGCCCTTGGTCCTGTGAAGGTTCTATGCCCCAGTATAGAGGAATGCCTAGGCCAGGAAGTGGGAGTGGTTGGGTTGGGGAGCAGGGGAAGGGGGAGAGGATAGGGGTTTTTTGGAGGGGATAACATTTGAAATGTAAATAAAGAAAATATCTAATTAAAAAAATAATTGTTTAAAAAATGATGTAAAACTTCTCAATTCAAAATGCAGATTTCTTCTTGAAACTTCCATTATGCATTAAATGAGGATTAAAGATTATTTATGAATTATTATTATTATTCTTTGACTTACAGTGGAGTGGACTGTTAAACACACTGCTTATTTTAAGATGTTTGGTGCCTATGTCTTTACTATATCGAGCCCACCGAACACCACAGCTTAGCAATGCAACATACTTGCTTCCATCCCCTCATGGTCATGTTGCTAAGAGCCATGGCTCAGTGCCACTCTTCATCATCATGAGAGAACATCATATTGCATATCATATGTGGGGAAGGTCGGAGTTCAAACTGTGAGCGGTTTCCGTACAGTGCATCACGTTTGCATAAGCTTCAGGTGTGAAATTGTGAAGTTGAACCACCACATAAGGAGACCTTTCTGTGTCAGGTTTAAGATCCAGCGTCGGGCATTAGGAATTTCTATTCAAAATGTTTCATTGCAGGGAAAGAGAAACTAACCCAAATGGATTGTTCGGTTTTCCTGTCAGCCGAAACTTCAGTAATAATCAGAATCTCAAGGCTGACATAGACAATTGACCCCTCTCCCAACACGACTGGACCACACAGCACTATCCCGAGGTTTGAGTGATAGTAAGTTCTTTAGGAACCCAACTCCAGAGACCAAAGAGACTCAAAGAAACACTCAACCTCCTGTTTATGCTATTATCTGGATTTATTTCCCAAATGAGCTTTAAGTCAGCTGTGAACAAGAATTCTTAAACCCTGTTGATCTCTCTCAACATAAGGCTCAGACACTGAACCACAGATGGTAGGGGTGTAGAAAGGAATTTTCTTTCATGTGTAACAAATTAACAGGTAGGTTCAGAAAATTACTGAATAGAACTTACAATATAACCCTTGAGAATAGCTATAATGAAGAAAGAAAACTATATTGTACACAGAGTTCTACTACCAACAGAATCCCCATTGGAAAGCCAGACTGGTTTTGTTACTGATTTACAGACGATATTGCTCTCCAGTCTGAAGTCTTCCTTGAGGCTGCTGTCTATGAACAGTATAAGCAGGTGCAATGCTTTCAGGTAGGGAAGCAGCAAACACTGATCATAAGATTTATCAGCAATACCTGGCAGCTGCCTGATTCCAGAGGAGACACCGAGATGTATGAGGAACAACTCTAGGCTCAGCTGCATGAATCCTGTAGAGAACCTCATTGTTGTTAGGCAGAGGTTGTGCACTCTGACCTTTCACATTCAAAGACAATACCTATAATGTCAGAAGAAATAAGAAATTTAATGGCAATTTTCCAATTCACATTACAACAGAGTCTGCAAGTTGAAACCAGACTCCATTTCTCAGGTACTTAGTGCCTGCAGTGTTCTCTTCAGTCCCACGAGCTGGCTCACTTCCAGACTCTGACTGGCTTTTCCCTGTCACAGCTTAGCTTCGCCAACTCCACATTTTAGTCTTTAGCTGACAGCACCCACTGTAAGTATCATAAGCTGACTTCCTTAAAAGATAGGTATGTGCCAAGATATTATAGCAAGGAAAACTCTAGTTATACTTTGTTGATACACACACACACACACACACACACACACACCCCACAAAACAGAAAGTAAACTTTTCCACCTACATTTGAAGCCAAAAATTCTACAAATGGCTTATGAAGAGAAAAAAATTTTCATGTACCTAACCAAAAAAAAAAAAAAAAAAGTCTAATCAAATGTGTTCCAAATTTGTCTGCTAAAATAAAATAAAATAAAATATCAGTTGATTTTTTTTTTTGAGACAGGGTTTCTCTTTGTAGCCCTGGCTGTTCTGGAACTCACTCTGTAGACCAGGCTGGCCTTGAACTCAGAAATCTGCCTGCCTCTGCCTCCCAAGTGCTGGGATTAAAGGTATGCGCCACCACTGCCCAGCGGTTGATTTTTTAAAATGAGAGATTACCTTGTCTTTTAGGGCAGGAAGGTTGTCTCCTGCTATGAACCACTGCTGGCTGCTGTACTCCACAAACTGAACTAATGTGCATGCATTTTTCCCATCCAGCATTTCTGCCTCAGGGACATCCAGTAGCCTCTCTGGAATTTGAATGTAATCACCTTCCTTCCCTTCAAACTTGTGTCCATTGATCTGTTGAGGGTTCCAGTGAAGAGCCAGAATTGACAGATATGGGCAACTGTCAAGGATGGTTTTGCTTCTACAAGAGAAAAACAAGTCTTTGTTGAGTTGGCAGGTATTTGTATCAATATATCAGGTTGTATTTGCTGTAATGTTGAAACTGAGAATTTGTCTCTTCTTGTAGAACAATGACAGGACAAATCCCAACACTAAAAAGCCATCTGCTTTTGGTTTGCATGTGATTCTTGCATCTCTCCATATCCCAGCTGGTAAGAAAACAGCCCTTGATACTTCTGATTGTTATTTTTTCACAGCCCTTGGAGATAATAAAATTGCTAAATTGTTTTCTAATCTCAATGTGAGTCGAATGAATGTGGACTGGGTTTAAAGTCCAGGTGATACTCCAGCCACGCTAAGGCAAAATCTTTACGGAGAATACTTATGATTCAAGGAATGTGAATCTCTAACTATTTCCCCTAAAATCTGTTCCTGGATTCATCATCTTTGCATTAGTGAGCAGATACCAAAATAAAATAAATATGAAACTGGCCTTCAAAAGGGTGGAGACTATGTTAAAGGTTCTATCTGCCACAATGGATATAGAGTATGTAGATTGATTGTGGATCAAAATGATACTTTGCTAAGGCCTACAGCATGAGAAAGGTTTATGCTTCCGTACCATAAAAGGTAATGTTAAGGGAAAGATGTGAGATGTGAAAGAGCAAAAGGGGAGCCTTTTCCTCAAGCTACGGGTCCTGTCTATTGCAAGTTTCTTCCAAGGCTTACATGACAGCATTTCAAGTGTTGACTATTGGCTGTATCAGACACACTGGAGGGCATGCCTGGAGCTGACCAGGTCAGCAGTACTTGATATGGATGCCGTGATATGCTGGTTTGTTTGGTTTGGTTTTTGAGGTTATTTTTTGTCTTTTCTGATTTTGGTTTGGTTTGGAGGGTAGGTCTTTTGGAAAGAGAAAAAAAAAAAACCATGAAGTTGGGTGGGTAAACTTCAGGGGAGGGGAAAGAATATGTTCAAAATATATTATATGAAAAACATTTTAAATAACTTTACATTATAACAAAATTAATAAACAAACAAATAAATACAGTGGTCACTAACTTTGATGTTCTATCTTGAATCTACCCATTTATCTAGAATGCTATGTCTCTGTGTCAAGCCTCCTATGTAAAAACCTCCATTTGTATAGGACCCATATACCTCTACAACCTTGTCAAAATCCCTTTCTTAATCATCTCTCCATCCAGCCCTCCCTATCAAACACTGTTCTAGCCCAGACAGAACTCATTGCTAGACAAAAACAAACAAACAAAAACAAAAAAACAAAAAACAAACAAACTAAAAAACTACCTACAAGCTACTGCTAATTGTATTGTTTTTAGTTGGTTTCCAAGTGGTTTTCATCACTATTATTCTTGCTCAATTCCCAAGTTCTCCCCTCTCAGAAGATGCACTTGATGCCAAGCTAGTGTATCAAGAATTCAAGCAAAATTAACTTACAGGGGAACGCCAGGGCCAAGAAGTGGGAGTGGGTGGGTGGAGGAGTGGGTGGGAGAGCGTGTGGGGGACTTTTGGGATAGCATTGAAAATGTAAATGAAATAAATACCTAATTTAAAAAAAAGAGAAAACAAATCAAATGTGACTGCCATTTCTTTTTTTTATTGATTAGGTATTTTCTACATTTCCATTTCCAATACTACCCCATAAGTCCCCCAAACCCTCCCCCACACTCCCCTTGCCCCCCACTCCCACTTCTTGGCCCTGGCGTTCCCCTGTACTGAGGCATATAAAGTTTGCAAGACCAATGGGCGTCTCTTTCCACTGATGGCCAACTAGGTCATCTTCTGATACATATGCAGCTAGAGACACAAGCTCTGGGGGTACTGGTTAGTTTATATTGTTGTTCCACTTATAGGGTTGCAGACCCCTTTAGCTCCTTGGGTACTTTCTCTAGCTCCTCCATCGGGGGCCCTGTGATCCATCCAATAGCTGACTGTGAGCCTCCACTTATGTGTTTGCTAGGCCCTGGCATAGCCTTGCAAGAGACAGCTATATCAGGGTCCTTTCAGCAACATCTTGATAGTGTGTGCAATGGTGTCAGCATTTGGGGGCCGATTATGGGATGGATCCCCAGATATGGCAGTCTCTAGATGGTCCATCCTTTCATCTCAGCTCCAATCTTTGTCTCTGTAACTCCTTCCATGGGTGTTTTGTTCCCAATTCTAAGAAGGAGCAAAGAGTCCATACTTTCGTCTTCCTTCTTCTTGAGTTTCATGTGTTTTGCAAATTGTATCTTGTATCTTAGGTATTCTATGTTTCTGGGCTAATATCCACTTATCAGTGAGTACATATCATGTGAGTTCTTTTATGATTGGGTTAGCTCACTCAGGATGATGCCCTCCAGGTCCATCCATTTGCCTAGGAATTTCATAAATTCATTCTTTTTAATAGCTGAGTAGTACTCCATTGTGTAAATGTACCACATTTTCTGTATCTATTCCCCTGTTGAGGGGCATCTGAGTTCTTTCCAGCTTCTGGCTATTATAAATAAGGCTGCTATGAACATAGTGGAGCATGTGTCTTTCTTACTAGTTGGAACATCTTCTGGATATAGGCCCAGGGGAGGTATTGCTGGATCCTCCAGTAGTACTATGTCCAATTTTCTGAGGAACCGCCAGACTGATTTCCAGAGTGGTTGTACAAGCTTGCAATTCCACCAACAATGGAGGAGTGTTCCTCTTTCTCCACAACCTCACCAGTTTCTAGCCCACACACAATGTATAAGTATTGTGGGATTCTACCTTGAGTGTGCCACACTTTTATGTTGTGAGTGAATTCTGTCCCTTATATTCTCTTAGCTACTAGCCTCTGAAGTTTCTCCCTTTTTAGCTTTCTTCTGTTCTTCAGTACCCTCCTCTCTCTCTCTCTCTCTCTCTCTCTCTATATATATATATATATATATATATATATGAAAGTATATATTGAGAATATATCAAAATTCTCTCTCATACATACATACATACATACATACATACATACACACACACACACACACACACACACACACACACACTATATTCCAAGCACATTTTGTGGTCTCAATGCAAACAGCTAACCCATGTGGGAAGTTTCTGTAGTCAGGATTAGACATATGTAAATGGCACTAAGTATGAACTGTCTGGCATTATCTCAGGTGGACATTTAGGAACCATGGTAAGAACTAGAGAGAAGATGTCCTGGAAGAGGGTTGTGTGAGGGTTTTCTGATTCTTCCGTGATTTTCCTATTAGGAAAATATCAGTCCCTAGCAGCCATTAGAAGGTTTTAAAGGAGTTCGGTACAAAGAGATGTGGGATGGCTCCCAGCTTCCCCACACCCTGGCATGGATCTGTAATGAAATTTGAGCTGTAAGTTTGTTTTTGTTGCACTCTTGTGACTACACAGCCTGGTAGCCAGGAGGGAGTATGGAATCAAGCAGGCCTATGGCTAAGCATGAGATTCACCATGAAATACTACTCATTTGAACTTTGTCAGCATGAGCAGGACTATAGCCCTCAGTCTCTGAATATGTAAATATGAATCATAAGAGCCCCAACTGAACCTTTCAATAGCTTACCTAACGTGAAGATTCATAAAATATGCATACGATATACACCAACTTTTATACATGAGCCTTATATACTTTTCAGTATCGCTCTGTTTCTAACTATGAAATAGCCATCCACTTTATTCAATTTAATGCAGTCTAGATATACCAAGAATATAATTAATATCATCAATGTTCTCTGTATTTTACACCTTGTCTTTCATATATAGTTTACTGTTTTGAATTCATGTATCTACAACCTAAGAACTAATATTCAGAGTTATGTAACCAACTGTTTCCTTTGTTAGTTTGACAGAACTCATTATTGAAATGACTAAAGATTACTGAAACCTACTAAACACTGATGATGATTTTTTTTACTGAAAAAGGTAATAAAGTTAATGTTTATAAAAAATATCCTTAAACAAATACCTATTACATAGTAATAAAATTATATTTATTGGTTTCAGGTAGGGTATATCAGCAACATGAAAATCAAGTTGGATTTTAATTTCTGCCCATATTCTAATGTCAGTAGGTTTTAGTCTGTCAAATACAAATAAGGTATTTTGAAATCTTTAGACTACAATAATCACACTTAGATTATGAATGCAATTTTATATCCTTGTACATAAAAATATTAACAAATGGCTACATAATTAGTTATGTAGTTAATAATGACCATGAGCTACATGCTATTTTCTTTCTCTTGCAAGCTTCCTGCTATAGAACTCCAGCCACAAAAAATCCCTAAAGTTTGAGAACTTCCTCCCAGTAGATGAAACATCTGTGACTTAGGGCAGCATAAATGACAGCACAAGGCTGGGAATCAGTGTCTTTTCTCCTCACAATGTGCTTTCTACACACTAAATAAAAGTGGGGGGCAGACAAGATGATGTTTTATTCTTAAAGATTCTTTTAAACAAGAACACTGTAGTGTTGATGGTACACATTCATTTTTCTTGACAGGGCTGCCATTTTCTTCTAATAATTGCATTCATTAGCCAGTAGATGCAAAGCACCAACCATGTGCTCCGTGTATCATCTCAATCTCAACTTGCATCATGTACTGCTTGCAAGCCATGAGGAAATCCATTTCAGACACTGATAATTTTACAAAATACTTACTTTTCACCAGGCGACCCACAGGTAACATCAGTCAGCAGAGAAAAGGCAAAATGCTCAGCCACCTCCACAAAGTGGCTGAATCCCCTAGTGTCTTTGCGCTTTGGGTTAATTAGAACACAAAGGAGCTCATACAAAAGAGTTCGGCTTTTGATACTGAAAGCTTGATTTCTTCCTTCCATTGTTATCTGAAAAATAAATCTAAGAATTAAATTATGTATTCAACAGTCTACTTTTTAGGATATGTATAATATATACATTGCATATGTTTTCCATTAATAATCATTGACAGTGACTATAAACGTGTCTTTTATTTGCCAAACGTAATTGTCATCTCAGAGGCTGAATAAGCTCACCCTTTCTAGTTCTTTCTAAACTCTGGCTGGCTGGTTCAACTCAGGTGTTCTGACTCAGACTCCTCTCCAAGCTGACTTTTCACCATGTGAATGAAATCTTTCTGTCAAATCTTTCTCTGATTCATCACTTTGACTGCCCCTCAATTAGCCATCACTTTCAAAAATGGCTGCTTTCTTCTACAAACTAACTTTACCTTCACTGTTTGGAATTAAACATGTGCACTACTGCC
Source organism: Mus musculus (assembly GCF_000001635.26). NCBI lineage: Eukaryota > Metazoa > Chordata > Mammalia > Rodentia > Muridae > Mus > Mus musculus. The sequence continues at coordinate 81,392,199 of NC_000079.6, forward strand.
ATGTCTATAGTCCACCTAGAAGGACTAAAAGTGTTTGGCCTGTCTGCGTTCCAGCAGGGTCACACAGACCAAGAAAGCCTTTAGATGGGATCTACTGCCAGAGCAGCCATGTTGCTGGATAAAATTTTCTCTACATCTGACAAAGATGGAAATATGAATAATTGAAAATGGTATCAAAATTTTATTTTAAATATACCCATTTCCATCTAAAAGACATGGGTGATCATTGACAAAGAAAAGAAATAATCATTAAAATACTTTCTATTTATTTAAAGTATTTAAGCATTTAAATACTTAAATATTTAAATACTTAAAAGTATTTAAGTATTACTTAATGTCCTAAATAGTGACAACTGTCCTTTAAATTAGGTGTAATAGTTAACATCATGAATTAAAATAAATCAGTTTTAAATCTACTCCAAGAAATCATTATTTCTTAACTGAATGAACAAGGGAATAATTATCTCAAAAATATGTCATAGCAGAGATAAGATTACTTTTAATTATCTGTGTTTTGATGAGCAAATGGCAACTGCCATATAACATTAAAGTACAAAATCACACCAAATGAGAAAATTCTCTCTAGTTAAGACCACTCAAGGCATCCTAGAAAACCTAGCCTTTTCAAATGTGATTTCTTACCTTAAAGGACTGAGTTGCTATTGGGAGAACAAGGACAATATTATTGTTCCTTCATATTATAATATATCTGGAAAATCCAAGACTTCCAATTCACCAGTTTATAATTCACCCATTGTGCCTTCAGCCCTGCCCCCCCCAACACACACACTATCACTCTCTGTGATTTATTATAATAATCAAGTCATGATATACTTGAAACAATTGCCCTTTTTCCTAGCAAGAGAACTTAATGAAGGCATACTCATGTTATCCTACTTTTTTCCAGCTTTGTAATCTCACATTTTTAAACTCACATGCAAACTCAAGATCTGAATTTATGAAACTATTCACTTTGAAGATAAAAGAACATTCCACAGGAAAAATCTGATTCAAATAAGAATACAAATTTGATAATACAATTACAAATGAACAGTACATGGACTGTTGGGTACAGAAGCAAGAGGACCAAATAAGACAAACAAAAGACAAGCTCAAGAGACTCTCTCAGAACTCAGAAAGCTGACTAACAAATGAGATGATCTTAGGATGAATCCCTAAGATATGCCATAAGAAAGCAGGTGGAAGAGAAGATAACAGATCCTTAAAGAGCAGCACAAGTTATTTAAGCTTACAGGTGCAGAAATTACTTTATATCTGAGAAAAAAATTTAAAAGTCAACATAATATTATTTCCAGAGCTATGAAATTACAATGGGCAATAGATGAGAAGTAACCAGGAATGGAGAAGCAAAGTTTATCTTGACATTAAACATTTCTGAAAGAAAACGTCAGAACAGTATGTGCACGTTTTAAGAATTAAGGTTTGTACCCAAGAATTAGACAGCTGTCCAAGCTTGTATTTATACTCACGGGAAACAGGACGTTCACTTAAGCAAAGTAACAGCAACTGAACCCACTCTTCTAACACTGGGTTAGTATAGGTATACTGTTACTCTCAATAATTTACCAAACTTCTCTAATCTCATAGATCATAGGCAGATCTTATTGTCATCTTTATTCCCAGATAATAAAGCTGGGGCAGAAAGAACAAACAACTAGACACAGGGCACAAGGCTTGGTTATTGGCCAAGCTCAAAACTCGTTGGCCAGCGTCTGCACCAGCTTGCAGTGTCCCCTGCTACTTCTCAGACTGTGACAGCACAACTTGAGTTAGTCCACTAGCAAGTCTGTAAAAACCCTAAGTGAACTGCAAACGGAGCCTAGTGTATTCCTAAACTAAATCACATTAGAAACATCTGCACTACAAAACATAAGATGATAGAAGAAAACACTTTGGCTCTAAAATGTCATTTTATGAAAATTAAAAAAAAACTCAAAATTATCAAACTTCATTTACAGTAAAGACAGGAACTTCACATGGGAAAACCTTAAGAAGCTACCAGGAGAAAAATGACAATGAAGAACCATTTTGGATGTGCATAAAGGTATAGTCTATCAGGCTCCAGAGGCCATGCTATTCCTGTGCTTGTATAGATGTTGAAGAATACAACATCAGAACTCCTGACTCTAGTTCTACCAAGCTATAATAACCAGAAAGATGAAACTGATAAAATAAAAAAAATAGAATATCAAATACTACAGGGGCTTAGACTCTGATATTGTTATTAAGGCACTAGAAATAACTGGGGTTGTTCCACACCTGGGAAAGTCAGGAGTCAGAAATATTGTTATACCAAAGACTATCTGAGCCCACAGATGGGCTTTATCTAGGAAATCTATATAGAGTCTTTTGTTATTCTTTTTAGTACAACAGTGTTCACTTCAAATAAAAAACAGAATGCTACTTCCAATGTACAAAATTCCATGTAGTATTCATTGAAAGAAGCATTCATGTTGGACAGATACATCATCAAAGTACTTAGAACCTGAGAGAAAATGAAACTGGCCAATGTCAAACATAGTCACTTAGAACATATGGTCATACAACATTTTTTCCGGCACGTGGAAGCTCTAGTCTGTGTTAAAGTTGAGGTTGGATCACTTTTTTACCTCCTGTGGTAAGCACTTTATTATGTACAGCTGGCTCTATTTGAATTTCAGACGGTGAAGAGTAACTCTCTGCTCTTAGTGTATCTCAAATGAACTGTTAGTGATGAAGCTAAACTTAAAATGCATTGCTTGCCTGAAATTCATACATTAAGTAGTCACCCTTTGTTTTTATTTGCTAAATAATAGATAAGAATGATGCAGGTTATCTATATGTGGTTATATGCACATCAGTCATTAACTGAAGACTCCTTTTGTCTTACTATGTAATGATGTCTAAAACAAAACATACACTTTTGACAATATAGTCATGAGTGTATCACAAAGGGCACATTCCGATTTTGCTATCAAGACTATGCTTCCACAAATCTCCATGTTCATCCACTGTGTACACAGGCTATGCAACACTGACTGCCACTCCCAGGAAAACCTGCAATGAATTGTACTGGATAATGCATGCAATTATATATATGGCATTTGTGTATTCAAACATAGGAAAGGTACAGTTAAAACGGTGATTAATAGAGGGTTTATGGTTTCTTTTTAATATTGTGACAACACTTTTGCACACACAATTCATTGTTGACTGAACCAATGTGTGACTCCTGAATGTTCTCATGTATACTAGTCCCACTTGAATGGCTGTTCTTCTTCCAATTTTTAAAATAATAGTGCTGAAAGAAACCTTCATATTACACACATATTTGCACAAATGTTCCCATTTCTTATTCTAAAACGCAATTCTCACTAGATAGTCATAGGTGAGCACAGGTTGAATGAGCACACTATTAGGAGCTCTGACTTAAGAATCCCAGAGTTGCTCAAATTCTTATCCAGCCAAAGGTAATGGCTTATTTAATAAAGTTTTGTTTTAAAGTTCAAAACAAAATAATGACCTATGATATTGTGCTATTTGAAAATTTTATGGAAATAAGTTTTGACGTGAGCATGGGCCACCAACACTTGCTGTAAGTATTGACTGAGGTGTTTTTGACACAGTCTCACTATGCAGCCCAGATGAGGCTTAAACTACTTCTCAGCTGCCCCTGCCTCCACCTCCTGACTCTACAGCTAGAATGTTGGAACATGCCCCATATCTAAATTTTTATTTACTTTTCTACATATATGTCTGTGTGCCATGTGTGTGCCTGGTGCTCATAAAATCAGAAGGAGGTATCAAATCCCCTGGAACTGGAGTTATAGCCAGTTGTGAGCCACCACGTGGGTGTTGGAAATTGAACCCTGGTGCTCTGGAAGAGCAGCTAGTGCTCTTAACTGCTGAGTCATCTCTCCAGTCCCCTGTCATACTTCATTTAAAGTGTTGCCTTTTGACTGATGACAATACATGGTTGTAAAATATAACTTAATGAGGAAAAAAGAGCAGCAGAATTCCCTCCTACCAATTTTTCCTCTAAATATTTGAGATTTTCTTCTTTATATTCTAAAATATAGTGTCTACACATGGTTTCTCTCTTTTTGGTCAAGATCAACTTACTATTGTCCCATCTGTTTTATTACTCGAAGTTTAAATATCACTATTCTTTTGTATGAACTCTATCTTTAGGGTGTTCTCTACAGAAAAATGGGAAGCCACCTCCCTGTGCTTTACAAAGGATTGCCATAATCTTTTTTTTATGTGCTTTATAATTTTCTATTCCTCAGACATCTGTATATCAAGGCTTTGTCTGCACATATGTCTGTGTACCTCGTGTGTGCCTGATGCCTACAGAAACATGCTGAACAGGAATGATATTCAAATATCCCACTGAAAACATTTTCAGTAATTAAAGGTCTCCACATAGGGGGCTCATGGATGGACTCAGACCTGTATGCTTGTAGATAAATATGTTAAAAAAGCATTATCTAGGTAAAAAAGCTTAAGACAAGCTATAAAAATCTTTTCCTTCAGTAATAATACTTTTTAGATATCATTTTCCATTTATAATCTTGAACTTTTATTACCTCTATATAGTTCCACATTTGTAGAAGAATAAATTAATAACTGACCTCATATAAAAGCTGACTAGGGCAAGTCCATGCAAATGAATGCCTACAATTTTTTGGCCGATTCTTATTCGTACTTTTCAACAAAAAATTTGTTGTTGGATTATTGGATTCTGGCCATACCAACTTAACCACAGTTCCCACTCTAAGAGCAATGATGTCAAACAGGCCTTACTCAAGAAAAAGTACAGGGCAGGCGTGAGGAATCTCGCTCTTCTGGTTAGAAATTACATTTGGTTCTTACTTCATAGTAACAGGCATTATAACCGATGAGGTATCTGTTTTGATTTGGGCTTCCTGATCTTCCCACTGAGATGTGCTCGAGAGGATGCCCTACCTTTTCCATGATGAGCATCACAGCACTGAGCTGCTCATCTGTGCTCTCTGTGGCTACTCGCAGGTTGAGGTTATGGAGCACTCTGTTGAGAATATCTTCATGTAGGGGCTGATGTAGCAGGTCTTCAAGCCCCCAGACAGCTTGTGAATCCGCATCAGAGATGAGAGTGATGTTGGCAGTCCCATACACTTTATCAATTCTGGCACCACCTTTTGGGTCAAAAAGCACAATCTGAAAGCGTTTAGGAAATTTATTTAAAGACCCTGTTTCTGGTGTTAAGACAACATCCAACACTGCACTTTTCTGGCCAGGCTCGAAGACCAATGTGCCTTCTGTCCTCACAAAATCCTTCCCAGAAACAGCTGGAGATATGAGGACCCGACCAACTGTTTCAGCGCTCCTCAGCTCCTAAAAATTAAACAAAGGCAGGAAAATGAGGCTACGATGTCTCTAAAGTTATCCTAATATTATTATACTAATTGGCAGTAACTACACTGCCACTAAACATGGACTTTATACTTTTCTTTATTGCCTTCAATAAGCTACACAGAGGTTAGGGAGCAGGGGGTTTGCTTGCACCAAGATGAACCAAAGAGACATGGAGAGACACCATTGTCTAGATCAGAATTCAGTTATGAACACAGCAAAAGTTATACTTTAGATTGCACAAGCTGGGAAACTAAACATGGGAAGTGAAGAAGTAGTATTTAAATTTTCATCTCACCTAGAAATTTAGGGCCAGGAAGAACTGAAGGCAAAAGGTGGGATGGAAGAAGGAGTACGCTCTTTCTTACCCTTCAGTACGGAAATGAGCTACTGGATTGGGTCCCTAAGTAATGTATGCATCCAATTTTCCAAAGTACAGTTGTTGCAGATGTTTTAGAAAGTTCAGAATGAATACTCCAGCCAAGGAAAAGTCAAAATAGTGTGTCTTTATTGAATACTGACTAAAGATTAACTTCCTAGTCAGTCTAGTATGGATATTGGAATGCAGAATGGATGGGCACATTCTCGACACTCCCAGAACCTAAGATTCTGGCAGAGGACACACATTCTGAATGGAATTACTATTAGGTTGCTCCATGGTCATGTGTGAAGGGAAATAAGGCACACAGGGTGATAGTAGGCACAATTATAAACCAGGCTGGACATGGAATCTCAACAGAGGCCTCATTAAATGACTGTCCATAGGCTTACCTCAGAAGACAGATTCTAGATCTAAGGTGAAGTATTCTAGGCAATGAGAACAACAATTTAAAAGTCCCTGTGGGGAGAACAACCTAAAAACCTGTTAGAAAGAACTTGAAGGCCGGTGCGAATGGCAGGGGCAGTGTTAGACCCTGACATGGGAGTAGGTGGGGTCCTGGCATGTGAGGCCATAGTTTGAAGTGTCACTAGAAACTACAATATGGAAACAGAACAGAGTGTGAATGCAGTGAGTAGGATCTTCTGCTACATTTATCAGGGCTGAGAGGAACATGAGGACTGAGGACAATATCTAATTGCTGACCTATTACAGGATATGTGAGCACACCATCGTGAACTGGGAGAATCTGTTTCTAATTGTGGTATGGCTCAGCCTTTGATCCTAGAGCTTTCTGTTTATTTTAAACAAGTATTTGTGGTGTGGCTTAGCCTGGCACACACACCTTTAATTAAAGTGCTAAATAAAGTCAGCAATAGGAAATGAGGTGATCAAACATAAGTAAACAGAAGAGAGGGCTTTAAGGTGAGGGGTATTTAAGACAGCTTGGAGAAAGAGAAACAAGTTTTTCCTTCTGGATGTCAGTGGATTAGGAAGGTCAGCTGGGCGCTCTCTCTGCCTCTGAGCTAGCAGGCTTTTACCTTAGCATCTAACTTCCAAGTCTTTATTTGGTAAAAATCAAATGTTTGGGATTTAGTGTTTTAAATACACACTGGCCAGGATGGAGGAGTTACTATATAAATGGTGGGAAACCAGGAAAGTATTATTTATGACATCCACAAAGTTTGTCGTGTCTCCTAGACACTCCACTGAAGATACCAACTTAGAATAGACAATCAAAAGAGTGTGACTTTCCTTCAGTGCGTGCTCTGAGTTATGACATATGACAGCTTCAAGAGAGTATCTTCGGAATATATGAGAAGATCCTATTAGCTGTACTCACACTCTGTTCTGTTCTGAGCATTTCTACTCTTTCTGCCCCTGTATCCCTTGACTGAGCTGTCTCAGAGCCCTGTGCAAGCATATTCCCTAGCACATTCATAAAACACTTAATAAAACAGGCCACGCTCCTGTTTCCATTCTGTAGTATCCAAACATGGTCAACTGTAGACTCATTTAATGAAGTATAACAGAGTAAGTGATATTTTCATCACTTCAAGTAACAAAGATCAGAAATTCTTAATGACAGCACAATACAGATGGATAACATAAGTTACACTAAAACGGTGGTATTTTTGTACATGTGAGTGAAGTGTATGTGACCATGATTGGTTTGATTACATTATTCCAGCTACAGTGAAGTATAAGGATCGATACCATTACACAGAGAGTTTTCAGCTCATGGAAAAAACTATTATATAGTCTTATCTTCTAATTTCACTGATCAGGGAAGCAAGGACAAAATACAGAACTCCCTGAGAAGTAAAACCATGATTTCTGACTTTCTTGTTTGTTTCCTATCTTTTCTTTACATTACTGTTCTCCCATGCAATATATCCTGACCCCAGCCTCCCCTCCTTCCACTGCTCTCAGCTCCTGCCCCAACCCATCCACCCCTCCTTCTTCCCAGTTCCCCAACACACTTCCCCCGTCCCCCAGATCCACTGTTCCTCCACTTCACATCAGAAAAGAGCAGGCCTCCCAGGGATATCGACTGAATGCAACATAACAAGGTGCAATAAGACTGGAGACAAACCCTCACGTCACGGCTGTGTGAGGCAACCCAGTAGGAAAGAGGAGGATCCCAAGACAGGCAAAAGAGTTAAGATAGCCCTACTCCCACAGTTAAGGACCACACGAAAACCCCAAACTAAACGACCATAGCATGTGTGATGGTTTAAATATGCTTGGCCCAACGACTGGCACTCTTAGTGTGACCCTGTTGAAATAGGTGTAGCCATGTTGAAGTAGGTATACTGTGGGTGTAGGCTTTCAGACCCTCATCCTAGCTCCCTGGAAGCCAGTCTTCTCATAGCTACCTTTAGAACAAGAGGTGGAACTCTCAACCCCTCCACACCTGTGTCTGCCTCAGTACTGCCATGCTCCCACCTTGATGATAATGGACTGAACCTCTGAACCAATAAGCCAGCCCCAATTAAATGTTCATATAAAGAGTTGCCTTGGTCATGGTGTCTGTTCACAGCAGTAAAACTGTAACAAAGGCAGCGTGTATGTGAAGGACGTAGCTCAGATCCATGCAGGCTCTGTGATTGCTTCTTGGGTCTCTGTAAGTCTCTATGAGCCTTGCTGAGTTGATTCTGTGGGCCATGTTCTCCTAGTATCCTAGACCCTTCTGCTATGGTTTCTGATTTTAAACTGTCCCTTTTGATTCTAGGTGTGTCTTCTTATATTGAACTAAAAAGCAAAACAGTATTATTTCCTATATTTTCTACTCAAGATCCCTTATTGTCAACACCTTGCAAAATGATATTAACACTGACAGGGTCACAAACAATTTTCATTTCTTAAGAATCCTTTACAGTAACTTTCATGATCACTCAGTTTCCTGCCTGACAGTCCCTCATTGTTCTAAATGACGATTAAGTTCTGCATTTTTATGATGTTGTGACTTTCATATGTGAATGGAATCTTTCACCCTACAATTTTGGAGATTTTTTTTTTGACATGATCATTAGGAGATTACACTGGCTGATGTGTCTCGATGGCTTGTTCCTTACCACACTTAGTAGGAGTTCACAGCTCATTTAGCCTTTTGCCAACTGATGGACAGTTTTATTATAATAAGCTACCACAAACATTCATGTAGAGATTTCTGTGTAACAAGTTTTCATTGAAATAAATGGCCAAGACAGTAATTGCATGGACCTGCATAATTCATGTGTAGTTATTTAAGAAACTAACATCTTTCAGATGGTTATATCATTTTACATAGCCACCAGCAATAAACTAATTAGCCAGTCTCTGAATTCTTGCCAGTATTAGGTATTGTCACTGATTTTATGACAGCCATTCTGGAAGATTCAGATAAAAATCTCTGTGGCACACTGAACATCTTATACAGATATGTCCTCTAGTGCAATGTCTTCATGTACCACTCTGGTTTTGCTTACTGTATTCTTCCTTCCATGATCATAAACCCATTCTTCTTATCACTGCATTTGACAGACAGGATATTCTGTCATGGTGTTCTTTCACTGTGAGCATATTGATATGAAAGTATTACTTTTCTAATGCCTTAATTTCTTTTTCATTGTGGAGGGATGTTTTTTCTACAGGTGAAATAACATTTCTACCATTTGAAATCTACAATTTATAGTTGGGCTCCAACACTTCACTTCAGTATTTTCTTCTCATTTTTATAGTTTGATTATTATATACTGTTACTGTTAATATCATCAGCCTCACAGGAGCTAGAGCCACTGAAGAGTCAGGCCTGAGAAGACCTATACGGGATCACTTAGATTATGTTAGCAGAGGTTAACTCACCCTGAGTGTACACAGTGACAATCTAGGCTCTGAAATCTGGATTAAATGAAAGTAGAAAGCTGGGTGTGCATCTGACTCATCTCTCTCTGCTTCCTGACCATGGACACAGTGTGAGACTGCCTGTGTGCATCTGACTCATCTCTCTCTGCTTCCTGACCATGGACACAGTGTGAGACTGCCTGAACCTCCTTTGCTTCATTGCTGTGATGGACCACACCCTTAAACTGCCAGCCAACACAACCCTCTCCCTCCTGAAGTAGCCTTTGTCTGGTGTTCTGTCACAACAAGATGATTACAGCACCTCAATGAAGGATTTTCTTTTTCTTATTTATTTTGCCTGTGGATTTTTTTTTTTAGTTTCTTCAACATATATTCTAATAACCTTTATGAAATTGAAAACATTTCCATCTCTATTCTTTCAAATGTTTTTTTTTCAATCCCTATCTCTTTCTTCTTTCTTTCAGGACTCTAGAGTCATAATGTTAATTTTTGCTGTTGCAGCTTTGTAGGTCCCTAAGCCATGCTTCATTAAGTTTTCTCAATCTCTCTGCTGCCGTTGTTCAAACAGAGGACCAACTGTCATTCTATCTACAAGATAGTTCTTTCCTTTCTCTTTGTTCTGTCCCTGAGATTGTCTAGGCCACTTTCGTTATTGTTTATCTACATGTAAAAACCTCCTTTGCTACTCTTCATGTCCTCTATTTACTGCCTAAGAGTTCTTCTTTCCTTATTTAGACAATTTCTTTCACTTGTTTAACTGCTGATTAAAGCATGTTGTGCAGCTGTGTTAAAATCTTACTGAGTATTTCTCATATTTGGCTCATCTTATTGCTGACATCTACTTATTACTGTTTTCCATTCCACTTGAGATCGTTCCATGCTCTGATGAGACAGATCTGTGTTGACTGGTACATGTTGTATCTTACCTCAGGAGACTCGGGTTATTATTTGTTTGTTTGTTTGTTTGTTTCTTATTTATTATTAGCTCATTTTGACACTGCTATGAGCAAAAAAGGGAAATATTCCTCCTGACAGGGAAAGTGCAGTTTTCCTAACTGGTTTCTGAAGTAGAAGGAAGGAGAGCCTTCTTTATCATTAGGTGGAGTGAGACCTTGTCAGTAATCTCACCTCCACAGATCTCTCCTCTGAGAACCTGTCCATTGCCATCCAGTGTTCTCCGCTGACACTGTGCCAATGCTGGGCACCTTTAACTGTTTTCAGTGGGCAAAGTCCCAACTCTCAGCCCGGTCCTCTGACATGGCATGCAGAGACCAAGGTTCCCGCAAAGGTTACAAATCTATATTCCCTCTCTCTCTCTTTCTCTCACTCCCTCTCTCCCATCCCAAGCCCCCATCCTTAACCCCCCCCCCCCAGCTGATATGGATAAAGTTGGGTAAAATTTTTCTGGCATGTTTGACCAGAGAATACAAAAGATTTTCATCTAAAAGCTTTCTAACTTGCTTATCTTTCCCTTCCCTTCCCTTTGCACTACAGAATACACACCTGCATGGGGTGTCCTGATCTTTGCATTACACACATTATATCTGTATGAGGAATTTTGTTATTTGCACTACAGACAGCATATCGGTACGGGATTTCCCGCTGCTACTACTTACACTATAGACATTATATCTGTATGGGGAAATTTGCTCCTTGCACTACAGACAGCACACCTGTTTAGATTTTTTTTTTAACTTCTTTTCCCCCATGACTGAATCCATATGGCAAGTTCTTCAGCTCAAAGCCTTGGGTATAAGGGAAAAAGAGAACTCTAGAACTTGCCTTTCTAGGTGCTATGTGTGCCCAAACCCCCAGCTCATTGCTCCTCTCCAGTTTCAGAGACTCCTAATATTGTTCTATGTGTAACACCAAGGCTCTGTAGTTGATCTCAGTGGGGAAAGGCATATCTGCTCCATCGTTCAAGAAACAAAGTCCTCCTTTATAGGAAAAGCCTCAGATTCCAGCCTTCACTTCCATGTCAAAACTGTGAAGATGGAGTTGGCACCACATCCCTGAGTCTGTGATCACAAGGGAGTGTGTCTAGTGCACCACAGCCCTGAGTCTGTGATCACAGGGGAGTGTGTCTAGTGCACCACAGCCCTGAGTCTGTGATCACAGGGGAGTGTGTCTAGTGCACCACAGCCCTGAGTCTGTGATCACCAGGAGTGTGTCTACTGCACCACACCCTGAATCTGTGATCATGGGGTAGTGTTTGTCTAGTAATTGGAATAGCAAGTATGTCTACATGGATACATATATCCATCTATCAACTCTTCAAGTCTCTTATCTGGGCATGTGAACTTGTTCATAAAAGTACTTCAAATATCATCATTGTAGGCTTTGTATCTCTGGTTGCCCTTCTTCTATTCTATAAACTCATGACCTGATGGTGATAATATTTCTTGAGCGAAGTGTGAGAATGAAACACAGATTTTTTTTTATCATTTCTCTTCCTATCATAAACATGGTAAACAAAAAATATTAAAATCTATTATGAATGAAAGCATTTTTTCTCTTTTGTTTGTCATACTATAACCATACAAAACGGAGCAGCTCTCACCCATGATTCTAAATCTACCTTCCTATTGCCTGACTCTATCACACTAGGCATACCTATACTTTATTGGATGTGTAAAATGGTGGATTGTTGGGAGCAGTCAATGGTGGTAAAGGGGAAAGACAGAAGTGATATGGGAAAACAACAGAGGGCAAAAATGGGAGAGCTATCATCTCCACAATCAAGCTTTAAGCAGAATAGACAACATTTTTTTTTACTGTATTAGAATGTTGCTGATGAATCAAAATAAAAGCAGTAGTGCTGAAAAGTCATATAAGAGTATAGGAGCTAGTCTCCTCATGTGCTCAGCTGCTGCTCTGAGTACCGTAAACCCAGCCATTCTTTCACTGGACACCATGTAAAAGGATGGGTAGGCAGGAGTGCAGTCACCTAAAACCAGTGTTGTTTACAACTTAAGCTTGGTCAGAATTTAAGGATCTGAAGAAAAAAATTCAGCTAGTTTGAATGTAACCTGTAGGCAACTTTGGCAATTTGTTCAAGTCCAAAGAGTGGCAGTGGAGGAAGCACTGGGCTACAGCTGTAGAGATGTGACAGATCAGACTTCAATGGGGTGCCTTGGTTGGACATTGAAGGCTGCCAAATCAAAATAGAAATGTTAAAGCACTGCCTCCTAGTTATGAGGGGCAGGGTAGGCGATATAAGGAGAAAACAGTGTAACACACAAACAGCCAGAGATCATCATATCGTCAGAAATCATTGTTTAGATTACTGCTTCATTACAGTCTCAGCATATACAACTCATATATGACTATACCTTTGCAAGCCTACCTGGGTAATAAAGTTAACAGACATCATGATTCCTGTCCCAGAATCTCTGGCCACCTGCAAACTGATCAAAGTAGACTTCTTGTGAGCCACTGCCAGCCGAGAACCCACAGAGAAGGAAACAAGGCTCTGAGGGGCACCGCTCTTGGAAAGTTTAATTGGAGCAAATCTAGCACTGTTGTTTATAGCTGCCCCTGCAGTGACGTCATACAGCTCCACAAAGAAAGGCATTTCAACTTGATGCACCTGATAATGAGGAAAAGAAAGATTTAACTATTGCAAATATACTCCTGTTTTAAAATATTTCTATGATTAAGCCATGCTACAGTTCATCTAGAGCATTATATAAATGAATATACACATTTATATTTTATATATGTATATATATTCATATGCATGTAATAATAACAATCAAAAACAGCAGAAGCTATTAATTTGAGAATTGATGGGAACATAAGAAGGTTAGAGGGAGGAAAGATACCTAGAAGAGGATGGAGGGGGGAGGAGGAAGGGAGAAAGTTATATAATTCGATTTTAATTACAAGCATGTTTAACAGAAACAAATATATAGTTAAGGAAACATTTTATATAATTACAGAACTAAATTTTTACATTGAATCACTATGGTAACTATGGTTTTTGTTTTTTGGGTTTTTTGTTTGTTTGTTTGTTTGTTTGTTTGTTTGTTGGTTTTTGTTTTGGTTTTTTTACTTCTTTCTTTAAAACATCTTTTTCTTATATTGGGCTTCTCACTGAAGATTAAATGGCTGTGGTGATTTGAGTAAGAATGGCCCTAGTGGGCTCATATATTTGAATGTTTAGTCACCAGGAAGTATGAAGGATTAGGAGGTGTGATCTTGTTGGAGTAGATGTGGCTTTGTAGGAGGAAGTGTGTGACTGGGGTTAGGTTTTCAAGTTTCAAAAGCCAAGTCTAGGCCTGGGCTTTCTCTTTCTGTCTATGGATTAGTATGTAGCTCTCAACTACTTCTCCAGTGCCATGCATGCTGCCATGACATTGTTATGATAATAATGGATTAAACCTTTGAAACGGTAAGCAAGCCTCCCAATTAAATGCTATATTTTAGAAGAGTTGCCTTGATCATACTGTCCTTCACAACAATAACAAGTGACTAAGACAAGGTCCAAAAATAATATTCCTAAGCTCAATAAGCACATGATGAATAAATAAATCTATCCACAGAACCAGCTGATTAAACATTGATGAAAGCAATAAACTATTCAAATATTTTTCAACATAGGTATATCTCAAATATGGATATATAACATCAGGATTCATAAAGATTTCATAATTAGATACATATATATGATACCTTAAGTATAAAAATAAAAATGGTATAATGTGTACTCCATGTGGTCAAAAATATTTACATAAATATTCAAAGCTTAAACAAAACATTACACATTATAGCAGTTTTCTCAACACTGATATCAGGTAGAAACCAGGGCAGAGTGCAAAGTTAAATAACACTGTGGGTTGTAAGAAAAAAAAGGGTGAGGGGAGAATTGAACTTCATGTAAGATTTACTTATTTACCGTTTCTTTTGAGATAGGGTCTCATGTAGCACAGGCTGTTCTTGAACTCAGTGTGTATTCAAGAATAACCTTGAAAGGGACCCTGATATAGCTGTCTCCTGTGAGGCTTTGCCAGTGTCTGGCAAATACAGTAGTGGATGCTCACAATCAACTATAGGATGGAACACAGGGCCCCCAGTATAGGAACTAAAGAAAGTACCCAAGAACTGAAGGGGTCTGCAACCCTATAGGTGTAACAACAATATGAACTAACCAGTACCCCTAGAGCTCGTGTCTCTAGCTGCATATGTATCAGAAGATGGCCTAGTCGGCCATCATTGGGAAGAGAGGCCCCTTGGTCTTACAAACTTTATATGCCCCAGTACAGGGGAACGCCAGGGCCAAGAAGTGGGAGTGGGTGGGTAGGGGAGCAGGGGAGGGTATAGGGAACGTTTGGGACGGCATTTGAAATGTAAATGAAGAAAATATCTAATAAAAAATGTGGGAAAAAAATAACCTTGAATTTCCTAAAGCTCCATCTGGTCTACCTCTCAAGGACTAGGCTAGGGTGTGCACCAACACTTCCTGTTTATGTGGCACAAGGCATCAAACCCAGGGCTTGCTTTTTGCTAGGCAAACACTCTGTCATCTGGGCTACAATCTCAGCCCACAATTTTTTTTTAAATGTGTTTAAGTTTTAAACAAATATGAGAGAACATATTGATAACAAGTTCTGAAATTTCATATAACTTTCAAATGACATTGTATCAAATCAAAATTAACTCTGTTCATCCTGCGTCCTTGTGTTTCTCCTCCCTGAAACCCCACCCATTTCCTGAAGTCTGAACTGCTTCTTATAACACGTTGTCAATCTTCTGATTTTACAAATGACTTACTCTTAGAGAGAAAAATCTGAATTGTTTAACTGTCTTGTTAGCATCCTGGCATATCCTGTTAAAGTGACTTGATGTATTTTCAGCTGCACATGTCATTGTCTAACCATACATTAGGCATATTTTTATCTGTCAGCAAGAGTCTAATCTATCATTTGTTTTGTGATAATTTGAATGAAAATGAAACAAAACAACAAATCCTTCTTTACGATCCAAAAAAGCTCCATCCGTGTCACTCACTAAATGTTCTTAATCTCGTTTTCAATGTTTAAAGAAATGTGTTTAGCTATCCAACAGCATATAAAATTCTTTACTTTTGCCAATACACTGTCCATAAGTGTTAGAATGTGGAAATAAGTGTATTCTTTCCAATATGAGAAACTATAGTTAGCAAAAGCAAGAAGCTGAAGCCTTAGGGAAAGTAAGGCAACTGTATTTCAAGAGCTAATATTCCCTAATGGCCCTGGGAGCTTGAATTCACAATAGTCTCTTTGAAGTGAGGAGTTTGGCATATTAAGTTCCAATAGACACTCTTGTCTTTATTTTCCAGTAAAATATTCCTTTTCATTGTGATGATGATTAGAACATTACTTATAACCACTTACCATCAAAAGAACATGTTGTAACTTAAGTAGAGAACTATCTAAAAATTGAATAGTGTACAGATGGAAGCCTACATATAATTAGACTGGAGACAAAAAGAATCTTCCAGCCAGGCAAAGAAATGCTCTATTCAGACAATGTGCCTGAATACTATTAAGGAATAAGATTTTAAAATCATATCTGAGCATCTCCAGACCTCACATGAACTCGTTGCACATGTACATACTTTGGGACCCTCTTCTAGTGGGGGCATTTGTACTTTGGGGTGGACTTTTGCCTTAACTAGTAGAAAATTCCTCCTCCAGGAGTCAAAAGTGCTCAGAAGCAGAAAAGTAAAAACAAAACAATATTTTTCTAAAGGATATTTGCACCAAAGTCTAAATGCTTCAGTTTAAATAGATTTGGTGGGTTAAGAGCATGCCTGCTGTTTTAGGGTTTTTTGTTTTGTTTTGTTTTGTTTTGTTGTGTTTTGTTTTCTTTTGTTTTTCCTGTTCTAATAAATTAACCTGACAAAAGCAACTCAAAGAGGTTATTTGGCTCACAAAACCAGATTACAATCTAACCACTGTAAAGAACTCAGGGAGGTGAGAAGTTGAAGCAATTAATGACATTACATGCACAGTCAGGGGCACAGAGCATGAATTAGCGCATGCATGCTAGATCTTAGGGCCTTCTCTCTCTTTACTCCATTTAGAGAAAAGTGTGTAAAACGGTGCTGCTCATATTCTGGACAGTTCTTCCTGTCTCCATTAACACAGTTAAGAAAATGCTCACAGGCACACTTACATGCCAATGTACTGTAGAAAATACCTCACAGACACTTCCTTCTAATGTGATTCTACATTGTGTTGACAACCAAAACCAAATACCCTATTCCTAAGCTAGTTCTTATTTTATATGTTTTCTTAATATAGGTCTATGAGATAATTCATCAGAGAAAGGGTGAGTTGACTAAAATTCAAAAGGTGGATTCTAACCTAAGAAGTTGGTGAGGCAAGTCAGTTAAATTCTTCATAAGTTAAAAATGAAAGAAAATAATTATGGAGTTGACAGTGGAGAAAATAGACTTAAAGGTTTTAAAGTTGAGGGTCAAAAAACTGGACCAAGGGAGACACTGTTTTGAATTGTTGTGTCACTTTGCACACAGACGTGTTCTGGTATCTATGTGTTCATATGTGTGTGTGTTTGTGTGTGCACGCGTACATGTATAATATTTGTAAACCTCCACTAGTGTTGATGCAGCTACTGCAGAAGTTCCTCAGGCTCCTGGCCCATTCCTTCTTAGTAAAAGCACTATCAATCATCTCTAAGGGCCAATCGATTTCTTGCCAAGAACTGTGCTAATAATCTTCATTTGTTATTAAAACATTGAATCTTCCTAGTAGCCCATTTATTAATCCCTTTAAACCTGGGAGGCCGATCAAGGCTAAACACCTTATCTATTACTGCCTAATTAATTAGTGTATGAACTAAGATTTGAACCAAGATCTTCTGTCATCAGAGCTAAAACTCTGCCTACCACATAGTCTGCTGAACAAGCTCTGTATAATTTAAACCATTTCTCTGCCAACCACTGAAGACAGCTCTTAGGCCAAAAGGTTCTCACAGGCTCTCAAACGTCATTGCAAAAAATAAAATGATAAAATAAGATAAATGACTTCTGTATTTCCTGACTTATACTGTTAGCTCTTAGTTTGTAAGAAATAGAAGGAATCCAAACTTGAGAAGCCAAATCCATGCTAAATAATCAAACATAGTTTGTGAAAATGAATAGAAGATTGTAGTGCATGTTTTAATTTCCTTTAAGACACAATCCTATCCCCCTCATTTACTTTTGAGATATAGTCTCTTAGCCCAGGCTGGCCTCAGATGTGTGTGTTTTTGTGCTCCAGCCTCTGGAGTGCTGGGATTACAGATCTGTGTCGCCACTCTCAGTTCCTTCTTGTTTTACATTTTCTTTGACTGACATAAGAATATGCTGTCCTCATCTATACTTTAACAGCTGGAAAGACAATGGAGATACAATATTTTGAAAAGAAGTTATCTTTTTTACCTACCTGAAACAACTGAATTCTGGTCTCTGTGGCCTTCCTCTAGTTAGACCAGTGGTTCACAACCTTCCTAATGTTGTGACACATAGATGCATATATGAAAGCAATCTAAATAAGATCACCAAATAAAGTAGACAGAGACCAAATGGAGATATCTTGTGACCAAATGAATCTTCCAGTGCCAGGAATGTTTTATATCTAATTGAGTTGTTGACCAAAGAGATCCCATAAAAACCACCAAACAACCAAAATTGTTGCCAAGACTGTAGGATGCTCTCCACAAACTGATGACAAATTCTCATTGTTGTGGACAACACACACACAACTCATTGTACATGGAGAACTCAAGCTGGTGCCTATATATAGCCTTCACCCTTAGGTTCTGGTGTGTTTAGTACAGGATAGTACTCTGCACACTATCAAAGCAGAAAGGTAAACACCAACCCAGCCACTAATGCTTTGCTCTATAAGACTGTCTTTCCTGCAAGATAATCCTAGTGTAATGGTGGCCCAAAGCTTGTGGGAGCAACCAACCGATGTCTGATTGACTTAAGGACCACTCCATGAGATGAAACACTGCTTGAGTGACCAAAAAACTGACACTCAATACCCTAGAGTCAGACAATATGCAGAGAGTGAAAGACCTAAGAATACTCTAAATAGGATGTTTCTATCAAATCCTTCCCCTTAGGAATCAGGGAGCCTGTAGAAGAGGAGGCTGGAAGATCATAAGAGCCAGCAGGGATGGAGGACAGGAAAAGATAAAGCCTTTTAAATCGACAGAATCGACACACATATGAACTCACAGAACCTGAGGAGATTGTGCAGGGCCAATGTGGATCTATACCCGATGAGGTCTTAAAGCTGAAAGGAGATGTAGACATTTGTCCCATTCCAAACCCAGAAGCCATCTCCGATTGGTAACCACTTGCAAATGAAAAATGTAATTTTTCCCCAAGGAGTTTCATTGGGGAAATAAACTATTCTTAGGAGTGGGCTGTGCACTCAGCAGTAGGGGTTTTTCCCCATTTTTTAATGCTATAGGCCCTCTGGGTATATATTATATCTTCTAGTTTTATGTTTTTATAGGATTCCTGAGTGTGCGAATGAGTGGGTGGGTGTCTGTGTCTTTGTCTATTTCTAGTTTCTTTTCTTAGGCTCCTTTTCTTCTGTTTGTTGGTTTTGTCCTATTCTGATGTGTTAGTTTTTGTTCTTTTATATTATTATTTTATTTTATTTTATTTTATTTTATTTTATTTTATTTTATATTATTTTCTCTTAGAAGCCTGTTTGTTTTCTAATGAGAGACAAAAATGATCAAAAGGAGAGAGGAGCTGAAGGAGCTGGCGGGGGCAGGGGGAGAAACTGTACTTACTATGTATTATATGAGAAGAAAATCTATTTCCAATAACAGAAAAATTAAAACGATGGCCATCACTGATCTTTCTGCATTTAAGTAGTTAGAACTTAATATTAAAAACTGCATATAAAGATTTATTACTAGGAAAACCAAGAATGGCATAAAAAATTGGAATATGTGATTAGCACCTGTGAACCGTAAACAAATGAAGCAGAAATAAGGCCAGCAGCACTTTTCTCAAACAATAGACCATGAGGCTAAGGAGAACAGACTGTTCTCCCACCTCAACCAGGTTGCCCTTCCAGAAACAAGGAGGCCATGGCAGCAGGCTCACAACTGCTAAGGCTCTAGCAGGACCTCTATACAGCTGGCACTGCAGCGTTGTAAACAAGGTACTGAGAAAAGTATCCTTCAAGGTGTCAGTTAATAAAATACTTTAGTGTACATGAATGGTGTTTCTCAGAAACATCTAGGGACAGGAACAAGATCTTATATCTCAACAAAATCAAACTAACTATTACCAAGCACATGCGAGCCTCAGTGACCAATGACAGGTTGTCCCTTTTGCTTTCAGAACAAAAATTCCCCAAAATATGAAAATATGTATGGAAGCCACCTTAGAAGACTATAACTATTATGGCAATTCTCAAAAGCTGAAAAACTAAGGAGAAAAGTATTTTTAAAAATTGAAACCAACAATGATGTTATTTTCAAATAGGTTTAGTGTTGTGAAGAGCTTTGGGGCAAGCGCATCTATGTGTGTTCTGTGCTGTGTAATGTTTGTGGCTCATGAAAAGAAGCCATTGTGCCTCAACATTCATTTCAGAATCTGGTGGGCAGGTTTTTAATAGATATTTTGATTTAATAAATGTGCAGCAAAATTAAATAGTACTGAGTGTACCTTAGATGGCCAAGCATCAAAATCTCACATAATCACTTCCATGTGATTATCAAGCATCCTGCCAGCTTAGGTGGGTCACTGTGAGAAAACCCATTTGAGTGATGCAGACTGTCCTGACAGTGGGCCAGTGTCTATGCCCCAGAGCTACATGCAGCTCATTGACCCAAGGATATACCAAAAGCAGTCTGTGTGCCTCTTTTATAAATTCAAAACTATAGTAACTCAAGGGTATATGAAACAAAGATCTCTCATGTATAGATAGAAAAATGTTTATGAATATAAGAACAAAGCCGCAAATAGAGTAGTTAGAGAAATTAATTTGGCTGACATGCAGCAAGTGTTTGGGCCAAACGTACCCTAGACGTGGCAAAAAAAAAAACAGAAAACTCTCAGCAAACATTTATGATGGCATAAATTTTACATCTAAATCTGGTCTAAGAAATGTTTAGACATCATGGCCAGACAATCACCACACAGTAAGTTTCAATCATGACAATCTGAGCTGGGGAATTCTAAAGAAATGTTTACCAGCTCACAGCACTCACCTTCTTGGGGTTGAGCTCAAGGTGAATAAAGCATCGCGTTTGACCTCCTGTGCAAGTTGTGACCCCTGCCACAAACCGGAGTTCATCTGTTAGGTTTAGCCCCTTCTCCTGGAGAATGGTGACTGTTTGGTTAAGTGTGACTCGCCAAAAGATCTGAACTTCTTCAAAGGCCCTGTGCACAAACAAACAAAAGAACAGACACTGAACTCATGAACTGTGGTAAAGGAAGACACACAGTGCCAGGCACTGGGAGCCTTCCTTGTTCCTCCACAGGGAGGGCAGCACGTACCGTATGACTGGCAATGGTACACAGGAGCTGCATTTCCTGCAGCAGATATGAATACTATGGTCTCCATAGCATTCTCTAACTACCCACTGGTCAGTGATGAGCTGACACTCAGGGAGGAAGGTTAAGTCAAATTCTTTCTGTCCAAGGTAACAAAATGTGCAAATAAACAGTAGAGAGAATCTCGGACCTCAAGAAAATGGGTATTATTTGTCTTTTAACAATAATTACTTTAGAGGAAAACACTACTCCTAAAAACAGATATAATTGTAATGGTTAAAGATGTCCCACATTTTTACAGAGCAGGCCCCATGTTTTAATCCATACATACGTGCATGTACAAAGCAAGTAAAGACATGAAATAAGTTCCCAAAAACTCGCTACTGAGTTTGGGCAGAAAGGAGACCTTTGATGCTCCAAGTCTCCTCTGGAGCACAGTGCTTACATACACAATCATCACGGAGTGGGTACCATGATAGAGAGGGCACAGTGCTTACATACACAGTCATCATGGAGTGGTTGTCATGATAGAGAGGGTACAGTGGTTGCATACACAGTCATCATGGAGTGGTTATTATGATAGAGAGGGTACAGTGCTTACATACACAGTCATCATGGAGTGGTTATCATGATAGAGAGGGTACAGTGCTTACATACACAGTCATCATGGAGTAGTTATCATGATAGACAGGGCACAGTGGTTACATACACAGTCATTACAGAGTAGGTACCATGATAGAGATGCTCTAAACCATTTGACATTGATTTGGATGGTATGTAAACATTCTAGGCATTCCTATGTTATGGCGCAAAACCCAGTGTGTTACATAATAGATTGAGAATGACATCATTCCCAGGCTAGTTCGGTGGCTTGGCCAATAAATACACTGGCCATCTAGCTGACAATCTGAATATCATCCCCAAAAACCCATCAGAGAAGAAGAGTGACAACTGAAAGTTGTCTTCTGACCCACCCATACCATTAATTAGATGAGTACCCCCCAATAATAATAGTAAATACACTTTTAGTTAAAAGAATACATACTAATACTGTCAAACTAGCTTGCAAGCTACCTTTATCAATATTCACCCTGTCTTCATCATTCATTACGGGTCTTAAGTTCTGTATACAATTTTAGGATGTTACATCTTCACATGTGAACACACATGCACACGCACATGCACACGCACACGCACACGCACACACACACACACACACACACACACACACACACACATACCTGTTTGGCTGCCTTGTGACTACTAGGCGCTGGCTGTTTTTATCAGCTCCTTCCCTCAGTTCCAGGCCTCTCTGGGACTCCTCACTGAAGCCTATGATGCCATTATGGAGGTCACTCCCTGGAATGGAAAATGGAGGGCTATAATACATTTAGGAATCTATAAACCCTCCAGTGCCGTAGTCATCTTGATACCCAGAGAGTATAAAGGAGAAATGTACATGTGGGAGGTGGAAACATTCATTTTTAATAACTTTTTCCTAAAAACATTCCCAGACTATAATGCCAAAGTAGATATCAATTCGAGAAGTGAAGACCAACAGAAGCCACCTTGACATCCTCCTAGTGTGTGGTCATGATCCACACAGTGTGTGCTTGTGATCCACAGTGTGTGCTCATGATCCACAGTTTGTGCTTGTGATCCACACAGTGTGTGCTCGTGATCCATGGTGTGTGCTTGTGATCCACTGTGTGTGCTCGTGATCCACTGTGTGTGCTCGTGATCTACTGTGTGTGCTTGCAATCAACACAGTGTGTGCTTGTGATCCACAGTGTGTGCTCGTGATCCACTGTGTGTGCTCGAGATCCATTGTGTGTGCTTGTGATCCACAGTGTGTGCTCGAGATCCATTGTGTGTGCTTGTGATCCACAGTGTGTGCTTGAGATCCACTGTGTGTGCTCGTGATCCACACTGTGTGTGCTCGTGATTTGTTTTCCTTTTGTTTTAACTTATTTAATTTTTATTAAAACTAGATTCTTTTCTCAGACAAGTTATATTCTGACCAGTTTTTCTCTCTCCATTCTTCCTCGATCCCTCCAACCTCACCTCTCCCCAAGATCCACTACCCTCCATTCCTTCAGAAAAAAGCAGACCTTCAAGAGATAAAATGAGATACATTAGGACAAGGCAAAGGCCCTCAAATTGAGGCTGGACACATGATGTTTCTAAGGAGACTCACAGCACATGTGATAGCAGCTGGCCCTTTACATGGTTGCTGTTTAAAGGTTGTGCATTCACACACAGTGCAAGCTCCAACAGAGCAGTGCTCCACTGTGTTCCTAGCACAAGAAGACTGCCAGCTTATAGCAAGCCTTTAATAAAAAGTATTTGTCAAGTAAATGAAGTGTGTAATCAACTCACCTTCCTTTAAATGGGTAGAAAGTTTATGTCACATACTTACTTACCTGCCCCGGGACAAAAGGAAAAAAAGGATTAGGCAAATCCTGAGTGTTAGAGGCTCCTTGGTGGTTATAAGAAGTATTTTACACACACATACACACACACCACCACCACCACCACCACCACCACCACCACCACCACTACCACACCGACACACATATACACCACACACAAACATATACACACATACATATACACATATACATACTCACACATACCCATACTCTCACACACACACATACACCACACACATTCACACATGGACATATACACACATATACACACAATATACACACATGTATATGCACACATATACATACTCATAAGTACATATACACCACATGCATACATACTACATACAAACATAATACATACACACACATACATATCACACACACACACATATATATACACACACATACACAATCTGTTTCCCAGCTTTGACGTGCAAGAAAATATGGACACTATGTATTGTGGAGATGCCTGTGATGGGCCCCGTTTGTCCTCACTCCTCCTGTGTGCTGTTTGTTTATCGGCTAGACTGACAGTCCTGGTTTTCATCAGTTAACCATTATAATCACGTTTTAGCCCATTAGAGTTTGATGCTCCACTTTCCTCTTCTGCAGCACTTGTTCCCTCCAGCTTTGCTTCTGTTCTTTCCTGGTGGGTTAGTTTCCTGTTTCCTTTTGTAGAGCAATAGCCACTGACCACGATCAAATTAAAATTCTCTTTTCACATCTACAATAAACCCAAGCCGTATTTCTTGGTAAGCTGATTCTAGATTTCTAAGGTACCAGTGCTCAGAACCAAGACCAAATGAGCCATTTAGTATCTGGTTTCTTTTAAAGTGGGTTCTAACATCTAAACACGGAAAGATTGTGAGGGCTGGTTGATGACAGGGCAATCAGGACAGTTATTGATGTACTTAAAACAGAAATATTATAAGAAGAACAAGCCAGGTGTGTGACAGGAACCTGGGCAGAATAGAAGAATAAAGAACCTTTAGATAATGTGGGTGTGGCTGGTTATGGTCTCAGGTGTGCTACATCACATGATATTACAGACAGGCATTGTGAGGAATCCATTATATCCATTCCTAAGTCAGAGAGTCTCCCACTCCGCAGACACTTGAGAACGGACATTTGAGCAGGCTTCGGTGTGCCCTATTGCCTGGTATATATAGAAGCATTTTCATGCCCAATAGCATCCTAATACCACAATTGCCATGCTGATCACCAAAGAGCTCTCTATCAACCACCTAACCAGGACTTGAAGCCTCCCCATTACACGGTAACTAATGGAGTAGTGTTCAGAAGAGCTAAGAACCTCTAGAGACCGTTTTTATTTTCACTGGACTGATATAGGTCACACTAATTGCTAGACATTTTGACTGTCAGCCATGGTCGTATCTGAATGGCTGTAATTAAATATTTAAACATAGAATGTGAGGGTGATGCTTAATTTCAAATAAATCTTAATGGAAATGTACAAATTACATCAAGCCAATGTAAAAAAAATTGCAGAAATGAATTAAAATTTACAATGATTTCAACACACTATTGAAATAGGAGTGATGTTAGTTATAATTAATGAAAATTTGTAGCGTAATAGAAATAGGAAAAACAGTATAAAGGAAGTTATTACATCATTATAACTGAATGACTAAAATGACACAAATCCAAGGAAGCCCTAGTAGTGAGTCCTGAGATCCAGTGTGTAGCATGTAAGTAGTAAACACATTGTGCATTGTGCACTTTCAGGTTACTAAGAATAAACCTCAGACGTTCTCACCACAGAAACATTAAGATTTGGGATGATAAATAGGGTAGTTAGCTTGATTTACTTATTTGACAATTTATTTATAAATCACATTTTGTATATATGAAAATAGACAATATGTAATCAAAATAAAATATAATCACACGGGCAGTGGTGGCGCACGCCTTTAATCCCAGCACTTGGGAGGCAGAGGAAGGCGGATTTCTGAGTTCAAGGCCAGTCTGGTCTACGGAGTGAGTTCCAGGACAGTCAGGGCTACACAGAGAAACCCTGTCTCAGACAATAAATAAATAAATAAATAAATAAATAAATAAATAAATAAATAAATAAATAAATAAAATATATATATAATCACAAACTGGCCTTGTTACTGCCATACTTAGTTATTGCTAAGCCAATCTATTTTGTGCAGTGATACATAGTATTCATCCTGAAGTAAACAGCATGTGTGAGGAGCTTCTAAAATAAAATAATTGAAAATCTATGTAAATACATATAAATAGGAAATGTGCACACAGAGAATGTGGGACGGAGAGGCAACAATGCAATGACTGGATCAGTTGCATTAGATAAAAAAAAAAAAAAAGCAGAAAATTTTAAACTATTCTAACACAAATGTATAGGGTTTGTGAGTTTGTGCATGTGTATACATATGCATACACATGTACATCATACATGTGCATACACATGCCTACACTCAAATATATACACAGTTTGGTGTGTGTAGTGTGTGAGTGTGTGTGTGTGTGTGTGTGTGTGTGTGTGTGCATGTGTGTGTATCCAACTAGTACAATGCTTATATCAATTATCTTGTCTCAAAACAACAAAAGATAATAATTTTAACTCATAACATATGCAGAAGATTTCTTGACAATTACATCTTTACTTTAGGACTGATTACTGGAAGTGGCTCAAAAACTTAAAATATGATTTCAAAACAAGCAATCATATGTTTGGATATCCAAAACAGCATTTTTCTAGAAAAATAATGTGGACTTAAGGATTTTTCTCTATGTTGTAAAACTACAGATTTATAGATCACGTACCTGGTTCTTATCTAAGTAACATCTATAACTCGTTAAATTGTAGTCTGGCCTGAAAAAAACACAAGCTCGTGCTCATTATTTTATTACTTTCATTCATTCATTCATTCATTCATTCATCCATTCATTCATTACTTTAGGAAGACAATTATTTCCTGTTGATGTCATCATTGTTGTTATTTAGACAGACTCTCACTGTTTTCCTGACTGTCCTGGAACTCACTAGGTAGAGCAGGCTAGTCTCAAACTTGGAGAGATCTGCCTGCCTCTGCCTTCTGAATGCTGCAATTAAAGGCATGCACTGCTATGTCCATCCTAAAGGAAGACAATTTTTATTATGAAAGACCGACATATTAAAGACACTATAATGTACAGCTTGATATACTATACCCATCAGTACGTTGTAATAATGTACTACTGTACCTGAGATAATGATGACAGCAAAGGCTGAAAACCCAGTGCTGTCCTTCCCCCTCACAATCTCTGCTCCCCCTTGAGGGTCTGTGAGAAACACGTAGAAGAATTCCTGCCCCTCGGGCTCATCATCGTCCAAAATCTGAACTGCGATTTTACGTTCTCTTTCCCCATAGAGGAATGTGAGGGTGAGCAATTGTTCTTCAAAGTCTTCTTCTTCGAATGCCCATGTTGTTAGGTTGCCAACTCCATAGACATCCTGGAAGGGCCACACACTGGGTTCCTTCTGAGCACATCTTCCGCCGAAAGTCTTCACTGTTATGGTGACATTGCCTGCGAACCCACCCATCCTCTGGATAAGGATATCTGCAGTACTGAGAGTCCCATTCTTCATTTCCTCTGACACATAAACAATGGGGGGTCCGATACTCAGGGTTCCATAGACTGAAGCAAGAACAGTTCCTGGGACCACATCAGGCTTCACAGATATGACACTATGAGCAGTAGCAAGTTTCTCAGGGATGGCAGACACAGTTACTGTCTCTGTAACAGGGGCAAACACCTCCGTGGTATATGGAATGGTGGTTATCTTGCTTTTGTTAGGGTGTGTGGTAGAACCAGTTTCCATGGCAAGGAGAGTGCTGTCAACTGCCACAGTCCCTGCTGTCACAGGGACAGAAACAGCTACCCCAGTCAAGTCATCATTGTCCACTATGGTGACCACTGCGACACTGAGATCTGGATTTAGGCGAGGTCTCCAATTCACACCCCCCTTCCCCAACCCCCTGGTTTCTACTGAAGTAAGATTAATGTAAAATGTTTCTTCTATCTCAGGAAGCTGATCATTAATAATGGTTATTTCAAAATCAATCTCAGGTTGGAATCTCTGGAAAAAAACTTCCCCCTTCTGAACAGCTTCGAAGTCCTCTGGAGGCTTGGCACTTCCTGCAGTTGTCTCGTAGGAGACTTTAATCAGGTCACCGTGAAACCCAAAGAGTCTTTGCACACATATTCGGATCGTCTGTGCATCCTCTGACACTGTGATATTTCTTGAACTAGGGGAAAATTGGAAGACTCCCATGGGTTCAATTTCAGCAGTAGTGAAACCTGATCTGGAAAAAAGTTAAAACATATGGGCTGAATTTAACATAAGCATGCCACTGTAGAGTAATTTCCTTCAATACTTAAAATGCAAGAATCCTGTTAGAAATACCATGTTCTCTCATATTCCATAAAACCTTATTTACACACTCATAAGTAAAAGCATGAGAAGCATCATCAGGGGCAGGGCCAGCCACAGTGCAGAGAAAGTATGCATCTGGGATCTGATACCCTGTCACACAGGAGCGGTAGTCTGATGGCCTGAAACTCGTGGGTCTGTGGTCAGGACAGAAAGACAAGAACACCCATGATACCGAATGTTGGCCTTCTCTCATGGCTACCAAACCAAACTAGTCTTTCATACTGTGAGCGAAATTCTTCTGTCTTCCTGCTCTTAGAAAGGAAACTATTCTCTTCAAAAATGTCACTAAAACTTGCGTGTGAGTTAGAAACATCACTGGTTGAAAACTTTATCCTTACCTCTTACTTATGTATTTTTAATAATAGTTACATCTGAAGTTATGATTAGTGATAGCCTACTACTAACCTACTCCTGACCATGGAAAATTTATAAATAAATATAATTATATTTATAT
This sequence comes from Mus musculus, assembly GCF_000001635.26. Taxonomy (NCBI): domain Eukaryota; kingdom Metazoa; phylum Chordata; class Mammalia; order Rodentia; family Muridae; genus Mus; species Mus musculus. The sequence continues at coordinate 81,420,684 of NC_000079.6, forward strand.
ATTGTATGTCAAACTTATAAAGTACATATACTTGCATGATGTTTTAGCAGATATCCCAAGCCTATCTGTCTCCACGGAGCAGCACATAAACACTGTCCAGAGCTGAGACAGTGGCTGGAGAGCCTGCAATCGCATACAGATTGGGAGAGTGATACTGGGTTCACTAGATAATCTGTCTGTCCTAGTTAGTTGTACTGGGAAAGAGGAACCCCAATGGAGAAAATCCATCGCATTGTTTATGGGCATTTGCCTAATTGGTGACTGACGAGGGAGACCCTGGCTCAGTGGGAGCAGTGCACCCCCAGTGATCCAGGCTTGTACACAAAAGCAAGCTGAGCAAGCCATGAAGAGCAAGCAGGTGGTCAGCATTCTTCCACAGTGTCCGCATCTGCTCCCGCCTCCACATTCCTGCCTTGATTTCCCTCAGTGTGCTGTGAAAATTGTAGTATAAAATAAACATCTTCCTTCGTTTGGGCATGGTGTTTTATCGCAGCAATAGAAAACTCACTAGATTGCCACCCACCAGCTTCCTGCTCATTTATAAAATAAGACACACAATGCTAAGTACACAGATGGTACTAGAGGTGGCTTACAGCAGTGTCTGGTTTAGGGGAAGCACTATAAACCTATTTGTTATTAATGTTGTTAAAAAAAACATTTGTCACCCTGAAATATGTTCTTTGGATAAATATTATTTCAAGTGGGATATATGAAAGCATATTAGACTCTACAGATAACTACCCCCCCACGCACAAACATGTATGTAACCGTTTTAAACACACACTACTCCATTGCTGTTCTTCTGCCCAACTCCATTCCAACTGCATTTACATGTAATCTATTTATCTGAAAGTATACCAAATTCCATATAAGCAATTATTACAGACAGGTAACAATGTTAACTGTAACTAGGCAGAAAGGAACCACTGATTTCAACAAGTCATGCCATTCACTGACTGTGATGGATGTTTATGCATAGTTTTAATAATCTGTGGAAATGCGAGTTTTCAGCTTTCTCAGAGGTCAGCCCCTTTAAAACTGAAGCTGTGTCATCAGGGAAGCTGTGAGCCCAGGCGTCCACTCTGAGGTCAAGGTGTGCTCTCCCAGTGGCGGAGATTGAGGGCCTCTACTGACGTGCAAGTGACCAGTGCACCACAGCAATTCCAAGGTCAGGGGTTGATCTCTTATCAGTGGTTCTTAACCTACCTAATGCTTTGATCCTTTAATGCATGTCTGCATTCTTGTGGTGACCCCCCCAACCATAAAATTGGGTTCATTTTTACTTCATAACTGTAAAAGTACAACTGTTGTGAATTGTAATATAAATATCTGATATGCAGGAGATTTGATATTCGAACCCTGTGAAAGGGTTGTTCAACCCACAGGGGTCTCGACCCACGGGCTGAGAACCACTGCCTTAGATAGTGATATTCTCCTTGCCATACCTAAGCTGAGCTCCACCAGCAGCACTGCTCCTCAGGCCTGACAGATGAAGGACAAATGCCTCTGGCCGGCCAGGGCTGGGAAATGTCCACAGCAGGACTCCCTTCCTCTCTTCTCCATGCACAAAAGAAAGGCTCCCTGGAGAAAGAATGAGATAGAAAGTAGGGCATCCCTCTTTGCTTCTGTTTGTTTAAGTTCTATTCTATATTCATAGGTGTTTTGTCTTTGTGTATGCCCATGCATCGTATGTGTGCAGTGTCTGTGGAGGCCAAACAGGGCATAGAATCCCTGGGACCAGAGGCACAGAAGGTTGTGAGCCATCTGTGGATGCTGGGAATGGAACCCTGGTCCTTGGGAAAAACATCCAGTGATCTAAACTGCTGAGCCATCTCTCCAGCCTACTTGCACTTCTTAAACTGGACTGTGTTGCTAAAACACACGCTGAAATTACCTCTTTCCCAAATTTTGATTTGGTTCCAAAAAAATAAAATATTTACTAATAGGAACAAGAGATTAAACACATTTATAGACATCTCTGGAGACCACACAGCCCTGTTTTTTTACTCCCTGCTTACTCACCTCTCTTTCCTTCCCTCTCTTCTCTCCCTCCCTCTCCCTCCTCTCTCTCACCCCTCCCCTTCCCCTTCTCTAGGCTTTTTGCTTCTCCTCCCTCTACTCAATTACCAAATGTCGCAAAGGGAAGAGAATGGCTATCATGATGTTAGGCAAGCTTTTCTGCAAATTTGGTGCTGAGCTGTAGTTTGAACTCTGGCCCCAGCGTTTTTTAACACCAAGGTATCACAGGAATTTAGGGAAAATATCAAAATATATGTATTTTATTTTATGTTAGAAGAAAATGTCATGAGTAAGAGGGTTTACAACTGTTAAGTGTAGTATGTGGGTTTAGGGATTATATTTATTATTTATTATATTTAAAAGTTATTATAACAGATCAAAAATAATCTAATTTTCTGAAGACATGTACTTGTTTGCAAATTCATTTTTAATCAAGTTATTATAAATTCACTAAAATCTTTTCAAAGCTTATATGCAAGCCAAGTCACATACAAGCATGCACCTAAAAAACAAGATTTCTACACATAGACTGTGATTAATCACACCTAAACAGACATATCACCAAAAATGACAGAAAGGATAGAGGAATGATAGAGTATGGTAAAGGGGGACAAAATGCAGATAAGAAAGATAATAAAAGATCTTCAACTTAGGGGACAAGCCAAGAAGAAAATGACAAGCAGCAGCAGCTGATACATAAGATCGAGGATGCTTTGTGTGGATGTGAAATGCTCCACCCAAGGCAAGTCTGAGACCGTAGTGTCACAAAATGACGTAGAACACAAATCCACTCTACACTTAGAGTGCCTTGTCACTGCTGAGGAAACAAAGGTATCATGTTTGGTGTCTGCATTCTGTTTAACTTGTCTAAAGTCATCGCTCATTGGCTCAGCTAAATGCAACTGAGGAAAACAAAAATCGTCCCAGGCTCATGGAGGGAATGTGGATCCCAGCTCTTATGTAAGAGGCATGAGACTCGTGTGCTATAGAACCACTTGCCTAGTGAGCAGGGACGGACTGTGAGTACACAGGGGAGCACAGATCTGCAACAGAGGTGAGGAGCTAGTCACAACTGTGCACCAGTCGAGATCATGCCACCCAACACTCACACCTTACTTGTTCTCAAAGGGCCACTGACATAAATCTAACGATCAAGTATGTGAAGTGACTGATGCCCATCTGTCAGCAATGCAGAACGTGTAACGAGCACAAAGCGCAAAGCTGTATCAATTTCTTGCTGTATCGTCTGGATGAGATACTGAAAACTACTTTTAACGAATCCTTAAGAATTGACAGCTATTGGCTTGGCCATCATCATTTTTACGTGGTGTTTAAGATTTCAATCTAACTAGCAAGTTCCTCTCCTCCTCACCAAGGAGCCTGTCACCCTGGTTAGGACAGAGGAGCACCACTTTCAGTCTAGGGACAATGAGTTAAGACTCACACAGCTCAGGTTAAGGGGAGGGATAACCTTGATGGCTGTCAATTGCACACCTCAATAGGCTGCAGGCTGAACTCACCCAGGGTTGGTGTCATGTTGCCAATGACAATAGGCTCAGGAATTTCAGAGCCAGGGGCGTAACCTGTGGTCCAGGCCACAGAGAGCCTGCCGTATGTCCCTTTCCTGGAGACCATGACTTGGCTTGTGCCGGCCTTGATGTCCATGAGCTGGAAAGCAGCAGATTCAAAGCCAACCTGAAGAAAGACAAGCTTAGAGGACATGCACACCAGGGACGCTCTACCGCTCTCTGAAGAATGGGTCACACGGACTCCTCTTTAGGTTTTACAGTTTATGCCCCCAGATGATGATAGACTCAGAGGAGAAATACTCAATATCTCAGATTTGAAATTTTATTCTGTTCTATGCTTCCGATTATAGTTTCAAGATTTCTTTTTTTAAAGTAATTATTTGAATTATAAAATATCCAAAAAATAGATGCAATAATAACTGAATAAAAGCAAAAGAGTTTAATTACATTGTTTCAAAAAATCTGTAGTGACTATGTGTCTTTCATTTTTTCATGAATGTTAATTAATGAATTTATCCTTCAAACAAAGGTTGCATGTATTGTAGGCTGGCTGGTAACTCACTAGACAACCAAGGATGACCTTGAATTTCCAATTTTCCTGCCTCGGCCTCCAGAGTGCAGGGTTAGCAGGCCTGAAGCACCACGTCCAATTCTTGGATAGCATATCAGTGTCCTCGCTCACTGGGACTCTTTCAGAACTGGATCTGTCTAGACTGAACTTCACCTGAGACAGACTGAGCCTGTTTCCTTCCTTCCGCGTCAAAGCCGACCCTCGCCTAAGGCTCTCAGTTCTTTCATTAAATTGGACATTTGGGGTATGCTCAGAAAGCTTCAAAGGTAATTTAGGGGGTTTGGTTTTGTTTTTTGTTGTTGTTTCTGTTTGCTCCTTTGAAGTAGCTATACTTCAAATAACCATCATGTAAGACTTTGTGTTATGGGTAACTCTTCCAGGGACTATGATTTATAGCTGAAATTAGTTCTAATCTGTGGCTTAGAACGAAGCCTGATTTTGGTCTCATCTGACGGAGCAGCTCAGGTTTCCTCTCCTGCTCTCACCACATGGAAATGTGGGCTGCCACTGGGCCAGCAGTCATCGATTAAGACGTATGTCCCGCTTTGAAATTCTGATGGGGCACATCTGGAATGCTGGTTTCCTGAGGGACACTTCACGTCTGCAGCTCTCAAAGGCCAAAGAACAACTGGCAACTTTAAGACATTTTCTTTTTCTTTTTTTTTTCTTTTTTTTTTTTTTCTTTTTTTTTTTTTTTTTTTTTGTGAAAACAGGGTCTTACCACAGCCCCTGTGCCTGGAACTCACTGTATAGACTGAGCTGGTCACACAGAGATAGATCACCTGACTCTTGATCCTGAGTGCTAGAATGAAGGGCGTGTGCTGGCTATGGTCTATTTGTCTTGTTTTAATCTTTGTGGACTCCACTATAGGGACAGAACAAATTCATTCCCTGTGGAAGAGATGCCCAGGGGGAAGCCACTGAAGAGCCCACACTAAAGCAATCGTCCATGCCCACGTTCTGGTACAATCATGTTAATTAACCCCTTGTAGACCAGGCTTGAATTCACTGCTGGGGCTCACTGTGGACAGGGTTACGTCTCAGACCAGCTTGAAATACACATTCCATAGCCAATGGCATTTTTTTCCTGCAAAGGGCCTAAAAGGAAAGGGTTTCATTTTTGGTTTTTATTTTATTTGTTTTGGTTTTGTTAGCCTACAGAGTGACTGGGAACAATCTTTTTAACTTAGATGCACAGACTCAGGTTATAACAGTCACCAGTCACCAGTCAAAAGCACAGACTTTCTGTGGCAAACCAAAGCCCAGGTATAAATAAAAACCTGAATATTGTAAGGAAATAAAAAGTTAAAATGTTTTATTATAACTGTACTCATTTAGCACTAAATGCCTCAATATTAAAGATTTTACACTAACAATTAGAAATGTTTGGCTTTAGTTGACTACTCCTTTCAAAAGGATGTATATTCTAGACCTTACATTCCAGCTGTTCAAAATAAAATCTTTCAACAAGCTGAAAAGGCAAATACATTTCTAACTAAATTTTTAATATTGGCAAATTATTTTTATATAACAAATCCTTTGATATTCATGGGACTATTTAAATTTGAAAAAGTAGTTAATCTTAAAAACAGAACAAAACAAACAAACAAAACCCCCAGTCTTTTTGTCCCTGGTAGGTCAACTACGCTCCAGTGTTGATCAGCACCAACTAGACTTGATGGATTTTTATATTTTAAATTTCCTTAATTTTAAAAACAGTAAGAAATTGAGTGCAGTTGAGGGAGGGGCACAGGTTTTGCAGGAGTTATGTGGAAAGAGAAGAGGTTGAACAAGATCAAAATCCACTGTATTCAATTCACAGAGCATTAAAAAAAAATTTCTTAAAAATAAATTATTTGTTCGTGGTCTGCGCTGCCACCAGAAACCACGAGGAAACCCAGGATCTGAGCTCCAAATGAAAGAGCGAGGAGACTACTTTAGCAGTGACATCGACGACTGCAGATGCACAGCTGAGAAAAACTGAGAAATGGGGACATCTGTGATGAGCCCTACTCACACCCGAAGCACCCCGCACCCGCAAAAAACAAAACAAAACAAAACAAAAACCTAACAGCCTAGAAAGGAAGCCATCAAAGAGAACGCTTAAAAATCCGTCCTAGGCCTCCCGGCACGTATGTAGCAGATGTGCAGCTTGGTCTTCATGTGGGTCCTGAACAAGTGAAGAAGGGGTTCTCCCAGAAGCTGATGCCAAGATGTGGATATGTTCTTCCAGCTGGACTGCCTTGTCAGGCCTCAGTGGGAGAGGATGAGCCTAGCCTCCGGGAGACTTGATGTGCCAGGGTGGGGGATACCCAGGGAGGACCCATCTGCTCAGAGGAGATGGGGGTGGGGGGTGGGGAGGATTGAGGGAGGAGAACAATGAGCGGGATATAAAGTGAGTAAGTTAAAAATAAATAATAAAAAGTAAAATAAAATAAAAACTGCGATACGGATGCTGAAGCGTGCCTCTCCAAAGTCAATGACCTGGTGTAAAAGAACTCGGTTTTCTTTAGGAGGATGGCCAGTGGAACTTTGACAATGCTCCAGAGTGTAAGGGCAGTACAACTCCGGCTTGTTTGTTGTTATTTGGGGGGTGAAGGGAGGAGAGAGTCACCGGAGCAAGAAGATGGATATGAAAGGACTGGGAGGTGAGTGAGATCGGGAGTGTATGCGGTGAAATTCCAAAAATAAATAAATAAATAAATATATTTTGAATGAAGAAATTCTTGAAGACCTTAGAGCTTCCTGTTAGTGCTTCCCTCTTGTGGTTGACTTGAGAACTACACCCAGGGCCAGTTACCTGGGAATTGGCAGCTTCCTCAGGAACAGAGAGAATAGCATTCTTCGCTTCCTGGAGAATTGTTGGTATTCCATAGAAAGGTCCACTCAGAAGCCTTACTGACACCAACTGCAGGGTGAAATTAGAGCCCAGAGATAGGAAAACCTGTAAACACACAGTTAAGCAATCTTCAGAGATCTGGGTCACAGCAAACATTTAAGTTCCTTTAAGAAAAGAGAGTTTCCTTCGTCCCAATCTTTCCCTAGTCTTTAAAAAGAAGCCCCCGGATTTTAAAGGGTGGGGTGCCTGGCTGTGATTGTAGAGAGCAAATATAGGAATTTTCAACCTTTCCTCATGTGCTGAAGTAGTCGAAAGAATGATGAGAACCACAGGAGACATCACCACGGAGCCCGGGAGATGGAAAAAACAGAGCGGAGAGAGTGGGTAACCCAGGGAAACCCACTGCTGCTCTCTTCCATAAGCAGGGACTATGGGTTCTAATGACAGTCGCTCAGAACTGACTGTGACATGAGTACCTTTGTTACTGCAGTAGTCTGTGCAAAGAAAGATCATTAACATGCTTGCTGCATCACTAATGTCAAAGTTTAGCAAACTGGGCAATTGTGAACTTACAAATTGCTATCATACTAGAATCATCTGAAACTCAAAGTGGATCTTCTCATTGGCTATTGAAAATGGTTGACCCCTAACTTGGTTACAAACACAGAATATTCCTTTAAAAAGTGTGCATGTTTGTGGAGTCTAAAGCAATCCTGTCTGTTTGTGAAACATGTCCTTTGGCTATAACCTTCAGTGAATATTTGTACACATACAAAAATAATTTAAGAGTAGGCTGAAGAGATGGCTCTGAGATAAGAGCACTGACTACTCTTCTGAAGGACTCAGGTTCAATTCCCAGCATCCATATGGCAGCTCACAACTGTATAACTGCAGTCCCAGGGTATCTGATAACCTCATCTGGTCTTTGGGCACCAGTGTAACATGTGGTTCACAGACATACCTGTAGATATGCATAAAACAAATAAATAATTCAAAATCAAATAACTTATGATCCTATTATATCCATGTGCATCTATGACAGTGCATATCCATCTGAGATTGTAATTGGCTGTTACTGAAATCAGTCTGGCGGTTCCTCAGAAAATTGGACATAGTACTACCTGAGGACCCAGCAATACCACTCCTGGGCATATACCCAGAAGATGTTCCAACATGTAATAAGGGCACATGGTCCACTATGTTCATAACAGCCTTATTTATAATAGCAAGAAGCAGGAAAGAACCCAGATGTCCCTCAACAGAGGAATGGATACAGAAAATGTGGTACATTTACACAATGGAGTACTACGCAGCTATTAAAAGCAATGAATTTATGAAATTCTTAGACAAATGGATGGATCTGTAGGATATCATCCTGAGTGAGGTAACCCAATCACAAAATAACAAACATGATATGCACTCACTGATAAGTGGATATTAGTCCAGAAGCTCAGAATACCCAAGATGAAATTCACAAACCACATGAAACTCAAGAAGAAGGAAGAACAAAGCGTAGATACTTTGATCTTTCTTAGAAGGGGGAACAAAATACCCATGAAAGGAGTTACAAAGACAAAATGTGAAGCAGAACCTGAAGGAATGACCATCCAGAGACTGCCCCACCTGGGAATCCATCCCATAAACAACCACCAAGACCAGACACTATTGTAGATGCCAACAAGAGCTTGCTGACAGGAGCCTGATATGGCTGTCTCCTGAGAGGCTCTGCCAGTGCCTGACAAATACAGAAGTGGATGTTCACAGTCATCCATTAGACTGAGAACAGGGTCCCCAGTGAAGGAGCTAAAGAATGTACCCAAGGAGCTGAAGGGGTTTACAGCTCCATAGAAGGAACAACAATATGAACTAACCAGTACCCCCCAGAGCTCCCTGGTACTAAACCATCAATCAAAGACAGAACATGGTGGGACTCACAGCTCTAGATGCATATGTAGCAGAGGATGGCCTAGTCAGTCATCAATGGGAGAAGAGGCCCTTGGTCCTGGGAAGGTTCTATGCCCCAGTATAAGGGAATGCCAGGGCCAGGAAGCAGGAGTGGGTGGGTTGATGAGCAGAGGGGAGTGAAACCAGGAAAGGGGATAGCAATTAAAATTTAAATAAAGAAAATATCTAATAAAAAATACAAAAAAGCCCCAAAATAAAAAACAAACAAACAAAAAAGATTTCTATGTGACATGGAAAAAAAAGACCACTGACTTTCATACTGCTAGGTAGACCAGGCTCTTTTGTTCCTATAATATATATTATATAGGTTTTTACCTATACATAGTCTAAGGTCAGTTTTGTACTATAAATTCTGGCTGACAAAAATAACAGATAGGTCTACATTTCTCTATGACAAAGCTTAGTTGTCAGTGACCCCTTACTACACAATTATATAAATTCATTGAAAAGTTAAGGCAATGACATTTAGTGTTCACCAGCAGATTATGACTTGAATATGGTCAGAAAGTGATGATATATGGAATATACATGTTATATTCATAACTATTTCTTAATGTTTTGAGAATTCCATGTGTGCACACAATGTGTTTTGATCAAATCCACCTTCTACTCCCTCCATCCCAAATCTTATTTTTCTTATCATGTTTCCCTCCCAATTTCATGTAGGGTTCATTAAGTTTGTGAGTCCAGTGAACGTCACCTGTATGTGCATGGTGGAGCACCATCCGCTGGAACATGGACAGCCTATCAGAGGTCACAACTCTGACAAAAACTGACTTTTCCTCTTCCAGTAACAATCAGTTATCAATAACTTCTTGGCTAGTGATGGACTGGCTAGACCTTGTCCAGGTCCAGTTGCTGTGAGTTCATGTGTGGAATGGCTTTGTCATATCCAGAAAGTATTGTTCCACAGCTGTCCTCCACTTCCTGTGGCTCTTATAATCACTCCACCTCTTCTTCCACAATGACCCCTGAGCCCTACAGGAAGGGAATCTGATAGAGATGTGTTGTTTACAGTTTCCTCTGAGATTGAAATGTTCCATAGGAGAGCTCCTTAAGAAGGAAGGTAGACAACAAACTAGGTTCAGGAAGTCCCTGCACCTGACTAGCCTCATTAGGCACCTTCTTCACAAGAGTAGGCAGCCAAGCTGCAGAGAAGACTCAACCAGAGCAGCTGCCTGGAAGAAGCAGGACCAGCTCAGTTGCCTGCAAGAGGTTGAGACCAACAGAGGTACTTAGAAAGGACTCTCTTACACCCGTTGAGCTGCCTGAAGTCGTGTGTGATGCTGCAAGTTTCCAACTTTTGTGCACTTGTGGCCCATGCTGGGGAGGGCTTTGGTGATGCAAAGTCATTTGTTATTTCTACTCCTGTGAGTAACCCCTCACCTGATAACTCATGCACATCTCATTTCCCCATATTTTCATTATGTTTTCCTGTACAGTTGTTTTTTAGGCACAGGGCATAGATTTCAGAAACTGACAAATTAGTCATACTTAAGTTTCCCATAGATCTGCACAAATGTCAGAACAACTGTGATAGCAGCACCTTAGCAAAAGTCGCAATTTTCCCCATTCGCTAAGCACCAACAAAACTAAAGACCTACACGTACAAAAGATTAAAAAGTCTCACGGCAAGTGAACATTCTTGTACTAGGCATGCTGTTTATCATTTCAAAGGGCCTTGTTGTCACTTACATGAAACACAGATGGCATGAACAGAAAGTCTCTACATTTCCCCATTAGTGTCTTACAGTCTTTCCACCACCTTCTGGCATCTATGTAACTCACTCTCAAAGTTGTAATTTTCAAAAACACAAAAGATCAGATGTGCATCACCTAAAATGTAGCTGTGTGTTCAAGCTCTCCTACTTACACCAGTTCCTGCTTGACCCACAGCAAGATCTACAAAGGAAGGGCAGTCACGTTATCTTTGGTTTCTTCAGTATGGCTCCAACTTCCCCAATGCTGGACATGTTCACCTTGTTCTGGGCAGTTCTCCAATAACGTTCTTTAATAAAGTGACATGTTTTGTCTCTCGATTCTAGTGCTTCCTTAGCTAACACAGGCAGACCAGCATGACTAACTGAAAACAACACTCAGGTGCTTTGCAGACACTAAACTGATGTGGGTGCTCCCCAGAGGCCTCAGAGTTGATGTGTGTGCTCCCCAGGGGGCTCAAAACTTATGTGGGTGCTCCCCAGGGGCTTCAGAACTGATTCGGGTGCTCCCCAGGGGGCTCAGAACTGATTCAGGTGCTCCCCAGGGGGCTCAGAACTGATGTGGGTGCTCCCTAGGGGGCTCAGAACTGATGTGGGTGCTCCCCAGGGGCCTCAGAACTGATGTGGGTGCTCCCCAGGGGCCTCAGAACTGATGTGGGTGCTCCCCAGGGGCCTCAGAACTGATGTGGGTGCTCCCCAGGGGCTTCAGAACTCTACTCTTTGTCATTCTTCCACTGTGACAGTACCCTCCACCATGACCTGCTAGCTTCTCAATGAAAGCTTTAGATTTTTCTCATGGTTTTAATCTAGGTACTTTCTGGGCAGATTTCTTAGCCATAAAATACAAACACCATGAAGTGCCATGTGAATGAACTAAAGGAGCCTCTCTCGTACAACAGAGAAGAGAATGCATGCTGTCCTTGTGAACATTTACACAGTTGCTCAAGACACTTCTGGTGGATTTAGACAGAAAAGACTTCTGGGGTCTTCTAGCAGTCTGAGGTCTAGCCTTGTGTGTGTGGCAGGGTGAGTGTGCATGTCTCAGAGGAAATCTATGCACTAATTTTTAAAAATATTACTTTATTTTGAGCATTTCTATGTAGCCCTAGCTAGTCTGGAACTCACTATGTAGATCACACCGGCTTTGAACTAGCAGAGATCTGCATGCCTTTGCCTCCCAAAGACTTTGTTATGTCTCTTTCTTTCATAAGCTGCCACTGCTCTAGTGTGAAGGTCAAAAGACAAATTATGAGCGTTGGTTCTCTCCTTCCACCACCATGCATGTCACTGGAATTAAACTCAGGCCATCTTGGTGACAAGTGTCCTTATTCCGTGAACCATCTTACCCATGTACAGGCATTCTTATCATGGTTACCCCAAATGTCAGCAGCATAGTTTGCTATGCTTCCTCCTCCTCAGCATCTCAGACAGTAGCAGTCAATTCCAATGTTACAGATCTCTGAGTTCAGCAGCAAAGCTATCAGGCTGTGTTTGTAGTTGTCCAGATCCTGGGGAACACGCATCAGTTCTCAATACTGAGCTTTGTAAGTACTAAATGTGTACCTGCCAGAGTCAGGGTGTGATGGTTTGTACATGCTTGGCCCAGGAAGCAGCACTAGTAAAAGGTGTGGTCCTGTTCAAGTAGGCATGCCACAGTGGGTGTGGGCTTTAAGACCTTTATCCTAGCTGCCTAGAAGCCAATATTCTGCTAGCGGCCTTTAGATGAACATGTAGCTCTGCCTGCACCATGCCTGCCTGGGCGCTGCCTTGATGATAATGGACTGAACCACTTAACCTGTAAGCCAGCCCCAGTTAAATGTTGTCCTTTATTAGACTTGCTTTGGGCATGGTGTCTCTTCACAGCAGTAAAACCCTAACTAAGACACCGGGTGAAGATCTATTATTTCCAAATAGAAACCTGGTTTTCCCTCGCTCCAGACTCACCAACATATTATCCAATAATTATATGCATTTTGTAAATTTGTCTTATAGGTTACCTTTAAATATCAAAATATGCCTTTCAGCATTGACTGAGAGGTACACAAGGGCTCCCCCAAAGGAATTCTGCTTGAATTTTCAGGAACTTAAAGTGCTACAAACCTGATTCTTCAAGGGCACCAAGCCTACTTTATATCTGGCACCATCGGTGATCACCAGCTGTCTCTCTTCATTTTCAGTAGCCACTGGGTCTTCTTTATTATCAGATAGTATTTGAACTCTGACAGCCACAGCACCAAACGCTCCAGCGAGCCGGGTGATGTTAATCTGGATGGATCTGTCAAGGTTCTGTCCAATCAGGACTGACTGCCGATCTGAATACAGGGCAAACACACCATGCGGGTCGTCATTGGCAGACACAGAGAACCTCGCGGTGCATTTTCCCAGGTCCAGTTCTGCACCTCCCTCTACAGAAACAAGCTGGACAGCGTATTCCTCCTCTATCTCAGGGACATCATCTGGCAGCAAGTGGACATCAAAGCTTGCGTCACTCTCTCCATCAGCGATGGTGAAAAATCCTCGTGTGGAAAGAAAGTCTCTAGTGATGTCAAACTCGCTGCTTAGCTCCCAGTGCACCTGGGATGACAGGAAGAAAGGCAGCAGTTATGGGACTCGGCGTGTGCAGAGAGAAACCTCCCTACTCTACTTCTTCTGGGACATGCAAAAGAGAAACGTAGGTTAGGTGGTCTTAACCTTCAAACACACTTGGAAATATATGCTAGTTTGGAATTACAGTGACTCCCTTCTTACACAATCTGAAGCACTGGGTGCCTTTTCATCGTATTATTTATCTTCTTCTAAAATAAGTGCATGATTTGAAAGGATGGAGAAGCAAGTAAACTCTAACATTTCCACATAACAGTTCCACGCATATATCAATTTGTGAACCGTACACAGTACTTCAATGCCAAAAGTATGCATATGGTACATCCCAGCTCACTTCTGCGCATCCTCCCAGAGAACCCCACACGGCACTGCAGAGAGACTTGTACATCCACACTCACTGTTGCTTCATTCACTGTGGCAAAGAATTAGAATCAACCAAGTTGTTCTTAACAGACGAATGGATAATGATATTTAAATATATATACGTATATAGTAATATTACTATGCTCCAAAGAAAATGAAGTTAAAACTTTGGCAGTAAAGTAGGTAGACTTAGGATATATAATATCAGTTGAGGCCACATAGCTCAGGAAGAAAAAAAAATCCATGTTTTCTCTCGTATATGGAATCTAGCCAATAATACATGCATATATGTAAACAAATATGCATGTGCCTACAGTATAACATGAAGAAAATGGAAATGCTAAGGATTAGGGCGTGAGGAAGAAGAACACAGAGCCACAGTCACCGACTGTGAAAGAAGACAAGAACAGAATTGTCCTTCCACTTCTGATTCGGTTGTGGGTTCTTGTCATTGCTGTTTGCTTTAGTGGTGGGTAAGTCACAAGCTATATTTGATATTGAAAGTAGAATATTTATGCCGGCGTCCCATAGCTTCTATCAGGTTAATTTTGTTGCAGGGTGTGTTTATTTACATGAAAATTTAACATTAAAGTTTCTAAAAATCTTTCAAAATAAGTATATAACTCAGTAATTATTTTTGTTGTATATTTGAATGAAAAGAATATCTGTAAAATACAAATAATTACTCATGCCACAAGTGCTCCTCCAGACCACAAACTTTTAAATGGAAAAAAAATACTAGTAATCTTCAATTCGAAGGAGAAACAAAGGGTTTAGGGGGATTTCACAAACTGACACAATTGTTGGTTAGAACAAACATGTGAACTTTATCTCTTAGCCAACACACCATCCCAAGAGCACCTTAAGCAGGCTACGCCAACAAACACAGGCTGTGGTTTTTAAAAAGCAGTTGCTTACATGGAAACCTTCTGTGAGAAATAAGGCCATGGCAAATATAATGACTTACAAATGTCACCAAGGGTTTAAGCAGGGAGGTTTCCTGTTAGAGCCAATGAGATAATAGAAAACATCTCAGCCCTCATGATGAAGAAGGTGGGCAGTGTTGCCCACTGTACCAACGTTAACTAAAAGAGCACGCCAGGGTTCTTTAACAGAACACAAAGGCACACACGCCTCTTAGCTTTGCTGTAAACCGTAACAGCCTCAAGTCAGCAAATTCTTTAGCATAAAATTTCTCTGTTCTCCTGAGCACACAGGTGATGCGTGTAAACGGATACTCCTTCAGGAAAATCAAATCAACGTCATACCTTGATATCTCCAGAGGTGCCTTTGGACCTTGTGACGAGGAAGGACACGAGCAGGGGTCCATCCGACGGAGGTGGCTCTGAGAACCTTCTCTTAGATAAAGACTCGGGAGCAAAATGAATAACTCCATTCGGATCCCCAAACTTCTGTATCTAACAAACATTAACAGGACGTGAGCAGAGGATCAAATAATCCTAACGGAAAAAGCAGGAACAGACTAACCTAGGGGTAAGCAGGAGAAATCCGCCATATAAGTGGTACTTGGATACAATCTGCCACTCCACTTGAGGGGAAAAGAAACATCTTCCTGCTAGACTCACTGTTGTCCAGCTCAAACCCATTCTTACCCTCAAAGAGAGAAGCAATTAGAAAACTGTAACTTATAGAAGGTGAAGGGTTACTTTGTTTCATGCCTGTGCCTTTGAGTCACCCCGTGCTTCAAACCTTCAGCCAGGTGGCTCCATTTAGATGCTCCCTAAGATAGAGAACAGACAAAGACCAAACAGCCCTATGGCAACGGCTGTTGCTTTGGATGAGGAGGACAAAACCGAGGGCTCTGCGCGTGCTCAGCAAGGGTTCCAGCACTGAACATTACTCGCCAGCCCCTGTGCTGTCTAATGTTGTGTAGCAAATAGGCAAAGATAGGATATTAAGCTGTCTGGTGAAACACCACTTTAGATATATCTGCCAAGGAACTTGTAGATAGGTTTAACTTTTTGAATCAGTTGTTTCTAAAGAAAACATAGTGCCCTCAACAAGGTGGGCGGATTTCATCCAATCAACTAAGACTAAGGAGTAAAGCAACTTTGAAAAGAAAGAAGATTGCAACTTAGAAGCCATGCCTGGGCTTCCTGTTCCTGCCACAGGGAATACCAAGACCTCTGCAGCAACTCTTCCCTGTTCTGGTCAACTGGTCAACTGGGTCTCTCTCTCTCTCTCTCTCTCTCTCTCTCTCTCTCTCTCTCTCTCTCTCTCCCTTCCTCCTCCTACCCTCTTCCTACCTTCCTTCCCTCCCTCCTCCCATACATGTTATATATGCACATGTGTGCTTTTGTGTGTGTGTGTGCGTGTACATATGTGCACGTGCATGAGTGTGTGTGTGTGTGTGTGTTTCCCTTTGGTTCTTTTCCTCAGGAAAACACTAACAGATCCAGACCCCAAACAACACTATTTTTCAAATCAAAATATATTATTTCTCGTACTGTTTTTATCCCCTTCTCTGGACTGGGTAACTCATATGAAAGACACTGAACTCGGGTCAGATATAGCACTGTATCACTGAGCCAATTAACAAGAACCTTCAGTCTGACTCATAAGAAGCTAATTTTTTAAAAAGTTGATGACAAACTTCTACGTTTACCATGAGATAAAAAATTACTACTCTTCTCTAGTAATATCAAATATTCTCCATACACCAAATTTTCTCTAAGATTATAAAATAAGTACTTTAACATTCTATTAAAATTTTAAGAATTGTTAATATTGAGGCTGCTATGTAATTAATATAAAAATGAGAATGTTTGATTCATAGGGATTATTAAAACTTCATGTTCTTGTGTGTTTTGAGACAGGATCTCCTGTACACCAGACTGCCTCAAACCCTCTATGTAGCAGAGGTTAACCCTGAATTTCTGATTCTCCTGCCTCCACTTCCTCCGTGTCGGGTACACTGCAGGTGAATATTGCCAAACAGTGTTGTTTGGGGAACCCTGGGTTTCATGCGCAAGCAGTGCCCCAACTGAACCACGCCCCCAGCCTCTGAACCACGCCCCCAGCCTCTGAACCACACCCCCAGCGCCTTCTTAAGTTTTAGTATTTTCTATTCAGCATTATAATGTCTCAAGCAGTAGAAATAACTTTCTGACAAGTCCGTTAAATCTGAAATCTTGCAGTGAATGTGTTCAGACTTACTGTTAGCGTAACAGCTTTAGCTCTGGGATCTAACTTCGCTTCTCTCAAAGGCTTGAGCTGAACAATAAAAGTCTCCTCAGCTTCAGTTTCTTCGTGAGGACAAACTCTGAGGATGATGCTTCTCACACCACCTTCTCCGTCTCCAAAAGAGACTGTCCCACTCACTGGGTCTGCAAAGTCTCCATTGTGTGGCGGTAACGGTTCCTCAGCATCGGGCCCTACCACCTCCCAGCTCACCTGCGTGGCGTATCACATTTTAGTAAAGAGCAATCTTAAGCGAAGGACTTTTGCAGTACATGCACTATTAAAGTACAGAAACATGAAACTATTCTAGAATATACCAGGCTATTCCTGGCTTATCTATGCTGAAAATAATATTTTTAATTAAAAAAAATGAAAAATAGTACCTAGTTATTTGTAATCGTCACAGGACAAGAAAACTATTTAAATATTTATATGTTACAAACATACAAACATTGATAAAGTTTATGAGTTCAACACTGTCTAGCCATGTGCTTGGATTCCAGCAATTAGAGCATAGTAGAATACGACATTCTGTGGTGTGCGTTTTTCTCTAAATATACTTAAATTCCCACTGTAAAAATGAGTGCAAATGTAATGTTCATACATTTGATCAGGAACTAAAGTTTGGATTAAAACAAGCCGAGCTTTGGGTTTCTATAGCTCTAGTGTGTGTGGTTTTCATATCACGTGGGGAAAGCCATTCCTCCCTCTCGGCATGCCTCTTCTTTCTCGTTCCCAGGCTTCTTCCCCTCTCCTTCCACCCCAGCCTTCTTTCTTCAGACCCCTACAAGGCAGGAGCCCCAGACTCAGCTCTGCTCTCGTCACAGCTCCAGGAGTACTTACGCTCTCATGGTTGTGATGGCTTCCTACACGCAAGCGCCTGCTCTACCTGTCATCCCTGCTCATCTGACAACAGGCAAAGCTCAGACTAAGTGAGCCTTCCATGGGCTTGTCTAACAGGACACCACATTAACATGTACAAAGCAGAATTCTTAAGTATTTACCCCAGCTATGAAATTCATAAGACTAGCACCACATTCCAGCAGTTTCTAGGAGCCACCCAAAATTTGTCTATTCTTCAGCCTCCATCTCTTTTCTTACTCGTTCATTGATCCATTCTATGTGTGTTTTGCTGCATGTACACCCATATGCCAGAAGAGGACATAAGATGTCAGAAAAGGTTATGGCTGCTGAGAATTGAACTCAGGACCTCCTTTGAGCTGAGCCATCTCACCAGCTTCAGCCTCCATCTTTAACCCAACCAGCTGTCCCCTCTTTAACCACATCTTGTCCCCTCTGCTCCCACTCATAACAGAGTGAGGGACCACAGCCTTCCAACCATCCTTCCTGCTGTGCACTGCTCCACCGACTCTTGACAATCCATCTTTCACAGGGCAGGCATGGGTGAGCTACAGATGTGAAAACGGTGATATACTCTCTGGCTAAGTCTCCCTTGATGGCATGCTCTTTGAACTCATGGTAACATCTCAAACTGCATCAGTCCTGGGTCCTATGTGCCCTCTGTGCTCTCTGGTCCTCTCATGTCGGTTTTAAGCCCGCTATTCTGTAGAGTTCTCCTAACAACAGGTCAGGCTTATTTCTCTGCAGGATCTATTCTTCCTTTCTCCTAAGTCATCACACCATTGGGCAACCCAGGCAACCCAGGCTGTATATCCCAAAGTTACAAGCAGAGTTTATAGAACTCATGCTTTTTTGAAAAAAAAAATATGGTCTACTACTATTCAATTTTATTCTGCTCACATCATTTTCAAATATGTTCATCGAGCTCAGAAGCCACTTAACATTTACAAAGTAGTTAGTAGTAAATACTATAATCAAACACATCTGGGGAGTTGAAAGTCCAACATTATATATGATATTTCAAAATTTCTTCTAACATCACCAGAATAATAACACTACCTGAATCTCTCCCAGGAGTCCTCCGGTCCGCTCCAGCACCAAGTGTAAAGCCATTGTGGAACTGGGGTTAGGAAGAGAAATTTTGCTTTGGTTGAGAAATCGTATGATGCCAAAGGGAGAGTCACTTTTGGCAATGGTGATTTTGCTCACTAGGTGGCGCCCAAGGATCGCTCCTCCCGTAGCTCCAATGAGCAGAATTTCAAACTGCTTCTCAAATTCACTGCATGGCAAGAAGGAGCAATCTGTGAGTCTAAACATATTAAAATGCTTGTAAAATCCAAATAGCTAGTCATTTTTCCAAATTGGCCATACATATTCAAGGCCCAGCAGGCACACACCAGGAGGAGGGTGCTCAGTCAAAAGCAGACGCAACACGAAGCCCTCGCAACCCACTTCTTGACTTTAGAAGGTGGGCTGGGAAGCACTGCCACATCCTAACCATTCTGGTCCCTGTGAGGAACAGAACCGTTCTCCTTTATGGGAAAACCGAGGTTTCCATCCTCAGGGCCAGCTCCTTTGCTGGTATTCCCCTGTCTCTCTCAAGTGCTGCTTCTCAGCAGGAACATGCATCTTCGGTGTAAGTTAGGTCACAGTACCTATGCTCTCTGTGTGTGCACTGTTTCTGTAGGACTAACCTTCCATTGTCATCGATGATGGAGACATTTATAAAGCTTAGGTTCTGTCCATGCTGAAAGGTGACCGAGCTGCCATGCAGTACGTAGCCTCCTGGAACTGCAGAGAAACCCCGGGAGCTGAAATCAGCTGACACGTGGCCATACGTTCCATGAAGCCTCAGGACAGGGAGTGTGATCACGCCGGCATCTTCCTCCACTGTGAAAGGAATGTGAGGTTAGGCGAGTTACTAGGAAAAGCGAATGACATTGACACGATTCAGCCAGACTAGACTACGCAATTAAAGACAAGGATCCAGTGCACACTCTTCTGTTTTTCATGTTTTGTTGGTCTTATGTCTTTATGAAAAATATAGCTTACCATAGGCTGAAATTTAGAGGGAACAATTTTTAAAAATGAATGTAGCCTATGCAATCATTAGTACAGGCTTTCCTCCTCTTCATGATATGCACAAATAAAATAAAAGCATCTCTACAAACTGAAAATATTCTGAACTGCTTTAGACATTTAGCTGAAATACATATAAGTGCATACAAAGGACCCTTATAATATTTCTATCATATGATATTTTTCATTTATATTGTGTGTGTGTGTGTATGTGTGTCTGTTTGTATCTGTGTCTGTGTGTGTGCTTGTGTGCACCTGTGTGGAGCTCAGAGGACAGCTTACTGGCATCATGTCCCTTCTCCTACCAGTTGGCGTCCAGGATTGATTTCAGCTTGTCAGGCTTGGCAGCAAACACAGTTACTCACTGGTCTTTCTCAACTGCACTTGTATCAGTATTTTTAAGTCTCTCTATATAAACTATTATATTTTCTGGCCCTAAAAAATATATCAAAAAACATCAACATCAATGCTTGATTTCAATTTAAAAATTCAAATTTAAATCTTAAATTAAAAAGGTATCCATTACCAAAACGTCCTCTCAGAAACAGTGAATTAATGAGAAATGGGTAAATGGAGAAAAAGTCCTATTATTTCTCGATGTAAAAATGCAGCATCCGTTTACCAGAAATGAGCTGAAATTCACAAAATCGCTTATGTGATAAGCCATGGCTTATCCAAAGGCCTTAGGAAGTGTACAGGAGAGTCTTGTTGAACTTTCAGGATAGCTAGACGAAGAACCTGGGTAGAGGCACTAAAGCCAATAAATCATTTGCGAAAACAAGGTATCATGTTTACTTTTAAATTATACTTATAGTCTACCTTTGAATAAAGGCATATCCTAGGAAGGTAGCCATCTCTTTCTGCTGGGAAAGAAATGTAACCACATATTGTGTGTCCTGATTTTATGGTAAAGGGGAATTGTAACATTGGGCAAGCCTGAGAAGAGCTGAAGACAAGATCAAGTGCCCAGATACTACCTGCAGAAGAGTTAAATGTTCATTTCCAGGGTGGTTATTCACTACAGGGTAAATAAACACTATATAAACATTAAATTTACATACATTTTTCTTTAAAATATATTTTAGATTTATTTAATTTTTATTCATGTGTATGGATCTTTGAATATGTAAACTGCCCAGAAGCCAGAAGAGGGCATCAGGTCCCCAGGAGCTGGAATCCAGCAGTGTGAGTCAGTCATCCAGGTTTGCAAGAGCAGTGTGCTGTTTGCTTTCTGTCGCACTGACACAACCTGGACATATCTGGGAAGAGAAGCTTTTTGAGAAGATGGCTCCATAAGATTGGCCTTAGGCAAGTCTGTGGGGCATTGTCTTGATTAGTGATATGTGTCTGAGCGTCCCCAGCATGTAAGCGTTGTCACCCCTGGGCAGGTGGTCCCAGATTATATAAGAAGGCAAACTGAGCAAAACCGGGAGGAGCAAACCCGCTGCTTTGGGCTTGCTCCTCCACCACTTCTGGGTACGTAAGCAACGCTCCTCCACGGCTTCTGGGTCAGTTCCTGACTCTGGGTTCCTACCTTGAACTCCCTCCGGCTCTGACTTCAGGATGGCAGGCTCTAAGTTATAAGATGAAATAAGCAAACCCTTTCCACCCCATGCTGCTCCTGGCCACGATGCTTTATCTCTGTAATAGAAATCTAACTAAGACAACACCAAACAGCAACTACTCTTAACTACTGAGCCGTTTCTCTAGCCCCTTAACAATGCTTTAAACAGACATACTTTAATAATCTTTAAGGTTTATTTTTTTTATTTATTACGTATTTTCCTCAATTACATTTCCAATGCTATCCCAAAACGTCATTTTTTTCCTAAGCCAAGTAGCAATTTGTCTTTGTAAAACATAAAGAGATTCAAGGTTACCTAAAAGTAACTGAAAATATATTTTTAAATGTAAACATACAAACACAGGGGAATTTTTTTGCCATCACACCAAAACAATTTGCATATAAGAATCCTAATTCCTTTGCCATTGAGAAAATGTTGTGATAGTTCAGAGACGCCAACTAAGCTCACCTGAGATGTCAGTATACTTTGGATCAAATTCAATGATGCCTTCTGCATTATCATTTTTCATTATTATGATTCGAACAATGGAGATGTTCCCAATTTCAGGAGGTTGATCTATCTGAAGTCCATTCTCTTGGATGGTAAAATCATATCCTCTTGCAAAGGAAACAGAGATTAAAGCACAACAAACCAAAATAACAAAACATACATGGGTAGTATGAACATAAAATTCTTTTCAGCTCCTGCATCTTAGTTCTCTTGCACTGACTCTGCTATACAACTGCATAGTGAGCCCACAGCCTCATGCATGCTTAGAGAATGCTGTTCCTCGATCCTGGAATTGTCTTAGACAGCCATAATACTAAGGCTGCCGTGTGTGAAATGATGTTTAAAATAAATACTTGCTTCCAAGTATTGGGGCTTATATGAAACACAAAATAATAAAAATTACAAGCTTGGACAAAATACAAGTAGCAAGAGTATAAAGAGATGTAAATGAACCATCATAAATAATCAGTTTATTTGTATGACAACGTATTTCTCCAAAAGACCTTTTCACATTGATTTCCCCATCAAACAAGCTTTGACTGCCATGCCTTAGAGCATTCAGTTCCTAAAGTAAAAGAATTTTCAAAAAACACTAAACCATTCCAATCCTTCCTCCAATTCCCAAATTCTTTGCATTTGGTGTTCATGGGCTACCCTGTCCTGAAAGGGTGAAAACTGCTAAATAAGATTGCTCGGAAGAGAATTCAGAGAGAGGGAACCAAGGGGATACACATTACACGGCAAAGCAACTGTCCTATCAGCAGCCTGAGATTAGCCTGACATTAGACTCAGGACCTACCAAAGCAGCGGGCCTCTTAACTGGGAGGCAAAACAGCAAACACCGTTTCCGTTTTGTATCAAAGAAAATCATTATTTGCAAGCAAAAACTATTAGAATTCATGTGGAAATTTATCGTTGGAAGAACAGCCAAGAAGGCAAAATCTCCAAGTCCTGTTCTCCAAGACAAAGCACAAGCTGTTGTCTCCTGCAGGGGAACTACTGTCTCCAATGCACCTTTACTTAAGGGAGACTGAGCGGCTGGAAGAACTTAATTCCCACTGCCAGATACTGAATCAGATCTTGTAAAGGAACGATATGATGTTTATGTGAACTCAAAATATATCTTTCCATTTCTCAGGTAAGAGAATACATACTCTTACCTACGTTTCTGAGTGAAGTACTGAATTAGGAAAAATTGAAACATGAAATTTATATTTAACTAATGAATATATGTTGTAATATATAAACAAACTTTGAGTATTCTCAGAATTCATGCACTATTCTAGGGGAAGGCCCTGAACGGGGGCCTTTACAGGGGTGATGGTGAGACTGACCACCTCAGCCAAGAGCAGCTGCCAATGCCTCCTGATGTCAATCAATCCGGCTCCAGGGAAGGACGGGCCTCAGAATGACGAAGTCTGATTCGTCATTGACAACATGCTACACCAGTTTGCTTAACTACCATTCAAATTGTTCTCCGGTTTGAAACTGCTACTGGGCAAGGATCTATCTCATTTACCGACAAAGAAGACAGTACAGCCTTCAGGATACCAAGGAGAGCTGCCCCCACTCCTATTCTTCGTGGGTGCAGAAACGGGATAGGCAATTCTTGCCACCCCATCCTACGACTGCTCTCTCTGTCATGAACTGTGGGATGGCATATCGCCATCAATGCTCTGGCTTTGCTGGGTGAATCCACATAACAGGACCATGTTCTCTCAGCAGGGAAGTAGGGAGAGGAATAAAGTTTAGACAATGATGAAAACCGTAGTCATTCAGTCCTGGCCTGAGGTCTCCCCTTTCCTTCTCCTTCCTCCCCTTCCTTCCCTCATCTTTACCTTCCCTGGAGGTCCACTCTTGTAATGGCAAGAACGAATTCCTCAGGGCCTTCAGGAAGGTTGTCATCAAGGATGTCAATGTACAGACTTTTCATCTTCTCTCTGGCTTCAAAGAGCAGCTCCCCAGAAGCAGGAACAAAGTCCCAGCCTGCCTCAGCCGTCCTGCTACCTGTCTCATACAAGACTCGTGCACGTCCAAAGGAGCCGCCTGAGCGGACCACTGTGACATTAACCTAGGAGAAAATTGCTTACCTGTTCAATTTGCATCTTTAACCCACTGCACAAATCATGTCTAATTATCCTATTTACTAGGATTATGTGGGAAATAAATTCTCTAAAATTATAGTAATCACATTATAACAATACAAGGAAAAATTAATCTATTGAGGGGGGAGGAAGTTTTAGAAAAGGAACAACAACAAAATCCAAACAAATAAACCACATTTTAAGGACCGCTCCCCACACTAGCAACAGCAGATGGAGCTTCAGCAGTCCACACCATACCCTCTGTGCTGCTTCGGAAACGTGAAGCTGCTCATGTGAAAATGAGAACCGGCCATAGGGAGCGTCACTGGCCACCATGGTGATGCGGGCGCTGACACTGGCTTCATGCAGCATCCTACCCTCACTGATTTCAGTGAGCTGAAACTCATAGTGACACTTCTCCTCTGGGATGTCATCATTCAAAGCCTGGAGAAGGTTTAAAAAAAAAAGCCATTTTGTCCTATCCATAGAAACAGCCATAGATACTGTAAACTCCCTCCAATTACACACACACACACATGCACACACACATGCACACTTATACCCACATATGTGCACATACACACACACACAAGGGATAACAGAAGGCAGCTGCACTGGTACCTGAATAACTACTGTGGCAGCAGTCTGTCCATCCAGCATCGTCAGTTGTCCTGATGTCTCCACAAACTCCCCCCTGGAAGGAGGCAATATCTTCCAGTTCACTGTGATCTCCCCTGAAACCCCTGGGCCACGAACAAGGCTACAAAAGTACATGGACATGTATTCAGTATATTTTTAATTAATCATCTTTTTCTAATAATTTACTGTGCCTTTAAGCCAATTTTCACTTATTTCAAGGATATTACGACTTTAAATAGCCTTACCCATCAATTGTAAATCAAGCAGAAATCTTAGAATTCCAAGATAATCGTGTTAGAATTCCTAAGCTAAAAGTGAACACTAAGCCTGAATGTTTAAAGGACTAAAAATAAAGATTCACAGATTCTTTTTAACATTTACATACAATATGAGTAGCATAACAGATCCTCTAAAGAACAGAGATACTATGCTCCACACATAGACTGACTCGAGGAAAAGGAGGACTGGAAAATCCAGGGGGCCTCTGAGCAGACTACAGGCCTCTGCGCAGACTACAGACCTCTCAAGTCAAACGCAGCTGCATCATTGGTGGCTGCTGCTCCATTTGCCATTAGAAAATGTGGAGAGACAAACTTGCCCACAATCCTATGAATTTACTCATGTGGTAGGATCTGATTTGAGAATCCACAGAATCAAGTTCGTAGAGAAAGTAACTC
This sequence comes from Mus musculus, assembly GCF_000001635.26. Taxonomy (NCBI): domain Eukaryota; kingdom Metazoa; phylum Chordata; class Mammalia; order Rodentia; family Muridae; genus Mus; species Mus musculus. Next base: position 81,445,908 of record NC_000079.6, read on the forward strand.
CTTGTGTGTGACATGACAGAATGGAACTGTCTTTTTTACACTCATGGACCTTGCAGCCCATCCCTGTAACTCATCCCTGAGTGAAAAGGGCTACGTGTGATCAGACTTCAAGACAGCTTAGGAGACTGCTTTTACTTTCTACCTTAAATCTGTTCTATTCTCCACACAATGCTTACCAATAGATACATTGATAATGCATACTAATGCATGCTTAAGAGTGATGCTGTAGACCGTTGGGTCTCAACCTTCCTAATGCTGCGAACATTTAATACAGTTCCTCATGCTATTGGTGACCCCCAACAATAACAGTATTTGGTTGCTCTTTCATAGCTGTCATTTTCCTATTGTTATGAATCTAAATGTCAATATCTATGTGCAGGATATCTGACATGCATCCCCCAAGTTTGGTCACGACCCAGAGGTTGAGAACTGCCGCTCTAGGCTACGTAAATAAAATCACAGAATCCTCACTCGATGATGGCAGTGCCATTGTATGTGGCTGAGGGTTCCCCAATAATGATGTGTCTGGATGATGAAGCAATTCCAACTTCTGATATGCTCTTATCTCCTCGGATGATGACTGATGCGCTACCTGCATTGAAGATAAGATAGCCCATGTTGAGGCAAACATGTAGATGCACACAAACCACTAAACAATTAAAGGCAGATGACAATAATCACTGGCAGGTATTGGTTTCCGCCTTTCACCAGGAGGAGATCAGCCCTGGTGCCTTTCCAGCCCTTCCTGCAATCACACTTGCAGAAGAGGGCAGGAAAAGCCTGGCCAAACCCCATTCTCACTGCCTGGTAAGCAAGCTATCCTCTATCACATACATGAAGTGATTCACCATATCTTTGTTGGCTGGGTGGGTTTTTCAGTAGCCTCAGGAGCAAAAGCAAGAATTATTGAGAGCATTTTTCCCTTCCTTCTCTCATTCTCTCTCTTTCTCTCTCTCTTTCTCTCTCTCTCTTTCTCTCTCTCTCTTTTCCTGTCTTCCTCCCTTCCTCTCTTTCTTTTTCTTTCTTTGTTTCTTTGTTTCTTTCTTTCTTTTTACTTTCTTTTTCTTTCATTTTTTGTTATCTTATAACTTTATTTTTGACCAATGATCATTTAGGTTATCTATGTCAATATTTGTGATTATTACTTAAATTTATTGGCAATCATGTAATATTCTATTCAATACATGAAATGACTTGATGTTTGATTTGCTTCCAGTGTGGATCAATCTGATAGATAGTCTAGAAACTTCTGTCAGCTCTTCTGGGGAAATAGGTGCAATGCTTTTTTTCTTCCAATAATTTATTTATCGATTCACTTTATATCCAGACTGCAGCCCCACTGCCCCCCAGCTCCCCTCACATAGCTCTGCCCCCTTCCCCCTTCTCTTCTCTGAAAAGGGGGAAGACACTCCCCTGGGTACCAAGCCACTTCAGTCCTAGAGCCTTGCTTAGCATGGAGTTTCCATGTTATAAAAGGATGGTGTCACAATAAGCAAATTTATAATTTTAAATATTTCTCATCCTTTTTGTTGTTATTATTATTATTCATAGCACAATGAAATCATTTAATGCCTGTCTTCCTTTGAATATATAAAAATTTGGATACTTGTATGAAATATTAAAAGACAAGTGATTAATTTTAGATAAAATCATGTAGACTTAGACAATACAAATCACACTTCATGTGTTAAATTTTAAAATTATGCAACATATGTTTGCTAAAAACATATAAAAATTATAATCAATCAAGCATCACTACCAGCATTTCAAGGTAATAATTATAAATTCATATAAGAACATAATATTAGATTATATTGAGCATGGAGCATGAAGACCAATTTTGTAACACAGCAAATATCTGTGCAATTAAGATTTCTTGGGCTGCCAGGAGGTGGTGGCACATGCCTTTAATCCCAGCACTTGGGAGGCAGAGGCAGGTGGATTTCAGGTGGCCAGCCTGGTCTACAGAGTGAGTTTCAGAACAGCCAGGGCTACACAGAGAAACCCTGTCTCAAAAAACCAAAAAAAAAAAAAAAAAAAAAAAATTCTTGGGCTTGGAGAGATGGTCTAGAAGTTAAGAGTGCTTCTAGCTCTTACAGATGACCACGTTTCTGTGCCAGTATTCTCAACCAGCAGCTCATAAATGCTGTAAACTCCAGTTCAAGAGGATCCAATGCCCTCTTTCGGCTTCCATGGGCACCTTTGCTCATGTCTGTACACCAACACACACACAAGCACATGCACACATACTCATTTGCATACATTCACATAAACTAAATTAACTGGTTTAAAAATAATTCTTGGGTCTGAAAGACGGCTCAGAACTTGAGAGCATGGGTATTCTTACAGAGCACCAGAGTTCCGTTCACAACTCCTGTGTAGGGCAGCTCCTAACTCAGGTAAGGGCAGTCCCAGTAAGAGCGAACTCCGTTGCCCTACGGAGTCACCCTCACTCACGTGCACAGATCCACAGTAGCGCATATACACAAAAGTTAACTAAATTTTTCAATTAATTTTAATTAAAAATTAATTATTTTTATTTTAATGCAGTGAAGAATTTTTCTGCTTACTGCTGTTTGATCACTTAGTGCTCATGTTTTATTTTATAAGCATGAGTACAGTGAAGAGCTTTATTTTAAAACATAGCCAACAGCATATGATCTTTGACCTGTGACCATATAAATCATATAGATTATATCATAAAGATATCATTTTAATAAATTCATTTATTGTTTTATAATACAATAGTTATAATTTATTGTATTGTATTATCATTTTAATTTTAAAGACTTCCTAGACTGTAGAGTAAAAATGTACATCTACACTGAAGCACACTTTTAAAAGTTATAAAACTTAGCATTGCCTATCTTTGCAACTACTTCTCTTTGGAAATCCATAGCTTCAAAACCTCTGTAAATTTTTCTTACCTTTCACTGGAGATATTTCTACCTCATCAGCAGCTGTCAGCTCAATAATGAAGCGCCTGTCTTCCCCCACCATGCCGTCCTTAAGTGTGTGCAATATAACAGACTTCTGGGATTCAGTCTGCATTAAACAAGCAAAAAAAAAATTTTTTTCGAGATGAACAAAAGTCAACGTCTAAATGTTTTCATTAGAAAAGTGAGACATTTGTGCCCGTGCTTCTTAAGATGCCATCTTATCACCTACAATTCTGAATTACATCCAGGAAGAACTGCAATAAAAATTAGCTCGGAATTCCATTTTACTTTCTTGAGGGGGAAAGTGAAAAATAAACAAAACAAAACAACAACAAACACCAAAAACCACAACTGTTAAATGCATTGAGAATTTTCCATCATTGAAAATTCAAACTTGTAGAGCCAATTGTCCACATCCCAAATTGTCAAGGAGTGGAGCTGATGCTCACAGGACACAGCAGCCTGCATGCGAGGGAGAGAGCATTTCACAGCGGCAGTCTGCGGCCCTTAGGATGTGTGCAGCACACCGCCACTGGGAAAGCTCCCAGCATCCTTCATCAGTGCCAGGTTGGTGTCCCCTTCCTAGTTGGCGATACTGTCTCAGAACAGCCATGGGACTGACCCATGAGAGAATGGAGTCTCTACCCAGAAGCCTGCTGCTCTGTTACAACTTTTAATGTTCGTTGATTCGTAACTTTAATGTTTTATTTTACTGATTTCATGCACATCTTGCTTGATTCTTAACTGAATTTATTACTGAATACTTTACACTTTTCCAATACTAATTTTTATCTTTAATGCTAAGTCACAAAATGTTACTTTATGTGTCAATAAATGTTTTCTTGTACCCCCAAATGCAGCTTGCATTCACCACACATTTGTAGCCCTATGTGCTGGAGAGCACACAGCCCTTGAGGTTTTTATATTCTTTTTGTCCCTTTTGTCTCTCCATCTCAGCTGCACTTTTCCGGCCTGTCCCTTTTGTCTGTCACCGTGCACACTGCTTCTGGTGTTCCCTGTGGCGTACATGCTGCATTGCCCTCCATGAGTTCAATTCATCCTTTGATTGTTATAGACATTCCACTGTTTGTATTTACAATTTTATGTTCATTTAACTGGCTACTTACTATGTTAATAAATGCTGCCACGAAAATTCTTATATTTATCCTCATTTTTGTGTGAAGACGTTTCTCTGAGTTTGCCCTGTTGATTTGCCATCCCTAGACAGTAAGTTGGACTGTTCTCTAAAACTTATTTACAACCTTAAATCAACTTCTGGCGTGTTTTTGGTTGTTTCTAAATACATGAGTATTATAGCAAATCTAGAGTTGTTCTAACATGTTCTTGTGTTAATAACAACCATATCCCAAGCCTGAGTACAGCTTATCGGACACACAAAGCTTCTGCGGCCTCACATCACAGCCAATTCCTACAATACACTGGGGGTTGCTTTAGACAGTGAAGTCACAAATACAGACATGAGGAAAACTGATTTTAAACAGACTATTTTAAAAGGACATTTGTTAACATTATGAGGTAAAACAAGTTAGCTTTCTTGTCTTTCCTCAGCAGGGAATGTATAAAATATAAAAGCTGAATGTCCCGTCATTCCCCTTGCTGTCAGGTAGGAAAACATTAGGCATCTTGCCAGAGGGGTACAAATACAGCTCAGTGGGTAGGTACACTGGGAAATGCACTGGAGCTCAGACCCACTGAATCATAATAATCTACTATATTCTGTATGCTTGCATGGCCCTCGAACTTACAGAGTCTTCAGTCCTCAATAGAACGAAGTCACTGAGAGCAGGGGAAGGAGGTCATTCCAAGTCAATAGCTGTGTAATGGTGGTTATAAATGATAACAATGAATGCCGGGCACAAAGAAGTAATGAGGACGGTTTGTGTGGTGAGCTTAGAAAAATTCTCCTAGAGATTCAAATTATACTTAAGTACAAAGTTTCTAAACAACTCTTCTCCTAACCCCTCGAGAAATCCTCCATAAATTAATCAAGAATTTCCAAAGATATTTGATCGTGAAAAAGTTTGCCTTAAATTTCTCATTATTCGTATTCTACACAAAAACTGTATGGAGCAGCAACTTGGGAATAACCTCTGTAGGTGACTTCAGAGAGACAGGAATATAAGCTGTTTGTTTGCTTTGGAGGTTCAAAGTTATTAAACTTTAAGCACACAATGTAGGAAAGATGAATGTCACTACGCTGAGGTGGTAAGCTGCTATTTTCATGGACCCTTTGTAAATATCACCTATTTTATTAAGTACTTGAAAAGTGTCAGCAAATTAGCCTGCTCACAAATACAATTTGTTCATCCCTCACACCTTGCCTTGGTTAAACACTGTTGTTCTCATTTGTACTTTGGAAACCAAATATTATCAGCATTAACAAATTTACCTAGATCCACATGGTATGAAACAGTAGGAAGACGATTTCAAGCCTCAGTACAGGTAAAATCTGTCCAAGGTTACTTCCAATATTACAAGAAAACAAAAAGAAAAACCCACACAATTGAAGCTGATAAAATTAATGCAAATGCAGGTGACCTAAGCAATCTGTCGTAGTGCAGAATACATGACAGAATTGAAGAGAAGAGAGCACTGAGCAAATGGCGTAGGCTGCGGGACAGATAAGAAATCTCAGAACTACCAAAACCATGGTGGTACAGAGAAACCAGGGGGGTGTGCAGGTGCCAGCAGAAGGCTGTGAAAAGGGATGTGTTCACCCACGTTTCTGAGGCAAGAGATTTGTTTAACATGGAAAGTAAATGTTTGGTTTAAACCACAGTATGGAACAGATTGCGGAGCACAAATTGCATGTGTGGAGGAGAAGGTACGTAATGTTTTGGAAGGATCAAAAGAAGCTCTCAATAGCGGTTCTCATAGGAGGCGTGGGGAGAAGGTCCTTGTTTATCATCCTTCTGTACTGTTGAATTTTATACCCAGAGCACATGCTTGTTCTGGTTGTTTTGCTAGACTAAAACATAAACACGGAGAGACTTCTGAGCTAAACTAACGCTGGGCTGACTGAGGGAGATGTGCCTCCTTCAAACATATGTGTATGTAGGCACTATAGGGGCACAGGCACTACAAAGAGACTGGAGCGCTCTGGATGAGTGTACCCCAGAAGTTAGGGACCTCCCAGGAGAATATCAGGTAAAGCTTCCGGCAAGAAGTCATGTATTCCTAGAAGCTGTCACATAATTTTTAAAATATACACAGACTAGAGAGATGGTTCAGCGATTAAGAGCACCAGCTGCTCTTCCAGAGGTCCTGAGTTCTATCCCCAGCAACCACACGGTGGCTCACAATGGGGTCTGATGCCCTCTGATGGCACTCAGGTGTACATGCAGATAGAGTACTCATACATAAAATAAATAAATCTTTTTAAAAATATATATATATATGTTCCTTGTAAAATGCAGCTCACATTACAAGAGAACAGCTCTATATAATATACACAACTTTATATGAATGACAATCTTAAGGATGTGATTGCAGAGATGACCCTCACCCCCATGACTGCGTATTGTGAGGTTGAGGCAAAGAACTTATGCAAAAGGGCAAGAGTTCACAAGAGCAGCATAATCCACAGGTAAACATGGCGTCCGTGCAGCAGAGGAAACCGGGTTGTCTTCTCAGACTGAATGGGAGTAGAGAAGAAAATGTCCCTGCCAGCCCGAAAATCCAATCTACATCCTCAGCATACTTCCTTTCTTCTCTATTTTCCCCAAGGGCTGTTTTCCTTCTAATAACATACCCTAACAAACATTCCTAAGAAGTTTTCAGCTAAGGGAACAGCATGAGAGGGAAGGAGGACTCTTGGGAGCGAGACGATGCTAGGCATGCAAGGGCCACAGGAATGGGCAGAAAGCAAAGGAGACAAATGGTAAGCAGAAACTTAGCACCAATAGACCAGCAGAAGGAAGAGGAGGGATATGCAGAGCAAGCTCTCCTTCAGCCTCTCCCTAACCCACATCTCTGTAGTGGCTGCCTGAGGCATTATCTCAATCACACTACCGAAGCATCAATGTCTTTAAAAATCTAAGTCTGGGTCGCCATCTGGGTTCCCGGACTCCGCGAGACCTAGGAAATTAGTCTGAACAGGTTAGAGGGTGCGCCAGAGAACCGGACAGCTTCTGGGACTGCGGAAGCACAGAGCCGCTGAGGCAGTACCCTTTGCAGGCTGCAGACAGCCGGCCACCATCCGGACCAGAGGACAGGTGTCCGCCTGGCTCGGGAAGCGGCCTCAGCCTCAGGAGCAGCGGTCGCCATCTTGGTTCCAGGACTCCCTGGAACTTAGGAATTTAGTCTGCACAGGCGAGAGTCTGCACCACAGAAGCTGACAGCTTCTGGGAACTGCCAAAGCAACACGGCTTCTGAGAGAGGCCCTGTTTTGGGCCTTCTTCTTCGACCAGGAGGAGGTCCAAAAACAAGATATCTGCGCACCTTCCCTGTAAGAGAGCTTGCCAGCAGAGAGTGCTCTGAGCACTGAAACTCAGAGGAGAGAAGCTGTCTCCCAGGTCTGCTGAGAGACGGTAACAGAATCACCAGAAGAACAATCTCTAAACAGAGTCAACTATAACTACTAACTCCAGAGATTACCAGATGGCGAAAGGTAAACGTAGGAATCCTACTAATAGGAACCAAGACCACTCACCATCATCAGAACCCAGCACTCCCATTTCGCCCAGTCCAGGGCACCCCAACACACCCGAAAACCTAGACCTAGATTTAAAAGCATATCTCATGATGATGGTAGAGGACATCAAGAAGGACTTTAATAAATCACTTAAAGAAATACAGGAGAACACTGCTAAAGAGTTACAAGTCCTTAAAGAAAAACAGAAAAACACAATCAAACAGGTAGAAGTCCTTACAGAAAAAGAGGAAAAAACATACAAACAGGCGATGGAAATGAACAAAACCATACTAGACCTAAAAAGGGAAGTAGAAACAATAAAGAAAACTCAGAGTGAGGCAACACTGGAGATAGAAACCCTAGGAAAGAAATCTGGAACCATAGATTTGAGCATCAGCAACAGAATACAAGAGATGGAAGAGAGAATCTCAGGTGCAGAAGATTCCATAGAGAACATCAGCACAACAATCAAAGAAAATGGAAAATGCAAAAAGATCCTAACTCAAAATATCCAGGAAATCCAGGACACAATGAGAAGACCAAACCTACGGATAATAGGAGTGGATGAGAATGAAGATTTTTCAACTCAAAGGACCAGCAAACATCTTCAACAAAATTATTGAAGAAAACTTCCCAAATATAAAGAAAGAGATACCTATGAACATACAAGAAGCCTACAGAACTCCAAATAGACTGGACCAGAAAAGAAATTCCTCCCGACACATAATAATCAGAACAACAAATGCACTAAATAAAGATAGAATACTAAAAGCAGTAAGGGAAAAAGGTCAAGTAACATACAAAGGCAAGCCTATCAGAATTACACCAGATTTTTCACCAGAGACTATGAAAGCCAGAAGAGCCTGGACAGATGTTATACAGACACTAAGAGAACACAAATTCCAGCCCAGGCTACTATACCCAGCCAAACTCTCAATTACCATAGATGGAGAAACCAAAGTATTCCACGACAAAACCAAATTCACACATTATCTCTCCACGAATCCAGCCCTTCAAAGGTTAATAACAGAAAAAAACCAATACAAGAACGGGAACAATGCCCTAGACAAAACAAGAAGGTAATCCCTCAACAAACCTAAAAGAAGACAGCCACAAGAACAGAATGCCAACTTTAACAACAAAAATAACAGGAAGCAACAATTACTTTTCCTTAATATCTCTTAACATCAATGGTCTCAACTCCCCAATAAAAAGACATAGACTAACAAACTGGCTACACAAACAAGACACAACATTTTGCGGTTTACAGGAGACACATCTCAGAGAAAAAGATAGACACTACCTCAGAATAAAAGGCTGGAAAACAATTTTCCAAGCAAATGGTATGAAGAAACAAGCTGGAGTAGCCATCCTAATATCTGATAAGATTGACTTCCAACCCAAAGTCATCAAAAAAGACAAGGAGGGGCACTTCGTTCTCATCAAAGGTAAAATCCTCCAAGAGGAACTCTCAATTCTGAATATCTATGCTCCAAATACAAGGGCAGCCACATTCATTAAAGAAACTTTAGTAAAGCTCAAAGCACACATTGCACCTCACACAATAATAGTGGGAGACTTCAACACACCACTTTCACCAATGGACAGATCATGGAAACAGAAACTAAACAGGGACACACTGAAACTAACAGAAGTGATGAAACAAATGGATCTGACAGATATCTACAAAACATTTTATCCTAAAACAAAAGGATATACCTTCTTCTCAGCACCTCATGGTACCTTCTCCAAAATTGACCACATAATAGGTCACAAAACAGGCCTCAACAGATTCAAAAATATTGAAATTGTCCCATGTATCCTATCAGATCACCATGCACTAAGGCTGATCTTCAATAACAAAAAAATAACAGAAAGCCAACACTCACGTGGAAACTGAACAACACTCTTCTCAATGATACCTTGGTCAAGGAAGGAATAAAGAAAGAAATTAAAGACTTTTTAGAGTTTAATGAAAATGAAGCCACAACGTACCCAAACCTATGGGACACAATGAAAGCATTTCTAAGAGGGAAACTCATAGCTCTGAGTGCCTCCATGAAGAAACGGGAGAGAGCACATACTAGCAGCTTGACAACACATCTAAAAGCTCTAGAAAAAAGGAAGCAAATTCACCCAAGAGGAGTAGAAGGCAGGAAATAATCAAACTCAGGGGTGAAATCAACCAAGTGGAAACAAGAAGAACTATTCAAAGAATTAACCAAACGAGGAGTTGGTTCTTTGAGAAAATCAACAAGATAGATAAACCCTTAGCTAGACTCACTAGAGGGCACAGAGACAAAATCCTAATTAACAAAATCAGAACTGAAAAGGGAGACATAACAACAGATCCTGAAGAAATCCAAAACACCATCAGATCCTTCTACAAAAGGCTATACTCAACCAAACTGGAAAACCTGGACGAAATGGACAAATTTCTGGACAGATACCAGGTACCAAAGTTGAATCAGGATCAAGTTGACCTTCTAAACAGTCCCATATCCCCTAAAGAAATAGAAGCAGTTATAAATAGTCTCCCAGCCAAAAAAAGCCCAGGACCAGACGGGTTTAGTGCAGAGTTCTATCAGACCTTCAAAGAAGATCTAATTCCAGTTCTGCACAAACTTTTTCACAAGATAGAAGTAGAAAGTACTCTACCCAACTCATTTTATGAAGCCACTATTACTCTGATACCTAAACCACAGAAAGATCCAACAAAGATAGAGAACTTCAGACCAATTTCTCTTATGAATATCGATGCAAAAATCCTCAATAAAATTCTCGCTAACCAAATCCAAGAACACATTAAAGCAATCATCCATCCTGACCAAGTAGGTTTTATTCCAGGGATGCAGGGATGGTTTAATATACGAAAATCCATCAATGTAATCCACTATATAAACAAACTCAAAGACAAAAACCACATGATCATCTCGTTAGATGCAGAAAAAGCATTTGACAAGATCCAACACCCATTCATGATAAAAGTTCTGGAAAGATCAGGAATTCAAGGCCCATACCTAAACATGATAAAAGCAATCTACAGCAAACCAGGAGCCAACATCAAAGTAAATGGAGAGAAGCTGGAAGCAATCCCACTAAAATCAGGGACTAGACAAGGCTGCCCACTTTCTCCCTACCTTTTCAACATAGTACTTGAAGTATTAGCCAGAGTAATTCGACAACAAAAGGAGATCAAGGGGATACAAATTGGAAAGGAGGAAGTCAAAATATCACTTTTTGCAGATGATATGATAGTATATATAAGTGACCCTAAAAATTCCACCAGAGAACTCCTAAACCTGATAAACAGCTTCGGTGAAGTAGCTGGATATAAAATTAACTCAAACAAGTCAATGGCCTTTCTCTACACAAAGAATAAACAGGCTGAGAAAGAAATTAGGGAAACAACACCCTTCTCAATAGTCACAAAAAATACAAAATATCTTGGAGTGACTCTAACTAAGGAAGTGAAAGATCTGTATGATAAAAACTTCAAGTCTCTGAAGAAAGAAATTAAAGAAGATCTCAGAAGATGGAAAGATCTCCCATGCTCATGGATTGGCAGGATCAACATTGTAAAAATGGCTATCTTGCCAAAAGCAATCTACAGATTCAATGCAATCCCCATCAAAATTCCAACTCAATTCTTCAACGAATTAGAAGGAGCAATTTGCAAATTCATCTGGAATAACAAAAAACCTAGGATAGCAAAAACTCTTCTCAAGGATAAAAGAACCTCTGGTGGAATCACCATGCCTGACCTAAAGCTTTACTACAGAGCAATTGTTGTAAAAACTGCATGGTACTGGTATAGAGACAGACAAGTAGACCAATGGAACAGAATTGAAGACCCAGAAATGAACCCAGACACCTATGGTCACTTGATCTTCGACAAGGGAGCTAAAACCATCCAGTGGAAGAAAGACAGCATTTTCAACAATTGGTGCTGGCACAACTGCTTGTTATCATGTAGAAGAATGCGAATCGATCCATACTTATCTCCTTGTACTAAGGTCAAATCTAAATGGATCAAAGAACTTCACATAAAACCAGAAACACTGAAACTTATAGAGGAGAAAGTGGGGAAAAGCCTTGAAGATATGGGCACAGGGGAAAAATTCCTGAACAGAACAGCAATGGCTTGTGCTGTAAGATCGAGAATTGACAAATGGGACCTAATGAAACTCCAAAGTTTCTGCAAGGCAAAAGACACCGTCAATAAGACAAAGAGACCACCAACAGATTGGGAAAGGATCTTTACCTATCCTAAATCAGATAGGGGACTAATATCCAACATATATAAAGAACTCAAGAAGGTGGACTTCAGAAAATCAAATAACCCCATTAAAAAATGGGGCTCAGAACTGAACAAAGAATTCTCACCTGAGGAATACCGAATGGCAGAGAAGCACCTGAAAAAATGTTCAACATCCTTAATCATCAGGGAAATGCAAATCAAAACAACCCTGAGATTCCACCTCACACCAGTCAGAATGTCTAAGATCAAAAATTCAGGTGACAGCAGATGCCGGCGAGGATGTGGAGAAAGAGGAACACTCCTCCATTGTTGGTGGGATTGCAGGCTTGTACAACCACTCTGGAAATCTGTCTGGCAGTTCCTCAGAAAATTGGACATAGTACTACCGGAGGATCCAGCAATACCTCTCCTGGGCATATATCCAGAAGATGCCCCAACTGGTAAGAAGGACACATGCTCCACTATGTTCATAGCAGCCTTATTTATAATAGCCAGAAGCTGGAAAGAACCCAGATGCCCCTCAACAGAGGAATGGATACAGAAAATGTGGTACATCTACACAATGGAGTACTACTCAGCTATTAAAAAGAATGAATTTATGAAATTCCTAGCCAAATGGATGGACCTGGAGGGCATCATCCTGAGTGAGGTAACACATTCACAAAGGAACTCACACAATATGTACTCACTGATAAGTGGATATTAGCCCAAAACCTAGGATACCCAAGATATAAGATACAATTTCCTAAACACATGAAACTCAAGAAAAATGAAGACTGAAGTGTGGACACTATGCCCCTCCTTAGAAGTGGGAACTAAACACCCATGGAAGGAGTTACAGAGACAAAGTTTGGAGCTGAGGTGAAAGGATGGACCATGTAGAGACTGCCTTATCCAGGGATCCACCCCATAATCAGCATCCAAATGCTGACACCATTGTATACACTAGCAAGATTTTATCGAAAGGACCCAGATGTAGCTGTCTCTTGTGAGACTATGCCGGGGCCTAGCAAACACAGAAGTGGATGCCCACAGTCAGCTAATGGATGGATCACAGGGCTCCCAATGGAAGAGCTAGAGAAAGTACCCAAGGAGCTAAAGGGATCTGCAACCCTATAGGTGGATCAACATTATGAACTAACCAGTACCCCGGAGCTCTTGACTCTAGCTGCATATGTATCAAAAGATGGCCTAGTCGGCCATCACTGGAAAGAGAGGCCCATTGGACACCACAAACTTTATATGCCCCAGAACAGGGGAACGCCAGGGCCAAAAAGGGGGAGTGGGCGGGTAGGGGAGTGGGGGTGGGTGGGTATGGGGGACTTTTGGTATAGCATTGGAAAAGTAAATGAGCTAAATACCTAATAAAAAATGGAAAGAAAAAAAAATCTAAGTCTGTAAGTCTGATGTTTTCTTTGAGAGTATGAGATTATGACTCACTATTAACATGTGGACTGGATGTCTGTAGAGTTGACATTGTCTTGGAGATGCTATCCATGGTTTGAATCACTGTAGAAGTTCTACACAGTTAGGGTGGTAAAAGACCAATTTCAAAAGAAAATAGACCATCAGACTCAGTGATAACATATAAGGAATGGCTGCAGAAAGGCTGGCTTTGGGGATGACACTGGGATGTGTGGTTAGTCTGGCCGACTCAACCTTCAATCAGGACAGGAATGTGACAGAAAGGCACTTTGGACTGTGACAGAGGCAGGGTCTGAAGTATGCAATCTGATCCCTACTTCCCTCTCCCTCCTGCTTTTCCCCCTTGTCTCCTCTCATTCTCTCTCAATGTACATGGATTTTAAAAAATACAAATATTGAGCACGAGCATGTGAAATCATAAGCAATACCTCAAGGCTCGGTGAAAAAAAAAACAAGATAAATGTTAAAGGAGTTCAGAGGCAACTATACCTCATCAAAATATAGTGTTCCATTCAAAGGACTGAGGTCATCTTTGGCCTTCTCTTCAATAGCCCAGTGAAGTCGGACAGCTCCTTTTCCTCCTGGGGACCGGACGACTGTCAGTGTCACATATGAATCAGGGTCATCAGACAAAAGCGGTCCATCAACCATTACCTGTAAGAAATAAAATTCAATAAGGTGAACACATTAAAATATGGGAGACAGTACAGGGGAATGCCAGGGTCAAGAAGCAGGAATGGATGGGTAGGGAAGCAGGGTGGGGAGAGAGTATAGGGAACTTTCGGGATAGCATTTGAAATTTGAAATGTATATAAAGAAAATATCTAATAAAAAAAGAAAAGAAAAATATGGGAGAAATAATCTTACTGGGTTGTGATCATTGTAGTTTTGATTTGAGATTCTATTCACAACTTGTTATCGTGTGACCACTAAAAGGTTCTCTCAAACCTGTTGCTTTTCTTCCCTACACATTAGGCCAGTTGGTGTTTCAAATTTCTCTTGAATATTTCCTCTTCTGAGAGTCATTTGTGTGTGTGAAAGCAGGTGCATGTGTAACACTATGTATGAATGGTCATCTGAGGACAACCTTGCGCACTGGTCCTTGGCCTTTCACCTTGTCTGAGACATGGTCTCTTCTTTGGCCACTGCATACACTAGGCTAGTCAACCAACAAAGTTTCATGGATTCTCCTGTATCCACCTCCCAGCCTCCCACCTCTCAATAGGGAATGAATTGCATAAGAATGCATACCACCCTCCCACCTCATCCCCCATGGCTCATATATTAGTATGCCTAGATCCTAGTTGGTAGACTGTTTGGGGAAAGGATCAGTAAGTGTGGTCTTGCCAGAGGAGATTATGTCACTATACAAAAAACATGGGCTTTGAGGTTTCAAAAGCCCATGCCCCATACCCAGTCTCTCTCTCTCTCCCTCTCTCTCTCTCTCTCTAGCTCCTTTCTCTGTGCCTCTCCCTTTCTCTCACTCTTTCCTACATGTGCATTTGACATAACCTCTCAGCTCCTGCTTCAGCACCATGCCAGCGAGCCTGCTACTGTACTACCCACCATGATGGCCATAGACTCATCCTCTGAAATTACAAAGTTTCCTTTGTTATGGTGTCTCTTAACTAAGAGAACATAAGAGAACTGGGATTACAAATGAGCCCACTATAGATTTGACTCTTATGTAAGTTCTTAGGATTTGAATTCAGATCCTCCCATTGACTTCACTCCCCAGCCACCTTTCCCCTTATCATAGGAGACTCACAACATTAATTTACTAAGAATAGCATTTCTTCTGCTTAAATGTTATGAAAAGATCTGTTATGGTGGAATTATACATATTCACTATGAACAGAAAAGTCCAATGGAACCTCTAATACTCAGATTTGAAATGTAAATGAATGTTTTCCATTTTGAAGACAAAAATATAACACAATTTGTTTTGTGGTTTTTGGTTTTGTTTTGTTTTGTTTTGGTCCACTAGATTTTATGTTAGAATCAGGTTCAGAGATTTGGAGCTAACTGGTATTCATTAAGCATTTATTGTGTTACTTCTAGAATGTAGTTCATTTTATTTAAACCCCAGAAAACATCCAAGAAATCCAGGACATAATGAGAAGACCAATCCCAAGGATAATAAGTATAGAAGACACTGAAGATTCCCAACTTAAAGGGCCAGGAAATATCTTCAACAAAATTGTAGAATAAAATTTCCCTAACCTACAGAAAGAGATACCAATGAACATACAAG
This sequence comes from Mus musculus, assembly GCF_000001635.26. NCBI lineage: Eukaryota > Metazoa > Chordata > Mammalia > Rodentia > Muridae > Mus > Mus musculus. The sequence continues at coordinate 81,461,441 of NC_000079.6, forward strand.
AAGCCTATAGAACTCCAAACAGACTGGACCAGAAAAGAAATTGTTCCCATTACATAATAACCCAAAACACCAAATGCACTAAACAAAGAAAGAATATTAAAAACAGTAAAGGGAAAAGGTCAAGTAACATATAAAGGCAGACCTATCCGAATTACAGCAGACTTCTCACCAGAGACTATGGAAGCCAGAAGATCCTAGGCAGATCTTCTAGCAGACCCTAAGAGAACACAAGTGCCAGCGCAGGCTACTATACCCAGCAAAACTCTCAATTGCCATAGACGGAGAAAACAAGATATTCCATGACAAAACCAAATTTACACAATATCTTTCCACAAATCCAGCCCTACAAAGGATAATAGATGAAAAACACCAACACAAAGAGGAGAACTATACCCTAGAAGAAGCAAGAATGTAATCTTTCAACAAACCCACACAAATATAATTCCACAAAAATAACAGGAAGTAACAATTACTTTTCTTAAATATCTCTTAATATGAAAATTAATATTACCAATATATCCTGATTGATTGAAATTCAAAAATATGAGGAATTAGAAATTTTTGGCTGTCATCCAGTGGTTTCTGGAATTTGATAATTGGCGAAATAGGTCCAATATTGTACAATCCATATACACTTTCTGCTTGTTTGTATGTGACAGTGTCTTGCTGTGTGCCACACAATGGTCTTCAAATCATGCTTCTCCTATCTCAGCCTCTCCATTAGTAGGATTGTTTATTTGATGTTTTTACACTATACTATGATTTTCAGAACAGCTTACATATTTCAAAATTATTTATACAGCCAAAAGAAACGTAGACAATTAATTTGGGAAATGGTTTGTAAAAGAACAAAAAAAAAAGTGAGACTGAATGCTTTTCTTGATATTTATAATTACTGTATCAATTTTGAAGAAGAGGACTTCTTTTATAAGTTACTCCTTTTCTGAGATGAATGCTTTTTAAAATCATCACAGCCAACAAACCCGAAACTTACCCTCACCTGACGTCTGTGCCACCCTCCAAGCAGAACCATTGTTCATTGAAACAGTTGATGAATGACTTCATGGTTAGACCATCTTAATACACACACCATTTCTTAAATGAACATAACCTGTTCCCTGGGGGCTGAGAATAATGACGGTCACTCAAGTCAAACAGCTTTGACCATAGTAGGAAATCTGTATCCAAACTCGGGCCTGCAATTCATTCCTTGGCACAGCAGAATTGTCAACTCTCAACTTAGCTACTATGGAGATAAAATCCTTTGGTGATGTGAGGGACACTGAAGTATAGCCTTATTACAATGAACTCCAATGTCTAAAAACTTGTTCATATTTTGGGTTTGTACCACAGTAGAAGCCAAGATTTTAAATTCTACTAAAAACAAAACTAACAAACAACAAAAAGACTTTATCTACTTATTCTCATTTAAAAAAACTAATAGTGATATTTTATTTTAAAATACCATACAGTTAATATATTTGGAGTTATTAAAAATTTTTACTGTGAAAAATTTATGTATTTTCAGTATTGCTATAGACAAGCATCTACATAAGACTGTTCAATTGATTGTTGTTTTATATCAAACAACTTTTATAATACTCATTTTTATTGTTACAATATTTTATAAATTTTAAAGAATATAATAAAATTAAAAAAAGGAAAGGTGTGGCAGGTATTGAATGGGGGGTCTCTGGGAGGAGTTAGGGTACAAATGGAAAAGAAGGTCATTTACTTAAAATACATTTTTAAATGTTTGCAAATTCAGATAAATTGAAATAACATATCTTTTCTCATCACAATGAAATAAAACTTGAATCAATTAAAAAAAGATAACCATTCAAAAATTACTAATTATATTTGATACCATATGCTAGGAAGAAAAATTTTTAAACAACAACATTTGCACCCATTTGCTCGATGCAATGGCTTTTGTTCACTTTCCACAGAGGAGCAAAGGGATTTGTTTGCACCCTTCACAGTAAACAGCTTTTGGGCTTGCTCTTCATCTCTAAGCACCTCTCCTCAGACCTTTCCCCTCAGATCTGCACATTCCTTCCCTTGTCAGAATTTCTACTTAGAGGACAAGGTGCACTTCCTATAGCAAACTCTGTCTCTCTAAACGCAGCGGTATTCCAAGGTCTCTTGAATCAGGTGAAGTCTTGCCGACCCATTCTTTACAAGACATAAAATTTTGTCTCTTCCTATGTTCTTCAGATGTATTCAGCTCCCTGGGTACTTTCTCTAGCTCCTTCATTGGGGATCCTGTGCTCCTACCAATGGAAGGCTGTGAGCATCCACTTCTTTATTTGTCAGGCACTGGCAGAACCTCTTAGGAGACAGTCATATCAGGCTTCTGTCAGCAAAATCTTGTTGGCATCTGCCATAGTGTCTGGGTTTGGTGGTTGTTTATGGGATGGATTCCCAGGGGTAGACACCGGATGGTCATTCCTTCAGTCTCTGCTCTGAACTATGTCTCTGTAACTCCTTCCATGGGTATATTGTTCCCTCTTCTAAGAAGGATCAAAGTATCCACACTTTGGTCTCCCTTCTTCTTGAGTTTCAAGTGTTTTACAAATTATATCTTGGGTATTCTGAGTTTCTGGTCTAATATTCACTTTTTTAGTGAGTGCATATCATGTGTGTTCTTTTGTGATTGGGTTATCTCACTCAGGATGATATCCTCCAGATACATCCATTTGTCTAAGAACTTCATAAATTCATTGTTTTTAATAGCTGTGTAGTACTCCACTGTGTAAATGTACCACATTTTCTGTATCCATTCCTCTGTTGAGGGACATCTGAGTTCTTTCCAGCTTCTGGCTATTATAAATAAGGGTGCTATGAACATGGTAGAGCAGGTGTCCTTATTGCATGTTGGAGCGTCTTCTGGGTATATGCCCAGGAGTGGTGTTGCTGGATCTTCAGGTAGTACAATGTCTAGTTTTCTGAGGTACCTCAAAACTGATTTCCAGAGTGGTTATACCAGCTTGCAAAACCACTAGCAATGGAGGAGTGTTCCTCTTTCTCCACATCCTCGCCAGCATCTGTTGTCATCTGAGTTTTTTTTATTTTATCCATTCTGACTGGTGTGAGGTGGAATGTCAGGGTTGCTTTGGTTTGCATTTCCCTGATGATTAAGGATGTTGAACATTTTTTCAGGTGCTTCTCAGCCATTTGGTATTCCTCAGTTGAGAATTCTTTGTGTAGCTCTGTACCCCATTTTTAATGGGGTTATTTGATTTTCTGGAGTCCACCTTCTTGAGTTCTTTGTATATATTGGATATTAGTCCCTACCGGATTTGGGATTGGTAAAAATATTTTTCTAATCTGTTGGTTGCCATTTTGTCTTATTGACAGTGTCTTTTGCCTTACAGAAGCTTTGCAATTTTATGAGGTCCCATTTGTCGATTCTTGATATTCTAGAACAAGCCATTGCTGTTCTGTTCAGGAATTTTGCCCCAGTACCCATATCTTCGAGACTCTTCCCCACTTTCTCCTCTATAAGTTTCAGTGTCTCTGGTTTTATGTGGAGTTCCTCGATCCAGTTAGACTTGAGCTTTGTACAAGGAGATAAGAATGGGTCAATTCGCATTCTTCTACATGCTAACCACCAGTTGTCCCAGCACCACTTGTTGAAGATGCTGTCTTTTTTCCACTTGATGCTTTTAGCTCTTTTGTCAAAGATCAAGTGACCATAGGTATGTGGGTTCATTTCTGGGTCTTCAATTCTATTCCATTGATCTACCTGTCTGTTGCTGTACCAGTACCATGCAGTTTTTATCACAATTTCTAGGCTGTATTTAAAGTTTCAAGTATCTGAAAAAATGGAGATCTCGTAGACAAGCTGTAAAGCTCTAGATTTACAGCCACAGAAAAGTAAGGATGGGGTGTTAGAGCAGCGGGCTTATTGCTAAAGATTACCTGTGGCAAATGACAGATTGCATGATTAATAAGATAGTGAATTGGGACAGACTGAACCAGAAGAATTTTTCAGTAAATATGAATTATCTAAGGATCTTTAGCTCAAATTGGAGTTGTCTTTAAGAGATAAATTTAGAAAAATTATATATCATCACACACAATAATTGTTATGATAGAGATTTTCCTACTTTTATATTTAAGAGCATGTTCATGTAGAAACTGTCACCAAACAAAGCTACATAAACATTGCATGCTTGCAAATGGTTTAGCTTTGTATCTCCGCTCAAGAGATAAATCTGTAATAAGTGGCTTCTCTCTTTCAGATCCTAGAAGAAAACAGCTAATGAACAGCAGAAGGAGAAAGATAAGGAAATCTGTCAGTGTTAGGGACAGAGAATATAACCCAATATTTTGTTCAATATAATTCAAGGTAAAACTCCAGTACAATGGATGAGTAGCAATAATTCTCACAACTGAACCTATCCTAACATGCAATCTGAGACCTGTGGTAAAGGCTCTCTCCACAAAGGCAGAATCCTGGCAGTAAAACAGGCAGAAAATAGAAGACAGGTGGGAGGGCACCTTGGTCTACCATAAGCAGTAAGGATGAGAGATCACCTGCTGTGACCAGCTCTCCTGTATCTAATTGTGTGCAGCCGCTGCAGGAATATTTCCTAAGGCAACAGCCTACTCAAAGACCATTCCTGAAGAGAGACTCATTAAGTGGAGGGTAACGAGAAGCTTCAAAGCTACATGAAAAATTGGGAAAAAGAAGTCCCCTGATATTTTTAACTTACAGTTTTCTTTTCGAATCCAAATATTCCAAAGGGCGAGTCATTCGGTGCTATGACAACATTCACCGAAACATCATCACCTAGTCGGCCGCCACCAGTCACACTCACTAGGGAGATGGTGAACGTTTCCAAGAGCTCAAACTCAGAATCATCAATTATAGTTACAAGTATTGGTGCGATGACCTATGAAACACAAGGTGAGGAGAGGAGAGTAGTCAGAGGGTAAACAGAAAGAGCAGGGAAAGACACAGTGTAATAGTCATGTTTCCTCATACATGTTTTCATTAATTTTCATGAGTGACACAAAACACAGCAGAAAAGAAAAAAGCAAGTTTTTGCATATTATGTCCATAATACATTTAAGATCATGTAAATATCGTGTTATTCAACATTAGGAACTGAAAATCTATTATTTTCAAGGTTAATTGCAAATTTAATAAGTAATTCTTTTCCTAGTGATGAAAACAGTAATGAAGTTTTAAATGAAAATTTCTAAATGACATGCAGTTTCTAACAACCAGACAAGCATAAAACCCAGTGTGCCCAATATTAATACTAGATGACAATAGAGAATGGGACCACAGAGCAAGCAGTGTGGGCCAGAGAGACAGCTCAGGGGTAGAGAGCACACAATGCTATTGGAAGGAAGCCAATGTGGTTTCCAGCACCAAGTCAGGTGGTTCACAATCCCCTGTAATTGCTCGATTCTGGCTTTCTCGAGAACCTGCCCACACATCTACCAACCCACACACAGCCATACATATGATTAAAAGAAAAGCAAATCTTTGAAAAACATTAACACTGACATCTTTAATCAAGCCTGCAAGGAGAAAGGAATGAGAAAAATGAGCTGTTAAAAGATATTTTTAGTCGGGCGTGGTGGCACATGCCTTTAATCCCAGCACTTGGGAGGCAGAAGCAGGCGTTTTTCTGAGTTCGAAGCCAGCCTGGTCTACAAAGTGAGTTCCAGGCAGCCAGGGCCATACAGAGAAACCCTGTCTCGAAAAACCAAAAAAAAAAAAAAAAAAAAAAAAACAACAACAACAAAAAAAAAAAACATATTTTTATTGATAATTACATGACATTATGACTATTGATCTGACTCATCAGGATCTATGTGAAACATTTTAATAACTATAAAATAACTATAAAATAAAATTGGGCCTAGCCTGTGATTTCACGTGTGGTCATAAAAATACTTTGGCAGGGGGCTGGTGAGATGGCACAGTGGGTAAGAGCACCCGACTGCTCTTCTGAAGGTCTGGAGTTCAAATCCCAGCAACCACATGGTGGCTCACAACCATCTGTAACAAGATCTGACACCCTTTTCTGGAGTGTCTGAAGACAGCTACAGTGTAC